>NC_138981.1:15831934-16574434 GCF_964341445.2 Mesoplodon mirus | reverse complement strand
ATAATCAGATGTTCCCAGAACTGAAAGTTAGTTTAAGAGGATGCCAAAATGAGTCATTTTGACAGCTGAACTCCCCTAAGCCATCTCATTTAGATTACGGAGATCAGATAAAGTGCACATCTTTAGAATACTTTATCCTACAGGTTGAATAGGTCATCAGGAAAATTAAGTCCCAGCTCCCAACCAGCCGATCAACTAGAACTCCTTTTGTCAGGAAGAAAATAATATCTACCCTGATACCTGGTTACCATTTGCTCCCCACTTTATATGAGACAAATTTGAGAGACGTTAATAATAGCCATGTCCAAAATGCATCTCGAGCAACATACAATCTTTAGTTACAAGGCACCAGGATGGAAATCAGTCATAAAACGGCCATTCTGAGATTTTCAGTGTAAGAATAAGTTAGAATTTAACTATTAGAGATGCTTAAAGAAAGCCCAATGGGTAGATCATTTAATTTCTATCTTTGAAAGTTAGAATATTTTATAGCATTATTTTACTTACAACTAAGGTTACCACATTCTAAGATCACCAATTCTGGATTTTACAATTGCTGCCAGTAAACTTTTCAAGAAAAGTCCACACAGGCTTGCCTTCGACCTAGACTAATATCCAAACTCTCAATACACAGGAGGAGGAAAGCAGAGGGTGAATGGAAGCCAGGCTTGCTGCGTTTAGAGTAGAATTCAGCCTTCGCCTATGAATCCATGTATTTTTTAGGTCAAAAATCCCCCAAATCAATGCAGAAGTCTAGACCATCTTTTAAATAAGCCTACCTCCATCCAAGGAAGCATGGAAACAGATTTTATAGTTGGTCTACAGGTCATTAGTTGCAGTTTTGGAAACCTGGGGCTTGCTGTTTACTCTCTTGCAGTGCCACGCATCATTATCATATGATTAATCACTGCTGCTTTCTCCATTATTTCAGTCAGCTATGGCCAGAGAGCTATTTGGTGACTTTTTTTTTTTTTTCAAAAAGAAACTGTCCATCGTTGACGTAACAAGCAGCCCAGCGAAGCATATGCAAATTGATGTTCAAAACCTGATAAAAGCATATTGAACATCTTCTGGGTCGTATTCTGATGAAAAAGGTATCATTTGTTTACAAAACGTATTCTTAACTGGTACACCAAGCAGCACAGATTTTGACCATATTTAATACATGGAATATTCTGACCCGACTGCCCCTAAGAAAAAACCAGAACGATACCAGTGACATTGATGGGAATAATGCAGGAAGAAATCACTTGGGCATCTTGTTTCATCTTCTCCTCCGGCGTCGGGAGAGGTAGTGCTTTGCTCCAGTTGGTCTGCTTGTCCAGTGTTGAAGGGATATTGTGTACTGGGTTTTTCGGCCTCTGCCCTAGCATGACATCTGTATCTTCGTCCTCCGGGGGATGGGACTGCAAACGAAGTACATTCAGATTCAGACTCAGCCATCAGGGTTTATACATAAGCACATATATGTTTCAGAGTTAAGAAAAATGAGGTCAGAAATAAGCTTTCAGGTCAAAGGAAGAATTCCTAGACGTAGTTAGTAAGTACAACTAATTGAAAGTTATGATTTCAATAGTCAAGCAACACAAAAGAAAAAAAATAGGCTAAACATGCTTTTCGGGTCAAAGGGAATTAAGAGGAGAGACAAGATAGCCAGAAATCCCCAAACTTCAAACTGAAGAAAGATGTGAGTCTCTAATCCGTTGAGAGGTAGATTCACTTTCTGGATAGCTGTCTCACCATAAATTCCTACTCAAACTCTTGAAAGCTCTAGGTGACTAGGATCAAAGGGAGAAGATGATTTAGATGCCTATGAAAAGGTTTGGAAAACTGGCCAGAAAGCCTGGAGTCAGGAGACATTCCAGAACACGTAACCAGAAGGACAAGCCGACCTAATCTGAGAGGCCAGATTCAAATACACGGAGTTAATTTTACTGCAGGATGATGGCATTTGTGAATGACATTTTAAAATGCAGTTTTGTCAACACTATGCACATGGAAAAGCAAAAGTGAAGAATCTCCTCCCACCGACGATAGTGGAAAATACAAATACTGTTACTAGGGGGAAAGATTCAAGTGGGTTTCATTTTCAAATTCTGAAGAGTAAAATAGTCCTAGTTTATTTTCTTTCAGCTTCGCAGTGCGAAGGTTTTCTTCCAGCTGTGTATTTAAAGACCTTGACTTCCAAGTGATGTTTGCAAGTTCTCCATCCAAACCTTTGATCGATTTTAATATTGTCTAACTTTTATTTCAGGCTTGGGCTCCTAGCCCAGATTATTAAAAAGGCTCCATCCCAAGTTTGATTTCAGGGTTGGGTTTCTAAACCAGATTATTAAAAGACTTAGTTTTTGCTGCTGAGCCTAGTTTTATTTCTTCCCACAATTTGTTGGAAGGTGGCTGTTTCTGTAAAATAAGCATTTTTTCCTCTTATTCCAGTTAGGTTTTAATAATATTGTCCTAAAATCAGGATCATTAAAAAAAAATTCTCGTTCTCACATTTGGAAGCATCGTGCCCTTGTTGACTCAGGATTCACGTACTGTCAAAGTCCCCTTAAAGAGAAGATTCCAGAGCCACTTGTTTTAAACTAACCCCCAGCATTTGCTTACCTTGTCAGAGGTATCTGCAAAGCCCCCCAACACACCCAACAGGATATGATTACCCCCCTTGAGAAAAAGATGTTCGCCGTGAACATTTTTAGTAAAACATTGCAACCTTCTTTCTCTCTTCAGCTTTTGTGCAGATTCCCAGCAAAGCAAATAGCTCAAATAAAGTTGGAGCACAAAAGACTTTGTTTCCTAGGTAACTTCCAAAAAGGAAACAAAAAGGTTTGGTGTGTGCAGAGACACAGAGAGGGGGAGAGAGCAGGAGCTGGAGAGAACCCCCTGCCCCCCCGACACACACCACAGTCCACATTTTGTAGGCGATTCCTTCCTTGAATAACAATGGACTGGGAAACAAAGAAAGAATAGTGACCTGACTGCAGGCTCTGGCCGGCAGCCAAAAGCACTTTTTATTTAATGGTGACAGGGACAATTGGCTGACGGAGAATCCTTTTGTCCTTGTTCTCTTTTGCTTTGAGAAGCTGAACCTTTACAGTTCTAACAAATATAAGGCAAGTTGAAATTTCTTTTCTCCAAACTACAGAGTCCAGGGATGGTGTTAGGTGACGTCTTGAACATAGCCTTAATTGCAGCTTGGAGGAGGGGGGGATGTAAAAGCCAAGGATATTACTGTCTACTTTATATTTTATTTAATTCAAGTTAGGAAAATACCACTCTTTAAATTGATTTAAAAGAATACCTGTTAGTTAGTTAGAAACAACACAGTTTTCCATAAAGAAAGAAGAAAGTGAAAGTGTATGGAGAGAATGGGATAGGCTGTGACGGAACGTTCTCAGAACCAGTACCTTTCTACTCCATGGGGTCATGTGGCAACATTCAGTGGGGGAGGGCGAACGGGTGCTGTTAAACTATGAACATGAAATGCAAAAAAAAAAAAAAAAGAAAAAATTAAACACACAACACACAGTATCTGGTTAAGTCAAATCTATGATATTAATGAATGAATATACTGGGGTCACTCCCTTCCTTCCTTCGGAATGCGTCTTGGTTTTATGAGAAGTAGCATAAATAGTGGTTAAGAGCACAGATTCTGGAGCTAGACTGAGTTCGAATCCTGCTTCTACCACTTATTTGCTGTGTGACCAGGGGCTCTAAGGTCAGTTTTCTTGTCCTTAAGATAGGAAAAGAATAGTATCTACCTTCCAGGGCCATTTTGAGGGTTAAATGAGTAAATATAAATAATAGGCTTAGAAGAATCTGGGCACTTAAGAAGCTCTGTGGGTTAGTGTCAGCTACTGTTCCTATTATTATTATCCTTACCATGTAGCTGTAAAATATCTGTGAAATTGTCTTTGTGAACCGTAACTTTATATCTTTTAGATCCCAATCCCATTTGCTAATTTGGGAAAGACCGAATTATCTTCTTAGAGTGAGTTTATTTTCCTGTGAACTCTTTGGAAGAAAATTTCTTGTGTATTATTTCCTCCTCTGGACTGCTCAAAATTTGCCCCTTCCTCATATTCCTAGTCTGTATTTGAAGACAGGGCCGGTTTCATGGGCATGTGACCGGTGTAGTCACACAGGGCTCCACGCTCAGAAGGGCTCCATGCTTGGTTAGATGCTGTCACTGTCTTGAAATTCTTAGTTGTTGAGTAATGGGTCCCGCATTTTCATTTTGTACTGGGCCCCACAAATCATGTAGCCAATCCTGTTAGGAGACTAATCTAGTAACCAGAAACCCCTTGGCAGGATGTACTTCAGAAGGACAGTGAAACTCTTTTAAACTCTAAACCACGTCAGCTTTGGATTCAGTTAGCCCTCTAGTACAGCACTTTCCATATAGCATTGCTTTACTGTAACATGAATTGTCCCTGGATGTGTCTTTTCATCTACTAGATTATGAATTCCTAGAGGTCAGGGGCCATGTTTAATTTTCCTTTCAGTCTTCCATGATGTCAGCAAAATGCCTCCTCATTGCAAGAACTCAACAAATTATTTGTGCACTTGAATGATACCAGCTCTGTGTGTCTTAACAGTGATGGGAAACCCAAATAAAGTAAGGGTCATGCTCAAGACCTCAGGAGGAAGCAGACACCATGGACTTCAAGGGTACTTACCATCTTAGTGCAAATAGGTGAAAACAAATAGAGGAAACCACAAGGAATGCTTGGTTCCATCAGAGGCTTAGCATTGGTGTATGCAGTTCTAGTTCTTCTTAAGCCCATGGCAGACATGTTTCAGAGGGGAGGAACACTCAAGGTCTAATTCTATTCTAAGTTTCTAAATTTTAACTGACAGGGTTGCTCATTAACTTTTAAGCAAAGCAAATGCCATCTCCTCAGGCCCAGTTAACTTTGATCTAGATCTTATTTAAGAAGATAATTTCATAGGGTCTGTGGCTCCCACGTTGAAAGCCATCACTTTGACAGATGTGGTATATGTGGCCAGAGACTAACTTGGCTCTGTCATAAGAATCAGTCATAGGTAGTGATGTGAGGTCTCGAGTAAGACGCTGTAGTGTGCAAAATAGAGAGAGAACTCATGGAAGTAGGAAAAGGAACCTGAATGCAAAGCCTACATGGAAATCGAACCTGTTTCCAAGAAACAAAAGGTGTCTCATGAAAGGATTTCCAAAAATTACACAGGAGGAAACTGCAAGGCAGAAAATATATTAGTGATATTAATATAGTAATTTTGGTAGTTTGTCTTAAATCTCCTTAGTCAGCTTTCCTGTTGAGTATTTTTTCCAGGAGTGAGGGATGAGGCGTGGTTTTTATTTCTCATCTGTTTGAGAAACGCCCCCATCCCATTAAACAAGCATGAGGTAACACCTGGAAATGACTAAGGATGGCAAGTCCAGAGAGACAGCTCAGACCATTCAGTTTTGGTCACCATCATTAAATCAAGGTCTGCGTGGGTTACACTCCACAAAAGATTCCTTCTCAGCTAATCAGCCTCTCCACTCTTTTTTAAAATTTAATTTTTTAAATGGAAGTATTTACAATATTGTGTTAGTTTTCAGGTGTGCAATCCACTCTTTTGATAGTAGCTCCGACCTCCAGCTTGTGAGGGCTGAAACTGGGTACTCTTGAGCTCGTGTGGGGAAGGATTGGGTTCTTTGGTTCCACCACCTAGGCACAAGCACTCAAGCCCCTGCAGATGGTCTGTCTATGTAGAGTATTTAAGTTTATAATATTCACGTGGGCTATGGTTTTATTCTTGCCATGAATTAGTAACTGCCTTAGCGTAGTGTTTTTTTAATATACATTTGTTTTTTATTTATCTGTTTATTTATTTATTTATTTTTGGCTGCATTGGGTCTTTGTTGCTGCGCGCAGGCTTTCTCTAGTTGCGGCAAGCGGGGGCTACTCTTCGTTGCAGTGCGCGGGCTTCTCATTGCGGTGGCTTCTCTTGTTGCAGAGCACGGGCTCTAGGTGTGTGGGCTTCAGTAGTTGTGGCGCATGGGCTTAGTTGCTCTGCAGCATGTGGGATCTTCTGGGACCAGGGCTCCAACCGGTGTCCCCTGCATTGGCAGGCGGATTCTTAACCACTGTACCACAAGGGAAGTCCCTAGAGAAGTGTTTTAAAGCATCCTCTTTCCTGGGTATTTGGTCAAAGGAAATAAAATCATTCTGATAATATTTCTGATTAGGTTTTTATATGGCAAATACAATAGTCAGTTCATACAGTTTTTTCTTAAATTATCTAAGAAATAAAGCTGCAAGAGAACTGCTACCTTGGGGTATCTCTGCATGGCCCAGCATGCTATTCCTTAACGTAGATGGATGAGGTTAGGAAAAGCTACATGCTGATCAAACTTGTGTGAACTAAATTATTCTTTAAAGGCTCTATTTAAATTAATGCTATTGCTTATTCAGACTAAGACTTGTCAGGGCAGGAACCATGTCTTGTTCATAACTGTAGTCCTACTGCCTCCGTAATACTCAGTAAATATTTGTTGTACTGCTAACACCCCCACGTGCCTGGCATAAGAAAACAAAAATCTTCTATAAAGAAACTGTCAAATTATTGCTACATATAATTTTTCAGTATAACATCCAGCACAAAGTCAAAGATAACAAGGCAAGGAGGAGACGAATCAGCATGAACAAGAAGCATCCAAAACAACAGATGATAGAAGCAGACCCATGGGGGAAATTACTCCATGCACGAGTAGCAGTGAACAACATTGGCTTCCCCAGAATAAGTGTGTGGCAAGATTGTTAGACCACTCATTCATTCATTCAAAAGCACTTCTTTGATGAGGGTCAAAATCAGCCCCAGTATAAACAACTTGTCAGATGAAAACTAATATCTCCTTCATGAGTTATATGCATGTTCACTGTATGGTTCTTTTGACTTTTCTGTACTTTTCATGAAATTTTTCATAACAAAACATTGAAGAAAGGTGCAAAAAGAAATATCTCCTTCCTCTTCCAGGCTTCCACTCTGGCCCTCCCACTGATTTTGAGAGGCCTCAGGCTCCATACCGCACCATTTTAGAATCAGCCACCACCAGTCATCTTGTCCCTGACAAAAGATGCTTCCTTGATACTTTCACTGCATTTCTGTCCCTGCTGGCCCCATTAGTTATAGCCTCAAACTGTTACCCTAGCTTCCTATGGAACTCCTTCAACAAAAGCTGGAGTTATAACCAGTGTTCAGAACAAGAAATAACAGACATTATACTCAAAGCTGTCAAAGAAATTTCTTTGGTGAATAATGAAGGAATATTTTCCAAACCCCAGTTTCTCCTTGTGGTGTGTGTGTGAGAGAAAAGTTCATTTCTCCACTTTTGTGGCTATGAACAAGTATTTCTCCAAAGATCTCAAGACTTTCTCCAATCTTTCTCTTACTGCCAAAAGAAAAAAAATAATCCATCCACAGTTTACTTTCTTTTCGGTTTTATTTCATACGCTGATGGGGGCTTGTTTTGCTTCAAAACTTTCCAAAAGACATCTGTTAAAATGTTGTGGTAATTCCAGCAGGAAGTGTTTTGAAAAATTGGCTTTGGTTTGTGATCTAACCGATACCACATGGCATTTATACCAGTAGACTTTCAGAGCTGATTTATTACTATCATGCTGTCTTAAACATGAGAAATGTTTACTAGAGAACGGATGCTGTGGCACATTTGAATACAGGAATAAAACCTTAGAGCGAAGATGTCCATTGCAAGCCACGCTGGGTTCCTAGTAGGTGATCTGAGATCTTATTCTTATTCTACCCTGGGGTTTGTTGTCCTTAGACCGAGTCTTTGCATTTCTGCACATATTATGGCCTGTCTGTGAGACAGAGGGGAACTTGGCTGCCTCAGATTTTTCTTCACCGGAGTGTGTATATGTGTTGTACATAAATATGAAGTGCTTTGATCTTTCTGGAAGGCTTAAAAGAGTCTGGCAATACCTTCTTCACATATCGCTCTTACTGCTACAATTACATAGCACTGTTATTCCCTTGAGAATGTCCCAAAGTCTCCTACTGGCTCACACTGGGCTCCTATTTTCCAAACATGTTCAGTAACATCACGTTCAACTCCTACTGTGCTTCTCCCTTTCCCTTCTTCTCAACTCCAACCTTTACCAAAGTGTACAACCATGGGGAAGACAAAACGATGAGGTAAGTCAAAGTTTAGGGCCCATCCTAGGCTTTCCCTGTCCCTTTCCTGGTTCTTCCTTTGTCACCACTCTTTCCCAGGCAAAGCGAGGCCTTCACACTTCCCCAGAGGGCCTGAATGCAGCACCCCACGTGCCCAAACCCTTCACACCACTCTCCCAGCCAGTTGCGAGGCTGGAAAGAAGCCTGCAGATGAGCTCACATCAACGTGCTGAGAACTCCTGGTGATAAACCCAAAGGTTTACCCAGAGGTCTCTCGAGCAGAATTCTGGACAGTGGTTGTAGGCTACGAGGAAGGTATTTGGGAACAGGTGCCTACTGAGTTCTTCTTTTAACCACTGTATACACTAATATCTATTTAAAGTGCTAAAATACACAAATATTCAGGACTGGGGAAGATGGACTTATCATTGTCATGTCTGCTTTTCCAAGTCATACCTTTATTCCTTTTATTTATTTATCTATCTATTAAAACATCTTTATTGGAGTATAATTGCTTTACAGTGTTGTGTTAGCTTCTGCTGTATAACACAGTGAATCAGCTATACGTATACATATATATATACCCCCATATCTCCTCCCTCTTGCGTCTCCCTCCCTCCCACCCTCCCTATCCCACCCCTCTAGGTGGTCACAAAGCACCGAGCTGATCTCCCTGTGCTATGCGGCTGCTTCCCACTAGCTATCTATTTTACGTTTGGTAGTGTATATATGTCCATGCCACTCTCTCCCTTCGTCCCAGCTTACCCTTCCCCCTCCCCGTGTCCTCAAGTCCATTCTCTACGTCTGCGTCTTTATTCCTGTCCTGTCCCTAGGTTCATGAGAACCGTTATTTTTTGTTAGATTCCATATATATGTGTTAGCATACGGTATTTGTTTTTCTCTTTCTGACTTACTTCACTCTGTATGACAGACTCTAGGTCCATCCACATCACTACAAATAACTCAGTTTTGTTTCTTTCTATGGCTGAGTAATATTCCATTGTATATATGTGCCACATCTTTATGCATTCATCTGTCGATGGACACTTAGGTTGTTTCCATGTCTTGGCTATTGTGAATATTGCTGCTATATACATTGGGGTGGAAGTATCTTTTTGAATTAGAGTTTTCTTCAGATATATGCCCAGGAGTAGGATTGCTGGATCATATGGTACCTCTGTTTTTAGTTGTTTTTTTGTTTGTTTGTTTGTTTTTTTGTGGTACGCGGGCCTCTCACTGTTGTGGCCTCTCCCGTTGCGGAGCACAGGCTCCGGACGCGCAGGCTCAGCGGCCATGGCTCACAGGCCCAGCTGCTCCGCGGCATGTGGGATCTTCCCGGACCGGGGCATGAACCCGTGTCCCCTGCATCGGCAGGCGGACTCTCAACCACTGTGCCACCAGGGAAGCCCTGTTTTTAGTTTTTTAAGGAACCTCCATACTGTTCTCCATAGTGGCTGCATCAATTTACATTCCCACCAACAGTGTAGGAGGGTTCCCTTTTCTCCACATTCTCTCCAGCATTTATTATTTGTATCAATAGAACATGTCTACCTTTAAATTCCCTCTTAGGTATATGGAAGTAAGAAATATGAATATGTCCACAAAAAGCCTTTCACAAAAATATTTACAGCAAGTTCATTCATAAAATCTCTCCCCCCCCAAAAAAAAGCTGTAACTAGAAATATCCACCAACAGCAGAAAGGATAAACAGGTTGTGGACTACTGTATTCATACCATGGAATAGTACACAGTAATAAACAAGAACATGCCATTGATATGTATAACATTGACCTCAAAAAAATCATGTGGAACGAAAGAAGCCACACACAAAAGAGTACTGTGCTCATTCACTTCTGAATCCCATTCTATTGGTAGATTGATAGACATTTTGCGTATGAGAGATCTGCCCCTCCTGCGCAGAGCTTGAACAGCGGTGGCAATGGCAGTGGAGCAGTTTTCACCCTAAGAGAGGCTTTCTGAAAGACTGTGGTACTGGGGAGAATCTCCCTCCTTTTGATCTCAGCTGGAATTGAACAAAAATTCTTAGGGTGATGGAATGCAAAATCATTTTATGTATTTCAAAGTTCAGCAACCCTTTGTTTAATGGCATTCTATTAATGAAGTAATTTAAATGTGCAGAGCACAACAAAATTGCATTTTGAAGCATGTGTGGAAAGTAGTCTCCACGCGAATGGAAAAGAGGACTACAGGCAGGCTGGGAGGAAGCGCACTTCCCAGCACCGCTCAGTTGTTTATTCACGGGAACTGCTCTGGACTGTCAAGAACACAGAACAAGGCTCACTGGACCACAGTCACTGTGATGTTGCTGCCAGTGAGTATCTTATTTATCCCCTGGGGCCAGCTTTGCCAATTAGTGGGGTCACTGCAAGGTCCACTCAGCGTCAACCCTCAAAGGTTGCTAGCACCAAATAAAAGACATGAGTGGGGGAAAAGCAGGCCAGGCTTTGAAGTGCAGGGAAGAAGGAGGCTTTGAACTGCTGCAAACAGCACAGCTACCCTCCCCTAGATCATAGGAGCTGGCAGTGTGAGTCCCAGGACAGCCCAGAGGCGTGGGGAGGTTCCTCCCTCACCCTCTGTGCCTTCCCCTCAGCTGGGGTCTCTAAGGGGTGCGGTAACCAAAGAGCTATTGAACATCTGGTCTCATGCCAAGGGACACTTTCCCCTTGTAACTCAGGCCAGATGTGGCAAAAGCTCCGTGGAGTCATACTTGACCTTACCACAGCAGATTTTTAAAAAAAGGCAAAACTTTCTCGCACAGAAGCCATGCGTGCGCCTTCTTTACCTTTCCCCCGTTTTTTTCTTTTTTTTAATTGACTCTTTTTTGAGTACAGCTCTATGAATGTTATCACATGCATAGACTCCTGTAACCCTACCACAGTCAGGATTCAGAACATTTCCATTATCCCAGCAAAGTCCCTCGTGCTATCCCGTTCTGGTCACAGTCTCCCCCTACTCCTACCCGTGGCAACCCCTAGTCTGTCCTCCATCACTATGGTTTTGTCTTCTTGAAAGTGTCATATAAATGGAATCATACCTTTTGAGACTGGCTTCTTTCACTCAGCATAATGCCTTTGAGATCCATCCTTTTTTGTGTGTATCAGTAATTCGTTCCTTTTTATTGCAAGTAGTATTTCATTGTCTGCTTATACTTTGAACACTGAAATGTCTCAGGCATGCAAGAGAATGTCAACCTGAGAATGTTCTGTAATGATGTGTACAAACAAGTAATTTTATTGGCTGTTCCACAGTCAGGCTCATGTTTTAAAAAGAAAGAAAGAATTCCAAAACTAAAGTCTGCCAATAGGGAATTTTCTTTATTTCTCACAATATTTAATATGAACCAGACTCATCGGCTAATTCTTTCCTTAGCTGTTGTGCTGGCTATTAAGCTGTTGTCTGTCAGCTCCAAATCTATTCTTCCATACTCTGCACTGTTATTGCTGGGACTCTGCAAACATTTCCGCACCAGCTGCTCCCTCTTAGGTTCTGCCCTCGGAGTGTCAGCTGCTTTCTGCAGTCACTATATCTGTGTCACCTCAGTTTCCCATTTGCCATGTCAGTCTTATAATACCTTCACTGTATTGAATTCTCTCTTTTAAAATAACTGGTGTGGTTTCTGTTTTCCTGACTGGACCTTGACTGATGAAGTACCAGGCTTTTGCCCCTGGCTTGATTGTGTCTGAGGCATCTGACGTGCTTGCTACTTCCAGTCCCTCAGTCGAAGGAGGAAAACATGAACAAGTGTGATGTTCCATGGGGTGTCAAGATGATAATGATCTCTGCAGTTTATGGCAGAGAACAGGAGAGCTGACATAGTGCCAAAAGCAAATTGCTTCTGATGACCCTTGAAAATGGGTATAGAGGGAAAAAGTATTTGCTAGGGTCAGTAGCTGTGTTCCACATGCTAGGTGCTGTGCTGATTTACTCTAAGAAAAATACCGTATTGGAATAGCAGCTACAGAGTCACAGACTACTTATAGCCAGTTTCCCAGATCTGTCTACCTGCTGCAAAGACCAGACAGGTGAGTTAAATGGAGGCTGTGATAGGCATCCCCACTCCTGCAAACCTATATTTGAAACTCAAGTCAGGCTTTTATCTCCCTAGTATACCATGAAGGAACCTCTAGAAATGGCGGAAATTAATCCTGTACACACACAAGCCTCGTATCTTCATGAAGCATTGCTCTTTCTGATCATGTTATTTCTGTGCTCAGAACCCTTCAATAATTTCCTCTGCGTATGGAATAAATTCAAACATTTTAGTCTGACATTCCAGATCCTTCAAGATCTGGTCTATTGAAGCACTGCAGCCAAACCAAAGTATCTGAATTCATGTATATACACTCCATTTTCTCCTGCCTCTGTGTGCTTGCTGTTATGGTTTCCTTGGCCTGTAATCTTTTTCAGAATTCGACCCCATCCTTCAGGGTCTTCTCAAATGCTACCTTTTCCATGAAGTTTAATCCTAACATTGACCCCATTCTAACACCCCACACCAGTTAGGTCTTAACACCTGATACTCAATACCATATAATTTCCTCCAGTAGTCATGTACTCTAGATGGCAGAGATTGTCTCATTCATTTTTGTATCCTTCTAGTACTTATTAATAGTAGGTGTTCGGTTAATTCTGTTTTTTTTCAAAATGAAGGAATAAATAAGAAGCTATAATACGGGAAAGGGCATTCCAAGTGGCAATATTGTTTTGAGAGTGCAGGATATTTTTCTAGAGAAGCACATGGAGTTTGGTTTGGCTGAGGTCTAGGGTGTGTACAGAGGACTTGTGGGAAATCCATCTGGAAAGGTAAGTTAGGACCAGATTGTACAGAGGCTGGAGAGTAGTTGGGCTAAGGATTTGAAATTATTTCTTTAGGCAGAATGGAGAAATAGAAGGTTTAGTATTAGGGAAGAATTGGTATGTCAAAGGTTCTCATACCAAAGTTAGAATTTTTCTTAACTGGTTTAAAGGAGCAAACTAGATGAGATAAAGGGAAATACCTAAGCTGAAGCAAGAGAGACTTAATTTGGATGGACAAGTACCATTTTGAGAAAGGTCATAAAACAACAGAATACTTCTGAGAGAGCTTGCAAAACTATGAAGATATTCTGTAAAAGCAAAACGAGACTTGTCTGGGACACTGTGGTATGTATAATTCTTTTATGGCAAAGGAAAGGCTTGGTAGCATTTCTTAGTCCTAACTGTTACAAACCACTAGAATATTGAAAATCTCTAATGTGGACCCATGGAGAAAGGGAAGGAGGGGAGAGGCTGGATAAGAGAAGACGGAGCTGGGGATGGGAGAGAGGGTGAGGCAGTGAGAAGGTCTTTATCCTAGGGCAGGTAAATACTACTGAAATAGCCTCTCCTGCCGGCACTAGTCTTTAATCTCTCCTGGCTCGGAACTCCATTCTCAGCCTTCTGATTCTTCTGTAAGCTAGTTCAGTTTTTCTCAGAAGCTGCCTTCTGGTAAGGCCTATTTTTTTCTTCTCGATAGAAAATGGAAGAGTAAACATCGTCATTGTTTATAGCTCTGGACTATGACCAAAGGGGTCTGGGTCCGAATTTGAGTGATGACCTCCATTTACTTCTGAATGAGGCTGTTGGAATGTCCCCTGTCCTGCAAATGCATCCCCTTAATAAGAAAAGTATGATTTGACAGATTTTTATTTTAATATCCCTGGATGCCACAGTGTGATAAGTTAGAAAACTACTGTCAGGCTATGAAATGACAAAGAATCTCTGATATTCTTTCCTGGTTCATTTTATCAAGTCTGACAAAGAATATTACTGTGAACACGATTGGAATAAGTTAACTGTCACTCCTGATGATAAGGATTTAGGCCTCAGTGTTTCTCTGGAACCTGATCAACTTTTGCCATCAGGCTCCATCTCATGTCAAGCATCTTGTCTAATGGTCCACAGGGACCATTAGACATTCTACCCTGGATCACTGATGAAGCTTGGAGAAGGACACTTGGTGAGACTGCTGGAGTCTCTTCCCATATTCGAGGAAGGGTGACTTCCATGCCTGTCTATCTGGACAGCAGAATCTAAGCAGGGACTCAGACCTCAAGAGTCCCCATAGACCTGAGTGCAGGCCGAACACAGCAATAGATGACGGTTCAGCTCAAGTGCTGACTCTGATCAGTAGGGGCGGTGGGGACTATGTGGGAAAGAGTGCTAGAATCTCTTGGGAATGCCTGCCTTAGGCTTACGCCGGGGAAGAACATGTGAATATTCCAAGTATTCGCAGATCTGGGCCTGGACCAAGGGCCCTGACTGATGAGAACAGATGAGCTGGACATTCCATTCAGCAGGGGATCAGGGTGAACTGCTATGATAAACTGACTCCACACTCTGAAATGGGAATCTATGCCATGATGGTACGTTAAGGGCCAAAGTGTTACATACCATGGCAACTTCTAATCATTTGAGATTAGATTTTCTGTGGTCTTCTAAATTTTGCTATTTAAAGTAAAGAAATTCTGAACTAAGCATTTCCTAGTTGAACCTACCTTTTCCTGAAGCCATATATGTATCATAGGCATTGGAGTGTAAGTCCCAATTGTGAAATATCCATGGCTGAGAGTTTATATGTATTTTTAACTTTATATTTTGAAATAATTTTATACTTAACAGAGAAGTTGTAAAAAATAGTAGAGTTTCCACATACTCCTTATCTAGGTTTTCCTTATGTTAACATCTTACTTAACCATGGTACATTTATTGAAACCAGGAAATTAACATTGATAAATACTATTAACTAATCTATTAACCTTATTTGGATTTTGTCGGTTTTCCCACTAATGTCCTTTCTCTGGTCCAGGATCCATCCAGTCCAGGGTCTCACATTGCGTTTAGTTGTCAAATCTCCTTAGTCTCCTTCAGTTTGTGATAGTCCCTCAATCTTTGCCTTACATGACCTTGATACTTTTGAAGAGTACTAGCCAATTATTTTCTAGAATATCCTTCAAGTTGGAGTTGTCTGATGTTGTCTTATGATTGGATTGAGGTTACTCATTTTTAGCAAGAATCCCACAGAAGTGTTATCTCAGTGCATCATGTCAGGGGGCTCATGCATAGGCTTGCCCTTTTACTGCGGATGTTAACTTTGATCACTTGGTTAAGATTGTGTCTGCCAGGCTTTTGCAGCTGAAGTTACTATTTTCTGTTTGTAATCAACAAGTAACTTGTGGGGCGAAATTTTGAAACTATGCAAATATCCTGTTTCTCAACATAATTTCACCCAACTATTTTAGCATCCAGTGATGATTACTGTCTGTAAAAACTTTTGCTGTCATATCTGGCTAACAGTGATTTTTAAAAATTTCCATCAGTATTTCTACATTTATTAGTTAGAATTCTTCTGTAAGGAAGAGGTACCCCACCCCCATGTATTTATTTACTTATCCCAATTACTTATAGACAGTACAGACTCATAGATAGTTCTTTTATACTGTGTGTTATCATCTACTACTATCATTATTGTATTGTCCCAGATTTGGCCATTGGGAGCACCTTCAAGTTGGCTCCTGTGCCTTTTTTTTTTTTTTTTTTTTTTTTTTTTTTTTTTTAATTTTATTTTATTTTTTTGCTTTATAACAAATTTAATCAGTTATACATATACATATGTTTCCATATCCCCTCCCTTTTGCGTCTCCCTCCCACCCTCCCTATCCCACCCCTCCAGGCGGTCACAAAGTACCAAGCTGATCTCCCTGTGCTATGCGGCTGCTTCCCACTAGCTATTTACCTCACGTTTGGTAGTGTATATATGTCCATGCCGCTCTTTCACTTTGTCACAGCTTACCCTTCCCCCTCCCCATATCCTCAAGTCCATTCTCTAGTAGGTCTGTGTCTTTATTCCTGTCTTACCCCTATGTTCTTCATGACATTTTTTTTTCTTAAATTCCATATATATGTGTTAGCATACAGTATTTGTCTTTCTCTTTCTGACTTACTTCACTCTGTATGACAGACTCTAGGTCTATCCACCTCATTACAAATAGCTCAATTTCATTTCTTTTTATGGCTGAGTAATATTCCATTGTATATATGTGCCACATCTTCTTTATCCATTCATCCGATGATGGACACTTAGGTTGTTTCCATCTCCGGGCTATTGTAAATAGGGCTGCTATGAACATTTTGGTACATGTCTCTTTTTGAATTATGGTTTTCTCAGGGTATATGCCCAGTAGTGGGATTGCTGGGTCATATGGTAGTTCTATTTGTAGTTTTTTAAGGAACCTCCATACCGTTCTCCATAGTGGCTGTACCAATTCACATTCCCACCAGCAGTGCAAGAGTGTTCCCTTTTTTCCACACCCTCTCCAGCATTTATTGTTTCTAGATTTTTTGATGATGGCCATTCTGACTGGTGTGAGATGATATCTCATTGTAGTTTTGATTTGCATTTCTCTAATGAGTAAAGATGTTGAGCATCCTTTCATGTGTTTGTTGGCAGTCTGTATATCTTCTGTGGAGAAATGTCTATTTAGGTCTTCTGCCCATTTTTGGATTGGGTTGTTTGTTTTTTTGCTATTGAGCTGCATGAGCTGCTTATAAATTTTGGAGATTAATCCTTTGTCAGTTGCTTCATTGGCAAATATTTTCTCCCATTCTGAGGGTTGTCTTTTGGTCTTGTTTATGATTTCCTTTGCTGTGCAAAAGCTTTTAAGTTTCATTAGGTCCCATGTGTTTATTTTTGTCTTTATTTCCATTTCTCTAGGAGGTGGGTCAAAAAGGATCTTGCTGTGATTTATGTCATAGAGTGTTCTGCCTATGTTTTCCTCTAAGAGTTTGATAGTGTCTGGCCTTACATTTAGGTCTTTAATCCATTTTGAGCTTATTTTTGTGTATGGTGTTAGGGAATGATCTAATCTCATAGTTTTACATGTCCCTATCCAGTTTTCCCAGCACCACTTATTGAAGAGACTGTCCTTTCTCCACTGTACATTCCTGCCTCCTTTATCAAAGATAAGGTGACCATATGTCCGTGGGTTTAACTCTGGGCTTTCTATCCTGTTCCATTGATCTATCTTTCTGTTTTTGTGCCAGTACCATACTGTCTTGATTACTGTAGCTTTGTAGTATAGTCTGAAGTCAGGGAGCCTGATTCCTCCAGCTCCATTTTTCGTTCTCAAGATTGCTTTGGCTATTCGGGGTCTTTTGTGTTTCCATACAAATTGTGAAATTTTTTGTTCTAGTTCTGTGAAAAATGCCAGTGGTAGTTTGATAGGGATTGCATTGAACCTGTAGATTGCTTTGGGTAGTAGAGTCATTTTCACAATGTTGATTCTTCCAATCCAAGAACATGGTACATCTCTCCATCTATTTGTATCATCTTTAATTTCTTTCATCAGTGTCTTATAATTTTCTGCATACAGGTCTTTTGTCTCCTTAGGTAGGTTTATTCCTAGATATTTTATTCTTTTTGTTGCAATGGTAAATGGGAGTGTTTCCTTGATTTCTCTTTCAGATTTTTCATCATCAGTATATAGGAATGCCAGAGATTTCTGTGCATTAATTTTGTATCCTGCAACTTTACCAAATTCATTGATTAACTCTAGTAGTTTTCTGGTAGCATCTTTAGGATTCTCTATGTATAGTATCATGTCATCTGCAAACAGTGACAGCTTTACTTCTTCTTTTCCAATTTGGATTCCTTTTATTTCCTTTTCTTCTCTGATTGCTGTGGCTAAAACTTCCAAAACTAGGTTGAATAAGAGTGGTGAAAGTGGGCAACCTTGTCTAGTTCCTGATCTTAGTGGAAATGGTTTCAGTTTTTCACCATTGAGGACGATGCTGGCTGTGGGTTTGTCATATATGGCCTTTATTATGTTGAGGAAAGTTCCCTCTATGCCTACTTTCTGCAGGGTTTTTATCATAAATGGGTGTTGAATTTTGTCGAAAGCTTTCTCTGCATCTATTGAGATGATCATGTGGTTTTTCTCCTTCAGTTTGTTAATATGGTGTATCACGTTGATTGATTTGCGTATATTGAAGAATCCTTGCATTCCTGGAATAAACCCCACTTGATCATGGTGTATGATCCTTTTAATGTGCTGTTGGATTCTGTTTGCTAGGATTTTGTTGAGGATTTTTGCATCTATGTTCATCAGTGATATTGGCCTGTAGTTTTCTTTCTTTGTGACATCCTTGCCTGGTTTTGGTATCAAGGTGATGGTGGCCTCGTAGAATGAGTTTGGGAGTGTTCCTCCCTCTGCTATATTTTGGAAGAGTTTCAGAAGGACAGGTGTTAGCTCTTCTCTAAATGCTTGATAGAATTCACCTGTGAAGCCATCTGGTCCTGGGCTTTTGTTTGTTGGAAGATTTTTTATCACAGTTTCAATTTCAGTGCTTGTGATTGGTCTGTTCATATTTTCTATTTCTTCCTGATTCAGTCTCGGCAGGTTGTGCATTTCTAAGAATTTGTCCATTTCTTCCAGGTTGTCCATTTTATTGGCATAGAGTTGCTTATAGTAATCTCTCATGATCTTTTTTATTTCTGTAGTGTCAGTTGTTACTTCTCCTTTTTCATTTCTAATTCTATTGATTTGAGTCTTCTCCCTTTTTTTCTTGATGAGTCTGGCTAATGGTTTATCAATTTTGTTTATCTTCTCAAAGAACCAGCTTTTAGTTTTATTGATCTTTGCTATCGTTTCCTTCATTTCTTTTTCATTTATTTCTGATCTGATTTTTATGATTTCTTTCCTTCTGCTAACTTCGGGATGTTTTTGTTCTTCTTTCTCTAATTGCTTTAGGTGCAAGGTTAGGTTGTTTATTCGAGATGTTTCCTGTTTCTTAAGGTGGGATTGTATTGCTATAAACTTCCCTCTTAGCACTGCTTTTGCTGCATCCCATAGGTTTTGGGTCGTCGTGTCTCCATTGTCATTTGTTTCTAGGTATTTTTTAATTTCCTCTTTGATTTCTTCAGTGATCACTTCGTTATTAAGTAGTGTATTGTTTAGCCTCCATGTGTTTGTATTTTTTACAGCTCTTTTCCTGTAATTGATATCTAGTCTCATAGCATTGTGGTCGGAAAAGATACTTGATACAATTTCAATTTTCTTAAATTTACCAAGGCTTGATTTGTGACCCAAGATATGATCTATCCTGGAGAATGTTCCATGAGCACTTGAGAAAAATGTGTATTCTGTTGTTTTTGGATGGAATGTCCTATAAATATCAATTAAGTCCATCTTGTTTAATGTATCATTTAAAGCTTGTGTTTCCTTATTTATTTTCATTTTGGATGATCTGTCCATTGGTGAAAGTGGGGTGTTAAAGTCCCCTACTATGAGTGTGTTACTGTCGATTTCTCCTTTTATGGCTGTTAGTATTTGCCTTATGTATTGAGGTGCTCCTATGTTGGGTGCATAAATATTTACAACTGTTATATCTTCTTCTTGGATCGATCCCTTGATCATTATGTAGTGTCCTTCTTTGTCTCTTCTAGTAGTCCTTATTTTAAAGTCTATTTTGTCTGATATGAGAATTGCTACTCCAGCTTTCTTTTGGTTTCCATTTGCATGGAATATCTTTTTCCATCCCCTTACTTTCAGTCTGTATGTGTCTCTAGGTCTGAAGTGGGTCTCTTGTAGACAGCATATAGATGGGTCTTGTTTTTGTATCCATTCAGCCACTCTGTGTCTTTTGGTGGGAGCATTTAGTCCATTTACATTTAAGGTAATTATCGATATGTATGTTCCTATTCCCATTTTCTTAATTGTTTTGGGTTCATTATTGTAGGTCTTTTCCTTCTGTTGTGTTTCTTGCCTAGAGAAGTTCCTTTAGCATTTGTTGTAAAGCTGGTTTGGTGGTGCTGAACTCTCTCAGCTTTTGCTTGTCTGTAAACGTTTTAATTTCTCCATCAAATCTGAATGAGATCCTTGCTGGGTAGAGTAATCTTGGTTGCAGGTTTTTCTCCTTCATCACTTTAAGTATGTCCTGCCACTCCCTTCTGGCTTGTAGAGTTTCTGCTGAGAGATCAGCTGTTATCCTGATGGGGATTCCCTTGTGTGTTATTTGTTGTTTTTGCCTTGCTGCTTTTAATATGATTTCTTTGTGTTTAATTTTTGACAGTTTGATTAATATGTGTCTTGGCGTATTTCTCCTTGGATTTATTCTGTATGGGACTCTCTGTGCCTCCTGGACTTGATTAACTATTTCCTTTCCCATATTAGGGAAGTTTTCAACTATAATCTCTTCAAATATTTTCTCAGTCCCTTTCTTTTTCTCTTCTTCTTCTGGAACCCCTATAATTCGAATGTTGGTGCGTTTAATGTTGTCCCAGAGGTCTCTGAGACTGTCCTCTGTTCTTTTCATTCTTTTTTCTTTATTTTGCTCTGCAGCAGTTATTTCCACTATTTTATCTTCCACCTCACTTATCCGTTCTTCTGCCTCAGTTATTCTGCTATTGATCCCATCTAGAGTATTTTTTATTTCATGTATTGTGTTTTTAATCGATGCTTGATTCATCTTTAGTTCTTCTAGGTCCTTGTTAACTGTTTCTTGCATTTTGTCTATTCTATTTCCAAGATTTTGGATCTGGGAAATAGAATCTTGGATCATCTTTACCATCATTATTCTGAATTCTTTTTCAGGTAGAGTGCCTATTACCTCTTCATTTGTTAGGTCTGGTGGGTTTTTATCTTGCTCCTTCTCCTGCTGTGTGTTTTTCTGTCTTCTCATTTTGCTTATGTTACTGTGTTTGGGGTCTCCTTTTTGCAGGCTGCAGGTTCGTAGTTCCTGTTGTTTTTGGTGTCTGTCCCCAGTGGCTAAGGTTGGTTTAGTGGGTTGTGTAGGCTTCCTGGTGGAGGGGACTAGTGCCTGTGTTCTGGTGGATGAGGCTGGATCTTGTCTTTCTGGTGGGCAGGTCCACGTCTGGTGGTGTGTTTTGGGGTGTCTGTGGACTTTTTATGATTTTAGGCCACCTCTCTGCTAATGGGTGGCGTTGTGTTCCTGTCTTGCTAGTTGTTTGGCTTAGGGTGTCCAGCACTGTAGCCTGCTGGTCGTTGAGTGAAGCTGGGTGCTGGTGTTGAGATGGAGATCTCTGGAAGATTTTCGCCGTTTGATATTATGTGGAGCTGGGAGGTCTCTTGTGGACCAGTGTCCTGAAGTTGGCTCTCCCACCTCAGAGGCACAGCACTGACTCCGGGCTCCTCAATTTGGGATGATGTGTTGTCTATTCATGTATTCCACAGATGCAGGGTACATCAAGTTGATTGTGGAGCTTTAATCCGCTGCTTCTGAGGCTGCTGGGAGAGGTCTCCCCCTCTCCTCTTCGCTCCCACAGCTCCCAGGTCCCAGCCCTGGACTCGGCCCCGCCTCCGCGCGCAGGCCGCCAGAGGGCGCCTGTTCTTCGCTCAGATAGGACAGGGCCAAAGGAGCAGCCTCTTCGGGGACTCTGGCCCACCCAGGCCAGGAGGGAGGGAGGGGCACGGAGTGCGGGGCGAGCCCGCAGCGGCAGAGGTCGGCGTGACGCTGCACCAGCCCGAGGCGCGCCGTGCGCTCTCCCAGGGAAGCCGCCCCTGGATCCCGGGACTCCGGCAGTGGCGGGCTGCACAGGCTCCCGGAAGGGCGGCGTGGGCAGTGACCTGCGCTCGCACACAGGCCCCCTGGCGGCGGCAGCAGCAGCCCCAGCGTCCCACGCCCGCCACTGGGCCCCGCGCCCTCAGCCGCGACCCGCGCCCGTCCGTGGAGCCCCCCCAAGCAGCGCTCTTAATCCCCTCCCCTCGCGCACCAGGAAACCAAGAGGGAAGAAAAAGTCTCTTGCCTCTTCGGCAGCTCCAGAGCTCCCCCGGACTCCCTCCCGGCTAGCTGTGGCACATCAGCCCCCTTCAGGCTGAGTTCCCGCCACCAGCCCCAGTCCTCTCCCCGCGCTCCGACCGAAGCCCGAGCCCCAGCCTCCAGCACTGCGCGCCCCGGCGGGCGAGCAGACAAGCCCCCCGGGCTGGTGAGCGCCGCTCGGCACCGACCCCCCGTGCGGGAATCTCTCCGCCTTGCCCTACCCAGGTATGTGGGGAGTTTCTTGCCTTTTGGGAGGTCTGGGGTCTTCTGCCAGCGTTCAGTAGGTGTTCTGTAGGAGTTGTTCCACGTGTAGCTGTATTTCTGGTGTATCCGTGGGGAGGAAGGTGATCTCCGCGTCTTACTCTTCCGCCATCTTACCCGGAACTCTCCTGTGCCTTTTTGACATGACACTATTATTATTTATTTTAGTACTTTCTTGCTTTCTGGCCTCTCAAGATATTCCAGGCTTATCGTCTATTTTCCCTGGCCAGCCCTGGAAAGGAGTCCTGGTTTCTCTTGTCAGAGAGTGGTATTTAGAAACAAGATCTGGGTACTAGATGTGCTCAATGTTACCAGAGTGTCATTGCTTCTAAGGCACTCAGGTGACAGATCTAGGAAATATGTTTGTATACTCATACATGCACATGTGCACATATTTATTTTGTGCCTACCCACCTGCATATCCGTGTATGTGTGTGTGTGAGAGTATACGTATGAATTTATACTGATACTTTAGATTCTAATCCAACACCACAGGATTCATCCTTGACGTCCTTCTTTCCTTGTTTGTAACTCCTTTCTCCAGTGGTGACAAACTGTCAGTATCCATAACATGTTTAGTTATTTGTGCAATCCTAGTATACACAAAAAGTAGTTTCGGAATTTCTAACTCATTCTCTTGTAAAGAACAAATTTACTAACTAAAGTACAATATTTGTGTACAATTCCTTTTGTCTTTCATCTACATGGTTGCTTTAGCCACAGCTGCTCCCCGGGAAGCTCCCGCATGGGGATGGGATCTCAGACTTCCACGTTACTGTGGAGGGAAGAGCTTGAGGAGATCAAGATGGATACTGGCTTTTCCCAGTACACGGAGCGTTACAGAATGGCACACCCAGTCTATTTCTCTTCACTACGCATTCACCAGTTCCCCGTGTATAAATACCATTCCCCCAGTTATGCTGCTGAATGCCACACATCCATCCAGGCTGAGGAAGTGAGAGAGGGACTCAAGCCAAGAAGCAGCCAAACAAGCTCTTTCACGGATGCCGACTGTAGCCATGCTGCTTTCCCTCCCGCTGGGCCTCAGCATGCTCCTTCAGCCTTTCCCAGTTGTCCTTTGCTTCCTGTTTCTCTGTCACCCGACCCCCCATTCACTAGATCTTTCAGTCTGTGTGCTCTTTGTTATACCTCAAAATCCCCTCTCTTCTACCAGGCACCCTCTTAAATATATGTCTAACTTGACAAGATGGTTCTGTGGTCTGGCAGTTTTTATTTACCTTTGCTCACAAATGAGCCTCTGGGATGTTCTCTCCCCAGGAGCATCTCTCTTCAGAAGAATGTGACCATCTGTTGGTCCCTTGTACTCTGCTCTGTCATCAAAGGGCTGCTGGATGGAAATGTTCTTCTTAAAATGTGTCGAGCCATCTCTTCTAGGTGGCTTGCCCAGGTCACTCGACCTCTGGCCTCTGATTCTGCACATGTAGGGTGGCTGCTCTGTGGCTACTCTTGTTAGTACAGGGTTGGTTCTTCAGTAAATAGCCATATGCCTGCCGGTCTGGTCAGCTTTGGGGCACTCTCGCCACCAGAAGAGCCGCCCTGACAATCTGCCTGGGGACTTTCTCATGGCTCTTTTTCACCTTTTTTTTTTTTTTTTTTCTGTACGCGGGCCTCTCACTGTTGTGGCCTCACCCGTTGCGGAGCACAGGCTCCGGACGCGCAGGCTCAGCGGCCATGGCTTACGGGCCCAGCCGCCCCGCGGCACGTGGGATCCTCCCGGACCGGGGCACGAACCCTCATCCCCTGCATCGGCAGGCGGAATCTCAACCACTGCGCCACCAGGGAAGCCCTCTCATGGCTCTTTGAACAAGGAGGCTGGGCACCCTAAAAGCTTCCTGTGTTACCACCTCTGTAGCATGGCTTATACCTCAGTGTTGCATGCCCTGGGATGTTTTTCAGTTCACGTTTCCAAGTAGAAAGATTAGAGTTATGGAGATGCCTAACTCATCCTGTCCAAGAGATTTCAAGATCGTCCTTAGTATCCTGAAGGTTTTTGCACTTGGCAAATGATTATGTCAGAAGCCATAGTCAGCTCCCAGTAGAGGTCCAAAGCATTGACTGTATTGTCACATTAGCTGCCTGGTTACATTGGCTTCCTACCTCGACTGCTAATCGCTTAGAAACACGGGGTCTGGCAATGGTGGCACAACCTGAGGTAGAATTGTAGACCTTTCAGCGAGCCAGGAGCCAGGGCAGCTTCTTTGCCAAAGTCAGTTTAGTTTAGACCTCACTGAATTAGGCTGTTGCCATCCTAACACCTAAGTCCATTCATGCATGTATCTGCCTGTGGTGGATATTCTCTGACTCACTACGTGCTTGCTTGCTTTCTTGCTTAGGAAGAAGCAATTCTTTAGGAAGGGAATGGCCAAAGAACACCACTGCAAAGGGAAGGGAAAACAATGGGGGACAGAGGAGTGGCCAGGCGAGATGGCTCAAGTATAAATGAATGAGGAATTCTGTATGACGTACCATTCTGACTTTGGGATCAAGTGATGTAACACAGGAATTGTGTAAAAGGGAAGACTGTCTGATAATTTTCTATTCAGTACCTCAGAGGCTCTTTGACTTGAATATTTAAAGTTCCCAAGTTTATGCCTTTGCCCTCTTTTGGCAGTATAGCACACTGTTTTAATCCATGGCTGTGTCTTATTGCTCTATTTAAAATTATATTCATCAATCCATCAATAAATATTTGTGGTTAAAACAAAACAACAAAATAAAAATACTTCTTTCCAAAGTTACTTAGGTTAGCTATTTTCTTCCCCATCTCCTTCAGTGTGGTTAGGATATTCACTTGTAATATAGTTAGGTTTATTTGTTACTGCGTGTTTTCCACTTTGGATTCTCCTTACATTCTGGCTGATGTTAATTATTCATTTACGGGGGGGGGGTATGTGAAACATTACCTTAGGTTCTAAGGGCTAGAGCTCCCAAAAATACACTCAGAGAAGCATCACGCTGCCTTGGCCCTGCTACCCGCTTCCCATCCCCCAGTCTTTCTACCCCATTCCCACCTATGCCCTGTTGGTAAACCAATCTCATTAGCTTCTGGTTTATCTCTCCTATACAGTCAGTTCTGCTGTAACTCTTGTTTTGAAAAAGTGAATTTGTTCCAACGTGACTGATATCTTAGAGCACAAGTTGAGTTTAATGTGAATTTTGCGTCTGTTAAGGCACAATTTCACGTATGAGAAACTCTAGGTGAATGCAGAAACTGCACCCAGCTGACCTGAGCTGTATAAAAACACACAAAATACACACACCTCAAACACCTCTGTGCCCCCTCGATTCACCCCATGTCTTAGCAGCCACGCCTGTCCACATCTGCTATTACAGCCTGCCTTCTGATTTCAGGTACCCCTGCATCCACCCCGCCTTCTGACGCCCACTCCACAAGCAAACTTCAGGGCCTTTTTTAGGGAAAGTGACACATGTATTATGTATTTCTTAACCATTTCACATGTGTAAAATTGTGCTACTGTTTATTTATTAGGTTCCTATCTTTGTGTGTGTGTGTGTGTCACAGAAGCTTTTTGAGTGTTGTGCTCTGTTTTCTCTATAAACCCTTTGGTTTTTATTGTGCAGTTCTGCATAATGTGGAGACTTATAAGGATGGCTATGTTGTGCTATAGCAGAATTGACTATTTCTTTTACACAAATAAGTGGATACCTGCATATTTTCATATATACCCTTCTTTGTAACATGAAGGGTAGCATACTGTGGACACTCTTTTGGGCTTTACCTTTGTCACTTAAGAGTATGCCCTGGAAATCAATCCTTATTAGCTCATAAAAATCTTCCTCATTTTTTTTAACAGCTGCATAGTACTACATTATGTGGATGTCCTATAGTTTATTCCATCACTGCATGTACATAACCACAGAAAAAAGGGTTAATATCACTAATGGATAAATACTTCCATCTGTGTATAGGCACCTTGGTTGTTTCCAGTATCTCGTAAACAGTACTGCAATGAATAACCTTTTTGTATTATTGGAGGTGAAGGTTTGGTGGGATTGCTAGGGCAAAAAGTGAGTGCATATGTAGTTTTGTTAGGTACTGCCAAATTCCCTTCCAGATAGGTTGTGCAAAAAGTTTGCGTTTCCACCAGCATTGTATGTGAGTACCTGTTTTTCCCGCAGTTTCACCAATAGAATGTTGTCATATTCTTTAATTTTTCCTAATCTAATAGGTGATAAATGGTATCTGTATTGTTTGCATTTCTCTAATTACGAGTGAGTTTGAACAATTTTCCCTAAGTTTAAGAAACATATTAATGTTTTTTCTGGATTGTCTGTTCAAGGCTCCCCCGCCCCATTTTTCTAGCAGGTTTTTGCTCCTTTCTTTGTCCCTGAATTCTAAGAAGTATTTATCTATTAGGGATATTAGTCCTTTTTTTTCTGTGGTATATGTTTTTTTAAATTATTTTTTAACATCTTTATTGGAGTATAATTGCTTTACAATGGTGTGTTAGTTTCTGCTTTATAACAAAGTGAATAGTTATACATATACATATGTTCCCATATCTCTTCCCTCTTGTGTCTCTGTCCCTCCCACCCTCCCTATCCCACCCCTCTAGGTGGTCACAAAGCACCGAGCTGATCTCCCTGTGCTATGTGGCTGCTTCCCACTAGCTACCTATTTTACGATTGGTAGTGTATATATGTCCATGCCACTCTCTCACTTTGTCACAGCCTACCCTTCCCCCTCCCCACATCCTCAAGTCCATTCTTTAGTAGGTCTGCGTCTCCATTCCTGTCTTACCCCTAGGTTCTTCATGACCTTTTTTTTTTCTTCTTAGATTCCATATATATGTGTTAGCATATGGTATTTGTTTTTCTCTTTCTGACTTAATTCATTCGGTATGACAGACTCTAGGTCCATCCACCTCACTACAAATAACTCAATTTCGTTTCTTTTTATGGCTGAGTAATATTCCATTGTATATATGTGCCACATCTTCTTGATCCATTCATCTGTCGATGGACACTTAGGTTGCTTCCATGTCCTGGCATTGTAAATAGAGCTGCAATGAACATTTTGGTACGTGACTCTTTTTGAATTATGGTTTTCTCAGGGTATATGCCCAGTAGTGGGATTGCTGGGTCGTATGGTAGTTCTATTTGTAGTTTTTTAAGGAACCTCCATACTGTTCTCCATAGTGGCTGTATCAATTTACATTCCCACCAACAGTGCAAGAGGGTTCCCTTTTCTCCACACCCTCTCCAGCATTTACTGTTTCTAGATTTTTTTATGATGGCCATTCTGACCAGTGTGAGATGATATCTCATTGTAGTTTTGATTTGCATTTCTCTCATTTCTCTAATGATTAGTGATGTTGATCATTCTTTCATGTGTTTGTTGGCAATCTGTATATATTCTTTGGAGAAATGTCTGTTTAGGTCTTCTGCCCATTTTTGGATTGGGTTGTTTGTTTTTTCTGTTATTGAGCTGCATGAGCTGCTTGTAAATTTTGGAGATTAATCCTTTGTCAGTTGCTTCATTTGCAAATATTTTCTCCATTCTGAGGGTTGTCTTTTGGTCTTGTTTATGGTTTCCTTTGCTGTGCAAAAGCTTTTAGGTTTCATTAGGTCCCATTGTTTATTTTTGTTTTTATTTCCATTTCTCTAGGAGGTGGGTCAAAAAGGACCTTGCTGTGATCTATGTCATAGAGTGTTCTGCCTATGTTTTCCTCTAAGAGTTTGATAGTTTCTGGCCTTACATTTAGGTCTTTAATCCATTTTGAGTTTATTTTTGTGTATAGTGTTAGGGAGTGTTCTAATCTCATACTTTTACATGTCCCTGTCCAGTTTTCCCAGCACCACTTATTGAAAAGTCTGTCTTTTCTCCACGGTATATTCTTGCCTCCTTTATCAAAGATAAGGTGACCATATGTGTGTGGGTTTATCTCTGGGCTTTCTATCCTGTTCCATTGATCTATATTTCTTTTTTTTTCTTTTTTTTTTTTTTTGGCGTATGCGGGCCTCTCACTGTTGTGGCCTCTCCCGTTGCAGAGCAAGGCTCTGGACGCACAGGCTCAGCGGCCATGGCTCATGGGCCTAGCCACTCCACGGCATGTGGGATCCTCCTGGACCGGGGCACGAACCCATGTCCCCTGCATTGGCAGGTGGACTCTCAACCACTGCGCCACCAGGGAAGCCCTGATCTATATTTCTGTTTTTGTGCCAGTACCATACTGTCTTGATTACTGTAGCTTTGTAAGTGTAGTCTGAAGTCAGGGAGCCTGATTCCTCCAGCTCCATTTTTCGTTCTCAAGATTGCTTTGGCTATTCGGGGTCTTTTGTGTTTCCATACAAATTGTGAAATTTTTTGTTCTAGTTCTGTGAACAGTGCCAGCGGTAGTTTGATAGGGATTGCATTGAATCTGTAGATTTCACAGTGTTGATTCTTCCAATCCAAGAGTGTGGTATATCTCTCCATCTATTTGTATCATCTTTAATTTCTTTCATCAGCGTCTTATAATTTTCTGCATACAGGTCTTTTTTCTCCTTAGGTAGGTTTATTCCTAGATATTTTATTCTTTTTGTTGCAGTGGTAAATGGGAGTGTTTTCTTGATTTCACTTTCAGATTTTTCATCATTAGTGTATAGGAATGCCAGAGATTTCTGTGCATTAATTTTGTATCCTACAACTTTACCAAATTCATTGATTAGCTCTAGTAGTTTTCTGGTAGCATCTTTAGGATTCTCTATGTATAGTATCATGTCATCTGCAAACAGTGACAGCTTTACTTCTTCCTTTCTGATTTGGATTCCTTTTATTTCTTTTTCTTCTCTGATTGTTGTGGCTAAAACTTCCAAAACTATGTTGAATATGAGTGGTGAGAGTGGGCAACCTTGTCTTGTTCTGATCTTAGTGGAAATGGTTTCAGTTTTTCACCATTGAGGAAGATGTTGGTTGTGGGTTTGTCATATATGGCCTTTATTATGTTGAGGAAAGTTCCCTCTGTGCCTACTCTCTGCAGGGTTTTTATCATAAATGGGTGTTGAATTTTGTCAAAAGCTTTCTCTGCATCTGTTGAGATGATCATATGGTTTTTGTCCTTCAGTTTGATAATATGGTGTATCACGTTGATTGATTTGCGTATACTGAAGAATCCTTGCATTCCTGGAATAAACCCCACTTGATTATGGTGTATGATCCTTTTAATGTGCTGTTGGATTCTATTTGCTAGTATTTTGTTGAGGATTTTTGCATCTATGTTCATCAGTAATATTGGCCTGTAGTTTTCTTTCTTTGTGACATCTTTGTCTGGTTTTGGTATCAGGGTGATGGTGGCCTCACAGAATGAGTTTGGGAGTGTTCCTCCCTTTGCTATATTTTGGAAGAGTTTGAGAAGGATAGGTGTTAGCTCTTCTCTAAATGTTTGATAGAATTCGCCTGTGAAGCCATCTGGTCCTGGGCTTTTGTTTGTTGGAAGATTTTTAATCACAGTTTCAATTTCAGTGCTTGTGATTGGTCTGTGTAATTTTCTTGTTTCTAATTGTGGCCTTTTCTTTTTTCGCCTAGAGAAGTTCCTTTAACATTTGTTGTAAAGCTGGTTTGGTGGTGCTGAACTCTTTTAGCTTGTCTGTAAAGCATTTGATCTCCATCAAATCTGAAGGAGAGCCTTGCTGGGTAGAGTATTCTTGGTTGTAGATTTTTCTGTTTCATCACTTTGAATATATTGTGCCATTCCCTCCTGGCCTGCAGAGTTTCTGCTGAAAAATCAGCTGATAGCCTTTTGGGAGTTCCCTTGTATGTTACTTGTTTCTTTTCCCTTGCTGCTTTTAATATTTTCTCTTTATCTTTAATTTTTGTCATTTTAATTACAATGTATCTTGGTGTGTTCCCCTTTGGGTTCTACTGTATGGGACTCTGCGCTTCCTAGACTTAGGTGACTGTTTCCTTTCCCAGGCTAGGGAATTTTTCAGCTATTAGGTTTTCAAATATGTTCTCAGGCTCTTTTCCTCTCTCTTCTCCTGCTGGAATTTAATGTGAATTTTAGTATGCTTGATGTTGTCCCAGAGGTCTCTAAAACTGTCCTCATTTCTTTTTATTCTTTTTCCTTTTTTCTGTTCAGTGGCAGTGACTTCCACTACTCTGTCTTCCAGCTCAGTGATCTGTTCCTCAACATCATTTCGTCTACTATTGATTCCTTCTAGTGTATTTTTCATTTCAGTTATTCTTCATCTCTGTTTTGTTGTTCTTTATATTTTCTAACTCTTTGTTGAAAACTTCTAACTTGTTTTATGCATCCGTTCTTATCCTGAGTTCTTTAATCATCTTTACAATCATTACTCTGAATTCTTTCTCAGGTAGAATGCCTATCTTCACTTCACTTAGTTCTTCTGGGTTTTTTTCTTGTTCCTTCATCTGGAACATGTTCCTCTGCCACCTCATTTTGTTTAAGTTGCTGTTGGTATTTTTATGTATGTCGTAGGTTAGTTATGTTTCTCAACCTTGGAGAAGTGGCCTTCTGTAGGACAAGTCCTGTGCATCCCTGCAGCACACTCCCCTCTCGTCACCCAAGCTATATTCTCTAGGGATTCCCCCTAAGAGGGCTGCGTGGGTCCTTCTGTTGTGGTGGGCTAACTGTCTGGGTGGTCTGGTAGGCTTAGTCGGCCTCTAGTGTCATTGGTTGCCAGGCCCTGTGTTGTGTGGATGCTGCTGGTTGGTGGGCCTGGTCATGAGGTGGCTGACTGCAGAACCCCAGGGGGCCCTGGGGCTAGTGCTGGCTCACTGGTGGGCAGAATCAGGGTCCAGAAGACTTAGGGGCTATTCCCCCCCACCCCCCGCCAGTGGTGGGTGAAGCCAGGTCCTGGGGTTAGTGCTGGACTACTGGCAGGCAGAGCCTGGTCCTGGAGACTGGCTGCAGGGTCCAGGGATCCCAGAGTGCTGTCAGATCACTGATGGGTAGCGGGGGCCAGTTCCTGGCACAGTTGGGTATGAGGTTTGGGGTGTCCCAAAACTTGTGTTGGCCTGCTAGTGGGCAGGGCTGGGGCCCAGCTTGTCCCAGGGTTGGGTCTGGCCTGCTTTTGGCTGGCTGGGTCTGCAGGCTGTGGGATTGTGGTTTTCTGGCATCTGGTATCTGCCCCCTGGTGGGTGAGGCTGGTCTAGTGGCTAGTGCAGGCTTCCTGGAGGGGAAGGCCAGTGCCTGCCAGCTGGTGGGCGGAGCTGGGTCTTGGCCCTCTGGTGGGCAGGGCCATGTCTAGAGGTGGCTGTGAGCTCAGGAAGTCTTTAGGCAGCCTATCTGCTGATGGGTGGGGCTGTGTCCCCACCCAGTTAGTTGTTTGGCTTGAGCTGTCCCAGCACTGGTACCTACAGGCAGTTGGGTGTGGGGCCAGGTCTTGGTGCTAATGAGCTAATGGCACCCACCAGCACTGGCTTCCATGGGGTAGAACAAGCTCCCAAATATGGCTGCTGCCAGTGTCTATGTCCCCAGGGTGAGCCACAGCTGCCCCCCACCTCTTTGCGAGACTCTTCAAGACCAGCAGGTAGTTCTGGCCCTGGCTCCTATGAAGTTACTGCTTTTGCCCTGGGTCCTGGTGCACATGAGGTTTTGTGTGCGCCCTTTAAAAGTGGTGTCGGGACTTCCCTGGTGGCGCAGTGGATACAACTCCATGCTGCCAATTCAGGTGGCCTGGGTTCGATCCCTGGTCAGGGAACTAGATCCCACATGCATGCTGCAACTAAGAGTTCTCATGCCACAACTACGGAGCCTGTGTGCCGCAACTAAGACCTGGTGCAATCAAATAAATAAAGTGAAGTCTCTATTTTCTGCAGCCCTTTGGGACTCCTGAAATTAAACCCCATTGGCCTTCAAAGCCAAGTGCTTTGGCGGCTCATCTTCCCAGAGCATTGCAGGACCCCTGGGCTGGGGAGCCTGATATGGGGCTCAGAACTCTCCTGTGGGAGAACCCCTGCAATATAATTATTCTCCAGTTTGTGGGTCACTCATCTGGAGGTATGGGACTTGATTATATCAGAAGTCTGCCCCTCCTCCCCATCTTGTTGTGGTTCCTTCTTTATGTCTTAGTTGTTAAAGATCTTTACGGGTAGGTTTTGGTCTTTTTCATAGATGGTTGTTCTGCAGATAGTTGTGGTTTTGGTGTGCTTGTGAGAGGAGGTGAGCTCAGGGTCTTTCTACTCTGCCATCTTGGCCCAAATTCCCTTTGGCTATTCTTGTATGTTTATTTCTCCATAAGAACTTTAGTATCAATGGGTCAAACTCCATTTTTAAAAAAGCTTATTGGTAATTTTTATTGGGATTGTGTTAAACTTTATAAATTAATTTAGAACTGACTTGTTTATAGTGCTGAATCATTCTATCCAAGAACAAGGGGTGTCCTTCCACTTGAGAAAGTCTAATTTTGTGTCTTTTAGGAATGCTTTCAGATTTCCTAATACAGGTTTTGCACATTTGTGATGAATTAATTCCTAAGTATTTAATCTTCTTTGTTATTGCTGTAAATGGAGTTTTCTGTAACACTAGGTCTTCTAATTGTCTATCCTTTGTGTAAGTGAAGGATATTGATTTTTGTGTTTTTATCTGCTACTTATTGAATTCTTTTATTGTTTAAATTAGTTTTATAATTGATTCTCTAGAATTTTCCTGGTATAGTATCACATCATTTGCAACTAGATACAGGTTTACTTCTTCTTTACCAATTCTTATGCCTGCAATTGATTTATTTTGTCCAACTGCATTGATTAATCCCTCTAATATAATCCCTCTAATATAATGCTAATTAGTAGCAGATAGTGAGTATCCTTGCCTTGTTTCTGATTTTAATGGAAATGCCTCTAATGTTTCCCCATTAAGTTAGATACTGGCTTTAGAACTAAGGCATATATATTTTATCCTGTTAATGGAGTACCATTGAATTCCTATTTTCTCAAGTCTTTTTATAAAGAATAGGTCTTGAATTTTATTTAAGGCCTTTCCAGTATCTATGGAAGTAATCATATGGATTTTCCCCCCTTAGATCTATTAATATAGTATATGATACTAATAGATTTCCTAATATTGAACCAACCTTCCATTCCTGGAATAAATCCCATTTAGTCATGGTATATTAATTTCTCAGTATGGTATTGTATTCTGTTTGCTCACATTTAATTTAACATTTTTGCATCAATAATCATGAGTTGATATTGGTCTGTCCTCCCTCCCTCCCTCCCTCCCTTCCTTCCTTCCTTCCTTCCTTCCTTCCTTCCCTCCTTCCCTCCTTCCCTCCTTCCCTCCCTCCCGTCTTTATCAGGTTTAGGTATCAAACCTTCAGAAAAGGTTCATAAAAGAAATGGGGAAGTTCTTCATTTTCAATGTGCTGAAACAACTTATAGAGCATTGAGATTATCTGGACTTTGAAAGTTTAGTAGAATTCCTCTGTGAAACCGTCTGGGCCTGCAATCACCTCCTTTGCCACCCTTGATGAGGGAGGACTTCCATATGGGCCTTCATTAGGAGATACGCCTTGAATTTTCAGCTTACAGAGCTGGGATTTAAACCTAGTTAGACCCATGGTCTTATCACTATATCACTGATACCTCAGGGACTTGGATTGCTTAATCATAATGATGATGATGATGTCTAATACATATTCAGTGCCTTTTATGTGTCAGGTACTGTTTACATGTATTAACACATTCAATCCTTGTTTTAAACTTATAAGGTACTATCTCTCATTATCCCTAAGACACTGAAATGGTTAACTTGTCCAGGGTCACATAGCTCGTAAATGGTAGAGCCTGGTCTTCAATTCCAGGCAGTTCGGCTTCACAGATCATGTCTTTTAATGACCAAAGTACAGTATAACAGTTTATAGAATTGTGGACCAGTGTATATCAGAACCTCATTATGAATGCTTTTTTAAAGGGGAAAAAATGGTTTAACTGAAGTCTCGTAAAGGAAAGAAGAGTTGCTGTTTACGAAAACGTCTGTCTAGCAATTTGGCTACAAATTTCCTATCCCTATACCTACAGCCTTTTCTCTTGCAGCAGTATACAGCCTCTGTAAGCTTAATGTATAGAACTGTGTTCTAGTCTGAGTCAGCTCCAGGTCTGAGGGATTCAACTTGAATGGAAATCTTCCAATGACCTTGGTGACTGAAACTCAATCAAACAAATGAAACAGTTAAAATTTCCCCAAATTACTTAGAAATACTAACTATTATTGAGATGGGTAAATTTTCTGGTTTACATAAGTATGACCTCTTATTAATGTTTGTTGGGAAAATGAAGCACACTCATTGCTATTCATTATTTTAAGCTTTTTCCTATAGTCTTATTTTGGTATTTAGACATTATTAAAAATTACGCAGATTAAGACAAAGGGTAATATTTTTATGTCATTTCTGTAAATGCTTGACATTCTTCTCTCCCACCACCCCCCACCAAGAAAGCCAACTTAATGAGCCACAAAACATATTATAATGAATGGGAAAAATATTTTTAGCATTTTTATGCAGAAAATGCCTCATTAAAAGCAAATGCTTCAGCAAGCAGATTTGAGCTTAATAGGAACTTTTGTCGAGCAGGGCTTTTATGACAAATCACTAGCATGTTGTAACTGCTCTATCTAAAGACCTAGAAAGCCATAAGAGACTCTACCTTCCTTTCTTATCCCTGGGCTGCATTGCAGCAGTATGGTGAGTTTGACATGGCACTTAGTAGACACTTGATGAGCCTGAGGGACATGAAGCCTACTGTCCAGCCACGAGCAGGAAAAATGTCTGTGTACTGTTCAATATCACTGTTTTATCTGGATATATCATGAGAGTCATTTAGATGAAATCTGTTCTCGGCTTGGTGTCTGGCATCATGTGACCCAAATATTTTGCATCTAATTTGCATATTGTAAAGCCATAGGGGTACAGGGTTTATAATCATACATATACAACCTTAATTTCAAATAAAACCCTCAACTTCTACTTACACTATTGTAACTTCTTTAGACTTAGGGCCTCAAACTGTCATGACAAGGGACCAGGGGTCTACCCATTCAGGCAGGCTGTGTGGGCTGATTTGGTCACAGAAACCATAGTCTCTCACCTCAGTGGTGCCCTACTCAGAGGCACAAAGTGCTCATCTGTCCCCAGTGAGCCCTCAGAAGGCACACCTGGGGTAATGGTGTTTCCAGGTATTCTGAGCTGGTCTCAGCTTCATCATCTCTGATCCATAATTGGGGGCTTGAGCTGAGTTACAGCCACACCCACCCAGGCAAGGCTGACATCACCAGTGGTGATGACATCACTCTGGTAACTGGTTACTCAGAAGAGCACCCTCCCTTATAGAATGGGGGAAGCATGAAATTATGTTCATCTTCAAATGGTAATTTTTCACATCATATAAGTTCTTTCTCAGTTCACCCTACCTAGTCAGCCACACTATCGCCTGACTAGTAATAATAGTGGTTGCAGCAGTTAACATTTACTGAGGTCTATGTCAGGCATTGTGCTAAGTTCTTTCCATGCCTTATTTCATTTAACCCTCAAGCCCTATAAGCTAGTTACTATTAATATCCCCATATTACAGATGAGGGAACTGAGGGCAAGAAAGGTAAGTAACCTGCCCTAAATCTTTCAGCTTGTATGCAGAAGAATTATGATTTGAAGCAAGTTTTCCCCTGATTTTATTTTATTTATTTTATTTTTTATTGAAGGATAGTTGATTTACAATATTATGTTAGTTTCAGGTATACAGCACAGTGATTCAGTTTGATTTTTTTTTCTTCAGATTCTTTTCCATTATAGGTTATTACAAAATATTGAAAAGAATTCCCTGTGCTATGCAATAAATCCTGTTGTTTATCTTTTTTATATATAGTGGTGTGTATCTGCTAATCCAATATTCCTAATTTCCCTGATTTTAGAGTCCTTAACTATTATTGCTTTACTGCATTGTGCAGCCAATTTAAAAAAATCTGTATCCCCACCCTGTTCCCCAGAAAAGAGGCATTCCTTTCAGGAATGAAAGGGGAAAAATTCTGTTTTCAAATGCCCATGATTAGCTCTTTCAGGCAGCCCAGTCTCCTTCAGTAGGAGGAGTGAAACTGACGTCCAAGACCCACTCATACTTCCCGCTGAGCAGGTACAGGGCTGCCGCCTGGCCATCAAGCTCACCGTTAAGAAGTGCCGGTCCTTAAGTTCGCGTCTTCTCTGGCTGTGAGCTGGGGGGTAGGCGGGCAGTGGAGGAGCTACTACAGAAAGGGGTGCAGCAGCTCTATGCTCCCGGCGATCGCTCCGGCTCCGGTGTTCTGGGGGCAGAAAAAGCGATAATACAGAAACATACTTGGCATTTTCAATTTCTCTTTCCCCCTTGGGAGGATGAGCAAAAGGCTGGAAAAAAAGTGACATTTTGCTAATCCAGCTCATTTGTATACCAAATAAGCTTTTCAGAATGGTTCTGAACTAAACTTTCACTTCATATGAAGTTGGACACCTGCATTTCAGTGGGTCCATCTCATAGTCATTGTACAAGATGGTTCACTCTAGGTTTGGAAAAAGTAGTATATTTCTCAACATGCCTCGTTTCAAAACAACATGAGCAAAAAAAAAAAAAAAATCTAGAACGGTGCAAGATCTGCTGACATCAGTCCTGGAGTGGACCGTAGGCACAGACACACCAGAGCCTCCCAGAGTGGTAGCGACAGATGCTCACAGCCATCCAGTGGGTGATGGAGCCAGCTCACATTGGCTCAGGGGCCCGGATTGCTATGTGTTCAGGAATTTTGCGAGCCAGTTTTTAAACTGTTGGTAGCTTGAAATAGGCTACGGGGGGAGTATTTATATCACAGAAACTGGAGAGTCCTACACATCAGGGCTTTATTCATTTATTTCTTTATTACGCTTTTTAAATACAGAGCCTGTGGCCTGCACACCGTTGCACCCATCTAAGCTCTGTCACCCACAACACTCACATGGCTTTCAAATCCTGGGTTCCTAAGAAAGTAAAGAAATCCCAGTGGTGACAGTTGTCTGATTTAGGAATAAAGGTACTTCTGGGAAAAACCAAGAAATTTCCTTGTGTGCGATGAAGTGGTCCCGACTCACTGACAAGAATCACTGAGACATCAACAGCACAGCTTAGCTTTCTGGGTGTCTCAGTGAGCCCCAAAGCACATCCTACCCAACATACTGGCCACACCAAAGGCTTCCCTGCCTGCCAAAACCCAGCCCACACTCATGCCTAGGGCCTGAAATCTCGTGACTCCCACTGAATATGACCAAGGTAGAAATTTGTGCAGCAGCAGATGTCTTAATCTGTCTTCTGTTGTTTAAAATTGCCATTACTCAGCACATCTACGATAATAATTATGATGCCCAATATTTATTGAGCAATTGACATGCATCAAAGATGCTTTGCAAAAGCTTTTAGGTGCATTATCTTGACAACTGCATGAAGTAGGCACTGATAGTGTCCCTCTTGTGCAGATGCCTAAACCAATCAGGGAGGCTAAGTCATTGCCGAGCTGTCAGTGGTACACACTTGGCCCCAGGGCTCTGCTCTTCACCACTTCTTGACCTGTGAGCTCTAGAAGGTCCAAACACACCTCGCTAATCAGAGCAAGACTGCTGGGATTTGATAGTATTTGATTATAATTACATTTTATCACATTCTAATTCTTTGGACATTGACAATATAGAATATTTGGCTACTCATAAGACACTAATTCTTTTGCCCGTGTTAGGAAACAGCTAACTACACTGACCCTCTCAGGTGGCGTCAGAGGCCCTTTCTCTGAAGGCCCTGTAGTGTCAGTGGCCATTTCATCTCTGTCATTGTATTGATAAAAATCAGGATGTCTCTATATGTCTGCCTCTTTTATAGAAGGCTGCCCCTGGACAACAGAGATTATATTCAGCTTTCTGTCACAGTGCCCTGCTGTGCCTGTGATATAGTGGGTTCTCAATAAATGTGGAGTGACTGAAAGGAAGAACAAATTAATGCTTTCATTAAGGTCTGCTTTTGTAACAGTAGAATGCACTCTAAAGCCCTACCTTTCCCATGGGCTGTGTAGTTAGTGCCCTCGCTGTGCCCTTGCTGTTAGGTCCTTCTCTGGTCCTGTTGCCTACTTACACTGGCCGCCCGAATGCTGGCCCCTTTCCTCTTTGCTGTAGTCAGTGTGCTGTACTCTAAACCAGTACCTGAGCACTCTTGAGCCTTCTGATTTCTGTCCATGTCTGACTGGCCTGTCTGTGGGCCTCCCTGCCTCAACTGCCGACTTTGTCTGTGTCAGGAAAATGTGGCAGTATTTCTCATCTTCCTTTGCTTGGGATTCTTTTTTTTTGTTGTTGTTAAATCTGGCTCCTTAATTAATTAATTAATTTATTTATTTTTGGCTGTATTGGGTCTTAGTTTCTGTGTGAGGGCTTTCTCTAGTTGTCACAAGCGGGGGCCACTCTTCATCACGGTGCGTGGGCCTCTCACTATCGTGGCCTCTCTTGTTGCGGAGCACAGGCTCCAGACGTGCAGGCTCAGTAGTTGTGGCTCACGGGCCTAGTTGCTCCGTGGCATGTGGGATCTTCCCAGACCAGGGCTTGAACCCGTGTCCCCTGCATTAGCAGGCAGATTCTCAACCACTGCGCCACCAGGGAAGCCCTGCTTGGGATTCTTTAGACAAATGTTGACTCCCATTCACAACCAGAGAAAAGTCCTCATCCACACACAGGTGGTCTTTGCTAAAGTGCCACCATAGCCATTGTTCATCAGGAAGACTTAAAAAAAAATAACTATATAGTTGCTTTACAATATTGTGGGACTTCCCTGGTGGGGCAGTGGTTAAGAATTTGCCTGCCAATGAAGGGGACACGGCTTCGAGCCCTGGTCCGGGAAGATTCCACATGCCACAGAGCAGCCAAACCCTTGAGCCACAACTACTGAAGCCCACGTGCCTAGAGCCCATGCTCCACAACAAGAGAAGCCACCGCAATGAGAAGCCCGTGCACCGCAACAAAGAATAGCCCCCGCTTGCTGCAACTAGAGACAAGCCCGCATGCAGCAATGAAGACCCAATGCAGCCAAAAATAAATTAATTAATTAAGGGGGAAAAAAACAATGGAATACAATATTGTGTTAGTTTCAGGCATACAGCTTCAGATTCTTTTCCAATATAGGTTATTACAAGATACTGAATATAGTTCCCTGTGCTATACAGTAAATCCTTGTTGTTTATCTATTTTATATATAGTGCTGTGTATCTGTTAATCCCATACTCCTAATTTATCCCTCCACCTCCCCTTTCCCCTTCGGTAACCATAAGTTTCTTTTCTATGTCTATGAGTCTGTTTCTGTTTGGTCAATAAATGAATTTGTATTTTTTTTTTAGATTCCACATATAAGTGATATATTATTTCTCTTTCTCTGTCTGACTTACTCAGTATGATAATCTCTAGGTCCATCCATGTTGCTGCAAATGGCAATATTTCATTCTTTTTTAGTCCTGAGTAATATTCCACTGTATATACACCACATCTTCTTTATCTGTTCATCTATTCATGGACTCTCAGGTTGCTTCCATGTCCTGGCTATTGTAAATAGTGCTGCAATGAACATAGCAGTGCATGTCTCTTTTTGAATTATAGTTTTGTCTAGGTATATGCCTAGGAGTGGGATTGCTGGGTCGTATGGTAGTTCTAGTTTTAGTTTTTTAAGGAACCTCCATACTGTTCTCCATAGTGGCTGCACCAATTTACATTCCACCAACGGTGTAGGAGCGTTCCCTTTTCTCCACACCATCTCCAGCATTTACTGTTTGTAGATTTTTTGATGATGGCCATTCTGACCAGTGTGAGATGATATCGCATTGTAGTTTTGATTTGCATTTCTCTAATGATCAGTGACATTGAGCATTTTTTCATGTGTCTGTTGGCAATCTGTATGTCTTCTTTGGAGAAATGTCTATTTAGGTCTTCTGCCCAGTTTTTGATTGGGTTGTTTGTTTTTTGATATTGAGTTGTATGAGGTGTCTGTATATTTTGGAAATTAAGCCCTTGTCGTTCTCATCATTTGCAAATATTTTTTCCCAGTCTGTAGGTTGTTTTTTCATTTTGTTTATGGTTTGCTTTGCTGTGAAAAAGCCTATAAGTTTGACTAGGTTCAATTTATTTATTTTTGCATTTACTTATTTTACCTTGGGAGACTGATCTAAGAAAACATTACTATGATTTATGTCCAAGAATGTTTTGCCTATGTTCTCTTCTAGGAGTTTTATGGTGTCATATCTTATGTTTAAGTCTTTAAGCCATTTTAGTTTTATTGTTGTGTATGGTGTGAGGTTGTGTTCTAACTTCATTGATTTACATGAGGCTGTCCAGCTTTCCCAACACCACTTGCTGAAGGGACTGTCTTTTCTCCATTGTATATTCTTGCCTCCTTTGTTGAAGATTAATTGACTGTAGGTGTGTGGGTTTATTTCTGGGCTCTCTATTCTGTTCTTTTGATCTGTCTGTCTGTTTTTGTGCCAATACTATGCTGTTTGGATTACTGTAGTTTTGCAGTATTGTCTGAAATCTGGGAGGGTTATGCCTCCGGCTTTGTTCTTTTTCCTCAGAGTTGCCTTGGCAATTCTTGGTCTTTTGTAGTTCCATATAAATTTTAGGATTATGTGTTCTAGCTCTGTGAAAAATATCATGGGTAATTTGATAGAGATCATATGAAATCTGTAGATTGCTTTGGGTAGTATGGCTGTTTTAACAATATTAATTCTTCCAATCCAAGAGCATGGGATAGCTTTCCATTTCTTTGTATCATTTTCAGTTTCCTTTATCAGTGTTTTATAGTTCTCAGCATATAGGTCTTTCATCTCCTTGGTTAGGTTTTACTTATTTATATTTTTTTGCACAATTTTATTATTTATTTAAATTTATTTTATCTTTTTGGCTGCTTTGGGTCTTCATTGCTGCGTGTGGGCTTTCTCTAGTTGCGGCGAGCGGGGGCTACTCTTTGTTGTGGTGCACGGGCTTCTCATTGAGGTGGCTTCTCTTGTTGCAGAGCACAGGCTCTAGGTGTGCAGGCTTCAGTAGTTGTGGCACACGGGCTCAGTAGTTGTGGCACGCAGGCTCTAGAGCGCAGCCTCAGTAGTTGTGGCGCGCAGGCTTAGTTGCTCTGCGGCATGTGGGATCTTCCCGGGCCAGGGCTCGAACCCATGTCCCCTGCATTGGCAGGTGGATTCTTAACCACTGTGCCACCAGGGAAGCCCTTTGCACAACTGTAAACGGGATTGTTTTTTTACTTCCTCTTTCTGATATTTCATTGTTAGTATAAAGAAATGCAACAGATTTCTGTATATTGATCTTGTATCCTGCTACCTTGCTGAATTCATTTATTTGTTCTAACAGTTTTTGTGTGGAGTCTTTAGGGTCTTCTATATAGAGTATCATGTCATCTGTGTACAGTAACAATTTTATCTCTTCCCTTCCAATTTAGATACCTTTTATTTCTTTTTCTTGTCTGACTGCTGTGGCTAGGACTTCCAATACTATGTTGAATAGAAGCGGTGAGAGTGGGCATCCTTGTCTTGTTCCAGAATTTAGTGGGAAGGATTTCACCTTTTCACTGTTGAGTATTATATTGGCTGTGGGTTTGTTGTAAATGGATTTTATTATGTTGAGATATGTTCCCTCTATACCTACTTTGGTGAGAATTTTTATCATGAATGGATGTTGAATTTTATCAAATGCTTTTTCTGCATCTATTGAGATGATCATGTTGTTTTTGTCTTTTCTTTTGTTGATACGGTGTATCACGTTGATTGATTTGTGTATGTTGAACCATCCTTGTGACCTTGGAATGAATCCAACTTGATCATGGTGTATGATCCTTGTTATGTGTTGTTGGATTCAGTTTGCTAATATTTTGTTGAGGAATTTTCCATGTATATTCATCAAAGATACTGACCTGTAATTTTGTTTTTTTGTAGTATTGTTGTCTGGTTTTGGTATCAGGGTGATAGTGGCTTCATAAAATGATTTTGGGAGTGTTCCCGCCTCTTCAGTCGTTTGGAATAGTTTGAGAAAGACAGGTATGAGTTCTTCTTTTTGGTTGGTAGAATTCCCCAGTGAAGCCATCTGGTCCTAGACTTTTGTTTGCAGGGAGGTTTTTTGTTGTTGTTGTTATTGTTTTATACAGATTCTATTTTACTTCTAGTGATCGGTCTGTTCAAATTATCTGTTTCTTTTTGATTCAGTTTTGGCAGGCTGTATGTTTCTAGAAACTTGTCAGTTTCTTCTAGGTTGTCCATTTTGTCGGCATATAACTGTTCATAGTTTTTTGCTTATGATTTTTTGTGCTTCTGCGGTATTGGTTGTTTCTCTTTCATTTCTTATTTTGTTTATTTGGGTCCTCTCTCTTTTGTTCTTGGTGAGCCTGGCTAGAGGTTCATCGATTTTGTTTACCCTTTCAAAAAACAGCTCTTGGTTTTATTGACTTTTTTATTATTTATAATTCTATTTTATTTATTTCCTCTCTGATCTTTATTTCCTTCCTTCTGCTGACTTCAGGTTTTATATGTTCTTTTCTAATTCTTTTAGGTGGAAGGTTAGGTTGTTTGAGATTTTTCTTATTTTTTGAGGAAGGCCTGTATTTGCTGTAAGCTTCTCTCTCAGGACTGCATCCCATAGATTTCGGATGGTTGTGTTTTTTTGTTTTTTGTGGTTTTTTGCGGTACGCGGGCCTCTCACTGTTGTGGCCTCTCCCGTTGCAGAGCACAGGCTCTGGACGCGCAGGCTCAGCGGCCATGGCTCACGGGCCTAGCCGCTCTGCGGCATGTGGTATCTTCCCGGAACAGGGCACGAACCCGTGTCCCCTGGATCGGCAGGCAGACTCTCAACCACTGCACCACCAGGGAAGCCCCATGTGTTTTTATTTTCCTTTGTCTTGAGGTATTTTTTAAATTTCCTCTTTGATTTAATTGTTGACTCATTGTGTTTTTTAGTAGCATGTTGTTTAGTCTCTATGTAATCATTTTTTTCTCATTTTTCTTTCTGTGGTTGATTTCTAGTTTCATGCCATTGTGGTCAGAGAAGATGCTTGAGATAATTTCTTTTCTCTTAAATTTGTTGAGGCTTGTTTTGTGTCTTAGTATGTGGTCTATCCTAGAGAATGTTCCATGTGTACTTGAAAAGAGTGTGTACTTTGGTTTTCTTGGATGTAGTGTCCTGTAGATATCAATTAAGTCTGTTTTAATGTGTCATTTAGAGTCTCTTGCCTTATTGATTTTCTGTTTGGAAGATCTGTCCATTGATGTCAGTGGGGTGTTAAAATCTCCTGCTACTATCGTACTCCCATCAGTTTCTCCTTTTATGTCTGTTAGTATTTGTTTCATGTATTTAGGTGCTCCTATATTGCATACATATACGTTAATGAGTGTAATATCATCCTCTTCCTTTATTGATCCTTTTATCATTAATACAGGGTCCTTCTTTGTCTTTATTCATGGCCTTTGTTTTAAAGTCTATTTTGTCTGATATGAGTATTGCTACCCTCGCTTTCTTGTCATTTCCATTTGCATGAAGTATCTTTTTCCATCCCCTCACTTTCAATCTATGCATGTCTTTAACCCTAAAGTGGGTCTCTTATAGGCAGCAGATTGTAGGTTCTTGTTTTATTATCCAATATGCCAGTCTGTGTCTTTTTATCAGAGCATTTAGTCTATTGACATTTAAAGTAATTATTGATAAGTATGTATTTATTGCCATTTTAAACCTTGTTTTCCAGTTGATTTTGTATTTCTTCTTTGTTCCTTTCTTCTTTTTGTTTTTCCTTTTGTAGTTTATGGTTTTCTTTTGTATTATGCTTGAGTTCCTTTCTTTTTGGCTTTTGTGAGACCACTGTATGTTTTTAATTTGTGGTTACCCTGGTTTTCAAGTATGTTAAACCATAACTGTATCTTCTTGCTTTAGACTGATAGTCATGTAAGCGCAAACACATTCTAAAAAAACTACATATTCTTACTCCCCTCTCCCACATTATGTGATTCTGATGTCCTCTTTTACATCTTCATGTTTATCCTTTTGTTGTTCCTTATAGTTATAATTGCTTTCACAAATTTTTTGATTGTTTTTAAATTTATGTACTGGCTTATTTAAGTGATCTTCAATCCTTTTTTTTAAATTTATTTATTTATGGCTGTGTTGGGTCTTCATTTCTGTGCGAGGGCTTTCTCTAGTTGTGGCAAGCGGGGGCCACTGTTCATCGCGGTGCGCGGGCCTCTCGCTATGGCGGCCTCTCTTGTTACGGAGCACAGGCTCCAGATGCGCAGGCTCAGTAGTTGTGGCTCACGGGCCTAGTTGCTCCGCGGCATGTGGGATACTCCCAGACCAGGGCTCGAACCTGTGTCCCCTGCATTAGCAGGCAGATTCTCAACCACTGCGCCACCAGGGAAGCCCCCCAATCCTTTTATATATTTGCCTTTCCTGTTGTGACTTTCCCTTTCCTATAGATTCTTGCTTCTTTTCTGTTTAGAGAAGACCTTTCAATATTTCTTGTAGGATAGGTTTAGTATTTCTATATTCCTTTTTTTAAACTTTTTATTTTATACTGGAGTATAGTTGATTAACAATGTTGTGTTAGTTTCAGGTATACAGCAAAGTGATTTAGTTATACATATGCATGTATCTATTCTTTATCAAATTCTTTTCCCATTTAGGTTGTTACATAATATTGAGCAGAGTCCCCTGTTTTACACAGTAGGTCCTTGTTGATTATCCATTTTAAGTATAGCAGTGTGTACATGTCCATCCCAAACTTCCTAACTATCCACCCTTGCCCTGGAACCATAAGTTTGTTCTCTAAGTCTGTGAGTCTGTTTTGATTTTTAAAATAAGTACATTTGTATCATTTTTTTAAGATTCTGCATATAAGCAATATCATATGATATCTATCTCACTTTCTCTGTCTGACTTCCTTCACTCAGTATGACAATCTCTGGGTCCATCCATGTTGCTGCAAATGGCATTATTTCATTCTTTTTAATGGCTGAGTAATATTCCATTGTATACATACACCACATCTTCTTTATCCATTCCTCTGTTGATGGACATTTAGGTTGCTTGCGTGTCTTGGCTATTGTCAGTGCTGCAATGAACATTGGGGTGCATGTATCCTTTCGGACCATGTTTTTCTCCAGATATATGCCCAGGAGCGGGATTGCAGGATCATATGGTAGCTCTATTTTTAGTTTTTTAAGGAACCTCCGTACTCTTCTCCATAGTGGCTGTACCAGTTTACATTCCCATCAGCAGTGTAGGAGGGTTCCTTTTCTCCACACCCTCTCCAGCATTTATTGTTTGTGGATTTTTTGATGATAGCCATTCTGACTGGTGTCAGGTGATATCTCAATGAAGTTTTTTTTATTATTATTTACTAATTTTTATAAATTTATTTTTGGCTGTGTTGGGTCTTCGTTGCTGCTCACGGGCTTTCTCTAGTTGCAGCGAGTGGGGGCTACTCTTCATTGTGGTGCGCGGGCTTCTCATTGTGGTGGCTTCTCTTGAGAGCACAGGCTCTAGGCATGTGGGTTTCAGTAGTTGCAGCACGCAGGCTCAGTAGTTGTGGCACGTGGGCTCTAGAGCGCAGGCTCATTAGTTGTGGCGCACGGGCTTAGTTGCTCCATGGCATGTGGGATCTTCCCGGACCAGGGGTCGAACCCATGTCCCCTGCACTGGCAGGTGGCTTCTCAACCACTGTGCCACCAGGGAAGCCCTCAATGTAGTTTTGATTTGCATTTCTCTAATAATTACTGATGTTGAATATCTTTTCATGAGTATTGCTGTATTCTTTTAGTTTTTTGCTCGTCTGAGAAATTCTTTCTCCCTCCTTCTATTCTAAATGATAATCTTGCTGGACAGAGTATCCTAGGTTGCAGGTTTTTTCCTTTCAGAACTTTGAATATGTCTTGCCACCCCCTTCTGGCCTGCAAAGTTTCTGTAGATAAATCAGCTGATAGCCTTATGATAGTCCCTTGTAAATGACTCTGTTTTTCTCTTGCTGCCTTTAGAATCCTCTCTTTATCTTTCACTTTTGCCATTTTAATTACGTGTCTTGGTGTGGATCAGTTTGGGTTCATCTTGTTTGGGACGGTCTGTGATTCCTGTACCTGGATATCTGTTTCCTTCTTTAGGTTTGGGAAGTTTTCAGACAGAATTTCTTCAGGTACATTTTGGATCCCTTTTTCTCTTTCTTCTTCTTCTGGAATCCGTATTATGTGTAGGTTGGTACACTTTATATTATCCCATGGATCTCGTATGTTGCTTTCACTTTTTTTTCACTTGTGTTTCTGTCTGCTGTTCTGATTGGGTGGTTTGTGTTATTTTATCTTCCAGATGACTTATTTATTCTGCTATTTAGACTTATTTAGTCTGCTGTTTATTGACTTTAGCTCGTTTTTATCTTGACAATTGAGTTGTCTAATTTTGATTGGCTCCTGTTTATGGTTTCTATTGAATAGTTCCTTGTTACAGTGATCTACATTTCTATCAATAGTGTTTCTTAGGTTCTTTAGCATTTTTATTACCTCCTTTTTGAACTCAGGGCCTGGTAGACTGGTGAGGTTTGTTTCATCGTTCTTTCAGGGGTTTTCTCTTATTCTTTTAAATTGGGAGTAGTTCCTCTGCTTTTTCGTTTTACTTATATTTCTCTAACTCCACGAATTTAGGAGAAACAGTTATCTACTGTGGTCTTGAAAGGCTGTTTTTATGTGGGAGTGTCCTGGTGTAGACTGTGTGAGTCCAGTATTTTTGGTGTGAGGGCTCTATTTGGTATGATGCTGGCCACTATCCACCCTTGATGGGGGGGTGTTTGGTGTTGTGCTGGCCAGAGCCTGCACCGTATGTTGGGTGGGGCCTCATCTTTGCTCTGTGGTTGTCACAGCCCTGTCAGGGGCGGGGTCTCCTCCCCGGCTGTTGGAGTAGAGGCCCTGAGGTCTGGTTCTCAGCTGCAGCGTGAGGTAGGCGGGACCGGAGCACTCCCCCTGGGAGCCGCTGTGTGTTCCTCCTCAGGAGCTGTCCGCCAGGACCTGTGACTCTGTGAGGCCTCCTGCCACCCGGTGTGCACACCCACAAAATCCGCTGCTGCTGGTGCCGCCCTGAGACCCGTCTCGGCTGTGGGAGCGCTGACAGTTGGCTCGAGCATCAGCCTTGCCTTTGAAGTGTGCAGGTTCACAAAGCATGAGCTCCCAAAGCCTGCTGCCCCATGGTGGGAGTGCTGGTAATTGGCTCTGATGTCAGCCCTGGTACGTGCGTGCTCCCAAAGTCTGGTGTGGCTGGAGCCGCACCCCGCAGTGAGCACACTGACAATGAGGCGTCTATGGCGGACCCGTACCCGGCCCTTCATGCGTCGATAATGGGGTCCTTTGGCGGACCTGTGCCCCGTCCGGTGTGCACCCCCAGTTGCAGCCCAGACCACACTCCAGGCTCTTCAGGATGTGTCTGCGCAGCCAAAGTAAGTCCTCTTCCCGTGTCTGTCCACTGAAGCCTGAGTTTCAGCACCCATGAGCTGTGCATACCAGCTGGCACGCATCTCAGGCTGGGAGGTGTGGCAGCATGGCAGGTGTCAGCCGGTCCCTCTGTATCTTGCTTGGCAGCAAGTCAGCCCGGGCACACTCCTCTCTTGCAAATTCCAGGCCCCTGCAGCTCCCCTGTCCTGGCGGACCTTCCAGCCAGCAAAGGAGGTTCCCAGGGTGAGGGAACCCTTCCTCTTTCACAGCTCCCTCCCAGGGGTGCAGGTCCCATCCTGATTCCTTTTTTTTTCCTCTCCTTTCGTCCTACCCGGTTATGTGGGGATCTTTCTTGCAGCTTTGGTTATATGAGATCTTTTGACAGCTTTCAGCTGGTATTCTGTGAGAACCTTTGAATGTATTTGTAGGGGGGAAGTGAGCTCCATGTCCTACCCTGCCACCTTGATCTCCCTTCCAAGAAGTCTTTTTGAGATAAACGTCTTCCATGTTAAAGTGCCCACCTCCAGCACCACCCTCATTTTTCTCTGCTAGGAAGCAGTGGGCTTTTCTAAATGGGCAGTGTAAGGAAAAGCTTTTAAATTCTTAAATGCATAATGAAGAGTAAACTATAGGTGTCACTAGTTAGGAAAAGGTAGGAGGAAGGGAGGAGTCTGGAGGGAGATACCAACTCAATTTCCCATTCAATTTCTCCCCTCCTACCCTTTCATTTGCCCCAGGCCGGGAGTAGGCAGGTAGATTAATGGGTCCCTAATACTTCTTTCTGGTGGTGGTGTGAGGAGAACATTCGTCAGCTAGAGCCTGAAACTGCAGTAGACTCTTGGTGCTTATTCCTTTAGACCAATGAAATTTAGACCCCAGCCCTGAAGCTTGAAAGGAAAGGAAATATAAAATATAAATCTCTCTTTATAGCCTCTTAGTAATCTCTCTCTCCTTGTCTCACAAACATAAACATTGGCATCACTTCAAGCCATTATTGGCTCTGAGCATAGAGAACTGCTAAGAAAGGGAAAAAAAGAGGAATCAGATTCTAAATAACTTGAAATCCATTATGATGCTGCTTCCTCTGAGGAGCCTTCCCTGAAGCTCCATGGCATCATTAGTGCCTTTCCTCTGAGCCCCCATATTTCCTCTGAGCCCCCATATCACTGTGTTGAAATTACCTGGTTACTTGCCTGTCTCCCTCACTAGACCAGGAATTCCTTGTGGGCAAGGACCACACACTATTTCTCTCTGAATCCTAGGTGTAGCACAGTGCCTGGCCCTCAAGAGACTTTGTTGAGGGGTTTGCTATTGAGCAGATCTTGAAGGCAGCCAATTTCTCGGTTCTGATCTCAGTCCCCCAGCTCCCTCCTTAGAGCCCCATTTCCAAAAGGAGCACGCTGCTGCTGCCGCCACAGCCTAGCTTGTCTGTGGTTCATCATCCACTCCCTTCTGGTGGAAGCCAGGACATTCCAGCTGTCCAAATAGAGAACCTACGGGGAAGCTCATTTGTGAGCAAGGCCTTGTCTGATAGGTCAGTATTAGCCATGGCCACCAGATGGCAGAAGTGGTATTCTGATGAATGCACTCACTACTAAGCTACTGTTTCTTGGACAAGGGTAAAAAAAAAAAAAAAAAAGCCACTTTCTAATTTTAATTCTACACTGCATGTTTTTAATTCTATGATGCCTATAATTCCTGTTTATGGCTCTCTTCAGTGCTATTAAAACTACTACACCCAAGATTTGCTATTGAGACAACCACAAAGCAAGCCTGTCTGTGGAGGGCAAGATGCAGCTCCTCCGTCTTCCTTACAAACCCCAGGAGGCCCCGTATCCATCCCTCAGCCCCCAGGAGGAAGTTCTGAGAAAACTGATATTGGCGCTTGCTGTTCCTTAGTTCTGCCGTTAAGTCCAAACCTGACAACACAGTGAAATGTGATAGCTTACGAGCAGCTTAATGTTATCTGGTTGAATCTGGAAAAATCTAATCAGAGATGACTTATGAATAATAATAAAGGGATAAAAATAATTATGTCTAAAGGGCTAACGTTACTCAAGCTCTCTAATGATGGGATCAGAGAAAGTATTTAGTGAGAATGATTAGATTCCTCTGTCGTCATTCTCTGCCCTCAGTACTCAACCAGTTTTCTACAGAATTTGATTCAGTTGCACAAACATTCATTGAGGACCTACTATTATGTCAGGGTCATGCTGAATGCTTTGAATAAAAAAAATTTATGGGAATTCCCTGGCAGTCCAGTGGCTAGGACTTTGTGCTCTCACTGCCGAGGGCCAGGGTTCAATCCCTGGTCAGGGAACTAAGGTCCCACAAGCCGCGTGGTGTGGCAAAAAAAAAAAAAAAGTAAAAAAAAGAAAATGTATAAGATATCATCCTTGTCCTTGAGTTGCTCGTGGATTAATGGTAGAAGACAGGCCCGTAAGTGGTTAGTTATGATATGATAGAAGCTTATAAGTGGCACAATGGGATGATGCACAGGCGATTATGGCAAGGGCGCCTAATCCAGGCTGCAGAGGAACAGTAAGAGTGTTAACGAAGCTTTCTGGAAGGTGGCTGGCACTAAAAATTTGGTAGAGAACTTTTCAGCCAACTATAAAATTGAAGTGAATAGTAAGAATGCCAGCAGTAGGTTGAGAGGACACTGTCACCCTTCATTATAAGGGTCACAGTATCTGCTACTAATAACCAAGGGGAATTTTTAGAAACAATTGCATGAGGGAGATTAGTAGGTTAGCTCTTTCATTAAAGGGAAAAAAGACAAGGGATGGGCAAAAGGGAGGAGTCATACACATGAGGAAGAAAAAAGCTGAAAACAACATTTGTCATTTTATTTCTCCGTCCTGATAGTGACATAAAAATATTTTATTTGAATTTTAATACTCTTGCAAAATACCATTCCTTAAAGGAGCATAGGGAATTTGGGACAAAGACACTGAACGTACAGACCCCATGTGTCTCCATAGCAAAAATCTAAAGGCCAAACAAGCTGGCCTGCCAACTTCTGACACCAACGGAGGGGGCTCTGAAAAGGATGATGCCAGTTTTTAATCTCCTTGTCCTAATTAGAGTGGCTTTAAGGCACTGAAAAGTAACCAGTGGAAGAAGAGGCTGTATCTTCTACCTTGAATGCTGTGTGCCTCTCTCTGGCTTTCTCAGGACTGTGAGAGAACTAGAAATAGAAATATTTATTTCCCTAGGACACAGTGTATGGTGCGGAGGAAAAGAGCTCTGGCTGGGGGGTCTGGAGGCCTGGGTCTGGGTCCTGGCACTGTACCTAACCTGCTGCATGTGACCCTCAGCAAGTGTCCTGACCTCTCTAGGGCTCCATGTGCTATGCTGTAGAATGGACCAGATCACTGGTTCTCAACAGCAGCAGAAGAAACCCCCTGGGGAAGGTTCCAGTTGTTTGTTAGATGATTGGGCTGGAGCCAAGGATGACAGCCATCCTACGAGGCATAGTGCAGTCCTGAACACTGACACAGCGCCCCAGGTCCCACAGACAGCCCGCCAGAATTTCCTGTAAGGGAAAAGCCTAGAACCTACTTCTGAGTCAAAGCTAATTAAAATCCAGAGGGTTTTTTTTTTTTTGGCTCATGTATATTATGTGCTGAATGCACCAGTTTCTATGGTTGTGTCCTCCTGCCCCCTGACTCTTTCATTTCTCTGTGCTTTGTGTTCAGAATGACTTCTGTCTTTACTTAATCCAAACCTACTTTTGATAGGCACAAACATCTGTCTTCATTATGTCTTCTAGTGCAGCCGTGCCTGGGCATTTGCATATTGCAAATATTATTATTATAAATAATTTTCCTTTTAAGTTCTCCTTATTATCATATTCAGGCCATAATGCTATTGTTAGTTACATCAATAGGCAGGTTATATATTACCCATGAATTTCATTTCAGGGTAGAAAACGGAGCATTTCAAAGTGCTTGCTATAACAAGGGGAGGTATTGGGACCGATGGGACAGAAAACAACCCCTTGATGGGATGAGCTCCAAGTTCTCTCCCCGAAATGCCCCCAAGCCCGAGATCAGTCACCTCTGCGCAGGGCTTGCAGGCTCTGCCGGGCGTGGCGGTGCAGCTCCTCCACGCAGGGCGGCCTGGTGGCCGGGAGGAAGATGTTTCTCTGCTGGTGCCACGGTGCACGGTAGTACACGCTCAGCTTGCTCTCGATGTCCAGGTTGGAGACGGCTGCAAGACAAAAGAGGAACACAGGGCATTATCCATCCGAAGCTTTCAGTTGTGCATTTGGCAGACCCTGGGGCGGGACAGGGGTGGAGTCTGGGTGGAGTGGAGTAGAAATCCAGACTGCTGCATTCACAAGAGGAACTTGCTTAAGGCTCGAGAAAGGTTTCAAGTTTACGATACAGATAGGACAACCTTTACCCCCAAGCCAAGGGATGGGAGACCCCGGGACACCAAGCATCTGTCCGAGACCAGCCAGTTTCCTCTCTACACCCTCACTTCTCACTCTCTGACACAGTTGTTCGTGAACCTGGACAAGCCCCTGGCCAGCCATGCTTCAGGGTGGGGTGAGGTCCTGCCTTCCAAGAAGGCAGAGAAGAGCCTCAGGAGTGAGTGGAAAAGCTTGCCCCAGCTCCAGTCTTCTGGCCGCAGGCCCTCAGAACTGTAGTTCTGCACACCTGCTCCTGATGCCCACTTGAACTTTGCCCCTCCCTTGCCCTGCTTTCTGTCTCCTGTGACCCCCGGCCCCCGACCCTCACTATTGAGCATTATCCTGCCCTCTACTTGCCATCTCCACTGTCTGCCACCTTTCAAAGCATTGCTTAGCTTCCCTAGTTTTGCCCAGGGAAGAGCACAGGCATTAAAGAACTCATTAAGGGGTGACTGGTGTTAAGGGAGGGAAACCACAGACAGTACTGGTGAGGAGAGGGACACGGTCCTTGCGACTCCTCCAAGAGATCAAGGAAGAAGGCCTCCTTCCCCCGAACACAGCATTTAACCCATTATGTCTTCTTCATGCACACACTGAGCCTAAGATGGAGATCACCCGTGAGTCAAAGATAAATTCTTATGGAAGGCACTGTTCCTAAGCAGGAAGCGTCTGATTAGGAAGTTACTGCACAGAGGAGCTCCTGAGCACCTGGGCAGCCTGCCAGCCTCAGGAATGGCGAGAACTGCCCCAGTCTGCTTTACCCTCCAGACCTACTATCTGGACCAGACCTACCCTGCATCTCCCAGTCTCGTCCTCTCCTTCTGCTTTTCCTTTTTTTCCCAGGGTGTGATTTGGGGGCATTCTGTCCCACTGTTTATTCCTGTGCCCCAAACAAACTTCTGGTTCCTGTCCGATCCTTTTCTTTTTGAAATCTGGTGTACCATTTCACTTTGTCTGGGAAGCCTTACCTAAAACATGACACTCTACAGATAAAGCAGGAAGGCAAATGTAAAAGAAGGGAAGATACTTTTGGGGTGGGGCGGGGATAGAAGAAAGAAAATTGGGAAAACGCAGCCTTTTGATAATTAGTCCCCCGGCTCCCCGGGCACTGCATTTACAGCAGTTGTTTTTGTTTTCTTAAGCAGTCTTTAGCAGCGTTGTTGTTGTTTCCCCTAGAATAATACATCCTAACCGCAAGGAGCACCAGTAGAAACAAGGACATATTTCCAAAGATGCTAAAGAAACATCACATGGACAGGGTCAAAGGGACAATGCTATCTATGCCTCTACAACAGTGCCATCAAATAGAACTCTGTGATGATGAAATGCTGTATTAGCCGTACAGTCCAATGTGGTAACCACTAGCCACAGTGGCTACTAAGTACCTTTAATTTTTAATTTTATTTAATTTAAATTTAAATAGCCACGGGTAGCTACTGTATTGTACAACCATAACCAGAGTGTACTATGTATTATATTCTCGCACCCTCAGCTACAGAGCAGATTACTCCCTTTGACCTAGATTTATTCTCACTTGGTGTTTTATCTCCAAGAAGACTTCAAGCCGGAGGGTTAGAGATCACAGGATTATCTTCCTGGGTAGGGGAAGAGTATTGTCAGGGGAAAGTTCTATGGGGCCAAGAATAAAGGCAGCAGCTTTTCTTTCTTGCGTTACTCTAGAACCTCAACCCTTTCATTGGAAACCATAAGTGCCTGGCGAACCAGTCAGGGGTCATTGAGTCCTGAGGCCTCTTCAGGCCTCAGATGAGGTGTGGGAGGCCTTGGGGGTAGAAAGGGTGGGCCACATCTGGATCAGAGCTCTCCTTCTCTCATGTGTAAAGTAGGGGGAAGTGCTGAAGACAGAGCCTTTATTTAGCCCCCCTCAGAGGAATGCTCTGGTTCAGTGACCAGGACTGCTTGAAAAGTCAGCCTCTCCCTGGATGCAGAGGTCAGCTCCCACCCAACAGGGCCGAGCTCATTACCAAACTCAACGGAGGTGGCTGTGAATTCATGTGCTAGTGACAGCTGGGAGCAGGGACAGAGCAGAAAGCTTGCCTGCTGGAAAGAAGAGGCAGGAGGTTCAGTGGATAGTCCCTGAAGCAGAGGGACTTCTGAGCACCTCCTCCCCCAGGCTCATCCTTTCAGCGGGAAGGCGGAAGCCAGGATTTGGGGCTGGACCCAGGTGACTTGGGGGTAGACCAGAGAGTCTTATAGCCCCTCATTCCCTCAGCACCACAGACCAGATGCTCAGGGTCTTATATTTTGATAGCCCCTCAGAAACGAGGTTGAGTGGCCGTGGGCCCTCCATCTTTGTGTGGGGAACAGCTTTTGCTTTCAGTTTTGTCCTTTGGTTACAGAGCATTACCTAGTACTGTGTGTCCACCAGAGGCAGGCAGACAGGCACTAATGGAGCTCTTCTAGGGAAAACTATCCCACTTTCCTTCTTTAAAAAATCGATTCCTTTTCCTAAATAGCAGTTCAACAAAAGTTGAATCCACTCATTCATAAGCTCGCTGTGCCACTGCCATTGCAAGGTTGTCCCACATCTTCAGGTTCACCCTGCCCCTTTTTCTTCTCTATTTAACAATTTCACCCTGGCTGAGCCATGCGAGATAGTAGGTTTAGTTCTCTTACTTAATGTTTGGTCTCATAAAAATAATACAAAGAGAAGCAAGAAGGTTTCTCCTCAGCTTATTTGGGTATATCCAGGGAACTGTCCGGTAGGCAGAATTCTTGGGGTAGCCCCCAAGATTCCTGCCTTCTCGTGTACATAACCTGTATAGTCTCCTCCCCTTGAGTGTAGGTAGAATCTGTGAATTATGGGATTTTAAGATCCCTCTTCAATTGACTTTGAGTTGATCAAAAGGGAGATAATTAGTGTGGTGTATCTGGTCTAATCAGGTGAGCCCTTAAAAAAAAAAAAGACAAGCAGAAGCAGCGATACCCTCCTGTTGGCCTTAAAAAAGCAAACTGCCACATTGTAGAGAAGGCCAGGTGGCAAGTAATGGGGCCTCTAGGAGCTGAGGGCCTCAGTCCTAGAAACCTCAAGGAACTGAATTCTGCCAACAACCCAGAGGCCCCTGAGCCTCAGATGAGAACTCAGCCCCAACCAAAACTTTGATGGCAAGCCAAGGGGACCCTGAGCAAAAGACCCAGTTAACCCGTGCCCAGATTCCTGAGCCACAGAAATGTCAAGGTCATAAATGGGCACTGTTTTAAGCTGCTAAGTTTGTGGCAATTTGCTGTATGATATTAGAAAAGGAATACACCCTCCCACTATTTTATCTGCTTCCCTAGAGCCAGTTGCTTGCCTTGCCTGGTATTTGTCCTCTCCTTCCTTTGTTACTCCTCCCAGGGAAGGGGCGGATAATGGCACAGGTTACAGTGGGAAATAGGGCTGTATGTCTTGTTTTTATCCCCTACGCAGGAAAAAGGTTATGTGCATGTATCAGTTTTCCTGTCCAAGACTGTAGGCTCTTGCAGGGAGCTCCAGCCATATGCTAAGCACTACACCAGGTGCGTTATATTCGTGGTATCTTCACACCACCCAGAGATTAAAGTAGTGCTCCCATTTTACCAATAAAGAAACAGAAGCCCAGAGAAAGTGAGTAAATTTGCAAAGTCACACACCTGGCATGTAGAAGATCTGGGATTAGAAACCATCTCTGGCTTCCAAGCTGCCGTTTTTTCCCAAACCAAATATTGAGATAAATTTGCCTAAACTAAGGCTGATTGGGGGAGGGGGATGTGAAGCGGCTGTCTGCCACATGAAAAGTATCTAGTGCTTCTCAAAAAAAGAAAGAAAGAAAGGATTCATAACTGCTACTCTGTCATCCATAGCATTAGGTGTAACCAAGAACTGAGTGAATCTTTCACAAAGTGTCCAGGAGATATGTCATATTCCAGAAATACAAACAGCACTACGAACAGGTACCATAAGACCAAACTGCTGAAAGAAAGTGCCATTGTAGGAAACGTCCACAGGGCAGTGAAAAGTCTTTCTAGACTGAACTCAGCTGATCCCCCTGTCAAACTCTGAAGGTAATGGGACTGTCTAGACCTCGACTCGTAGTGATGTATTGACAGCATGGATATGGTCACTGGGTTCATCTGAAATGAGCTGACTTGGAAACTGAGGAAGATTGGTGTCTGCCCCTCTCTTGGAAAGGCCAGGGTCATTTCTTTTTTTTTTTTTAAGTATGTATGTATGTATGTATTTATTTAGGCTGTGCCGGGTCTTAGTTGCGGCATGCGGGATCTTTTAGTTGCGGCGTGCATGCGGGATCTAGTTCCCCGACCAGGGATCGAACCCAGGCCCCCTGCATTGGGAGCGCAGATTCTTAGCTGCTGGACCACCAGGGAAGTCCCCAGGTTCACTTCTAAGGACAGGTAGAGGCTCGGCTTTAGGAATTGTTGGGAGGGGATAAAAAATCAGGGGCGAATACAGTCTTGCGCCAGTGCCTCTCCAGCCCCCAGTCTAGGGTTGGCACTTGTTCAGTACTGCCTTTCCTGGCCTCATGAGCTTATCACTCCCTTAAAGCTTTACTGCCCTTAAGAGGAGTGCAAAAGGCTTATTCTTGGCCTCTCTTCCTGGAAGGCCCCTCTACCCCGAGTCCCCATACCTGCCGCTGGCTCTCTCCGCAAGCTACTCCTTCTTCCTTCTCCCAGGCTCTCAAGAATTTAAAAGGGGAAGGTGACAGCTGAAATCAAAGTCTGAACGTTACGTGTTGTGAAAATGTCAGAAACGTGTGCAAAGTGACTCTGACATGGAATTTCTACCCCTTCAGGGGAGGGGAAGGGATTTTTTTAAATGTTCTTAGAGTGTCTACAGGACTAACTACCCACATGTACCTTGCTAACCTTCCTTCCACCCATCACACCCACCCCCATCACACCGCTTTCTTGCTGGGGACACAAACCATCCATCCCAATGCCCTCTGACAGAAAGCAGCAAGGAACATGCTTAGCGCATCACTATATTAATGAGCATCTGAAATTGCATCACAGATACGTCGGCGGTTTGCTCTCTGGGTCCCTGCTAGGCTGCAGCTGATCCTCAGCAGTCACCAGCCTGGTAAGCAAAATGGAAATCTACTCAGGGTCTCTGGTGCTACTGCCTGACTTCCCAGATCTGTTCGGGAGCAAGGGAGGGGATTGCTCCACTCGAGACTATTCATTCTCTCCCTCCCTCCCTCCCTTCCCGACTCCCTTCCTTCCCCTCGCCAACTCTGCTTGGCAGTGTGGAGGAGGGAGCAGGGTAGGGAGCACCAAGGCTCCTGCTACCTGTTGAACAACCCAGCGCCAGAGCCAGGTGCCCACAGTCTGCCCCTGCTGGGCTTCCTTTTCCGCAGAACCACAATAATTCAGACTTGTTCCCCACTGTGGACAAAGCATCCAACATGGACCCCTCAGCATCAGAAAAATCTAGGCTTCCTGACAAGTTCTAGCACCCACAGAATAGGAGAATGTGGCTGTGTATTTATTTACGCACGAAAAGGAGCCAGAACGATTTTTCCCATATAAATATTTCTCTAACTTCTAAAACGAAATGATGCTTCACACTAGGAGTATGTTTAATTATTGCTGCTGTTGTTTCAATGTTCGACATCCTGTGGAAAGACCACCAGAAGCCTGGGTTCTACTCGCAGTTCTGTGCCCTTGGGCAAGTCACTGAACGTTCCCAGGATTCAAGTTCCCCATCTTTACAAATCAGGGTTTGGCCTTCCTGCTGTCTGACGGAGTCCTGTCTGCTCTGTTTATGCCTCTGCTTTCTACCAGTCACCAAAATTACATGAGGTTGCATCATCCCCCCAAGAAAGACTCTGTATTCAAGCTACGGCAGGATGCACTGGGGGAAAGAGCCTGGGCTCTGGGATGGAACGATGGGGATTCAGCACAGCAGCAGTGGATCCAGAACAAGTGACTGAAATCTTTGGGCCTCTGTAAGTGGGGATCCTAGAGCCTTCACAGAATGGTTCGTAGGATCCAGGGAAATGATAAAGTCCTTGACATGTCCCTGCTTACTAAATATTAGTTCCCCTTCCTGCAGTGGGAACAGAAGAAGATGAAGAAGCCAGGATTGGGGTCCAAGTTCAAAAGACGAAAGTCTGGAGCTCTCCAACTTCCTGTTTTCTTTATTTTCTTGTCTTAATGGTGAGTCAAGTGTAAACAAAAATGAGGCTACTAGAGATCACTCTTGGTGGGGGGTGTGGGGAGTATCTTACAATCTGGAAACTGAAAAGAAAGCTGCCTACAACCACGGAGCCTGTGACCTCTCTGACAGGTTCGATGTCCCCGGTCTCTGATACTGGTTGACTTGGGCAGCATTCAGTGTAATGACTTAGAGATCCTAATTCTCTGAGTCACTGTCAGAGCTGCAGCACTATATGTTCTCCTTGGAAACGGTTTATAATTTTCTTGTTTATCTTTGGGTCATTCTGCTGCCATGTTCTACACCATGCACTTCCTCCAGAATGTAAGCACGCAGCCATCTGTCACAGCTCAGCTATTGTTTTCAGAAAATTCCTTTAGGCATCTAGCAGAGTCATTGGATTCTACTACTGAAGAGACCTCGGAAATTATGGCGTTCTGTGTTTTTTCAAACCACAGGGCGTGACCCTTTAGTGGATTGTGAAATCCGTTTAGCAGATCAAGACTAGAATTTTTTAAACAATGAAATAGAAGAGAGTAGAACAGAAAATACCACAGTGCACCTCATGTAGTATTGTTTCGTGACGCTCTTGGTTCTGTCACATATGTGTGCATTTGTATGTGTGTATGCCGGGGTGTGATGTAAACATGTATTTCTTGCTCTGGGCAGCAGTCAACACACTGAAAGCTACTGTGTGGGCCACCCCTCTCAGGTACTGAGGAGGAAATCAAGGTTCAAAGATATGACCCAAGATCACAGAGTTGATTTTTGGCAGAGGTAAAAACAAAGCTTCGGTCTCCTGACCCCGGGTCCATGCACTTCCCTTGGCAAAGTTCAGCCTGGCCGCTGCGCCCTTCATCTCTCTCAGTGCTTATTTGCTATCTATCACATCTATCAGGTTGTCCTTCCGAAAACAAAACCCGAAACTCACAACACACGCTTTTCACCTGTCATCTAAGAAACTAGCCATTTTAATTTGGGGATGCCAGAAACACTTCGGCCCAGGGAGCAAAGAACAAGTTTCCCGGGGATGCTGATGCTCCCAGTCAGCAGACCACACATTGAGTAGCACTAGTTTATAGATACTGAGGCAACAAGGTAGGTATTAGATTGAACAATATTAAATTAGTGATATTCAACTGTTTTGCTCTACAAAAACCATCTCAATAGCGCGGTCTAATGATTAGATCAACCCCAAGGTTAGCTTTACCAGAGGGGCCATGATGTTCTCAGATAGTGGTAAAGCGCCTGCTTTCCAGCAAACCTGGGCTGAAAATGACCAGTCAATCACCAAGTCATGACACCTTTGTGCCAGTTTTCAAGATTTGCATGCCTGAGCTTAAATCAGAGTGGGAGCCTGGCTCCACCCTTGCCTCATCAGCCCCACACCCCTTAAAGAGACACTGGCAGTTTTACATGTTTGCAAACAAGTTAACATACAGAAAAGATAATACTGATCAGAAATAAGGAATTTGATCTTTCAGGAGAGCCAGATGGATAGCTAAGGAATACTTCAAAGATTCAGAAAAGGGTGAATTGTCACAAAGCTATTTTCATTATTTGCAGAGAACCAGGTGAGGCTGGTTACAGGGAAGACATGAGTATCAGCTTTTGGTATTCTTGCTTCCTTGAAAGCAGGAAGATGGAGAGGAAGGAAGGCACTCTACCCACAAAGATGAATATAGTGTTCTAAAGTCCCTTCATTCCTGCTCAAACTACAGATGTGCTGTTATGAACACAGGTACCTTTGACATTCCAGGGAAGAAAGTGGAGCTGGACTGGGAGAGGCAGATCAGAAAAAGCATGTGAAAATCACCTTTCTATTCAGGCGACACTGCATACAGCCACTGGATGTAAGAGGAAAGGGTTCTTTCTGTTTCCATTATGGTGCACAGAGACTCTCTGGTCCTCTTGGACAGATGCCCTTGGCTTGGTTAAATCATGAAGCAGTAAGGTAATTAGCACCTGACACCCAGTTACACATGCTAATAAATCTCTTCTCCTACGTAGAGGTTAGTCTCTTAAAATTTACTTAGAGATCATCAGCAATGATGGAAAATTTAAAAATACAAAAGGTCCCACATACCACCTCCACTGCACTGCACTTAGAATGAATTACTTGCTAATTAGTATCTTCATAGGTAGAGAAGAGATGACGTTTATAATGAGTTGTGTGCTCTCAATAAAAGACACACATAGTTAACACATGATATATTGAATCTGGAGTCAGAAAAGATGTGTTGTCTTTTGACTCAGCCTGAGTCTAGCCGAGTCTGCAGCAATACTGAAGGAGGCCCACTCTTCATGGACAATTGCTCTCTCTTTCTCAATCTGCCCGGGGAAGACAGGCTCAGAGAATGGTTCCCCAGGACAGGCATTGAGGCAAAGGTTCAGGAGGTGATACTAAGAAGCTACCAGTAGGGGGAGGAGGGAAGTGAGAAAGGGAAGGGAAGGAAGCCAATAAAGGGTGTACGTATGAGCATGTTATTATGGTGGGTAACTGGGGCTGGATCCCCTTCGGGGAGCTAGTGCAGAACACACCCCTTAGAGGCGAGGGAGTTGGGATGTTTATCTACCACTTCCTATCAATCATTGGTTGAAGGCTGCCTAGGTGCCAGAACAGTATTTCCCTGACACTTCTAGAAAAGCAGGCTCCTTAGTCAGAGAAAGAATGCAGGTCGTGGGAGCTGTAAGTCAGGCTGCTGTGCACTAAACTAATAAGGGTAAGGGAATATGGACAGAGCACTAATAGTCTTGGGGGTTTTAGGAATGTGACCCTTAGAGAACAAGCATTTGCATTTCAGATTTGGGATGTCTTGATTGCTCACCTGGCTAATTTTTTAAAGTTCTCCAATGCCAAAGTAGCTTAAAATGGATTTGTTGTCAAAATTCCCCAAGAGTGGCAGTGAAAAACCCCTGGTCAGACAACTCTGGATCCTGGTTGGAACATTAGCTGGGAGGGCCATGGCCTGGAGGCCTGGCTGAGGGGAGGCTGCCTTCTGTAGAGGCATGGACTAGGTGCCCTGGCTATGCCCAGGGTCCTGCCTCCTGTGTGGCACTGAGCAGGTCACTGGACCTCCTACAGTCTCTTTCCTCCTCTGGAGTTTTAGGCATGATATGGTAGCCCAGGTTCCTCTTGCATATTTGCTGCCCCAGACCTGGAATCAGCCCTTTCCCCAAGAAGTCCTGGCTCTTCTCGGAGGGAACAGCCTTTAGAGACCACATTCTGCATGCCAGGGGTATTCATTGTAGCTGGGTTGTCACTGACTCTAAGCTTCTTCAATAGACAAGACTAGAAAGTATGTAAATTTTAGAAGGTGAAGATAAATCATGAGTTGAAACCGCTATTTCCAATTCAAATCTAAGATTACGGGTTTCAATTTAACTTTCTTGATTTTATAATTGATCTCTTTTCTCTTATGCTGAAAATCTTGATTCTTAACGACAGTGGCATAATTTCTTACTTGAGTAGTCTCAAAATGACTACAATACGACAACTGAATTCAGTTGTAGATACCTTTTTGTTTTGCTTTTTGTCTTTAGGGTATTTTCTACTAGAGATGGACAGTAAGAAATACTTTGTTTAAAAGTCACATGAAATGTTTGAAGGTGTTGAATACAATAATTGTTAAGGTTCTGTATATTCCTTCGGGTGCATGAAATGAGAGAAACAAGAGAGGCTCCTGACTGCCCCATTCAGGTGGATGTAGTTCGTAAATTACTAAAGTCCGTCTAAAGCTTCTGCATTTTTAATTTACAGCTTATTTGAGAAAAACATACAAGCCTTCTTGCCCTTCACGCTCATCTGCCCCATGTGTTGCCATATTTAGAAAACTAGGAGTTCCTTCCCTTCCCTCCTTGTCTCTGGGATGTTCTGCCACCGGCCCTCGGAGGAGCTGGACTGGCTTTGTTGAGTAACCACACAGAGAAGCCCACGTGGTGATGAGGAGAGCCTTTAATCTCCAGAAGACTTGAAAACTCAAGCCTGGAGGTCTTGACATTTAGCCCAGAGACCAAACACATATGTTGGTACCTGCAGGGAAAAGGGAAATGAACTAGCCATTTTTGAATCCAGAGCCTCTGATGGAAACTCCATAAGCAATGGCAGAATCTACTGAAGGCCATGGGCCCATCAGAAGCTGAGTAGCCTGTCTAGGGAATCTCCCTAAGGATGTGGGTGAGTGGACCACACACAGGGATCAGACTACTTCACCTATGAATGTCTGTAAATGAGCCCAAATACCAAGACACTAGGCTGTACCATATGAAATGGATATTTTTGTAGGTCAAAATAGTTAGAAATATTGTTGATTTCATATGGTTCAACTGTACAGCTCTTAAATAAGCAAATGAGAATCCAAGAACTCAACAATCTTTCAAAAGAGATAAATGACACCCTACTTCTCCCTCCCAGGTTTAAGGCATTTGTCATGTTTCTCTTCTCAGGTTGATTTGCTAAGGGGGCAGGTAGAGTGAGAGGAAAAGAGAGAAAGAAGTTATAGCAGGCAACTGGTTCTAGAGGGTCACATTAGAGGACAAGGGTCTTGGGTCCCAGTGCTGGCTGGCACAGTTCAGAGGCTCACCAGTAGATCTTGACCCCAGTCCCGCCGAGCATACCGGAGTCCCTGTCTAATCACACTTGGGTCTGGGAAATGGAATGTGTAACCTCTTAATTAAGTTCAAGGTACATACTGTGCAGATGTACTTTAAAGAGAAGGAGATGCCGTCAGTGCCCTCAGGAATTTCTAACGTGGTAGCCACATTAGACAGGTTAGATGATGAGCCCAGTGGGATCAAGTGTGCCCCCTGAGAAAGGTACAGAGTGCCATACAGGTCTAAGAGAAACGCTCTCTGGTTCGGGAAGGGGTACAGGGAAGAGGTAGTTTTGAAGTGGAGGCAGAGTTGATGGATAGAATTAGCAGGGAGGTTGGAAAACGCTGGAAGAGAACCGTATGAAATTTCCACTTTGAGGTAAGAAACGTCTGAATATTGGCAATTTCCTATGAGGCAACCCAATATGAAGGTTGCAAAGACTGTCAGTGCAGGTCCCAGGAGGAGTCTACTGCCGCTGGACCACGGATTGTGTGAAGCAAAGGGGGCAGGTCAGGGGCTGCCAAGAAGGAAGACAACACTACTTAGTGAGCATGATGTGCATGGACCAGACACTGAGTTAGGCTCTGGATAATATAATTTGGTTCCCACAGTAAACCCAGGAAACACATTTGATTCTCTCTAATTTGCTGAATAGGCATAGAGAGGTTAAGAAATTGCCCAAGGCCCCAAAGATTATAAATGGTAGAGCCAGGACTCAAAGTGAGTACATCTGAGTCCAAAGCCCCATACCACTTTCTACCTTGCTACCCCGCTTTCTAACCCACACCACTGCCCCACACAGGAGCAGATATCTGTATGGGAAGGCCACGGTCATCCTGGAAAGGAAGACTGAAGTCATTCAGTGGAGAGCCCTGCTGGCCGGGTTGAGGAACCTGCTATATAACGGGGAGTGTCTTAGGTGCCCCAAAGCAGAGCTCAAGACAAGCTGTTTGTTTAAGGATAGAGATGGGCTTCCTCGTTTATTTTTTGCATCTTCCACGAAAGCAACGGTCTAGAATATGGACCTGTACGTTATAGGAGCTCAAGTATTTTGGTTGAATGGATGTGATTCAACTCCATAAATGGTTCAAGCTATACATCTTTGTGGCCCTTACTCTCTCCTTTAATCTACCTTCTTTCTTTTCCTGATTTCTTTCCTCCCAGATAAATTCTACTCAATGCCCAGCTCAAGTTGTACCTTCTCCATGAATCCATTCAAGATTCATGGACCCCAGGGCCCAATAGGTTCATTCATTTATTGAGCAGTGAGTGACTAAGGACTTCCCACGTGCCAGGCACTGCGCCAGGCACTGCCAGTGATGGACATGACAGACACAGTCCTTGCCCTCATGGAGGTCACATCCAGGAAGGAGGAAGGCTAGGAAGTAAAAATTGACTGATAAGGAAGGGTGTAATCTGGTAATAATAAGCACTCTGATGAAATAAAGCAGCGGGGTGAGAGAGAGCAAGGCTACTGGGAGGCATGGCCTGGAGTAAATGACAGTAGATGACCAGGAAGGCCTGAGATTCTCCACTAGGCATCAGAGATACCAGAGTAAGGGGGAGAGAGAGGGTATCTGTCCATATGGCGCTGACCTCTAGAGGAATGACCTCTTTCTCTAGCTGAGTGTGTCAGTCTGGCCTAGCTAGTTACCAAAGTCATTTCCTCTTTTCCGGCACACAGCTGGACTACATTTCCCAGCCTCCCTTACAGTTGGGTGTAGCCATGTGTTGAGGTCTAGCAGTAGCATGTGAGCAGAAGTGATCTGCACCACTTCCAGCACAGCTCATAAAAATCTCCCACATGTTTTCCTTCATGTTCTTGAGACCTTAGAAGCCATATACTGAAGATGGTAGTTTCACAAGATGAAAAAGAGCCTGGATCCTTGAACTCCGGCTAGGAGAGCAGCTACCCACCACTGAAGAAAAACCCATTTTGGACATTATGCAAGTGAAGAATAAACCTGAATTTTATTAAGCCAGTGAAATATTGGGGTTATTTGTTTTGACAGCTCACATTACACTAATTCACTGAAGTCACTGTGTCATTGCCATGGCTATTCGTTTGACCCATTCTCAGCCTAGGACATGGTCTTATCGTATTACTGTTTACCTTTGTACTCTTAGTTCACTTTTTCTTTCTGTAGGTCACACCCCCTCAACTCAGATGGCAACAGTGCAGTCAGAGGCCTGCCCTTCTAAGGTGAGTACTTTGATACCTTATCTGCTCATTAAAGTGGGATTCCACTTTCACTGCTGTATCATGTCAACGGATGCTTTTATGGCCCTTTGAGTCATTTGTACTTTTCGGTAGGGGAATGATCGACGTTTTCTCTTTTAGTGGGCTTAGAAGCCATGTTTTCTAGACTACCACAAATACAATCCTTCCCCAAATTATGATCATTTCCAAATTGGTGGGGCCTGGGTCAATATGACAGTACTGCTTATACAGTTGTAGCTGCTGATCTCCCTGTCAGACTGTTTACTTTTTCAGGACAAAGAGTATTCCTGTCTATATCTCAGCACGAGGCACAGTCAGGCACATAGTAGGTGCTCAGTAAATGCTTGCTGAAGGAACGAACAGGGTTATTTAATGTTAAACACACTGATGTGCTATGAAAATAATCTGCACAAGTTTTTGTTCTTCAAGAAGCATCTTTAAAGCCACCCCGTCAATTTACAGTCAGCATTAACAAAAGCTTTTCCTTGAAAACCAAATGCATAAAAGTCAGGCTGAATTCCGAGTCGCTCCGGGGGCGTCCACAGAAATGAGGATTGTGCGGGAGGGCACACTAAGTAGGACTCTGCTTTCCTGCTGCTTTGCTAAGTGTTGGCTTTTCCCCACCTTTGTTCTTTCTTCCCAAACTCTACCTCCAAATTATCTCTGGAAATCTACAGGCAGAGTCATTCTTTATCCTGACACACGCCTCCCCAAGTCACCTACCCAGTGAAAGCTGCAAGCACCCACTTAGCCAAAATACTGGGCTCGATTTCTCTCCAAGGCCAATACCCAGGCAATGCACGCGCAGCTGGAGCAAGTCACCCAGCCCCACACAGGCTCTCCCCTTCACACTGCCCTCCTGCGCCATATAGCAACTTTCTTTGAGTGTCACAAAGCAGAGCTTCACTGGTCAGAGACACCAAGGCCAGACTGATATGGCAAAAGAGCAAGATCAGGAAAAGAACAGGCTATACTATAACCTTGAAGAGTAAAGAAATTCTTTTATTGTACAGCCTAAGACCCATGCAGCAGTACGAATTGAGGTTAAAACACAGATGCCACTAACCTGCAAACCAAATGGCATGAGTCAATGACACCAGCTCCGAGACCTGTTTTGAGCCCAAGCAATGGTCCAAGTCGCACATAGGTCACCTTGCTTGATCTAACAACAGATCAACCTCAGAAAGAGGCATTTTTGACAGAATTTCACCCACTGAAAAAACAGCTGGCTAGTCCGTTTCTTTTCCCAGTAATAAATGAGAAGCATTTATTATTTCATTACACTTAGCCAACCCATAGACCACCTTCTAAACTAGCTGTTTCCCGAAAGTTGCCAGTGAATTCAATCAAAGGTATAGATTCAGTCCTGTGTAGACATGGGACAGACCCCTTTTAGTGGACTATCATGGGGCCCCCTTCTGTCATTTCTGCAGGGAATTAGATATTAGGGCAAGGATGTTTACATGAAGAGGTGAAGATAGTGGAGAGAAGGCAAGTAGTACTTTAAACGTGGCGATCTCATTTTAGTTAAGAATGACATTCAGCCAATGTTCTCTTTTTTGAAAACAAACTTTCTTTAAAGGCTGTCAAAGCAATAGCTTCGGTGAGCACAACATTTATTTACCTTTTATCCACGCGTAAAGGTTTGTTCTTTCCAGAACAATAGCCACCTGGGGCAAAGTGACATGCAGAGGTGTCCAGATTCCCATCTCTCTCACCACTGTGTCAGCTTACCAGTGTGCCCTCCCAGGTCTTCTTCAGATATTGGCTACTGGCTAAAGCCCATTCCAGAAATACCAGTGTCCTGTGTGGTAGGGTTTTCTGCAAACCCACAGAAAGCAGGATCTACTGGGACTTTCCAGGCAAACTGCCTTTTCAGGGGTAGCAGACTCCAGAAGTTCCCTCCTCCTGGGGTGCATTCAAGCCAGTGGCCCGGAGCAGACCGTTCAGGGTCTGAACTGTAGGACTGTCAGGACCTTTCTAGTAACAAGTATGGACTTGAGCTTTTGTATTTATTTGGATAGACCCCAAAAGGCTCATCTCAACAATTAAGAAAATCCTAGTTGAATATTTACTTGTTAGCTAGGACTCCCAGACCGTCAGGCCCTCCCTTCGCCTCCTGCTTCCCTGGACTGCACGTCTCCATCACTCTCTTACTCCACTTCCTTTTCTCTGTCCCCTTCACACTCCTTTCCCTTTTGTCCTGGGCGAGGGCCTGGGTCTCTAACAGACCAAGACTAGCCTGCCCTTTTTGGATATGTTACATGTTTCAGCCTGTAAAGAAAGTCCTGGTGGTGGTGTTTTTTTTTTTTTTTCCCATTTGGTGTACAGGGCCAAAGTAATAGCTATTATGGCCATGACAAGAATGAAATCATTGAGTACTGAGAAAAATCAAACCAAGAAAGGAATGACTTGTCATTCTCTGATCTTCACTCTTTATCCATTAACACACACACACACAACAACGATGCTCACGCAACAGGTATTAGGCACCTGCATGGCCCGCCACTGAGTAATATTCACTTTTGTTCCTACAACTTATTTCAGGCCTGCTTCTCCCACTTTTATGTGCGGAGGATAATCGTGATGTCGACAACAACTTGCCATCTTTCTCTGACTATTCATTCAACAAGTAATTACTGTGCATCCACTGAGTGCTATCCCTGCCTGAGGCACTGAGGTATGAAGTCTCTGTCCTCCTGGAGCTTGCTGTCTAGTAGGAGACAGAGGGGACAAATAAACACATAGATACGATATCAGGTGGTATATGTTCTGTGAGGAAGCAAAGAAGTGGGGTAAAGGACTAAAGGGTGGTGTAGCAGATGAGCTCGGTGCCTTGCCACATCCCTGCGGCATTCACCTGGGCACGAGGAGGCTGCTTCCCGTGAGCCCCTGAGGCCCTCTGCCTGTGGGGGCAGTTATTTTTCTGGCCATGGGAGAATGCTTGGCCCCCAAGCAGGGTAAGCAAGAAGTATCAGAGAACATCTTTCTCACTTTCCTCATCTCATAGTTACGATATCTCCTTTAATCCTTTCTTTCACTATTTCCTCCAATTGGTTCACTTCTCATTTCTCTGGTGGCTCTTTTTCTGAGAGTTCTGCCATTTAAATAAAATGCGTCTACCACTGATTGGGGCAGGAAAGCTGGACTGGCCACAGCCCTGCTTAGGGAGGCAGCCTCCAGGGGAAAAGCAGCAGGCTCCCTGCAGTGGCGCCCCCCCCTCCCCCAAATTTTTTTAAAAGGTGGGAGACAGATCATTTTCTCCTGCTCCATCGCCATCATCATTGTCAAGGACACCTTCTCCTGAGAACCCACTATGTGCTGAACTTCGGGCCATTTGTTTGACCTTCATCATCTCTGACCCTCACACCAACTCTGAAAACCAAACAGTAACTGCAGCCCAGCCCAGGGAAGCAACCTTCCCTCCTACGGCAGACGAGGCGCTCCCCTCATACCTCTGGCTACACAGGACACACCGCAGCAGCGATGCCCGTGGCCACAGTGCCCTCACCATGCATTCTGGGCCCTGCCAAGGCAGTTACTTTGATCCTGAATAGGAGACTCCAGATCACAGGGGATGTGGAGTTCTTTTTAGGCAGCTGGCATGAGCTTAGCACAGATGCCTCCCGGAGCAGGACTGCTTTGCTGCCTCCCGGGAGGTTCATCATCAAAACTTCCTGCCCTGACCCACATTGTGACTCTCTCCATTTGTGCTTCTGGCTGGAGCTACCAGGTAACCGACATCGGAGTCTATTAGTGCTTCATTTGGCTCAGAGTTCCTTCTGGAGGAGCTGGCATCTAAAAATTGGTTAGCAATAAGCGAGCCCTGAGGTGATAACTATTAAGGCCTGAAAGGTAGGCAGAACTGGTCTGTGGTCTGTGTGGGTGGTCCCCAGGAAGTCCCTTAGCGTCTCTAGGATTTAGGTTTCTCTCAGGCTGGAAGCGATCACGGATAGTTTTTAGGGCTCCGTTTTACCCCTTTCTTGTCCTTAGTGCTTACCAAATGTCTATGTGTACGTCTACATTTTCAGCTTCCTATGTAGTCAGACTGAGGCCAAATGACAGTGTCAGCTACTAGCCAGTGGGACATAGGCAGAATTAATGGACTCCACTTCAAGGCTTGGTCCTTATAAAACCTCCCAGGAGCCTTGCTTCTCTCTTCTCCTCCACTGCTTGGGAACTACACATTCTAGGCTTACATCAGACTTTGTGTGAGGAAGAAATAGAACTATTATTGTATTAAAGCACTGAGCTTTGTTGGTTTATCTGTTAGCATAGCAGAGTGTAGCCTATCCTGACTAATACATTTTCTTTTATTCTGCCTGTTCATTCATTCACTCACTCGTACTTTCAGATGTCATTCATTCACTTGATATTAATTAAGTGCCTACTACATGGCTAGACACTAGTACTTTAGCATGAATATACCTTGGGTTCTTCCCCTGGAGAAGAGGTGGATATCTAGGGGAGGAGATGGAGATGGATATGGGAGCAGAGACAATAATAATACAGTGTGATAAGTGTGTACAGGGTGCATAACATTGTGTTATGTGCAGAGAAATAAATATTCAGAGGCCTTTACCTTTAGAAAACTTCAACTATACTCTTTCTAGTTTCATTCTTTATCCTTTTTTCTAGACAGTGCTCACCCCTGCATACTGTGCCAGTTCTAAAAAAACAAACAAACAAACAAACTGCATTTACCACCACTCTCTCCTTCCTACCAGCCCATCATTCCAAATCCATCTTCCTGAAGTACCATTTCTATAGGTCATGCCCCCGTCTGAAAATCATTCAGGGGTCTTTCTTTCATTGCCCACATAAGGTCCAAACTCCTTAATTTGGCATTGATCCAGTTCTGAGCTATCTTTCTAACATCATTTTCCTCTTCTCCTTCAACCAGATTGGCATAATCCATGTCCAACAACCCACACCATTGGTGATCCCACTCCCTTGTCTTTTCTCACACCGCTGTTTCCTCAGAACTCCCCTCCTTGTCTGCCTAAGTCCCTTCCTCTCTTCAGAGTCCCACCTCAAATGATATCTTTGGTCTTTCTGTCTACCCCAGTCTATAGTATTAACATATTCAGCAACTTAGATGAAATGGACAATTCCTTGGAAAAAAAACTAGCAAGGGACAGAGAAAAGAGAAATAGTCCTGTATGTCCTAAAGAAATTGAATTCTTAATCAAAACCTTTCCCACAGAGGAAATTCCAGGCCCAGATGGCTTCACCAGTGAATTCCATAAAACATTTTAGGAAGAAATAATCCAATTTACAAAAATTCTTTCAGAAAATAGAGGAGAACATTTCCCAATACATTGTATGAAGCTTGTATAACCTTGATACCAAAACCGGATGAAAGACACTTCTAAAAAATCTATAGCTAACATCATATTTAATGGTTAAACACTGGCTGCTTTCTCTAAGATTGGGAAGAAATCAAAACACCTACTTTCACCAGTATAATAAGACACAAAGATACGAAAGGAAGTAGCAAATACTGTCATTTTCAGCAAAATGATTGTGTAGGTTTAAAACCCTATGAAATCTACAAACACTGCTAGAACTAAAGAGTAAAATTAGAAAAGTCACTGGATATACGGTCAATATATAAAAAAATCAATTGTATTTCTCTCTGTATATATACTAGTAATGAAAACTTGGAGAATTAAATAAAAAGGAATACCATTTACGATATTATCAAATATACAAGTCTAACAGAAGATTGCGTGTCCTCTACCCTAAAAACTGCAAAACATTCCTAAGAGAAATTACAGAAGGCCTATGTGATCAAAAGCTATACTATATTCAGGGATTAGAAGACACAACATTGTTAAAGATGTCTGTTCTCCCCAGATTCATCTATCGATTCAAATCAATGGCCAGTCAAAATCCCAGCATTTTTTAAAGAAATTGACAGGCTGATTCTGAGATGTATGTGAAAATGCATAGGTTCTAGAATAGCTAAAATAATCTTGAAAGAGAAGAACAAATTGGGAGGATTTACGCTACCCGATTTCAAGACTTAGTATAAATCTACAGAGGTCAAGACAGGGTGGTTTTGGCAAGAGAGCAGACATATGGATCAATGGGGCAGAACAAAGGGTCCGGAAATAGACCCACACACATACAGTTGATTGATTTTTTGAAAAAGGCGTTAAATCAATTCAGTGGGGGAAAAGAAAGGTTTTTGTTTGTTTGTTTGTTTTACAAATGGTTCTGGAACAACTGAATATACGTATGGGAAAAAATTAATTTTGACCCCTACTTCACTCCATACCCAAGAAGTAATTACATAAAGATCACAGACCTAAACACAAAAGCTAGAACTATAAAATCTCTGGAACAAAATACATGACAAAATCTTCATGAACTTAAGGGAAGCAGATTTCTCTGACAGGGTTCAAAGGGACTAGCCACACAAGAGAATACTGATGAACTGGACTTTGTCAAAATTTTAAAAATGTCTGCTCAGCAAAAGAATGCCATTTAGAAATAAATTGGCAAGGCACAGGCTGGGAATAAATATTTGCAATCCATATATTTGACAAAGAACCTTCATTCAGAGTATATAAAGAGCTACTACAAATCAATAATAAAAAAACAAAGAACCCAATTAAAAATGAGGAGAAGGCATAATGACATTTCAGAAGAGAAGGTAGATATATGAATGTCTAGTAAGCTCATGAAAAGACATTCAACATTATTTGTCAGCAGAGAAATTCAAATTAAAACCACAATGAGATACCATTTCATATCCACTGTAATGACTACTGACGTACCAAGTGTTAGCGGGGATACGGAGCAACTAGAGCTCTGATACATTGCTGGTGGGAGTGTAAAATGGTACAACCATTTTGGAAGAATCTCTGCCAGTTTCTTATAAAACTAATCATACACTTAACCTATGACCAAGCATTTTCCCTCCTAGATATTTACCCAAGAGAAATGAAAATGTAAATCTACACAAAGACTTGTACAAAAGTATTCTTAGCAGCTTTATTCATAATGGCCCCAAACTGGATACAGCTCAACTAAATAGGTAAACTGTGATGTATTCTTACAATGGATTACTGCTCAGCAGTAAAAAGGAATGAACTACTGATACATAAAACAATATGAGTAAATTTCAAAAAGTATTATGCTGAATGAAAGAGGCCAGATATTTTTTTTAAAATCATACTGTATGATTCAATTTACATGTAGTGCTTGAACGGGCAAATCTAATCTATGTGACAGAAATCATAATAATGGTTGACAAAGGGGGTGGAAGATTGGAAAGGGGTACTACAATTTGGGGGGTGATGGAAGTGTACTATATATTATTTGGGGAGGTGGTTGCACAAACGTGTATGTCAGAGCTCATTGAACTCAACACTTAAAATGTGTATACAACTTAATTGTATGTTAAACTATATATCAATTTTAAAATTACCCCCTCTGCCACCCCAAAAAAACCATGTTGGGTGCTACTGTAATGTACTGTTACTATTTTCACATGCAGTTATCCATTTAAAATTTTCTTAGATCCCTCGGCAGGACCTGCATGATACTTGGGACTCCATATTTGTCGAATCAATGAATGAGTAATAATCAGGCAGTGTAAAAGAGAAATAAAAGGTAAAGGAAAACTAGAATACGACACCATACATAATTCCACTGTTTCCATTTTTCCGGGAGTCAACACCATTGCAAACGCAGGTCCCTATCTCCCAACACATAACAATAACCCAATGTCTAAGACATCTTGCTTTTATTTACAATAAAAGAGGCAAGGAAATAAGAGAAAGCTTTTGTCTCCTACCTCCTTTTGAGGTAACACCACATAATTATTACTCTGTTTCTTAACTCTAGTGCGATAGACCAAAAGACATCTGATGAATCACCTTTTCATTCATAAAACCCTGCTTATATCTTTCATCGCTTTTATCCTCCTAGAATAATAGCAGAGAAACAGTACTTGACGGGCCTACATTATCAGACTCTATTGGAAAGGTCTAGATAAGAGTGCTGAACCACCTATTAGTATTCTGCATGCAAACCCTTCTCCATAACCCAGAGTCATCCGTATCCTGGCAACCCTCAGAATTTCATTCTCATTGAATTGCTAGATCTTTATCAAAATATAATTATAGCCTTAATTTGAAAGATAAATTTTGATTGCCAGTGCCATGCCGAAAGGAAGGAATAATCAGGTGGGAGAGCGCTTAGGCACAATTGTTAGCCATATAATCAATGTCACGAATCACCCATCCCCTAAAAAATGTAAGTTTGGGGGAAGTTGTGAGGGGTAGAGCAAGGAGGGGAAGAAATCATTGAGGCACCAGACTTACATTACATTATGTTTGCTCATTTTCTCATATTGTTGCTTAAGTACTTGTCATCTCTTCCCAACTGGAAGAGTTTGGGGAAAGCCCATGCTGTGTGTCCTGCTGCTGTGTGTGCTCACAGTGGCCCAGTCCGTAGCAGGAAGTAATGTGGTCTACAAGCCTCCTATCTTGGGTCAGGTTTCCTGGAAGTGGACGTTGAGATAGACAGTGGTGTGTGGGAAGCGTAGTAGCAAATGCTCTTCAGGTCAAGACCTATGGAGGGAATTAAGCAGGACTGGGCAGAGAGAGAAGTTGGGCTGTGATACAGTCACAACAGAGGATCAGCCAGCCCCATTGGGGGAGCTCTGGAGCTGGGATAGCTCTGCAGAATTGTCCTGAATTGCAGCGTGACCAGTCATTGGATGTGCGCTGACCTGGGAAGGGCTGTGACCTTGGGCAAGGTGGCTCTCTTCAAGGACAATTCCCAAAGAGGGACTTCGCTGTGAGGCGTCAGCCACCAGTGCCCAGCTCTGACGAATGAGTGCTTGGGGAACAAGTGCTTGAGTCCTGATGAGGAAGGGGGACATAGGTGGTGCATCAAAGTAGCCACTGCACCTCCATTGGCTGTAGTGACTCAAGGGCCTGGGGAAGATGATCCGAAATGGAACCCTGACAGATTGAACCCACCAGCCCATTTCTACAGGAGAGCAGCTCTCCATCCTGTTGTGCATGCTAAGTCACCTCAGGATGTGTGACTTGCTGGGAAAGAGGAGGTGGAGATCAGAAATAGTCTTGTCCCCTGATCCAATTGGCATGCTCCTGACTTGAGGGTGGGTACTGATACTGTTTTTAAAAATCAATACCTCTGAGACACAGTCTGCGAGGGGCAAGAGAACAGAAGTCACACACTTCAGTTCCCTTTGCTTTTGGGCAGTCACATCTGCAGCCTCACTGCTTTCATGGTCATAAGTGGTTCATTAGTTTGGGGATGGAGAAAGAACCGGGCATATATAACTGTCTTTCTCCATTGGAGTAAAAGTAATAGATGTATTTAACCTACATTTTAACGTACAGTCAACTTCTCCTGAGACCTTTGGGAATGCTCAAATCTGTAAATACAGAAGCTTCAGAGTTCACCACTGTGGTAGGTAGTCTGTTTCCACCCCTCCTGGTATTGACGCCCTTGGTTAATTCCCTGCCCTGGAGTCTGGGCTGGTCCTGTGACTTGTGTCATCCTGTTGGTAAAACAAGTCACAGGCTCAGCCTTGAGAAGGCCTGGAAGCTTCTGCCTTTGCGCTCTGGGGGACCCTAAGCCACTAGGTAAGAAGTCCAGCTACCCTTCTGGCAAGGCCACTTGGACAGGCCCTGAGACTACTACACAGAAAGAGACAGAAGCACAGCCAACCCAGCATCCCAGCGGAGCCTAGCCCCCAGGTGACAGAGCAACTGACTGGCCACCGGCAAGACTGTCAGAAGAACTGCCCAGTGAGCGCGTCCGACACTGCAGAATCTTCGACCAGCCGAAGCCATTAAGTTTTGGGGCGGATTCTTACACAACAACAGATAGACAAAACAACCCCAACTAGCAATTACCTCGAGTCAAATGGCTATGCTGGCCTCGCCCCACCCTTATCAAGTCAACTGCCTTTTAAGGTTGAACTGAAGAGTCCTTCCTCATTTGATGGCCGCTTTTCACAAGGAAACAAACATTTTTATTACTTCATAATAGTTACCGCCTACCCAGTGATGAATAGACCAAAAAATTTTTAAGGAAAAAAAAAAATCCTCACTAGGCTGTCAGAGCCGGAGGTCAGGGATTGGGCTCTCTGACTAGCTATGTAGCTTAATCCTGTGTATCATTTTCATATGCTGGGGGCTCAAATTCATGCCTCAGTAAGTTTACAAATGGCTCCCTGTCATGGACCTCCAAGGTCATTCACTAAGAGAAGAAACTCAGAATATTAAATCCTGAGATTCAGGGTCTGTGTTGATTGGACACGCTAGAGAGGACTGGACACGGAGCCCACCAGGTCAGAGATGGAGTGTAGCAAGATGATCCAGGGCTGGATTCTGGAGCCAGATCACCTGGGATCAAATCCCAGATCTGTCACTTGTTAGCCGTAAAACCCTGGGCAAGTTACTTAACTTCTCTGCGCCTCAGCATCCTTATCTATACTATAAGTTGGGATAATAATAGTCCCTCACTCACAGGGTTATTGTGAGGATTAAGTGAGTTAATAATATATGTACAGGGCATAGACCAGTGCCTGGCTCTTCTGAGCCTAACTCTAAGTGGTTCTACAGTAAAAAAAAAAAAAAAACAAAGAAACCAAAAACAAAAAACAAAAAAACAAACTCACATGGACCTTAAGTAATACAAATAGCTGTTTTTAGTGACTATACAAGATGAAGGCTATCCAGGGACTGTATATCAGCTTTCTGAAACTATATCCTAGATAACTTTTCATAAGAGGGCAGAGTGAACAGAGCATGGCAGAAGGAGCACTGAGCCAAGAGATGGAGACCTACATTCTAATTGCAGCCCTGCCATAAACTAGCTGTGTCACACTGGGCAACTGATCTATAACATGGGGGATAACACAATGACCTTGCCTAAAGAGGCTAGACCAGATGGTCCCTCTAGGAACCTTTTATGTCTCAATACCTTTCCAAATCCTGAGACAGGAAAGGGCAAGTGGAATTACCACCGTTTTAAAGATGGAGATATATATTTGGCCATGTGACTTGCCCAGAGCCAAATCCAATCCCAAAGTAGAGCAAAACGGGGGCATCTTCCATGCCAGAGAGGTTATTGCTGTGGCACAGACTACATTTCCCAGCTTCCCTTGCAGTTTGATGTGGCCATGTGATTGAGTTCTGGCCAGTGGAATGTGGGTGGTGATGAGGTGTGCTACTTCCAGTCCTCCGTACTGTGCTCTCTCTTTCCCCTTCTGCTGGCTAGATACAAAGGAACCCAGGAGGGACTCCAAGGCCCTAGGGGATAGCAGAGCTGCAAGAGGGCATGAGACCAGGTTCCTTGTCATCACAAGCCAAAAGATGATTAGGCTTTATATGATTAAAAGAAGAAAAACTGCATTGTGTTAACATCCTGAGATCTGGGAAGTCACTTACTTGTTACAGTATTCCCTAATCCATACACTCAGTGTGAGTCTCTAGTTTATTGCTGATTCAGGTTCTGAGCTTCAAGAGGAAGCAGCCTTTTTCTGTTTAAGTGCAAGAGATCACTGACATCTTATTTGTACAGGCAGAGCCAAGACAATGAAGTCTTTAGGAAATCTGAATCCCAACTCATGGCCCTCCCATGGGCTCTTCTCAGGGTGCCAAAGAGTTAGCTACTGTTGCACTGGGCCTTTTGGCTACACTGAATCATCAGTAATCTTGCATCTTCTGTAGGGAACACAAAGATGAGGGACATTTTAAAGATAAACCAGCAAATATTCTCAAGCCTCTAGTAGAAGAATAATTAGGAATGATTAGAGGATTTATCAGAGGTGCTTTGTTTCCCAGTCTCTTCCTTCTCCCAAATCAAACTCTATCTTAATATTGTCCCGATGATTATATTTCTGACCTATCTAAAGAAAATAAAGGTAAAATTTTAAAATCAAAATTCACTTTGAAAAGGAGGAGAGAATCACCCAGTAGTTTCCATCTTGAATAGGGAACTGATGGTGGTAATTTACACCTTCCCTCCTAAATTCCCATACTCTTTAGTTTATTTCTTTCACGGTTAAAAAGTTAGGCATTTACATTTTTTCAGCCATTACCAATGCATTTTTGCAACAACAAAAAAATTCCCATCATTCAACCAGATCAAGAACAGGTGGGGCCTTTTTTCTTCAAGCTGGACTCTGCCATCTTTGCTGCCAAAGAAAAGGCGAACATGGGGGAAATTAAGGCTTTTGAAAATAAATAACGGGAGAGCCCTGGCAGGCTCAAGGGATCCAGAACCCACAGGAGGAGATCTGAGCTTCCCACCATCCACTAGGATCACTGAAGTCCTCAGTCCCTTCCTGTCTCCCTTCCATGTGGTACCTTCCCCATCAGCTGGGGGCGGTCCCCTTCAGACAGACTGGGTACCTCTCAATTACCAAGAAGAGATTCCTCACTCAACTGTCCAGGGATTTCCATCTGGAAAAGAAAGAGGGGCACCCCAGCTACTATCTGCACCCAGGAAGCTGGCATGATTTAAGCACCACCTGGACCCTTTGGTCCCTCTGTATTCTGGGCCAAACTCCTTTGGGGGGAGTGGCCTGCTGGCCCCTAGGCACAGAGGAGGAAGCCCCACAAATGGCTAGGCAGAACTCAGAGGGAATGTAAAGCTGCAGATACCCATGGCTGGGGGCTGGGGAGGGGTCTCTATCTGGACTCCCATCCCCCAATCTTGCAGCCCAGTTGCTTAGGACCTCACATACGGATGGATGGGCTGCTGCTCTCACACAGACCAGCTTCCTAGCATCCCCACCCTGTCCTGAGACTGGTGGCTGAACTGCTCTGAAGGATGTGTGGACCTGGTCACAGACTGTCTGGGGACCCAGTGTGGCTCACCCTCACGCAGCTGGGAAGGGAGACCCCCATCCTTGTAATAGTGGGGTCAAGCTAAGCTGCATCTCCAGCCGCAGGGTATTTTTAGACGCTGTTACCTTTATCTTGCTCATAAGCAGCTGTGAAAAATAAACTGGTGACCAGGAGGCACGACACTATAAAATAAAAACCTCATAAAGCAAGAGCTCCCAAACTCAACAGCAGAGCACACTATGGCTAAAACACTGCGCACCGTCCTGGCGGGCCCGCTTAATCTTCCCCTGAGGGGGCACCAGGTGGGGCTTTGCTCTTTTACTGTCCACCCATTCCGGGCCTGGCAGGCCCTGGGCAGGTCCAGCTTTGGCCCACCGGCCGGCAGGGCTGGTCAGCCAGCAGCCCTACTCACGCCCACAGACAGTGACCCAGGTGGACAGGTGTGCCAAGGGAGCAGCCTTGATGGGGTTAACACTGCCACAAAAGGAAAAGCTCCAGCTCTCTCCTCTCTCTTTTCCAGCTCATCCTTAACAGTCCATTTGCCTTACAGCATCACAGCCAGCTCCATGACAGTGAAACCCCTTCACAGGCAGAATGTCACCCAACACCAAGTGGCAGGGCAGGAAAACAGGATGGGGCACCAAGAGGTATCCCCAACTTCTCCCTAGCCCTCAGAGCTCTTGGAAGGCCGAGCCTCAGGGTGCCCTCCCACTTAACAGTGCCTTCGAGTCCCTGTCGCCACCAGACCAGGCAACCCCTGCAGCCCCCTCCACCCAGCTAGTAAAGGCCCTGGCAGCCGCGTGGAAGAGTGCCGCCCCTCCCCGAAACCCGGGCTGGGGGGTGGGGAGGAGGCGGCAAACTTCAAAACTGCAGCTACGATATGCTTTAAAAAAAAAAAAAAAAACCCGGAAAGCCGGAGAGGCCCCCCTTCTCCCTGTGGAGCTATGTGCGGTCCACCTTGACCGCCCGCTCATCCTCACTCTGCTCTGCCAAGGGAACCCGGCTCTCAGACCTCGGCCGGGGTTATTTCCTCAGGCTAGCGCGCGGCGGGGCTGTCTCCGTTCCCTAAGTTCACCCACCACCCAGAGGTGTGAAAAATTCGTTAAAAATGATGTCACCTACCCATACCCCCTCCCCCCCACGCTGGTCCCATCTCAAACACACCCGCGTGGCCTGGGCTGTGAGTCGCAGAGCATCCCGGGGGGTTGCGGTGGGGCGCCGCGCCGAGGCTAGCCTCCCCGGGTGCCCGCTCAGGCTCGGGCTCGGCCCTGGGAAGCCCGCCGGCGCATCGTTCCCCCGCTGCAGAAATCCTACCGCCCGTGCGCCCTGGGCGCGCCGCCGGGCCCCGCGCCGGCTCCCCAGGAATGCGGCCGTCAGGTGAGGTAGGCATGCGTGCCGGCTCCGCAGCGAAGCAGCAGCTGGCTGGGGCGCTGGGCTTGCGATCTGCCTCTTCTCCCTCTCCCCGCAAAGGAGAGGCCTCTCGGGGGCTTTTCAGCGCCTCGTTGCGTTAGGACCGCATTCCCCCTTCCTTTTCCTTTTTATCTTAGTTTCTGCTTCAGATGCAAAAAGGGAGATCGCAGGAGTCCATGCCCAGCTCCAGCCAAACTCGGTCCACAGGCTGAGAGAGAATTATGAATGGATGCTGCCTTCTGATGAGGAAGTCGACTGGGGAGGTCTCTGCGCACGGCGCACTCCATCAAAGCCCGGGCATTGGCCCCTCCACTGCTTCAATGCTGCAGGCAGAGACACCTAATTGACCACTGGGAAATCAGGTGCCGGGAGACCTGGGCGGGACGTAGCCCCAGGGCCACGCTGGGATCGAGCGCCTTGCCTATGTAGACAGCTTCGATTTACAGCCCAGTGAATGGAGGGGACTGCGGCAGCCAAACCTCCGGGGCAGCAGGCACGGCTGCACCAACGCTCTGCAGACAGCCGCCCAGCTCTGTGAGCATCTCCTGGCTCCACTGGGCTAAAGGGAACCTGCTAAAAATAATCCGTCCCCTGCTGCCAGCCGCAGTGAGCTGCAGGACTCAGACCCCAGCCCCAAACTCGGTGGCGCGCGGGAGCCGGCCACAACGCGGGCCCTGTGCACTGAGACAAGCGGGGGGCTGCGGAGGATCCCGGATCCGGATTTCTGGTACCTGTGCGTTTCCTTCTCTGGTAGCGCGACCGCTGGTGCTGCGCGTTACCCATGCCCAGAGTGGCGGCGGGCTCGGCACATCACCATCAGGCTGGACCGACCGCGGCTGCTCAGCACCGCACCCCCGTGGCTCCCTTCTCACCTCCCGGCTCCCTGGTCTCTGGCCAACAGCAGAGAAATCAGAGACGCCAATCGTGCCAACTCCTCCAGCCGGGGCAAGGGGGAGGACAAGAGACTGGCGTGGAGCATGTGCCCACGCGCGTAACAGGATTAGAGCGGCCCGAATATTGTAACATTGCGTCCCCTCCCCCAGTCATCTCCGAAACCTCGCAGCCTAGACACAAGTCACCCTGCCCAGGCTTAAAAACACTGCAAAGACAGTGCCTTCCCAGCGACGTGCTAATCTCCAGGGAAGGGTAATTAAACCAGCTCTGAGGATGAACCAGGGTTAAAAGCCATGGCAGTGTGTGCCCATGCCTTAGGCTGGCAGGTTCTCTATAGAACAACCACATGAAGACAGAAAGCCATTTAGGGCCACGTAAAACACAACACTTACGCGATATATCCTAATATATAACAAGGGAAAAACCAGTGAATGAAATTATCCAAAATGTGCCTTGTGGGAGGCAGTTTTTGGTAATTTGTCTTGATGCCTTGGAAACCCATTTAGGGAAAACTTGACTATTTTTTGACCAGGCTACCTATTTTCAAATAGGGAGATTTATGCCCTGGGCAGATTTGCATGCCAGACCAGTACTGCGTCCACGAGGCCCCTGACTCTTCCATAATACACAAATTGTGGTGAAACACTCGACTCGCCAAGGTCACAAGAAATCACAGGGTTTGCGCAAGCACTGGTAGAGAGTATTTCCTAATTGGCATTACTATGAATTATGACTGTGGTCACATAAAGTACCACATGCAACCCAAGTTAGTCTGGGTTGGCTGCTCTCCTCTGACCCCACTCACACCAACCTCCTCGGAGGGCTGCCAGCCTCCAGCAGAGACTGGAGAATGTGACTGGAGTCCCCCCTGGAAGATAGAGCGTGGCTAGGTCAGGAAGGATGAAGTGGGAGGAGGTGGCACTGTCACTCCCCCAGTGAGGCTGAGAAAAGCCATGAACCCCAAAGTTTAAGGGGTGGGTAGGCAGGGGAAAAGAGCCCACCAGAGAGAGAGGAGTCAGAGACACAGCAGACCAGGAGGGAGGGAGGGCCCCCTCTTAGAAACCGAGGGACCAAAGGGTTTCACGAAGGCAGCATGATCAAGAATGCCAGGCGTCACTGAGGGGTCAGTGGGGGCAGTACCCACCGCTCCTTAGTCTCCAGGAGGCCTAGTGGAGTGGCCACGGTGGGTGTGGGGTGGGCGGGGAGGCCAGTCAGAGCTGCTGAAAAGAAAAGGGAAGTCTTTCCCTTAGACTTGCTCATCAAAGGACCAGCAGCACCCGGGAGCCTGTTAAAGGTATACAGAGAGCTCCCGGACAGACTCCACTAGGGCATGGAGCCCCGCCATGTGTGGACTCAAACCGCTCAGGCCCTGAAATGAGAGTTTATGTTCGGACAAGCAAAATGGCCACCCTCTACAGCGATCCCTGGCAAGATCATGGGGAGCTGGTGGCCAAATGACTAATCACACATCCCAAGGAGATGAACCGCGTTGCTCCAGGTTTTCAGGGCTGCTCTATCAAGGGAGAGCCTTGGCAGTGAGGCCTGCAGAACTCTATTAAGTGATGAAAATGGCCATCCATGTCTTCCCCTTCGCACTGATCTTTACAATAATGAGGTTGTTGTTAACAGTGGTGATGAAAATAATGACATAACTAGATTACTTACATCTGGATAAGGTTTTAGCAAGTCCTGTGGTATAGAGAAAAAAAAAACAAAACCAAAACAACCTTGGACTTTGGTCCCAGAAAGACCTGTGTTTGAGTCCTAACTCCTCCACTCTTGGCAGTATGGCCTTTGGAAAATCATTTGACTTCCTTGAACCTTGGTTTCCTCACTTGTAAAATGCAAACAGGAATGCCTAATTTACAGGGTTGTTAGGAAGAGGAAATAAAATAATAGATACAAAGCACCATGATGGTGCCTGGCACATAATAAAAGCCCAGTGAAGGTAGCTCCTTCCTTGAGACCTTCCTGCACATGCTCATATTGGAGTTTCTCTGAGTTCCCTACCCCCTTTATGGTGCTTAGGGTCCCTGATGCTTCCTATGGCTTGAGGGTCCAAAAAGAAGTACTTACTGAACATCTCTTAGATGCCAGCTACTGTGCTGGGTTCTGGCGGGGACAGAGCAGACTCTGGGCCCTGCTGGAGCTGGCATTCTAAGGGCGGGGTTTACGTCCCAGCCCATGTGGGTGTCCTGCTTGTTTTTTCTGTAAGCCAAGGGTACCAGGTCTCGGGAGGAAAAGAACTGCAAATGTGTCCTCCCTTTAGGACAGTGATGATCTAGAGCAGGGATCAGCAAACTCCTTCTGTAAAGGGCCAGATAATAAATATTTCAGGCTGTGAAAGCCATGCGGTCTCTGCTGCCATGACTCCACTCTGCTGTTACAGCTCAAAAGGCATAAATGAATGGATGTGGCTGTGTTCCAATAAAATTTTATGCACAGAACAGACGGGGGGTGGGATTTGGCCTGAGGGCCCTAGTTTGCCAGCCTCTGATCCTTCAGTGTGACTCAGGACAAGACTATTGCCTTTCACTGGTATTACCAGGAAGTATATAAGTCTACACAGGTGATTTTCCATACAATTCAAGTTTATCCAACCAAGAGCAGTTTACTGAAGCTCCTTGTTGTGTTAGAGCATATTTTATACTTTCCCCTGAAGAGACTGGCTAGTTAGTTGTTCAGCAAAACTGTCTCTGTCTTTCTCCTCCAGCCAGCCTCCCTCGCAGTCAGGTGCAGCCATGTAACTGTGTGCTAGCCAGTGGGATGTGGGAAAGGGCTGTGTGCCTCCAGGTCTGGCCCAGAAGAGCTCCTGCCCGTTCCTACACACACTCCCTTCTCTCCCCCGCAGGAGGAACACAGAGGCTCTACAGGGTGGAGAAACCCCAAGATGGAAGGCACCTGGGTACCAAATGACTGCATGCCGACCTGCATTAGACTGCAGTGTGAGAAAGAAGCCACTGAAATGTTGGGGGTTGATTACCAGAATTAGCCTACCTTGAACAATTCACTTTCCTATCTCTTTAATCAGATGATACAAAACACAACTTAATGCTCTGCTGATTACTTAGGGTCTTTATTAAGAAGGCTTATTATTGGTCTCTATGGCAACACATTTCAAAGACTCCTTTTTGGATTTCCAAGCTCTTTCCCTGATGTTTAGTCCCCACTGTCATTCCTCTCTCACCCTTCTTCTAGGTCCTTCCCCATAGTTTGAATCGCTGAGGAAAACAGACACCATGGCTGGGTAACATCTGCCCATTGAAGAAGAGTTACTAGTGCTCTGAGCAAGAACCTAAGTGAGAAAGTGCGTGGGCTTGCTGACAACTCTTTGCAGCCTTGGGAAGCTCCTTCCACTTACTTTCAGGCTTAGTGCTGTGTTCCAGAGAGCTGAAGTTATTGGAAGCTCAGCATCTCTGAAAAGAGTGGGGCATTTTGGTATTGTCCAGTCTACAAGTTTTCAAAGCTGTAATTCTCCTACTAGTCATCTTGGGGGAATCTACAATAAAGGTTCTAATTCTGTCCCTTGACATGCATGGGCTATTCAACTTTCAAAATACTGTCACTTCCTGATTTTCTACACACAGGGGATACCCATCATATGCCCCAAATCTGTTTTTTTGTTTGTTTGTTTGGGTTTTTTTTTTTCCGGTACGCGGGCCTCTCACCGTTGTGGCCTCTCCCGTTGCGGAGCACAGGCTCCGGACGCGCAGGCTCAGCGGCCATGGCTCACGGGCCCAGCCGCTCCGCGGCATGTGGGATCCTCCCGGACCAGGGCACGAACCCGTGTCCCCTGCATCGGCAGGCGGACTCTCAACCACTGCGCCACCAGGGAAGCCCCCAAATCTGTTTTAAACTCGCCTTTCCTTCTTAGTTATTTTTTTGACACCTATCTTACAGGAGCTGGAAGAATCGACTGGAAAAGGCTAAAAAATTTTATTCCTGTTCCAGAGGTGGTATATTATCTTTATATCTTGGGACAATTTAGCAAGGAAACCCAGCTGTGCTTTAGACCTGGTCTCTGGATTATTCTGATCGGTGCGGATGCGGTCCTCTCCCAGCATGAGGTGGGCAGCAGGAAACACACTGGTGGGGCAGATCACGGGGAGAGATCTGGGGAGAGGCCTACAGACTCCACATACCCTGACAGTCTGATTTCACTATTTTATTGAAAGAACCAAGATGACCGTATGTAAGTGATCCTCTTGGTCTGTTTCTTCACCTATAGAACAAGGAGGGTGGAGATGATCTGGGAGGTTTTCGCCAGGTCTCTCGCGCTGGAAGCCTATTGTTCTATGAAACCTGGAACCAGCACCACCTTCTGAAATGATTCCTCATCATCAGTTCTTATTTCTTCTTGCCATTTCTGCTGATCATCCAGAACTGACCACCCTACACGTAAATTTCAGCATCTGCAAGGGCAATAGTATGTTCTGGGATCTGCCCAGCCTGGGTAACCTTTTTGCCCCAGGCTGACCCTGTTGGTGACCTTGGGGATCCCAAGTCCAGCTCCACTCTCCACAATACACACCCTCTCCATATGTTTCCCTAAGGTGGCTTCCCCGCTTTACTCTCTTTGGCTCCAATGCTAGAAACCCAGTTTGGCCACCAAAGTTTATTTCCCTGGAGCAAGTTGGATGTCCCTGCACAGCTATGGCTGCGGCGGAGCCTTACTCCTCATCTCTCCTATTAGCAGCAGCACGTCGCTACTGCTGGCCCCGCCCACTGCTCACAGGAGACCCCGCGACTTCCACAAGAAATCACTGCTATAAAGTGGCTCACTCTTTCATAAGGAACTATGTGTTTATTCATATATATTTTATATCATAACAAATGTAAATTAATTTCAGGGGCCCAACTACCCAAGCTAGTATCTATATGGCTGCCTGTATAAAATTTCTCTCTCAAAATTCTCAAAACCATCTGGCATCAACTACTGTATTGTGACCTGTTAAAATAAGTAACAGCTGTGATAATCCCTCTCGATTTATGGCAAGCTATAAAGCTTTGCATATACTGGAAGTGCATATAAAATAATAAATAAAACCATTATCATTCTGTGCTGTCTTGGTGGGAATTATGATGATTTAGCCAAAATGGAGCCCCATGGAATGCATCAGAGAAGCACAGGTTTTGCCCAATCTGGCCTGCTTTAAGGCCCCAAAGACCAACCTCACTATTCAGAGCTCCTAGATGTTTGCAAACTTTATCCAATGTAGATGCATCCTTTCTGAGAGAACATCATTCCCATCATCATTTCAAAGCCTTCTTTTCTGATGGTGAGTTTCCAGAATTCCTCAGCATATCCAGACCATAAAGAAAACCAACCTATGCACAATTCAAAAATGTGAAGTAATTTGTAGCACCAAAACTAAGAATTGTCTTGGAATTGTTAGCTGTAAGCTTATGTTTACAAATACTGCGAAGATCCCAGGTTGAAAAATACTATATCACGGTCATCTCTCTAAAATATACAGTATGTGGAAAAAGACAAACTGGTAGCCGGCAGAGAAAGCAACTGGGCAGCTTTGATTCTAAGTAGAAGTTACTACGTCCACTGCACATGAATTTCAAAAAATTAAGGGGATGGGGAAGGAAACTAGCATGAAATGGCTCTTTACTGTGTACTGGGTGTTATACCATAATCTCATTTAATCCTCACAACACAGCCCTATGCCTTAGGTATTACTATTCCTGTTTTATGGTTGAGGAAGTTGATGCTTAGAGAGGTTAAGTAACTTGTCCAAGGCCATCCGGCTAAAAGTTGGGGAGATGGAGTTTGAACTTGGATCTGATTCCAAGGTTCATGCTCTCTCCACCTCACCACACTGCCTTTTGGATAGCTGTTCACAATCCTTTAACACTATGACCCACATGGTAGATAGTATTTACATGGATCACTCACTGTCATGGCCACGGGCAATTCCTACCCCTTCTGTCCCACTTACAAAGTCTATTTGAATGCAGGTGAGAGTTACCTTATTAGTGGAAGAACTCTAAATCCATATATATGGAATCCAAATCCATTTTAATTTATGTATTTTACAAATTGCAAAAAAGGGTGCTTGGTTACTGTACAGATTTCAAAAAAGAGCTACAGTACTTTTCAGCTCTTCCCATCAAAAGGTGGAATCTATTTCTCCACCCTGAATCTGAGCAGGCCTTGTGACTTAATTTGGCCAACAGAATGTAGTGGAAGTGACATTGAACCTGTTCTGAGCCTAGGCCTCAAGATGCGTTCCAACTTCTACTTCTGCTGATCTTGGTGCCTACCCAGGCTTACTGCCACTCTGTGAAGAAGGCTGGGCTAGGCTATTCTGTTGGCTGATGAGACACATGGGGCCCACTTTCCCCCTCATTCTGACCCCATAGCCTGCTAACCACCAGACATGTGAATGAGGCCACCCTAGGGCATCTAGTGCCAACTGAGTGACTACAGACACATAAGCAAGCCCTGTAGGGCTCAACCAGAAGGACCACCCATTAAATTTTAAGCCACTAAATACTGGGGTGTTTTGTTATACAGAAAAGACCAACTGAGGAAGTTCATTAAATTTTTAACCACTTGTCAAAATAGATACTAAGGGTTGAGAATTGTTAATTTAAGGGCAGATATCAGTAAACTAAAACCTTTAAAAAAACTAATTTATTTTTGGTGGGTCCAAATATTGCCATAGCTCAAAGTCTTCACATCATCTCATTTATTTATCACGGCACTCTCATCCCGTGAAACTGCCAATTCAGCGACGCTTCCTGTGAATAGCCTTCAGTCCCAGAAACCCACCTTCACTCCTCGGTCCTGGGCTTGTCAGGCTGATGTTGGGTCACATGGTTTGGGGAAAAGACTTGCCAAGGGGAATGGCCCAGAGCCACCCTCAAGAGTCGATCAGTGGATAGAAGAAAGTGAAGGAGAGAGGATGTGTTCAACCCCAGAACCCCCTCAGGGAAAAAGAGGAGTAACGCCCTGGAACAAGAAGAACTACAGTGTATTAGGGTGTGGTGTCAGTTTTGTAATATTCAACAACAGCGGTCATGGCTGTCTTCTTAAGAAGACAGGGTATCCAAAGACACAGGTGGGCAGGGGGAAAGAGATGGATACCCTTCTCCTTCCCACACACCTGGGAAACTTACAGATGGAGACCCTCAAAAGGAAGAAAAGAATAATTACAAACTAAATTAGGGCCACACTCAACAATCTAAGAAAGGAAGAAATAACGGTTACAACTCAATACCTCAAACAGTAGTTCTCAACCTTGGCTGTACGTTGCAATTTCAACATAGTGAAATCAATTCCTGCACTCTTAATTGCTACGTTAATTACTAACTTTATTCAATAGGAAAAACGTTCAGCATTTGGAGTTCCTAGCAGTTTCATCAAAAGCCATTTCTTTTGAAGAAAATGCTGGAAAGTAACATATGAGTTGATTATTCAGCTATCTTCGCACATGGATGCTTGGGCTTTTTTCTTTTCTAATTTTCTTAGTAAACCTGGGAACCTTTGAACTTGGAATAATTTCTCTTTTCTTTCTCTCGGTGTCCTCTAGTTATACAAACACAAAAAATAATTACAGAGGCAGTATTGACATCTATATACCTATGGTTTTTTCATTTGGTATTTACAGTGCTGAGTGAATGAATTAATTTAGTTTATTTTACTTGGGAAAAAGTGTATGTGATGAAAGGGGGTCCCTGTTAGTTGACTCTGGCAAGGTTTTATAAGGAGCATATAAAGGAAAAGGAGAAAGAAAGAAACCTTCTTTGTAGCTCTGTGAACATGTTTGTTGGTCTGTACCCTCAATGATTTTTCTACATTTGTGGTTCAACACGTACTAATTATGTTCCAGAAAAGGGGGTGTTTTACTGAGAAACTTTATGAATTAAAAAAAACAAACAACCCTCTCTATACCAGTGTTTGCAGCTTTTCCCAGTTCAGGCTCTGACCCTGCTTCCCAACAGCTTTGCCCAGTTTAAGAACATGGATTCAGGCTCTGGGCTGGGACCTCCATGAGTTGCCTTCTGGGTGGAATCAGAACTGAAACATCCAGATCAGAGGAAACAGAAAAATAGTTATTACGTGCCCAACTGGGAGGGAAGGTTTCTTCATTTAAGGATGGGGTCAAGTTGAACAACAGAAAGAGAAATGACCGGGTGCGCTCCCTATGACGTACCAGAAGCTACACTAGAGAAGCCAGCTGGAGTGTGACACAGAGGACAACTGAGGCATAGTTAGGCCTGTTCTTGCAGGGTGTTTCATTTCTATGAAGAGTAACTGATTTCTAAAGAAGGAAGGGTACCAGTGGGAAGTTTCTGAAGAATAATTTCATAATAAATGGATCATGTGTTGAAAGTTGCTTTGCACAGAGGAGCTCCTTTACTCAAATATTTATTAAGAAACTTAATAAGGACTTAATCTTTATTAAGATTTTTTTAATTGAGTTTTTTTTTTAAAGGAGAGATAATAGATGCTTCAGGTGTTCATTTGTCTGAACCTGAGAGAAACAAGAGTTTTAGGATCATACAGATGCAAATGTCAGTAGGATGTGTAAGAATGAATGTTCCTGGCTTCCTGGGATATACATTACACACCCAAGGTAGCCCAATGATGATGCTGATAGAACCCGAGAGACCCGAAGGAAGGACCAATCTGAGGTCTTCCCTGACCACTCCAGTGACTCTGGATGTCACTCTGTGACTCTGGCTTTAGGCCTCCTTCCCCTTCCCTCAGGCTGTGGGCAGTAAGCCCTATAAACAGAAGCTTGAATACAGTCAGTCTCCGGCCTCAGAGTGTTCTAGAGTTCATCTCTAAGTTTTTCTTTTTAATTCAAGACAAATTGTCCCATGGAAAAGAAGTGACAAATAGCATTTAGAGTTCCAAGTTTGCCCATCAAGGCTTCTTTCTTCCACAGTATTGCTGGGGAAATATGCATTTGCCATGAACAAGAGTTGAAGACAATACAGGTATCATGGTAGTGAATAAATGTTAACATAACTCCAGAAGACGGTTTTAAAAATTAATCTTAAATGCCAGTGCCCAATGAAATGCAAGAATAACTAGACAAGAATAGTGGGCTGATGGAGACCTTGGGGTCTACAACTGGGGTGTCTTATCTCTTTGAGGATTAATAACACTGGTTTTTGTTATGCCCAGGATCACTAGAAAGATTCACTCATTCAAGAAAAACTTTTTGAGTATCTAAAATCTTATAAATATTATAGCACAGATGAAAGACCTAGTCCCTGCTCTGAAGAAGCTCATAGAACAGCCGACTAGAAAGACACTGTGCTATACACGCTTTTCAGAGGGACTTACACATACTCCCGAGATACAGTGTGTTGTGCCTGAGGGTTCAGGAAGCCACAGGATCAATGTGAGGAATCTTCCTGGACCACTAGTTCTACTCAATAATTGTTTGGGTGCAGATTGTTTTATAGTAAACAATGTAGAGAATAGTGCAGATTTTATAGATGCACACAATTACAAAGAAATCTTAAAGATCTCTGGAAGGCTGCTTTGGGCCATACCTGAGTCTACCCGTCTCCATCTCCACCTTAGGGGTACTAGTTCATCCTCTGCCTGCCCTTGGAAGCACCACTAAAATATAGGCATGTATAGCATATGGGCTACTCAAGGGGAGATGTCAAAATCCCCCTGGGCAATTTCAGGAAGGGCTTCCCAAGGAAGGTGATGCTTAAGCCAAGGCTTCCAAACGGACTAGGATGAAACTGGTCACAAAAACGTTCTAGGAAGGGAACAGTGTATACTGGCGGCTTGGGGGTGTGTGAGACAGCGTGATGTGATGAGAAAAATGCAAACAGTTTTGCACGGCTGAAACTCCCGGCTGGTGTAGGGAACTTCAGAGACACACGCATTTTCATCTCAAAGTACTAGAAAGGATGATGAGTCCAGGAGTTCTCTGTTCTAACCAACAGGTAGCACTGTCAGCACAGAGCAGCTGGGTAGCTATCCAGAGCAAGTGGCCTTGGGAACTCTGGGAAAGCAGATGATGGTATGAAGATGGCCAAGTGTAGAAGGGAGACATTTAAAATCAGAGTTTTGCAACTCCAGGAAGGGCTGTAATCACACCTGCTACTTGTTACTTTGCTCAAAAACTTTGAATGAGATAAAGTATAATCCCTGCAAACACCTTCACTGGGACGCTGAAGTTAGGACATCAGAGGACAGACTATCCCCTTTCTCACCACTGAGAAACAACATCTGAACTGCCGACACTTGCAGGCAGCGGAGTGGGAAATCCTGCATTGAAACTCCTGGGCCTGCCACCACCTCTAGCACTTGTTAATCCATCACCGTTTATGACTCCAGAAGACGTTTACAACCCTCTCCTAGGAAATGAATATTTGGACAATATGGCACTGATAAACAATGCTGGGTAATAAGTATATCAGTTACAGGCAGTCAAGTTAACTAGCTTAGGAACTGAAAGAGAAAGTCGAAGGCCTTAGCTACTCCACTCTTGTTTTCTGAAGACACGGGACACTACTGGTTCTGTCCCTTGTCTGACACCTCAGCTCACGGTCTCATATTTTGGTCGGGGCCATCTCTGCTGATCGGTTTTTGCTCCTTCAAATAAAAACTAAGTTTCCTTCACTTTGGATGACCGAAGCAGAGACTGTAGCGTAAGCCATAGCACATCTTTTAACTCTTAACCTGTCTGGTAACCTAAAAATATCACTCCCACATTTAGTTCGGAGTCATTATTTTCAAATCCTTACAGGCAGTATAACCTGGTGGTAAAAAGCCTGGGCTTTGGAACCAGACAGACTTGCGTCCAAGTCCTGGCTCTGTATCGTCTGAGCTGTAATCTTGGGCAAGTTATGTAAATACCCTAAGCCTCATTTTCCTCATCTAGGGAACGAGCATGATTGTGTCTGCCTCAGAGGGTTGTGATGAGGAGCGACTGTGACGGGGCAATTTGCATAGCCCTGCTGAGCACACAACAAGGGGTCATTAAATGACCTTTAATATTAACATCCTGGGTATCCCCAACCTCTGGGCCCCAAATCTCCTCAGCCCCCAATGTCAATGGACAGACCCCTCTCAAAAACATTATATTAATCATTTATGATGCAAAGTACTTAGCCTTCTATTGTAACTGCTAAACTTTAGAAGAAATAAGTTCCATTGCTTCTTTCCAGGAATACCTTTCCTTTGTGACCCAAATGAAACCGCAGGAGGATAAACAGATTAGAAGGAAAAAAATATCGAGTGAATATTTTTTGAAGTTGCTGAAATGAGTTGTTGAAAACAAAGACCCAAGAGAAATGCTAGCATAAGCCATTGGTTTTATATTTATACCTCCACGCAAATATGCACCCACTACTGAAATTATAAACCAGTGTATAAGGTGTTATATTGAGAAATGGAGTAGCGTTAAAAACATCTGTTGATACTTGGTTGAATCTGCTTTCATTTTGCCAGAGGTGAACTAATACTGACCAAAGTCTGCCAAGGTATTAAAGATGAGAGTCAAGTCTCAGAAAAAGGGGTAAAATTAGAGGGAAAAGGACCTCTAATAGCCTCCCTTCCCTAGGAAGGACCCTGCAAGTTTTACTCACAACACCATCTCCTGATGATGATGATGACGACAGAAAACAGTTATTCAGTCCTTATCATGTGCCAAGCACTGTGCTCTGTGCTTTATTTTCATGACATCGTTCAGTCTTCACAACAAGCCTATGAGGTTTTGCCAAAGGAACCTCAGCTTAGAGAGCTATAACCCTGGAATGCTTCTCCTGGCCAACAAATTCCTACCAATCCATCAAAGTAAATCTCACCTCCTTCAGGGAGCCTCCTTCCCTTTCCCTCTTCACCTCCTCCATCCCTCATTCACTTTCCCTTCAATCATTCTGAAGCTTGGTTTGTTTGTTTGTTTGTTTTTTAATAGACATGCTTGGACTTGTAGTCATACACCAGTTTGCTTTGACTGCTCTTTCACTGAGTGCTGGTTGGGTCTTTGGATGTAGCTACAATACCTTAAAGGTAGGGTGAGTCCTCAGTTTTGCGCCCAATATAGGGCAGGATGTAGGGAGATTCTGTACCTACAGAGTCTGATCCAGGCCTAGGTATCTATTAAACTGCAATGAGTTGGATTTTCGCCTTTTACCAAGTTTCAAATTTCATAGTTATTTTCTGCTTGATACTCTGGACCAAGGGTACAGAAATGTCACCGTTGTACAGAGAGTTCCAGCCACAAGAATGCTGTGGAACAGGAAAGGAAGTCATTTTTTATCATTGAACTCAAAAGCTTCTCTTCTTATATGAATCAAGGGTGTATCTTATCTGCCAGTGATTTCTTTTGAGTCCATCAGTGGCTGGGCCGGCCACCCTCCTCTAAAAGGAGACAAAGAGAAGCGGATGTGATTTGGCGGCAAAGCACATTTTTCCCAGCAGAAAATGGAGTGACTTTTAGCTTATCTGCTGTCACCGTGTTAATGTGATCATTGTTCTTCAAAATAAAATCTCCTCTTCTTGCCCATGATGTCTTTAGTGTAAAAAAAAAAAAGCAGCAGCAGAAGCAAGTAAATGCCATGAGGAGACAGGCAGAAGGGAAAAATAAAAAGGCTAATCAAGAAAAGCTACAAGTCAACTTCTTTTCAAGGAAAAGCATTCAATACACAATTAATCTTAATTCTCCCAGCTGGCCATTTTGCTTGCTTTCCAGGGTAGCTGTGGAAAGTACCAGAAACCCGTGGCCCCCATCATCGCCTCTGGCTTTCAGAGCAGGAGCTACAGGCCTGTGTTAGTTGGGATGAGTAATTTATTAACCATTTAAGCCAAGGGCCCTGTGGCTGTTGATGTGTGCCCCTGGCCTGTTCCCGAGCACGTCCTTATTTCAAAATTAATCATCCGGCTCTGTCTTGCTGGTGAAGGTTTCCAGGGATAAAAACTTAGATGGAAGAGGGATCCTAGTTGTTAAAGGCCAAATGCCATCCATGGCAACTATAACACAAAGACGAGGTGGTGAGAGAAGAGTGATTTGCTCTATCTTTACGAATAAATCAAAACCTCTTCCTCGCTCTGTTGTAGAGTGGGGGCCAGAAGTGAGCAAAGATAACATTGCTGGGAGGCCTCAGTTCGTCAAAGCCAAGGAAACATTCGCATGTTTCCCCTTATTGGTGTTTGACATTTGGCCTCTGGATGCTGAAGAACCAGTCCCGTGTTTCAGATGTGAGAGGATATGGCTGAGATGAATTCCCTTCCACATCTCCTTTCTGCCATTTTGGGAGCCAGTGGTTGTCACCACACTCAAGGTCAGTGAGTTATAGCCACATGCAAGGCCAGCATCCCTCAGGAGAGTAGACTTTCTCAGTATCCCTGCTGACCCAAAAAGGGGCACCCAGGAGGGAGAGAGCCAGGCTACCCGACAGAGTATTCAGAAGAACAGGTCAGCTTCAGAGAAGACCCAAAGATTCTGCCTTAATCACAGACAAGCAACTTCCGCATAAGTTTGCATACAGATGGGTTGTGCAGCGTAGAGTGTGGACAGCAGATTACACTTGCCTCTGGCTTTCTGCAGCCTTAGCCCTCCCTAATCTTACCATCTCCTCTACCTTCCCACCACCACCACCCCGCCCCCAGCCGCCTTAGAGAAGGCAAGAATCAATCCCAAGCAAATAGGCTTTGATTTTCTGCAAAATACTGACTGTATAAAAGATGTTTCACTTGGTTTTAGAAACTAGGTACTTCTTTTTTAGTTTTGAAGATCATCAGAGTGAGCTCATTCTATCGTGTTCTCAAAAACAAAACACACACACAAACAAGGAAACAAAAAACCCCACAAACAGGGCTTCCCTGGTGGCGCAGTGGTTGAGAGTCCGCCTGCCGATGCAGGAGACGGGTTCGTGCCCCGGTCCGGGAGGATCCCACATGCCGCGCAGCGGCTGGGCCCGTGAGCCATGGCCGCTGAGCCTGCGCGTCCGGAGCCTGTGCTCCGCAACGGGAGAGGCCACAACAGTGAGAGGCCCGCGTACCGCAAAAAAAAAACAAAAACCAAAAAACCCACAAACAAAAATCCACCCAAAACTTGATCCACCTTCACCTGTTTACCCTAACGGAGTCAGTTCAAAGGCCCTCTGCTCCGTCGGCTACACCTGGCCTGCCATGCCACACCCGACGAGGGAGAGTTGGTCCCTTCTTCCTGTGGCTGGGCCCTGAGGTACTGTGACCAGCCTTTTTGGTGCTCATGGGTCAGTATCCTCCTGACTTCGAAGTCCTCAAGGGCAGAACAGTGGCTTAGTCATCATGTCTGAGGCCCACGGCCAAGCCTGGTGCCCTGCACAGAGATGCTCCTCCATAAAGTTTAGCTCCCCCGATGCACGCCTCCTTCAAGGCCCTGGCCATGCCAAGCAGTCAAGGCCCTTACAGAGTGGGAAGTGACTTAGTTGGGCAGCCGGGAAAGAAGCCAGGTCTGGGACAGGGTGGCTCAAATATTCTACTGAGGAACATTCCACAAGAGACAGAGACTAAGAAATTTTGGAGGAATTTCTCAATGGTGAATTTGTGTGTTATGCCGAGTTTTTTCCTGGCTTGCCTCAGCATGCTCAATCCGCTGTAACACTTGGCTGCATGCCCTTCCCTAGGCACACTGTTGGTGTTTTCATGTCCCATCTGCTAGTGCCTCTGGAGGACATTAGGATAAGTGGGTTGATCCAGAAAAGATGCCCACTGTCCTGGCCCACTGCCTAAGACATGCAAATGGAGAGCAGCTTCCCAGCCATGAAGCTTTTGCCTGTGCCAAAGGCATATTATTTTAAATATGATGATTATCCATAGCTACTATGGATGGAGCAGTTACTAGGTGAGCTATGCTAAGTCCCTTGCCTGCATTCTTTCATTTCATCCTCATTTAAAGAATATACAAGGCAGGTGTTTACCATCTCTATTTTAGAAATAAGGAAGTTGCAATCCTGTAATTTGGCCAAAGTCACACAACTGATAAATGGCAGAGTTAGGATTCAAATCCAGATCTGGCAGATACTAAAGCATCCCCACACCATGCTGCCTCTCATAAAACCTAACTATCTAGAGGATGAAACCCTTAACAACGAGCCCACATAGTAAAACCAATGGAAATTACCAAAGCTGTACTCTGAGGTAAATTTATAGCTATCAATTCTCATATTTATTTCTTAAATTAAGGATTCAACTTAAGAAATAGAAAAACAAGTTTAAAATCTCAAGTGGATATAAAACCAGATAAATGAATTAAAAATGGAAAACACCAATAAAATGGACAAAACAGACTTTGTCATAAGATGGTGGCAGGGTACACCTCACTCCCTCTGAATGTGGAGTTCCCAGGAACGAACCAACGGACCTGAGCTGACATTCATACTAATGTGAAAGCTTCGCTTCTGGTAAATATGAATGCCCAGAGATCGGGGCATAAATAATGGCAATAGCTGTTGGGCCCTCTGGCCCCTGACTTGGGGTTGGTGTAGGGGTCTGGACCCTAAGAGCTTTCCTGATCAGCTTAAGTGGTTCTCATACCTGCCCAAGCCACCATGACACCCAACAGGAGCCTGAAGCTTGAGTCCCACTCTCCTCTCCTCCTGAAGACCGCACTATCCCATTGAAGTCTACCCAGATATAGCTTATCAGCTACAGGATCTACCATGGTCAGCACATGGCTGTGCCTGCCTCTGGGTTGGGGAGATTCAGCAGGGGCTGAGGAGGAAAGAAAGCAGAGAATTTTATTTTTCCCTGAATTATTCCTGTGCTTATAAGGCAATCGTATGAAACAATTGTTCCATGGCTTTAAATCTAGTAAATAAAACTCCCTTTGAGATTCCGGTTTGAAAGATGGTGAAGATCACAGTAACTCTACTGTTTATGTAATAAACACACACCCAAAACTATTACGTTTTTATAATGAAACCTGGTGTAATAAAATTTGTGTTGGAGCAAAAAGCAGTCATTTTCCCCTCAGCTTTTATTGTGCTGAATGCAATATCTGCCAAGTCCTACTTGGAGGCATCTTTGATTAAGGGCCTGGTCTCCCCACTTGTGAGCTGTCCACAGCTGGCGGGGGTGCCATGACCTTGCCGAAACTAATGCCAGAAGGTGGCCAAGTTCACAAAATGCCAGCAGCTCTGAGAAGCTTGAACCCTCTGCCGTGTGGCCCTGCAACCTTCTCCATCCCTCCGTGGCCTGCCAGCAACCCCCATGCCTTGGATCTTCAGGTCTCCAAGGAAAACTGGGTCAAGCTGTCCTAAAGGTCTTTTCCCCATCTTTCTCCTTGAGCACAGACTGGAAACTTCTGGCAGGCACCGGGAGGGGCCTTATTCCTTTGACACCCCCTCCCATTACTTAGTCCTTCCAGCCTGATGAACACTACCTGGCTGTTCACTCTCTCCTGAATCCACTGATCCTCATGAGAATGTGTGAATTTAGGTCCTGAATTGTCTCACTCGGTTCCCTGAGGGAAAGGGGGGGTGAGAGTGGGAGCGAACTTCTTACTTCTTATCTAAGGCAGTGGTTCTCAACCCTGGCTGCACACTGGACTCCATCTGGGGAGCTTTTAAAGAAACGCACTGATGCCTGGGTCCATCCCCAGAGATTCTGACTGAATTGGCCTGAGGTGTGGCCTGCACATCAAATAATGGTTATTTATCATAAGCACATATGATATTTGAGGTGCGGATTGAACAATTTCTCCCCCCCCACCAAATTCGGAAACCGCGATGCCCTGAAGCAGCTGACACAGGTTCAGTGGTGCCCACCAGAAGCTGCCTGGTCCACAGGCCTGTTTCCTCCCCCTCACCACACCTGGAAAAGCAACTCAGAGGGAGTGTTGTCGGATGGCAGGGCGGAACAACACTGGCACTGAGCAGGGCTGCAGACGACCATGTTGGTAGTGGTTAGGCCAACGGGTGGTCCTTAGAGCGTGGCCACGCACCGCCTCAGTCTCCGCAGAGACAGTGGAGGCAAATGTGCACTCAGCTGGCTTAGCCGGGCCAAGGAGAGAGCCAGCTTCAGCCATCACGCCGCCCCTGCCCTGCTGAGTGCTCACCGTGACGGGGATGGTGGTGGCATCTCTAGAAGAAATATAAGAAAGGCACTGTCCCTGCCATGCAGGAGCCTGAGTTAAAATGGAAGGACTAACCACGGTGCAGGACGAATACCGCAAAGAGTTCAACCCTTTTCAAACAGGTTCAATTGTGTGGCTGACCTTATGCAATGAAGAACTATCAGGAAGCGGGGTTTAGGACCAAAGAAGTCAAGATGGCCCCGAATAGGTTAAGGCCATTGAAGGTGGAGTAGAAACTAGACATTGGGGGACTTGGGTCTGGGGACTCCCAGTTCAGGGCTGTTTGGGGGCCACAGGGAGAGAAAGAAGTCTGTGTGTGTGATCTCAGGATGAGGGCAGGATACTGAGGAGTCCCAACAAGACAGCGGGGGCGGGGTGATGGAGGAGAAGCGCGGGGCCAGCAGGCTAGGCCCAGCGCCAGCCGGTGCAGGATGCGGGGCCGAGCCTATAGCCTCCCCCAGCCGCCCAGGCCAGAGCCTGAGAATCCTGCCCTGACCGCACCTTGGGATACCCTCTGGGCCCTCTTGGAAGACAGGCCACCATCAGAGCAGAAGAGGAGGAGGAAGAAAGGCTTGTCCTCTCTGTCTTAAGTGGTCCAGCACCTCAGAAGGAACACAAAGCTGCCAAGTTGGCCAGCCAGAAAGAACAGCCCAAAGTCCCCAGAGCTTAGGAGCCGCTGAGCACAAACGTGAAGGTCATCCCTGAGGGTCAGGCATGGCCTCCCTTGCTCACGTCTGTTCCTGTGAAAGGGCTCGCTTTCTCCTCGTTCCCCCCAGATTAGGACGCTGCTGCAGCGCGAGCCCCTCTCCCATCAGGCCGGCCTCCTCCCCCCCGCCCCCCACGCCAGCTCCCCTACCCCTTTGTCTTGCCAGGAAATGCTGCAAACCCCAAATACCTGCATTCTTGGGCATGCAGCAGGCGAGAGGCATGCTTGGTTTCCCGCTCCGCTTCCTAAGGACGGGCCTTTTCTTTCATCCAAAGCCCTCTTGGAGTCCCAGGGAGCTGAAAGCTGATCTGCTTAAGTCGGCAGGCAGAGCAGGGGGGTGGGAGGGCGAGAGAGGGCAACCTTCAGCAAGGAGGGTGGCACATTTTCACACAACATCTGCGCTGCCTCCGGGACTCCCCCCTGGAGGGGGAGATGGTCTCACCCAAGTGCTGGGCCAGCTGCTACTCCCTCCGGGGTTCACTTGAATGGCAAATCAGGACTCCAGGGCAGCCTCGACACACCCTGTCTCCAGAGGAGGGGCTTAGCTGCACTCTCCTTCCTCAGCCCTGGAGGAGTTCCCAAAGCAGTGGTACTTTTTTACAGCCTCCCTGCTCCAAGTGCAACACAGGCCAGGGAGTCAGCAGCACTGGCCTCCCTTGGGAGCTTGCTAGAAATGCAGACTCTCAGGCCCTGCCAGTTGGAGAAGCTCTGCCACGTGCCACGTGGCTATGGCAACCGTTAGCATGCCGCCAGAGACAGGAAGCTGGCCAAACACTAACACTCAGGGAGCCACAGCAGCCCAGACCCGATGCCAACTGTCCAGCCGCGAGAAGGGATACACCCCATCCCATCACCCCACAGCTGCCCCACGTTGCTTCCCTCCCCCCACCCTCCTCACCAGGCTGGGGCTGGTTCCCTTGGCTGTGAAAAAATGCTAGGTTGGTGCGAGGCTGAGCCGTTCAACAGGTCTGCAAATATTTGTGCACACGCTGAAAGGATGAGGGGCGGGACGCAACCGAAGTTTGCTCTTTGCAGGTTGCAAATCAATATCGGATCCCCTCCCAGCCCCAGCGCACACACCACCTGTATCAACATCAGACTCCTGCGAGGGCAATAACAACAGTAATAGTACATGGCAAGGATCTGCGAGCCCTTTTCACAGACATCAGCCACCCTGGAGCCTGTTCAGATGGTCCTCTTGGCAAGAAAGGGAGAAGTCAGAGACTTCGAGCGCTTTGCTCTCCCAGCCTTTACGTCACCCCAGCACACGCTTCACCTCCCACCTGAACCCAGCAACTGAATCCACGCACAGAAGCTGGAGGGAGGAGAGAAGGAAAGGAGAGCAACGAAGGGAAGGTCCGAGAAGAGCGTTTGTTTCGCAGTCCAGAGAGAACGCCGAAACAACTAACAGAACGGGCGACTTCGTGTCTGAAGAGGAACTGCTGGGTGCGAGGCTTGGGGTGCGTTAGGACGGCCCAAATCAACAGAAAGTCTGCCTGGAACCCGGAGCCAGACCGATTCCTCAGCCCTCCGAGCACCTGTGAGCAGCCTCAGTGGCTGGCCTGGCCCTCGTCTCCTCGAATCCTGAGGGCTGGAGAGAAGGTAGAGGGAAAGGCAGCCAGGGAGGAAGAGGGAGCAGAGAGAAAGCAAAGGGCGCGGCCCTGGGCTTTCCTGGGATTCGTGCGGGCCCTTAAAAGCGCTCACGGTGGGCTTCTGAGTCGAAAACCAAGCTAACAAAATATTTAAAAACCTTTGGATTCCCAGTCTTGCCTCAAACAACAATCACTCATAAAAAGACTCATGGATGGAAGGAAATGAGGCCGTTGTTTTATTTTCTATGGGAACTCGTAAGAGTTTTTAAAAGGTTAGTCTCCTTCTCAGCCCTGTTTTTTCCCTTCCAGTGACCCCAAGCTGAAAAGGAAAAATATTTGCACTTGGTGTTTAAAAACCACAGTGAATTAGCTTTTGTTGTTCATGGCAAAGCCACTATTTAGCGGCCCAGAATCAAACCAGATGTCAGGGAAGAAAGAAGGCCCCGTATCCTGTGAACTTGCTTTTCACCTTTGCAGAAGGGCCGAGGGGAAGGCTGGGCTGAGAAGACAAAATGGAGGAAGTTCAGTGGTCGGCAAACCTGCCACGTGGTCCTGATGGAATTGCTGCTTAGCCCTCTGTGGGCATCTGCCTGTGGGACTAGAATGCAACAGCTCTGGGACCCCGGATGCACAGTGCCTCTGGACTTCCGGAAGTTTCGTCTGTGGACAGTAGGCCAACAGCACTATTCCCACAGGTGGCAGAGACCAAGGTGAGCAATGGAGAAGTATGGAGGAGAGAATTAGGAGACAGAAAAAACACAAGAAGAGGTCAGCAGGACTTGCTCGGACACTCAGTCTATCAGAGAAGGTGAAAAAAAAAAAAAAAAACCCGAAAAGGAAAAGAATATATGCTCTTTCTGCAGCCTTCCAGGAGAGTATGAGCACAAGATGAGTGTTCGGTTTTTTCAGTCTTGTTTCTCTTTAGCACATCACCCACCACAACTCACAGCTCAAATCAGGCAAAAAAAAAAAAAAGTTCCTATGGGGCCTAGTCTGTTTCTCAGTTTCCTAAATCTAGCAGCATAAGAAAACAGGAAGTTCTCTCCACACCAGGACCCTTTTTAACCACTCAGCAAACATTTACTAAGCCCCACCTCTTTGGTCAGTAAGATATTTGGGTGACACCAGAGGCCTTGGCTACTATTCCTGCCCATGAGAAGTTTACAGCCTATTGGGCAAGACAAACATGTTCAGGACAACCACCATAATAATGGCGATAGGTACCATTTTTCAAAATATAATCATGTGCCACTGACTGCGCTTTCCATATAGTATCTTATTTAACCCTTACAGTAACCCTGTGCAGTGAGTTTTATTATTCCCATTTTACAGATGAGGAAACTGAGGCTCAGAAAGCTTAAAGAACTTGATCAAGATCACACACCTCTTAAGCTAGCAGGAGTCTTTGTTTTTTTCACTGATGAAGCCCAAGCGCCTAGAACAGTGCCTAGCACATAGTAGGTGTTCAATAAATATTTACTGAATGAAGAAAGCAGCTTGGGGTGCAAGGGAGGGCTTTCTGGGGCCTTGGAGATGAGCTGTGAAGCACGGCTGGGATGTCTGCAAAGAAGAGGGTAAAAGGCACACTGGGAAGAAAACAGGAAATGAATAAATGAACCTCTAAGGAAACACAACTGTTTTACAAAATAGCAAAAAGAGCAGGAGGGAGTAGCAAAAGAGCAGGAGGGAACAGTAGTTAAGAGAGGGACCCTTGGAATTCCCCGTGGCGCAGTGGTTAAGAATCTGCCTGCCAGTGCAGGGGACATGGGTTTGATCGCTGGTCCGGGAAGATCCCACATGCCGCAGAGCAACTAAGCCCGCGCGCCACAACTACTGAGCCCACGCGCCACAACTACTGAAGCCGGCGCACCTGGAGCCTGTGCTCTGCAACAATGATAAGCACGTGCACCGCTACAAAGAGTAGCCCCCTGCTCACAGCAACTAGAGAAAGCCCCCGCACAGCAACGAAGACCCAACGCAGCCAAAAAAAAAAAAAAGAGAGGGACCCTTGAGTCAGAGAGATTGGGGCCCTGCCGTGACTCTGCTGCCTATGAGTTATGTGAACATGGCCAAGTCACACAGTCTCTCAGTGCCTCATTTTCCATATCTGCAAAACGGTGATAAGGATATTACCTACTATGGCAGAAACTGTTCATTTCCTACTAAATCTTCCATATTTGCCTTCCCTTTCAAATTCATAAGACCTCAATTTTTTTAACATCTTTATTGGAGTATAATTGCTTTACAATGGTGTGTTAGTTTCTGCTTTATAACAAAGTGAATCAGCTATACATATACATCTATCCGCATATCTCCTCTCTCTTGCATCTCCCTATCCCACCCCTCTAGGTGGTCACAAAGCACCGAGCTGATCTCCCTGTGCTATGTGGCTGCTGACCTCAATGTTTTAAACTGGGTCCATTGCCAGACAACCAAAAGGCTCCATGTCCAGGCTTCCCTTGTAACTAGGGGCTGCTATGTGGCCAATGAGATCAAAGCAATTGTGCTGTGGGATTTCTAAAAAGTCTCTTTAGAACACAAGAGCCATGCTCCTTCTTTCATTCTCCTGTTTGGGCCAATGATGTGATGGCTGGAGCTCCAGTAGCCACCTTGGACCGAGAAGATAAGGGCCACAAAGATGTGGAACCAAGAGCTGGAAGGAGCCTTGGTCTCCATACCAGCCTTGAACTTCTTTTACATAAGAGAGGAATAAAGTTCCATCTTTTTGAAGCCTTTGTTAATCCCCAATGGATATATTTATTTATCTCAAAGAGTTGCTGGGAGGATTAAAAAGATAATACAGACCAAGTAATTAGTACTGTGCCTTATACATAGTAAACACTCAAACAAATCTTAGCGATAGCAAGTTTTGCTGCTATTCTTATCACTATTATCATCATTATTGTTGCAAAATCCAGAATGTTCCCTTATTCTGCATCAGGCTGAACCATCTTCATTCAGTTATTTAATTAATGAGTTTTTAAAAAAATTCCTCAGTATTGTGTCTTTCATGAGAACCTGTTCACGAGTCTTTCTATCTCAGGGTCCCTGATAACAGAACAAAGTATTTCTCTCTGAATTTCATCACCAAATCATCCACACAACCAATAAAAGAAAATCTAGGCCTCTTAATGAAACAGGGAGGGGAGGGGTTAGGACGTTAATACTTCTGAGCATGGTGACTGGAAAGCCTTAATTAAATTCTAAGTTTGGTCAAATGCCCCTTTTTGGAAAGCTCCATGGCAACTCAGTGCCTCAAAAGAGACTCCTTTTTCCCAACCAGACAGACCTTTACGTTTCAGGACACACACGAAAAAAATGTAAAGATACTATTTGCTTAAAAAGTTCTGAGAGTCAAGCATAGTAGGCTGGACTTCAAGAGCCTTGCCAAGAACTGTGGATCCTTTTACTTAAATCTCCCCTTCTTAGTGCCTTTCACAGATTGTGTGGTTTGTTCCCAAACTCAATCAGTAAATGTTTCCTAAAAGATCTAAGGAAGGAAATAAATGCCATGAGTTAGAAGGCGTGGTTCCCATTGGTCAAAGGACTGGCTGCATTCAAATGACCAAGGATCCACTTAGGAAAACTACAGTATCTCAGGCGCCACCCTAGACCCACTGAATCAGAATCTCTGGGTGTAGGGCCTAGGAATCTGTATTTTTACAGCTACCCTGGGGATTCTGATGTGTAGTCAGGTTTGGAACTGTTCTGAAATGCCCCCCCTCCCCCCAACTCTCTCTTAGGTTGGGTTACTTAGAGGCGAAGTCTACGATGGGGATTCTTATTCAAATGAAGTATGGAGGGGGTGCCCTCAGTGGAGGGGGCACAGGGAAGCAGGATGCAGCTGGGGGGTGGGCACGGGACTCGGCAAGGATGTGGCCTCAGCTGGAGATTTGGTTCAGCCTGATCCCGCAGGGAGCTCTGGAATACAGGTTACACCATTTGGCAGACAGCAAGTCTCTGGGGAAGGCAGCTGTAGCCTTCAATGGCCAACACTGCCAGCAGCTGGAGGAGCAGTGTGCCAGCTGATAAAGGAGATATGGGCAGGGCACCAGCAGCATCCACTTCCAACTCCAACCTGCTAGACTGGAGTGGAGTTGGCCTTAGTACTTTTGTGGCTTTGCTCTTCAAGGAAGCCCTCACGTCTACACTCCCCTTGCTGACTTGGCCTGAGTTTACCTTTTACACAAGGGTCTTGGAGAAAAGTTTAACCTGTAGGAAGGTTTTCAGAATCCGATATGGTCCTTTCAAGGATCAGGGCACCTGAGTGGGCACACCAATTACCAGTGCATCTGCTGGGGTTATCATTTGCTTGCTAAGTTGCGCCAGGAGCTGGCCCAAAGTCAACGTCCCAGAGTCCTTCTCATGAGCTCCAGCCATACTCACTCATATGTTCCCGAACACCCACTCAGGGACTCCAGCCACCTGGCGGTCCATCCCCTCTCTCTTCTCCCCTGACAAATCAAGATGCAGGCTCCGGAGCTTCCTTTGGCTTGTTCTCAATGACTCCTAAATAGGTCAAATCACTTTGGAGACTGGCCAAAAGCTAATTTTGTATTCACCACTGACCTGTTTCTTTCCTCTGGCACTTCAGGAAAAAGTTGGGTGAACGCCTTTTCTCCTTGTTTAAGTCCCCGTCCCCTGAAGCGAAATCTGCTGCCCAGGCCACCGTGATTTATTCAGAGCTACTGCTACCTGGTCAGTGGATTGCTACCCAAGCTTGCTCGCTGCCCATCTGCTGGGTTCTTGTACATACGTGCACATGTGTGGAAAATTAAAGGCCCAGTAGGCTCCAGTTGGAGCTGCCTGGCCCCAAAGCTGTTCCAGTCCCCAGCAGGCTTAATGCCAGGGTCTGTGGAAGGAGTCCTTACCACGTGGTCAAGAAATGGGGAGCATCAATGATAAAGCACACCTCAGTTCCCCATTTCTCAGTTGCTTTTCATCAGGAGATCAGCCAAGCACAGTGTATGTAGCGCTCCATCCCCCTAAACAGCCCCACCGCGACTCAGCCTCTGCTCTCATCAAGGAAGTGCCACCATTTTGGTTTCTTATATTGGAGCAGATTTCCAGGAAAGGAAGCAGAGAAGGGAGTGAAGAGTGAGGAGTGCTTAAAAAAAAAGGGGGGGGCTTCCCTGGTGGCGCAGTGGTTGAGGGTCCGACTGCCGATACAGGGGACACAGGTTCGTGCCCCAGTCCGGGAGGATCCCACATGCCACAGAGCAGCTGGGCCCGTGTGCCATGGCCGCTGAGCCTGCGCGTCCGGAGCCTGTGCTCCACAGCGGGAGAGGCCACAACAGTGAGAGGCCCACATACCGCAAAAAAAAAAAAAAAAAAGGGAATAATATGTTTTCCTTTTGTGGTTCATTCAAATCCAAGTGGAAGCTCAACACTTCCAACCAAAGTCTGGAGCTAGGAAAATGAAAAACCGAGGCCTGGCTTGACTGTCGCTCCAGAAGCTGCTCTGTGGCAATGCCTTTATTTAATTGTAAGATGTCAGTCTCCCTCTCGGTCTCATCCCAGATTTCATCATTTGTTTTGTTTTGAGACATTTAGTTGTTTTTCCTTTCCTTCATAAACTGAGAGCTCCGTGCAGCTGAATCTGCGTGGCAATCTGGCCCTACCAGAAGAACGGAAGTCATGATTCCTAATAGGGCTCTCCTCACCTGCCAGCTAAATCTGAAGCCACCAACCATGTCAAGTTTCCTCATGGTAATAATATAATGATGATAAAATGAATATTCTATTCATTCAGCAGATATTTATTGAGCACCTACTAGGTGTCAAGCATTATTTTAAATGCTTTGTATGTGCTATTGCAGTTAATTCTCACAACTATTCTATGAGCACAGACTCACCATCTCCCATCACTCACATCCCAAACCCAAGTTAATAATGACGCAGGACCAGGGTTGAAATCCCAGCTACCCACAGGAAATACCTGTCACTTGCTTTGCTGAGTGTTTCAGGAGGAACATTTATGTGCAGATGGAGCTGTGTGTGTGTGTGTTTTAAGTCCACGGGTGTGTGCATGCATGGGTGGCTACATATACACTCCTATGTAAAGCTCTCCCTTGAGCCTGGATAAGTGTTTCCCATTCATAATAAAGTTGAAAACAAGACCTTAACCTCCTTCACCTTGCATGGCTCCCCACTGCTGTTTCCACAAACTGGCAAGGGAAAGCCACTAACATACCCCTCTGGCAAGGCTGGAAACCCTCCCCCTGGGCCTGAGCTGGCCCTCAGTACCAGAACCTTCTACTTGGAAGGGGCTCCAGTTGACAAGAACAATTATCAAGTACCTGGATCTGAACAAGGAGTCTAGGATAAATTCATACAAATGCAAATGTTTGGGGAGAAGAGGCCAGAGTCTGTTGAGTCACAAGTAGGGCCCCCAAGTTTCCATTTTGGGTCTCTTTACCTTGCACGCTGGCACTCCCTCCTCCTCTCCGACCCCCTCGCCTTACTGAATCAAAACTAACCATTCCTGTTTTACCCCTAGGTTCTTCATGACATTTTTTTCCTTAAATTCCATATATATGTGTTAGCATACGGTATTTGTCTTTCTCTTTCTGACTTACTTCAGTCTGTATGACAGACTCTAGGTCCATCCACCTCACTACAAATAACTCAATTTCATTTCTTTTTATGGCTGAGTAATATTCCATTGTATATATGTGCCACATCTTTTTATCCATTCATCCGATGATGGACACTTAGGTTAAAACAGGAATAAAGACACAGACCTACTTGAGAATGGACTTGAGGATATGGGGAGGGGGAAGGGTAAGCTGTGATAAAGTGAGAGAGAGGCATGGACATACATACACTACCAAACGTAAGGTAGATAGCTAGTGGGAAGCAGCCTCATAGCACCGGGAGATCAGCTCGGTGCTTTGTGACCACCTAGAGGGGTGGGATAGGAAGGGTGGGAGGGAGGGAGGGAGGGAGGGAGACGCAAGAGGGAAGGGATATGGGAACAGATGTATATGTATAACTGATTCACTTTGTTATAAAGCAGAAACTAATTAAAAAACAAAACAAACAAACAAAAAAAAACTAACCATTCCTTACTTTGATGCTTCCCAGCTCCAAAGTGAAAACACCTCATAATGGTTTAAGCATTAGCCTTTCCTACTGAATTTGCATTTTAATAGCAATTACAGGCCTAATGCTGAAAGGATAAACCTGAAAAGTCAGCAGGTAGAAGAGAATTTGGGCACGGAAGGGGAGGAGAAACTAGTGGGCTTTCTTTAGTTCTAGAACTAGCTAACGCTTCACTTAAGATTTCTTGGGGATCTGAGCAAAAGCAAAACTACCCAGGAAGGGTAAAGAACACTAAAGTGGTCTTAAGAGCAATATCATCCAGGGACAGAGAGAGAGCATTAGATAATCTCCAAGGTCCCTAATAGTTCTAACATTCTGATTTAACTTTTTCTTTCTTTTCATCTTTTTATGACTCTGGCTCCTTAGTGTAAGTGCTGAAGAAAAGACTTGGCTTCCCCAAATCCAGATGTGTTCAAGATGGTGGTACAATTGTTGTCTTAGGTAAGTCTTGACCCTAACAGTTGAGTGTATGAATTGAAAGGCATTTTGTGGACCTGGAGACAGGAAAGTTAGGGCACCCAGTTCCATAAGGAGCCAGTGTCATTTAGTGTGAAATCACTTCAACCAGAATGGTGCTAGCCTTCACTGAGCTCCTGATAGATGTGAATTAAGTTTATTTAGTTTGGCTACCTCAGATAAGTAAATTCCAGAAGCTTTCCAGTTCCTTTCAGATTTATTAGAAATGACATCATGCACTCAGATTCAGGATTCCTGAGTGAGTCCATCACTAGGAGAATGGATATGATGGAATGATAAAACTGGCTAAAAGCTTAAGCAGTCAACGTAGGGAAGGAAGAACATGTGAAAGAGAGAAAAGTCATTTTTCTCATTTGCTCACTCAATGACAAGAATCCAACACCTGACCAGCCACAAAACTTGCAGTAATGGGACCAAATGGTTAGACTTGGAATTCTAGTCTTTTTTACTTGGGGAGTACAAGTAAGAGATTCCCCCAATGTGTCAGAGGGGGTAGCTTTTCATTCTCCTGAATGTGAAATGGTTTGGAGATGATGTATCAATAATTCACAAACAGAACAAAGTGTTGACTTTCTTTGGCTCTCTCCTTTGAGCCTTGTTAAATTACTTTTGCTGCCTTTGAGTTATAAGATGCTAACCTCAGTGCTGCATCTTTACCCTGAGTCCGTCTGGCCTGGAATTTCATTCCATTGCTTTCTTTTACCTTTTGGAAAGCACACCAATGCATGAAGACAGGAAGACCAAGGGCAAGCAAACCTGCCCTAACTTTCTGACAGTGATGTGGAGTTCATCACTGAGAACTTAGCAAACTCTCCAGGGCTTGGTCCCAACAAGCACATCAGCCTAAGGCCTTCATGGTGGCATCCCATTTAAGCTTCTGCCATGTCCAATCAGAGAGAGATCCATTCCAGGGCTGGCCGTGGCCAGCAGTATATGTCACAGCTGCATCGGTAACAATGTGAGATTATTCTACACACGTGAAAACATCAAATGAGAAGGTCCTGGAAGCCAAGCCAAAAGGGTATCTGCCACTGCTAGCTGTGCCTGCAGGGTGCTTCTCCCAATCCCAGCTGTCTGTCAAACATCCTAACCAGCCTATGAAGAAACCCACTGTGGTGCCAGCTTTCCAGAAAAATAAAGAGGATGATTAACGTTTCCTAACCAGGCTTCTAAGCACTGAAGAACTGCAGGATGGGATGGATAAGGGAAGCAGAGGAAAAGTTGAGATCTGCTCTGCCCAATATGACAGCCACTAGCTATATCTGGCTATTGAGCACTTGAAATGTGGCTACTGTGAATGAGGAACTGAATTTTTTTAAAATTTATTTTATTATTTTTATTTTACTTATTTATTTATTTTGGCCGCATTGGGTCTTTGTTGCCGCACGCGGGCTTTTCTCTGGTTGTGGTGAGTGGGGGCTACTCTTTGTTGTGGTGCGCAGGCTTTTCACTGTGGTGGCTTCTCTTGCTGCGGAGCATGGGGTCTAGGTGCCCAGGCTTCAGTAGTTGTGGCACGTGGGCTCAGCAGTTGTGGCTCACAGGCTTAGTTGCTCTGCAGCATGTGGGATCTTCCCGGACCAGGGCTCAAACCCGTGTCCGCTGCATTGCCAGGCGGATTCTTAACCACTGCGCCACCAGGGAATCCCCTGAATTTTTTCTTTCATTTAATTTTAACTTGAATACTCACACTCCAATTGTTGGAAGAACCTACTTTTTCAATTTTTGTAGAACTTCATGAAATCTAAATACAGATCAAGTATTTTGGATGCAAATTTAGCATCTAAATTGAGATGTGCTATACATGAAAATACACACTGGATTCTGGAGACTTAATACGAAAAAAGGGTGTAAAATATGTCATCAATGTTTTGTATCAATTTTATGATTTGATTTTCATATGATGTTTTGTTGATTTTGTATGCTGAAATGATACAGAATATTTTATAAATATTGGGTCAAATAAGATACATCATTAAAATTAGTTTCGCTTGTTTCTTTTGCACTTTTTTAGGCGGCTACTAACATTTTTAAATTATGTAAATGACTTGAATTGTATTTCTAATGGTCATCGCTGACTTTGAATGAATAAAATCAAAACATTCCAAATCAGTGCATGTAAAACTATGGATTATAAGTCAAGAAGAAAATATGAGTTTTTAATCAGCTAAAGTGAATTAACTCATGGTGGTTTGGAGTAAGTTAGCAAAACCCCTCAGTGAGTGGGCCAACTCGGGGGCGCCGGTTCACTAGAGGTTTCCATGCTAAAGCCGGGCTGGCTGGCGTGTTCTAGAACAGTGGTCCTCCAGTCTTGGTCAGGGGACGCCTGGGGGGTCTCTGAAAACCTTTCAGGGAATCTGTAAAGTCAAAACTATGATCATAATGATACAAAGACATTCCTTGCCTTTTCTACTCTCATTCTCTCCTGGGTGACATGTGATACCATACCAGCTGGAATGCAGAAGCAGACATGAGAATCCGGCAGTCTTCTACTAAGCCAGACTGCTATGCAAGATATTTGCAAAAAAAAGGTAAAAGAATGTCACTCTTCTCACTTCCATTCGTCTTGGAAAATATAATTTTTTTCTTCAAAATATTTTATTTATAAACATGTAGTATATATAATGTAGAGCATGTACTTATTATTGTTAATTTTGAAATAAACTACCAAGTAAATTTTTTTTTACTTCTCAGTTTTAATTCCTAATAAATAAATAAAGATTGATATTAACTCATAAGAGCTAAAGCTCTTTGGGGTCCTCAATAACTTTTAAGAGTGTAGAGGCGGGACTTCCCTGGCGGTCCAGTGGGTAAGACTCCGCGCTGCCAATGCAGAGGGCCCGGGTTCGATCCCTGGTCGGGGAACTAGATCCCGCACGTCACAACTAAAGATCCCGCATGCCACAACTAAGACCCGGCACGGCCAAATAAATAAAAATAAAATTTAAAAATATATATATAATTTGCAAATATTAAAAAAAAAAAAGAGTGTAGAGGCATCCTGAGATCCCAAACATAGAGAACTGCTATTCTAGAAGGACTTGGTAGCACATGCTGCTGACGGCCCATCCCATAGCTCCCCGCCCACCTCGGGGTCCTCCTGCAGTTGCTGTGAGCACTTTCCCACTCAAACACCTGGTGCGTGCCCAGGAGGACGAGGAGAGCGTGCACACCGCTGTGGGGCCGTCTCCGCCTCACGGGGACTCCCGTCTTCCTTCCTGGACAGCCAACAACACTTGGCGGGGGCCGTACAACAGAGGCTCCCCTCTGCCCTGGCACCGGGCCTCACGTGGAGCGCTCCCGGTCACCTGGCCTCTGGCCCCAAGTCTGCCGCCCGCTCGACCTCTCAGACCTTCCCTGAATCCGCAGCCAGCAGGACTGCGACACCCATCGCATCCTACGTCTGCCCGGATCCTTGTGGCTGGGCCACCACGGCCACTCAGTGGCATCTCTGCGTCTGCCCCGGTCACCCCCTGTGCCCCAAAAGCCTGGAGATGATGCCCGGGTGGGGACACATGCTGCCTCAAGCCTGTGCACGGTCACACCGTGAAGTGACGTGACAGCTGCCCTACGTTCCACTACAAGATTCCATGCAGAAGTCCTGACTCTGGTCTGGGCTGGAGGAGGGAACGTTGCTTCGGGATGACCACAGACACAGTTGGGAGACTGTCTTCATCCCAGACAGACCCATTTTCTCTCTTCAGCTACTGAGAAACGTTTGCCCAGACACCAGGGCTCATAAGCATTCGTGGGCCTTTAGGGAGCCCTCGACTGGGGATGGATCACGGTGCGCTGGAATCTGCTTGCCGGAGGCTTCAAAGCCAAGGTATGTTTTCTCCTCGTATTCCCAAGACTTTGAAACCTCTCCTGGCCTCAGTAAATGAAATTCGGGAAGCGGATGGAAGGGTGGAATGAGACCCATGGACTGGGGCCTCCTCACGCCTTCACCGGGGCCTGAGGAATTCACATGTGCTCAGCGAGACGGCCAAGGTTGGAAACCGAAACAAAGCGGGAGGCTTGTGTGTGTTTTTAATTGAAGCTGAACAGCTGCAGCCCACCCAGCCTCCACGGGGCCTCACACAAAAGAACAAAAGCTATTCTCTCTCAGGTACTGAGGGCTATTATACCAGCTCCGACTGCCAGTTCTGGAAGAGGCGACTCGCTTCACCCTGAGGGCCGAGACAACTTACAATCAGAAAACGTTACAGTTCAAAGTACTCTTCAATCCAATCCCCTCATTTTAGGGACGAGGGAAAGGAGCCTGGATCACACAGCTAGAGGACGGCAGAGTTCGGACCTAAACCCAGGCCGCAGCCAGACTCCAGCGGCGCCTGACTCATCGGTGGGGTTCAGGGCCTGAGCCATCCTTCGGGGCTCGTTCCTTAGAGCTGCTGAAGAGGGATGAACCAAGCAGCAAGACCACGTGAGGGGAAGGGGGAGGTCTCTGCGGAGAAAAGTCACTGGCTAGAAGCAGCGTGGAGACCAGAAGAAGCCAAGATGTGGGCAGACCAGAATCTCATACCAAGTGAAGTAAGTCAGAGAAAGACAAATACCGTATATCACTTGTATGTGGAATCTAAAATATGACACAAATGAACTTACTTACAAAACAGAAATAGACTCACAGACATAGAAGACTAACTTATGGTTACCAAAGGGGAAGCGGGGGGAGGGATAAATTAGGAATTTGGGATTAAGAGATACACACTACTATATATAAGACAGATAAACAACAGGACCTACTGTATAGCACAGGGAACTATATTCAATATCCTGTAATAACTTATAATGGAAAAGAATCTGGAAAAGAATAGATATATCTATATATATTATATCTATATATGAGATATAGATATATATATATCTGAATCACTTTGCTGTACACCTGAAACACTGTAAGTCAACTATACTTCAATTAAAAAAAAAGATGGAGGCAGACTAGCTTGGAGAGGCAGAAATGACTCTTCAGCATCTTGAAAAGGAGACGGGCGAGGAAGGCAAAAAAAAAAAAAAAGAAAGTCAGATGTCACCTAAAATCAAGTGGCTAGGGTTCAGAATCTGACCTCGAACTTCCTTTCCTTGTGTCCCTCCTCTTCGTTAACTTAACATCTGATTGCTTCCTCCGAACGCGCTCCTCTTGTCTTGGCCTAGCCACACGTTCAGTTGTCTCCTGAATATTCCCTGCCGGTAAGGCTACGGGTACCTCAGATTCGCCACGTCCAGGACCCCTCAGCCTCCCGTGCACAGCCTTTCCGCCCCAGGGTTTCCCGTCTCAGAGGAGAGCACCCCCACGTCTACATCCACTGCCCAAGCCAGACACCTGGGAACGCCTCAGTCCCCACATCCTATCTATTTCCGGGCGCCATGAATCCCGTCTCCCAGGGAGCTCTGACACTGGCTTCTCCCTTTCACAACTTCTGCCCGTCCCGCTACGCAGGCCTCCACCGGGGGCTTGGGGCGCGGCAGTTTCTGCACAGAGCGGCCGATGGGATGCTCTTCGTGAAACACGCAGCTCTTTTCTCCCCTCCGCTTCCAGTCTTTCTCATGCCTCCCACTACTCACAGGCCACAATCCAGACTCTGGAAACAGCAAGCAAGGCTCTCTTTCTCTCGCTGTCATTCCCTTTGCGTTCCCACCCGCCTCCTTCCACACCAAACACACTCTCTGCTCCTGGCACTTCAGCCGTTTTCCTAGTCCTTGACAAGCTACTCTCTACCCTCAGGGCCACATAAAAACCTTAGCGTGTCCCTTTGCCTAGAATGTTCTCTTCCCTATATGGCTGGCTCCTTCCTGTCATGCAGGCTTCAGCTTACATGTCATGGGAATACCTGTTTCCCAGAGGCCTTTCTGACCACTGACGGAATCTTCCTAACCTGGGCATTTTCAAAAATGTTGACCTCTTTGGATTTTTTTTTCACAGAACATTATCTCCATCGGACATTTTCTTGTGTGTTTATTGTTGGTCTGTCTCCCACTTGGAGCACTGGGCCATTCTTTGTCTTGCGCGTCACTGTGTCCCAGCATCTGGAAGCAGGCTCTGCGCCCTGGAAGAAGCTCAATAACTGCTTGGCAAATGAATGCATGAAAGTGTAAAACATCAAGATCTGTCCTGGGCCTTAAACAAGGTGACTTGGCTCTAACTTCTACTTGTATGTTTGTTCGCAAATGTATTCACTAAGGGACTTGGGCCATCAGTGAACTGAGCTCCAGCTCTCAAAACCTCATGGCGGCTGAGAAAAATGAAACCTGAAAATAGATCCTGCTCTTGTTTCTAAGACAGTACCGATTTGTGTTTTGACTGTGCATTAAGCTGAAGTCAGTTTACCTCCTTAAGGTTCCTGTTTTTAAAAAGGAAAGAGTCTATCCAGCCTGTCTCACTTAAGTGGTCTGAGGACCAGCTCAGGATGATCCTAAGGCTATTGCTCGTCCCCGATAAGGAGAATCACATTGTCATTCATTGCCTTCATCACTCAGTCAACAGCACGTATCTGCCAGGCATTGGACAGAATGCGGGGGTGGGGGGACAAGAGTGAGGCAAGTTAAACAATCTCTGCCATTTCATGTGGTCTACAGGGGGAAGAGAGGCAAGTTCAAGAGCGAGACGTTACCAGCCAGTGGGGTAAGAGTCTGATGAAGGCACACGGGCGGTGACAAGACCACACAGTGGGAAGCATGGGAGGCAAGCAACCCAGACATGGCCGGGAGTTGGGAAAGTCTTTTCAGAGAAAACAAAATTGAAGCTACAACCTGAAGCCCTTGGTGATTCATATGGATTTCTGTACCCTCCCCACCCTCCTCTGGGCAAGCTGCTTACTGAAATGATCAGTTTTCACTACATGAAACTGTCCATGGTTGCATCTGCCCCAAATAAAAGGTTGACTCAAACCGGAAAATCACAGTAACCATGTGGCTTCATTGGACATGGTGATCAAAGAGCCACATGGCTCATTGGTTACGCATTTTCACAACCTACTGTTCCACACCAGCAACACGCTCTGCCTGACCCGTGCCCCCTTGAAAGCTGTGGAACGTGTTTAAAGAGAGTATTGATTCTCTGCTACAACTATAAGAACATTAGTTAGGGTAGGCTAACTTGTGTCACAAACCCCCGAACCTCACTGGCTTTATACAACAAACTTCAATTTCTTGCTTGTGTCACACTCGGGACAGTTCAGCTGAGAGGCCCTGCTCCACGCAGTCACTCAGGGAACCAGACGCCAGCACTGTGGTCCCACCATCCCCCAGGGGCCTGGGGTCCTCCACCAGATTCTCTGTTCCTAGGTAACGGGCAAAGGAAGAGAGAGTGTATGGAGGATGGAAAGGAAAGATTTTAAGGCCAGGGCTGAAAGAGGATTCGATTACTTCTGCTCACATCCCATTGGTCATAACTCAGTCACAGGGGTCCATCTAACTACAAGAAATGCTGGGAAATGTAGTCTATCTGTGTGTCTGGGAAGAAAGGAAAATGGGGTTGGGTGAACACCTAGCATTGTCTCTGCCACAAGGACACTTAACAGTGAGAAAAAATACAGAATGGGTCAATGCAGTGAAAATAGAGCGGTGGTATTGTGTAAACCAAACCATTAACCACTGACCACAAAGAATTAAACCATGAGTGACTGCTTTTTCCAGTTGGTGAGTTAATCCTGCTTACTCAAAGCATTTTCTCTTCCAGTTGACAACTGGAAACAGTTATTAATTGGTGAAAATAATTTTTTCCATCTAATGTGCAGGATGTAACCCTAAAAATGTTCATGTGTATAAAATTAGCAGAAGAAACGAATGCTTGGCCATATTCTCCAGAGCATACCTGACTCTGTATCTAATCACTTTCTCAAGGGATATTTATTAAATATGTCAAGCCAAATTTAAGCCTGCACATTACATGTCTATATTCCAAAGTGAACACATAGAAGGCCATAATTTTTCTCAGCCTGTTGAAAAACCCAGCACAAATAAACACACTTAAACATACATGGTTCTCTGAAGATATCTATTTGTACTTAAAGAAATAAAAGTTTGCAGAGGACCTTGCAATCTTCTGATGAAAGTTGCTCTGTAAGCACAAAGCATTATTTGATGTTGGAACAAAATCATGGAGCAAGGTGAAAGACTAGGAGATGCTGGGAAGAAGCCAAGAATTAAGGATGTAGATTTGGCTGCAACTGTGCCCAAGAAGTTTTCATATTGGCAGCACTGTGCTAACTTCTAAAGTAATAATGATTAAATATACTGAGGACTTACATATCATCAGCTCCTAAACAAAGCCAGAAAAACAGATAGCTCCAAGGGCAAGAAATGTGTCAGCAACACACCATCACAGATCACAAATCCAGACCACCCTCAGGATGGTTATTTGGATATGTAATGAAATAATTGACAAAAGCGATTCCGAGGGCTGCGACTCAAATGTGTCAGCAGATCTGAACGGCTCAAGTTCATGGAGCTTGGTAGCACAGAGGCCTGCACACATTTTTCACATTAAGGAACAGATGGAAGCTGTAATTCCCGCCATAGCTCAAGGATGCCTTGCACCCAACAGCAGCAGATAATAAGCTCATTTGGGGAGAAATTTGCCATTTTCACGCAAGAGCTCAACGAACTGCCGCTGAAGTACTCATCCGAATGTGGACAGCACACTTCCTGGAGGGAAAGGGACGTCGCACCTGTTTCAAAACCCTTAAGGGTCTAGAGTCACTTTAAGTTTCCCCTTAGGCCTCAAATCTCACATCAGAGCCAGCCATGGGGCCGTGCCTCACACTCACAGAATTCTGGGGAAATCAATTCCTAACCCCGGTTTCCTAGTATAAATAATGCCGAATGTTTTCACGGCTTTACATGAGACACAGCGGCTAGATACTGGGTGAGGTGACACACCTCAATTTCCTTTGTTCCAGAACATTTTTGCTCTCAACTTTTCAAGCTTTAAATTGGTCTCTGGGGTACCATTCAATGGGAAACTTGAAGGAAGAGGAAAAGATATATTCGGCTATTTTGGATTTGGAAAATATGCTGTTTGGCTGAGAAAGACGTTTTCCACATATTTGGTCACTCCAGAGCAGTTCAGCACTGAAACTTCAAATATGTTCTAATCTGATAAAAACCGAGAGCATCGAAAAATATGTCATCCCAGTGCTGCGGATGATAAAACACGCAATCGACACGTGCTGTCAGACGCTGGTGTAGACCTCGACTGCACAAGGAAGCACAGATCAGTGTGGTTGTGTGGGCCAGCTGCTGCGTAGACACAGACCCCAATCCTCAATCCAGCCTGGCCAACAAGCCTGGGAATTACACGGGTCATTTCACCCCTGGATTTTCAAGTGCTTCATCAGCAGAATCCTATTACCTTTCAGGGCAGCCCCAGGAAGCCAGCAGGCAGCAGGTCCCAGTTTCATGAAGAATCTGGGGGCAAGGCTGGCTAATCCGAGTTCTTTAATAGCTCTCTCCCTCACATTTTTCTTTTTCTAAAATTAAGCTGTAGAGGAGGAATGAGCAAAATGATACTCAGCAAGCTTTGTACCCGAGGGCTGAGAGTCTCAAAATGGTAGCCATTAGCCACATATTTGGCTATTGAGCATTTGAAATGAGACAAGTGCAACTGAGGAATGGAATTTTAAATTTCTATTTAATTTTAGTTTAATTAGTTTAAATTTAAAAGCTGCTGTTAAGTTCACTTACTGGAAAAATTTTAAACACATTTCGAAGAACGTGGATATGTGAGTCTACTTTTTCAACTGTGAATTTTATGAAATCTAAACACAGATTGAGTATATTCTGATGAACATTTAGCATGTGCATGAAGATGTGTTGTAAGTATATAATGCACATGGCATTTGAAGACTCAGGACCAAACAATGTGAAACATCTCATTAATAATTTTTAAATAATTGTTGCATTCTGAAACAATAATAGATTTGATGTATTGGGCTAAATAAAATATATTATTAAAATTAATATCACTCCTTTTTGCTTTTCAAGTTTGAGTAGTAGAAAATTTTAAATTACATCTATGGGGACTTCCCTGGTGGCGCAGTGGATAAGACTCCGCGCTCCCAATGCAGGGGACACGCGTTCGACCCCTGGTCAGGTAACCAGATCCCACATGCATGGCGCAACTCAGGAGCCCACACACTGCAACTAAGACCTGGCCCAATCAAATAAATAAATAAATAAATATTTTTAAAACATTACATCTAAGGTTCACATCGTACTTCTATGGGACGGTGCTACTCAAGAGTAGCAGTGGATGCTAACCCCCCTTTACCTCCCACACGGGGCTATCATTCACTCACTCAGTTCATTTATCAAGCTCTCCTTAGGGCCTGGACACTTGCTAGATGCTATAGCAGGGCCCAGAGACAAATGAGACATCAGCCCCAGGCTTGCAGTCTACTTGTTTCCATGCATGTAATTAACTAACTAGGTTGTTTTCTAGTTAATTATTTCAGGTTGAAATAAATGCTGAAATTGAGCTCACGTCAAAGGGCTCCAGAAGTACGGGATGAAGACTGATGAGTGGAGATCAGGGTGGGCTTTCCATGCGGTACCGTGTAAGATGCACCTTGATAGACTAGGAGGCTTTTATCAGTGGGGAAGGGGGAGGAGGCATCGCACATGATGGAAACAGCCCGAGCCCAGGAAAGGACGTGGGTTAGTGCACGGTGTGTTCAGGGAATGGTGAGGGGGTAAAGGAGGGAAGTCCTAAAGGATGAGATTGGAAATGTCCAAAGAGGCCAGATGATCAAGAACTAGGTACACCAAACGAATCATTTGGGACCAGTGTGGTTTTCAAAGACAGGAATGACAGGCTCACGGAGATCAGAGCATTTTTCCAAGCGATAAGTGTCTGCACCCTGCCCTGGGACAGGGGAAGGAAAAATGGCAAAGAGGGGGCATATTGCAAAAGGCACTGTGGAGGAAGACCGGGCTATCGTGGCAGTAAGGGAAGAGAAGATGGAGTTAACGGTGGTGTCGTGAAGCAAGATCAAGGAGCATGGGAGGAAGAAAACATTTGACACGATGTGTTAAAAAGCAGCACTGCAAACTCTTTGGAAGAAAGTCTGGGTTAACACAGGACACTGATAACAGACCCACAGACCCATGTATGCCTAGTGCTGGCCTTGGCTGTTACCAAAAGCTTTTAACACACAATGAAGATGGGAAATTGCCAAGGGGGGAAAATCTTCTTTTTGGAATTTCCTGAGTTAATTTGCAAACAGGAGGTAGCATGAGTGTCGATTGTTGACACTTAATACGTGAAACATTGGAAATAAAACAAACACATGTTGAGCGTGGGTGCAAGAGTCCTAACAATACACCTATAATCAGTTGAAAGTCAAAGCTCTGCCCTTGGGAAATGTAACCCACTGTGATGAAAGGATTATGCAATTTTTGCGGGGTCAAAATTATCAGAGGGATTGCTTGTACAAGTGGAACAGACACCAAGTGCCCCGGCTGCCCACTCCCACAGCAACAGGAGCTCAGGTTTCAAATGCAAGCTCTTGGCCGAGCCCTCAGGCAGAGGTTCTGTGCTTTCAGATTGGTTTTGGCTTGAAGCGAAGGCAAGCCCCTCCTTCTGCTCTCTGAACCAATTCCAGAGTTTACGGCTGAGCCCTGTGGCCCCTTGTCTGCTGACCATGTGGGGAGCTTCAAAGTCTCTTCGATGTGATTATTTATTCTGTCAACAGCTCCATGCCTCTGAAAAGTGAGGGCCACTGCTTCTAGTGATCACTCATCCCGTCTCTCTCCCCGTATCACTTCTCAACAAGGTAGACCTTCTCCTGGAGAACGCTCAGCATTTTAACAGCACCTCGCCACCCCGATCAATACTAACTGTACCAGGCATCTCTTTTAATCTCACAAGAACAAACCAAAAACTGTGTTCCTGCTCCCACCCCCCAAAGAAAGTGCATACGGAGCGAAAGAGAAGGTTTACCAGCAGACAAACCACAGAACCATTCATTAATTCCATTTCACGGGAGCTCTGGGAGCTGAAGCTTCTTTCTATTTTATCCATTATTTCCAGTTGTCTTCAATAGACTCATTGGTCAGAATGATCCAGTCGACCATTAGCCAAAGTGAAAGTCCCAAGAGCTTAACTTGGTTCTTTGCATTTATCCCACTGTTACAGTCAACCTCAAATACTTCTTTCAAAAGACATCTTGAGAGGAACTGAACAAAGCCAATGTCCTGTGGAGGGGAAGGGTCTTCTATTAGGGGAAATTATGAAACAGAAGGTGGGGGTGCTTGAAACATGGACTTGGGTTGAAGTCAGACATCAGGGATCGTTTTGCTCTCACTGCTGTGCCTTCAGAAACTCAGTTTTTCAAGCTCTAAAAAGGGGGCTGGAAAATGCTGCTTTCATCACAGGCAAAGGCAGAAAGAAAGAGCACTTGTTCAACACATATAACAATCAGAACAAGTAGAAGGTCTAAAGGAAATGAAGCCAGGTCTCCAAATGAACCGAATCTGGGGGAGTTATTACTTTTAGTAAAAATGGCCATTCAGATCTTTTTTTTTTTTTTTTTGCTGTACGCGGGCCTCTCACTGCTGTGGCCTCTCCCGTTGCGGAGCACAGGCTCCGGACACACAGGCTCCGCGGCCATGGCTCGCGGGCCCAGCCACTCCGCGGCATGTGGGATCTTCCGGGATCGGGGCACGAACCCGTGTCCCCTGCATCGGCAGGCGGACTCTCAACCACTGCGCCACCAGGGAAGCCCCAACCATTCAGATCTTGATTCTGGAATCTGGAAGCACTGCAACGCTACCGTAAAGACGGAGAGTGAGACTCCGCCCTCACCAGCCCCTTAGCACCGGCAGGTTTTGGTTCAATGTCATTACCATGACATTCCTATGAGATGTATGCAAGAGTGATGACAACACTGGTTACTTCTGAAAAATAATCACTCAGTACATCTATACGGCATACCTATTACCCACATGCAGCTGAGGGGATGCATCTACTCGGGGAGATGAGACACGCACATGGGGGAAAGAATGACTTGCAAGGCTGCATCTGAGGGTAACCAAGGGAGTGGTACAGGCGATTAGAGCTGTAATTTAAGGGGAGATCACTTCCAGCTGTGGAAGCCCGGGCTGGCCTGGAGAAACGAGTAGAATTTGGTTGGTAGCGACAAGAGGAAGGCACATAAAACATGGGAAACAATGGCCAAGAAGTGGGAAGATCCAAGGCATTTCCAGGGTGCAGTGGAGAATGGCACAGCAGTCTGGGCATAAATACAGATCTACTTTTCCATCTGTAAAATGGGGATAATAATTACCTTCCTCGTTGGATTGCTGTGAGGATTAAATGTGATAAGACGTAAAAAGTGCTTTGCATGGGGGCCGGTACAGGAAAAACACTCAACAAATCTGGGGGCAGAAGGGCAGTGGCAACCAAACGGAACAGAGAAGGCAGGGCGGGGGGAGATGTTCCCAAGGGAGGCCCGTCAGGACCTAGCTGCACATGGGGAAGAAAAGGACAGGGAACACCAAAGGTGGCTCTGAATTTTCGGGTCTGGGAAGTGGGAACATGGAACCTGGGGGAGGGGGCGGAAAGGGTGTGTTTCAAAGACCTGGTGCTCAAAGTGCCACAAGGCGACGTTTGTCTATTTCAACAAGATGAATAACCATGTTTTCACGATAATAGCAAGCACCCAAAGCTTCATGGGGAAATACACAAAGTAAATTTGGTGTCTGAGTCCATCTGATTTGAATTCCTGCTATTTGCTCCAGTTAGGTGATGCTGGGTACTCTGGAAAGACTGTGCTGTTTGAAATTTTTCATAATAAAATGCTGGGGGCAGGGGAAACAGTCCTAGAAGAAACTGTTGTTGAATCTCATTGACGGACCACGCATCTATGTCCTCCTGAAACTTAAATTCTAGTTTACTGCCAACGCACAGGATCCGAACAGCAATGGAGACTGACATCATTTGCTTCCCTGACAGTTCTCTAACTGGCCATGTCTATGCTCCCTGAGAACATACAAATCTGGCAAGGTCCCCTGCTTGATGGCTGCACAGTGTAGATTTGAAGATCCCTGCCTTTCACCCCCAAGGGGACACACTCTTTCACACCTTCACGTAGAAACCAAGAGAAGTGCTCTCTGCTGGTGAAACAATATTTCAAAACTTAGCCACTCAGGCTTCCCTGGTGGCGCAGTGGTTGAGAGTCCGCCTGCCGATGCAGGGGACACGGGTTCGTGCCCCGGTCCGGGAGGATCCCACGGGCCACGGAGCGGCTGGGCCCGTGAGCCGTGGCCGCTGAGCCTGAACGTCCGGAGCCTGTGCTCCGCAACGGGAGAGGCCACAGCAGTGAGAGCCCGCGTACCGCAAAAAACAAAAAAACAGAAAAAAAAAAAAAAAACTTAGCCACCTGATAGACTCTCCTCTCTTCTTCTAAGTACCTGGGTATGGATAATTTGGCTCGTGTTTGCTGAAAATATTGCAAGTTTGAGAATTCTGCCCGACTGTCTTCCCTAAATTCCCAATGAATGGGAATTTAAATGGAACTAACATTGCTGGGTCAACTTTATGATGAAAAACCCAAGCAAGGTTCTATCAGGTAAAAAGAAAAACTTTAAAAAAGTGTTTCTTTCCCTGTGATAGTTCTTCCCCTCAACTTCTGTTTTAAACCAGGGAATCAAATGTTACGTGTGAGAGCCTTCGGCTGTCCAAGAGCCCAGTTTGCCCTCTGATGTAGGTCCCTGGGTGCCTCTCTGCAGGCACAGCCCTGGGCCTGAGTGCAGGAGAGGTGCCTCTAGAATAAGGAGAACAGAGGCAGGGGGGAGGAATCCAGTGAATCGTGCAGGTTTCCCCTCCCCTCCACTGCGTTCACTGGCTTCCCTCACGTAAATGGAAGTCTGGAATTAGTTCTTAAATCTGACAATGTGCCTAATGACAGGATACGGTTGGAGATCAAATAACCAACCAAAACAAGGGGTCTGTTTCACCTCAGCCACTCAGCATTTTGCTTTTATCTCCCCTATTTGTTTCCTGATAACTTTCAAAGGAGTTGGCTGATTCTGATCAAATGTGGGGCATGGCTAAAGGGTTTCAAGATACATCTTAAGCTCAATTTGTGGTTCCGCCAGCCATCCTGAAACAAAACAGTAGCCAGTAAAAGTTCCTAAATGGGCATATCTGCTGTAATCTTTAGCAGACTTCACCAAAGTTCATACATGAGGAGCGGTTACAGATCTATGTGATTACACGGAGTGAAGTTTGCAGATCGCAGACGCACGAAGGGATCTAAATTCACTGCATACAATGCCTTCTCACAGCCTTTCCAGAAACGAGCGTTATCTCTGCTTAGACTAGGGGGAATGAAAGCCTTAATGAAGAGGGACAAAGTTACATCACTTTGGCCATATCCTGTGAATGATTCATGAGAGAAACAGTTCAACAGATAGAGAATCGAGCCCAGTAGAAACAAGCAAAGCTCCAGTAGCTAAATCTCTGCAGTGGAAACAGGATCTTCAAGAAGCAACGCAGCCACTGCACTGATAAATCTGGATGTTAGCGAAGAAATTGTTCGGCCTGACATATTGGAACGAAGTCTTTATCATGGCGGCACCAAAGGACAGCTTAGAGGGGTGTTAGTCCTCCAAATTGCCATCAACTCTCACCAAAACCTCCCTGAAATGAGCAAATAATAATTCGGCCTCTCTAAACCATTTAAGTAGCGTTTGAAATGAGAACAAAGTGCGTAGCTACGCGTTTTCATTAACCATGTCTGTTTTCTGCATTTTGTGTTGATCAGTATTGGGCGGCTGGTGACATCACTCATGTAGGAAGTAAAGAACTGTGTTCTGGTAATATTTCTATAATGATTTATTTTATATTTGTCTTTTTCCTTGCCCTATTTTTATAAATCTGTAATCTACGATTCTGTTAAAAGCAACGTGCTTCCTATGCAATAGCGCTTCCAGAGAAGCCCCCTTCCAGCCAGGCAGTCATCTTTACGTCCTCTTAGGTAGAAACTCTGCAGTCACCATGGGACCTTGGTTATCTGATTGGATGAATGAGGAAAGTCAGTCAAGTATAACAGATCATTAACCACTCAGAAAGAACTGAAATAGAGAAGACTTCTTACCCAATTGTAGGGCTGGAATACCATGCTGATGGGTTTCCAAGCACCTTCTAGAGCAAGCACCTCCAAAGTCTCCTCTCCAGGGCTGAAAATCCCATTTTCACCCAAGGCTCATGCATCTTAGTTAAGAATGTCCACTTCCACCAGGTCCACTGAGCTGGAATCCTCAGAACCATCTTCATCTCCTCCCCGCCTTCCGAATCCAATAACCAACCACTCTGGATCCTATCTGAGAATGGCTCTCCACTCTATCCATCTCTTTCTCTCCATTGCCTCAGCTGCTGCCAGAGGCCAATGGTCCCTGTAACTGTCATGGTAACTGTTGCGTCCTCACTGGTTTCCCTGACACTGGTCCATTTCTCCCCTCTGATCACTCTCTCCCATGCCTGTAAATGTCATCTTCCTTCAAATCAAACCCTGCCATCACTTACGTGCTAAAATAAACTTTATTGGCTCCCTGGTGCTTACAGAATTAGGTCTATTTCTGGCATGACATTCCAAGCACGTCAGAACATGACACCAACATAGATCTCCCATTTCATCTCCTATTGGACTCCCCACCCCGATCACCACCATCCAAACTCTATGCTCCAAACACAAGGCACTTGTAAGTTCTCCCTCCTGTTTCGCACCTTGGGGCTTTCACTTACTGCACCTTCTGCCTGGAATGCCCTGTGTCATGATGAACGTCTACTCATCTTTCAAGACCCAGATCAAATATCACTTTCTTCTTCCCACTTCCCTGATACCCCCATGTCAAAGTAAAGACCTCCTCCTCCTCTGGCCTCCCACAGCTTTTTATAAACACTTCCATTTTAGCATTGGCTCAGGTTTTTCCATAAGGTAATTATTTGTTTGCCTATCTGTCTCTCTCACTGTCTGACTCAATTTGATGCTAAATAAGTCAGTGATGGGGTGGCTCAGTGCCTTCTCACTGAACTAATTTCATTTCCTGGAGGCTGGGCACAGCCATGATATTCAGGGGTGATATTAAAAATATTTAATAACTGTGCAGCATGGGCACTGACCAATCAGATGGGTTCCTGGCTGGGCTGGTGCATCCCAACTGAAGATCAACCTTGGCCACAGCCCAGTGATCAGGGTTTCAGTGAAGGGTGTTCCATGTCTGATTCAGTCTTTAAAAACTGCTCAGGTTTCAAGCTGATTAGGTCAGCTAGGGCCTGACACTTTGAGTACTGCTGGTTAAATCCTTCAGGATCCAACAAATTGCCCTGAGCGTAGACACAAGGTTAAAAAAAGTTACTCTCACTATTTCCAGTCTCCTGGGATAAACCATAGTGGAAAAGAATATTAAAAAAAGAATGTCTATATGTGTAAAACTGAGTCACTTTGCTGTATAGCAGAGACTGGTACAACACTGTAAATCAACTATACTTCAATAAAGAAAAGAAAGATTAAAAAAAAGTTACTCTCATCATTTTTACAAAGACGGGAGCCAAAAAGGTGGACAGCATCTGATTGCTCTGTAGTGACAAAGGCTTCAGCACACACACACATATTTCTCCTCCCCCCAAAAGCTTTTTCATTGTCTGTGCAGTCACAGTATAGCCACACAAAGCGGGCTTTCATTTATGTCTCCCTCTCTGGGAAGCCAGGCTGCAGAGTAAAAGATATCTTAATGTTCTCTTTCAAGACTGCTGTGATTTAGAAACAAAGATTGGTAGGATGCTACAATATCGGCCTTTCTTTCACTCTCCTCCTGCCCTTTCTCTTACCTTCCACTTGCCTTTTTTTAAAAAAACAATTTTGAAGCAGCTCCTGTTTTACTTAGCTACCTGGAAATGTGTTCAAAGTAAGTAGCAGTGGGAAGAAATTCAACTCCGAAGAGAAAGACTGAATTGGGGGTTTTGTGGCCCATGTTCATGGATTTAAGTTTTACTCCAACACTGCACATTTGAAAGCTGCAGCTCTGGCCCCCTATACAAACTTTTCCTGGTGAAATTTAGGAACTTAGAATCATCTGGACCAGGTTGGAAAGAGGGGGCTTGATGCCATGTTCAGGTAGGCAAGTCCTAGGGCTGTGCAGTCCACTACAGAAGCCACTAGTCACACGTGGCTATTTCAATTTCAAGTTTAATTAATTAAAAATAAATCGATTTAAAATTCAGTTCTTTAGTCACACTAGCCACGTTTCAAGTGCTTGAGAGCCACTTATAGCTAGGGGCTACTCTATTGAACAGCATAGATGAAGAACACTTCCATCACCCAGAAAGTTCTATTGGGCAGTATTACCAGTGATTTGACTTTGGCTTGGGGTGGGGTGGGGGGATGGGGGTGGGAAGAGTCTTGCTGGGAAACAGAAAACTCCTTATCAGGGGGGGAAACAGAAACTCCTGGAACATTTCTCCTTCCTCCTCTTTCCCTGCTTTTCTACTTATTTTCCTACCCGATTCTCCTCTTCCTCATCTTTGTGGATGGGAGAATCTGATCAGGATGTACACCAGAATGGAATCTCCTCACGGGCAGGAAGCTGGAGCCCTCTGGTTCACTGCCGTAGCCTTTGCAGCCACCTCAGTGCTTAAGGGCAGGTGCTGAGTAAGTGTTGGTTGGATGAGTGATCCCAGTGGGGTGGGATGTCACTAATTTCCTCTATGAGGCAGGAAACTAAAACATCTTCCGCTTGGTCGTGGTGGGGGGAAGCTGCTGTTTGGACCCACCAAGTATACCAGGGACCACCAGGGACTCTCTCCAACAGCCTCCATCCTCAACTCCCCAAGGCTGGACAAAATCCTGCCTTCATTGTGAGACTTGGAGGGGCAGCTTGCCGTAGGAGTTGAAAACTCGACTCCGTGGGTGCGAACACTGGCTCTGCCACATATGAGCTGCGTGGCCCTGGGGGAGGCCATCTAACCTGCTCTGTGCCTCAGTTGCCTGGCCTTTAAAATGAGGATGATAAATAATACGTCTTACCTCATAGGGATGTTGTTTACATGTTAATCCATGCCAAGCACTTGGAGCAGTTCTGGGCTCATAATAAGTGCTCAAGACATGTTAGCTATTGAACTGCTCCTGCCAAGCCCATCCTGCTAAATGAGGAGCCTCAGCCTGAGTCGTTGCCAATGAACTCACAAGAACAGCAGAGCTGACTGTACTGAATAAGATGAAACACTGAAAATCTGCTCCAGCCACCCGAAGCATGTATGTTAGGAGGCTTCTGGGAGTGTTGAGGTATTTGAGAGATTTAAAAGCAGAAGGAACCACTCCATCAATAGGAAACATAAAACTTTTAGCAAAACTGAGGGTGGAAATCCTTTTCCGTCCCTCCAACTGGTCACTTTTGTGCCAGGAAGATAAATCCACTGGGTTGTTTTGAATGCAAATGGGCTCTGAATATCTTCCAGTGACACAGGAAGGACTCCCCACGGACTGAGATTTGAAGGGCCAGACCAGCCTGGGTTCTGAAACCTGGCAGTTAGACAACAGGTCACGGCAGCCCCATACCCAAACCAGGGGTGGGAGTCAATTCAGAAGGAAACTGACGAGGAGCCACCACTGGCCAGCAGGGCAGTCCCCGGCACCGACCCCTCGTCTGTGGAGGTCCTTACAGGTGCTCACGTGCTGTCCAGGGGCTGGTCTCTGGCCCCGCAAGCAGCAGCTCAGGTGCAAACAGACAAGATGCACGTCAGAGAGGGCAGGGTCCATCTTGGCTTACAAGCCCCCTGCCCCATGGGAGCTAATATCTAATACAGTGAGCAACTAGAGTTTCCAGGCGCTCCAGAAGGGACATGCCAGTACCCAGCGCTGCGCACTTGGGGAAGCCCCAAGCTACGGCTTCCTGCCAGGTATTTAGATTCGTTTACAATCCTGCTGCACCAGAAGCAATTTAACGATTGGGTCATTTTTACTATAAGCGATATTGCCTGGTAACACAGCTGACATTCCACCTTTACCAGGTTTCCAGGGCAACAGGGCTAGGAAGTTAACATAGGGACCGATTTCCACAGGGAAGGGGAAAGGGTTCTGTTAACCCTTTACGCACAGTGATAAACTTCCATAGAAGGAGGCCTACCAGTCCCTGCTAACTGGCGCGGGGACAGGATGGAATGCAGAAAAGCTGGACCCCACCCCGGCCTGGGGGCAAAGGGTGGCCGCTGGAACCCCTAAGGGGGATGGGGCTTCCTTGGCAACGAATGATGAGGATTGGACTTAGGGCTGATCCCATGAGGGAAAGACCACAGGTGAGGGGTCTTTAAGACTGCCACACTACTGGCCCCCAAGAGGAGGAAGGATCATGACTCGCACCCCAGGGAAAACACGAGGAACCCCAAAGAAAGGAAAGCAAAGCTACGTTAACCAAGCTACTCCCTGACCTGCATTTAAGGGCCATGGGACGGACTCTTTACCTAGTTTCCTGGCTCAGCATTTGCCTGGAGGGTGCACTTCCCTAAGGTCTGCTACACCATCCTCAGCGTTTTTGTTCCAGGCTGGAGCACGCCTTTACAGTTCCTAGTAAGCAAGCTATTTCCTCTCTCACTTGAGAAAGCATATCAAAATAGGATGAAAGTGATGTTAGCTATACCCTTAAATCCACCCTAATTTATATTTAAAAGTAAATCATTCCCAAATGTCTGCCATGAATAACAAAGTACTTGAGGCTTACAACTTGAGCTTACGAGTGACACACGGATGTGTCAGGGGACCTGCGTCTGAGAACCAATGTCCCATTATAGCAGCATGGGCAGGGGGACTATCCCCGTGCTGCCCTCAAAGCCCACCTCAAACTGAGACCAGACATGCTTTCATCTTTCCCAAGTCAAAGTGGGAAGCATCAGGCACCTCTTGCCCCAACCTGCATTGCTCTGGAGTATTGTATTGGGGTCAGGCTACAGTTCTAGGGCACCCAAGGTGAGCCAGTTCCGGTATTTCTTCACCTGATTTGGTCATTTATCTAGTGTATGGGATCCCAACCCCTCAGGATGCATTTTATATTCTCACATGACCCCTTGGGTCAAAGGATAATCAGGATCAGCTGGTGCTTGGCTTAACTCAAGCTTGGAGAAAGCATTCATTCATTCATTCACCCAACAATCAAGTATCCAAGGCTTATGCCAGATGCTGGTAAGAGTGACCTCAAGGGGTCCTCATGCAGTTTCTGGCCTCAAAGAGTTCAAGACCTTGTTAACTCAGATACCTGATCACCCTCTTTCCCCAACTCCTTCCCCTCTTCCTCCCACTGAGAAGTCCCAGCAATTCTTTATTGCTGGAGGCTTTCTAAAACAGCTTCTCCTGAAATGTGTGTCATGTAACCCAAGACTCAAACGTGTTAACAGACCCCTATGGTCAAATGAATTTCGGAAATGCTTCTTGCTTGGGCCTTTTTAGAGAGTCACAATGTACTTCAGGATATGAAAGGCTCTCATAGGTTCTGCAATAAAGCAACTTTTTTTCTTTTTTAACTCATCCAGTTTTCTCAAACCTTCTTGACCACAGAAATGTGTGTGTGTGTGACCTACTAATATCCTAAGGAACCCACGTAGTTTGGGAAACACTTCACTAAAACAATGCACCCTTCACTTGTCTCCCAGTCTGGAGATGTATGTATGTATTTGTTTATGTTTATTATTTTTGGCCGTGTTGGGTCTTCGTTGCTGCGTGTGGGCTTTCTCTAGTTGCAGTGAGCAGGGTCTACTCTGTTGTGGTGCGTGGGCTTCTCATTGCGGTGGCTTCTCTTGTTGTGGAGCTTGGGCTCTAGGCACGTGGGCTTCAGTAGTTGTGGCGCATGGGCTTAGCTGCTCCGCGGCATGTGGGATCTTCTCAGACCAGGGCTTAAACCCGTGTCCCCTGCATTGGCAGACGGATTCTTAACCACTGCGCCACCAGGGAAGCCCTGGAGATGTATTTATTAACATATACTTGTACGTACATAAAATGCCTTACATTATTGTTAACTTGACCAATGTCTTTTAACTCTGATTAAAAATACTATTAACATAGATTATTATCAGGACACAAATACTGTCTAAGTGAGATTCTTAAGGGCCCAGAGTAGGATGCTGTGGGGTAGAGATACTAAGTCATCAAACAGGCAAATTCATGGCCCTCAAGGAATTTACAGTCTTCTCTGAGAGGTCACTGAAACCAAGCCAATTTGTTTTCCTCTGGGGCCATGGGTCCCAGGGGCTTGGACAAAGAAAGTTCTAGTAGCTTATTAAAATATGTGCTCCTCTCTTACTGCCACTTGAGCTTTGGGTGCCAATCAGGGTTAGGACTAAAGAGGCTGAATGACTTGGCCATGGAAGCAGTAACATTAGGATGGTGTTGAGCCATGGTGTGAAGTCACAGAAACATCTTATAGACTGATAACTATATTTTATTATGTTCTTTGTTTGAACCATTAATAATGGGAATGGGAATGACTGAATGAATGTCTAAGTATATAGTAGGTTTGGCAGGCAGTCGTGAGAAGCTGCGGACTCTGGAGAGAGAAAAAAAGAATGCAAATTCCTTTTGTTCTATTTTTCTGAGCTCTGAAATATCTTGGAGAGAAGTCTGACATTGTTACAAGTATCAATTCAGTGTCCCCAAACGAAGCCAGCATGTTTTGTCTGAGGCTGTTCTGGCACTTGGCTGACGTAGTTCTTGAATCCTGCTCTTCAGAAAGAAGGAAAGTGGTTTATCTTGATTTACACACCCAAGCCTGAAGTCACTGTTGCTCAACGCCTGAGGAAAAAAAGTGCAAGCGTGTGTGCGAATGTATGTAAGAGTGGAAATTGAACGTTTAATAAGTTTATCGTGTTAACAGTAGCTGGGTTGTTGCCAAGTAGCCTTATGCTCTAAGGGACTCCCACACAGAGAAGAAACCCCACTTAGAGAAGTGTAAAGAATTTTCTTCTTTGAACTTTCTTCTTTCCTTAAACACTGTTCTCAGAGAGAGAAGAGGAAAGGTGACCTGCTTAGCAAGCAGAGGCGAACTCTCAGCATCCCCGCTAGGCCACCCCATACTGCTTGCCATCATGGCCACAGGTCCTCCCCAAGGTACATCGTCTCCAGTCACAGCAAACACACTCCTTTCTCTAGTGCTGTCTCACGGCACCTTCCTTCCTTCCTCCCTCCCTTCCTTCCTTCCAGTGTACTGGGCCATCTCCAGTGGAGCATCTTCTCTTTTCTTAGCCAGAAGCCTATCTGACCCAGTTTGTGATGAGGTTCAGGAGGCCTCTTTAGTTACTACCAAAGACCAGAGGCCCGCGTGGCAGGAAGCTGTGACTCGCCATCCATTCTCTGTCTCACCAGTTCTAAGTATTCAGGATGCTTTCCTGGGAAGACTCGAAAAGGATTTCTCAGATTCTCTCTAGTGCACCAAGGAACAGCTTGAGAATCACATAGGTCTGATTCTCTGGTTGTGTTTGTGTGTGTATGTTGCATGTGTGTGTGTGTGTGAAAGAGAGAGATATATGTTCTTTAGGAAGCCTAGCTTGCATTATTTAGAAGGAGGAATTGTGTTTGCTGTCCTACCCAATAGCTCTAAGCTCCTCAGGAGGACTTTGCTACTGGTCCTGTTTCCTTCCTGGCACACAGGGCCAACTGCCAGTTGCACATTACAGTCCAGTTTATAAGAGAACTGATGGAAAGTGACTCTCAGTTTAAATAACAGCAGTTAAAACTTGATTTGGGTTTTTTTAAAATAAGTTTATTTTATTTATTTTCACTTTTGGCTGCGTTGGGTCTTCGTTGCTGCGCACGGGCTTTCTCTAGTTGTGTCGAGCGGGGGCCACTCTTCGTTGTGGTGCACGGGCTTCTCATTGCGGTGGCTTCTCTTGTTGCGGAGCTTGGGCTCTAGGCGCGCTGGCTTCAGTAGTTGTGGCTCGCGGGCTTCAGTAGTTGTGGCACGTGGGCTCAGTAGTTGTGGCTCGTGGGCTCTACAGCGCAGACTCAGTAGTTGTGGCTCACGGGCTGAGTTGCTCCACGGCATGTGGGACCTTCCCGGACCAGGACTCGAACCCGTGTCCCCTGCATTGGCAGGCAGGTTCTTAACCACTGCGCCACCAGGTTGTTGTTGTTGTTTTAATGCGCTTTGTGACTTGAGACAGTGACTTAACGTCTGAGTTGAAATCTCCTTTTATGTAAAAGAGGCTGATCCCTCTTCTCATGGTGCTAAAAAGACCTGTCAGCTTGTTGCTCTTTTCCCAGAATACGAGGGTGAGGTCAGTGGAAGTGCCAGTTAACAGCAAACCCTTAAAAAACAAGTACCTGTGTTCATCCCAGGTGGAAATGTTTCTGTAAGTTATCATTTGGTGACTGTGCTCCTTCGGCCACTTAAAAATTTAGGTGAGACTGCTGGTATCCAGGCCAACCTGAAGGAGTTTTTCAAGCAAGATTTTCTAACACAGCACAGAAACATCTTTTAAAGCTCCAGACATAATGTTCTCCTTCCTCACCCAATAATTATGTAATTTTGAGGATAACGACTCTTTTCCACCATCAAATCCATTTATCTTGATTTAAGATGCGTAAGCTGCCCACAGCAAACAATTCTGCCATGCCCAGATCTTTTACTATTTTCCTTCGGGGTTTATTCTTTACTTCGATAGGGAACTAATGCTCGTTTTCTGGCCTGAAATGGGCAAGATAGTGCTTTACGTGCCTCGCCCCCCTGCCGCCATGAAACACAAATGCTCTGCAAAGTCACCTCTCTACTTGACAACCTTCCTGCTTCCCCATGATTTTTCAAAACATTGGAAAGAGACAGGGTGCCCATTTCTCCACCACGCCAAGCTATTCATTCATCAGATCGGCTGAGCCTACAAGTTGGGGTTTTCCAAGCAGCTTAAAAAATGAATTCCATCCCTTTCTTCTCCTCCACAACCTGCCACCACCCCGTGCAATGCCACCACCTCCCATGGGCTCACCACTTCTTTTTTTTTTTTTTTTTTTTTTTTTTTTTTTTTTTCTTTTTTGCGGTATGCGGGCCTCTCACTGCTGTGGCCTCTCCCGTTGCGGAGCACAGGCTCCGGACGCGCCGGCCCAGCGGCCGTGGCTCACGGGCCCAGCCGCTCCGCGGCACATGGGATCCTCCCAGACCGGGGCACGAACCCGTATCCCCTGCATCGGCAGGCGGACTCTCAACCACTGCGCCACCAGGGAGGCCCAGGGCTCACCACTTCTTAATGAGTGACAACGCCAGCACCCACAATCGTTTCCCAGGTGCTTCCACCAGAATTTATCACTGACCTACTTTCTCTCTAGTTTCTTTACACTTCCCTGTACCCTGAAACCAGTCTGACAAGTTACTTCTTTTAGAGTCCCTGTAAATTTGTTCCTGGAGCTTTGGTCTTGGCATTTATTATTATAGGACTGGCACCTTTGTCTTGGGGTCCACCACGCCGCATGAGGTACCAGAGTGAAAAAGCTTATAGGCACCCACTCATCTTCTCCTTCGTTCTCTTTCCTTCTTTTATCCCCTCTCTCCTCCTATCCCCATTCACTTAATTCAGTCTCTCTAAATGCCACCTCTCCAGGAATAGAGCCTGACAATACCAGAGAGCTGAGATCTACTGGAAAATACTAAAAATAATTGCCTTTTGTTATTAAAGTCAGGATTGGGGCTGCTATTCCCTCCCAGGAATTTGTAGTTTCCTGCAGGGATTCAGAGGTCTGTACCCCAGTGTTATTTTTAGAACACGAAGGGCTGTTTCAATAAACATGCCATGAAATTGATGACGTCATCTTAAATTAATGCATATTGTCTCTTGTCCCATTTAGCTCTGACTGTTGCTTTTCTGGAATTTGCCATTGGAATATTTTACACACTGATCTCTTCCTGCTGTCCTCCACACCCTCTTTGACACGAAAGTGCCTTTTGAGATTCCAAGAGGGCCAAGAGCCCTAACTCTCTGCCTAAGCTTCCTTACCCACTGGGGACCAGCTGCACCATTTATGTTTTCTGGGGCAATCTTTTTTAGTCAAGGTCTTGGGAAACCTAACTCAAGAGTCATCCTCCTTAGGACGCTGGTATTAATAGGCTGCTTTTTTTGCCCATAGGCCTTTATTTTATGAAAATAAATACAATGTGAATCAAATGAGTGTCTTAGTACTAGATGCCCAGCCTGGAAAATATGCCCCCTGGATTTAAAACAATATCAGCACTATTAACTGGGCTTGATTTTCTATGTCTAGAACACAGGCTATAAGGATTTAGTGTGCATTAGAACCACCTGAAGTTTCTTGTTCAAAAGGTACATTCTTGACCTCCAACCCCAGAGGTTTTGATTCTTAGTGTGGGATGGAGCCCAAGAACTGGCAGTTTAACAGGAGCCCCATGTGCTTCTACGGTCCATGTTTGGAGAATCCCCAATCAAGAACAATGATCGTATGTGGTACATATATACAATGGAATATTACTCAGCCATAAAAAGGAATGAATTTGGGTCATTTGTAGAGATGTGGATGAATCTAGAGACTGTCATACAGAGTGAAGTAAGTCAGACAGAGAAAAACAAATATCGTATATTAACGCATATATGTGGAACCTAGAAAAATGGTACAGATGAACCGGTTTGCAGGGCAGACATAGAGACACAGATGTAGGGAACAAACGTATGGACACCAAGCAGGGAAAGCGGCGGGGGAGCGGGGTGGTGGTGGTGATGGTGGTGGGATGAATTGGGAGATTGGGATTGACATATATACGCTAATATGTATAAAATGGATAACTAATAAGAACCTGCTGTAAAAGTAAATAAATAAAATTTTAAAATTAAAAAAAAAAGGACAATGATCCTAAAGGTTTAACACCAGGTCACAACGTCCCACATCATCTGGTGGGTTTGACTTTATCAAGCAAAGAGTTAACTAGCGTCATCAACCCCGCTCTGGTCCATTTGAATAATCTGACTGTGAAACTGTTACCTAACAGTCCTCAATTTGACATTGGGAGAAGATATTAACACTGTTAATCCATCTCTCAGGTGTGTTTGCTGTTTAACAAGCATTACATGAAGGATAAGGTATCAATACTGGTTCAATCATTGTAGCAAATGTATCATATTAACATAAGGTGTTAATAGTAGGGGAAACTTGGGTGCAGGGTATATGGGAGTTCTCTGTACCGTTTCTCAATTTTCCGTAAGTCTAAAACTCTTCTATAAATAGGCTATTTTTTTTTGAAGAGTGTGATACATGCCACCTGCCAGAATGGCTAAAAATAAAAAGTCAGAAAATTCCAAGTGTTGGCAAGATTGTAGGGCAACTGGAGCTCTCTCACACTGTTGATGAGATTACAAGATGGTACACCCAGTCTGGAAAACTGCTTGGCAGTATCTACTAAAGCTGAATATTTGTATTCCCTATGATCTTGCACTTCTAGGTATATACCCAACAGAAATATGTCTGTGAGTTCACCAAAAGATGTGTACATAGCAGCACTATTCATAACACCCCAAACTGGATATTAGCAAAATGTCCATCAATAATAAGATGGACAAATCAATTGTGATGTGCTCAAAAGCTGAAATACTACATAGCAATGAAAACAAATACATTTCAACCATATCCAACAACAAAGTTGCTGCAGAGGGAAAGAAATCAGACACGGAAGAAATCATACCACATGATTCTATTTGTATAAAATTTTAAAAACAGTTCAAACTAATCCATGTTGATAAAAGTCAGAATATGGGTTATCCTTAGGGTCAAGGTAGAGGTGAGGGGGCTCCTCTGGGCCTGGTGGTGTTCTGTTTGTGGGGGGATGTTGGGTACTTGGGTGTGTTCAGTTTGTGAAAATTCATTCAGCTGTCTAGTTAGGATTTGTGCATTTTTCTGTATGTGTGTGATACCGTTTTACAAAAGCAACCCACATTTTCTTTGGGGAAAGAACATATAAAGAGTTGGCCTAGTCGAGTTACAAATACAGACTCTGAAACTACATGGCCTTGGTTCAAGTTCTAGGCTTACTACCTATAAGCTGCATGATGCTGGGTAAGCCATTAAGCCTTTCTTACCTCCATGTCCTCACCTGTAAAGTAGAGATAATAATAGTACCTATGTTATGGGGTTGTTGTGGGGATCGAATGAGTTAATATTTGTACAATACTTAGAATAGTGTAAGGCCCAGAGTAAGTACCATATAAGTGTTTGTTAAATAAATAAAACAGTTTTCTTGGGGGGCGGTACACTTTAAAAACCAGTCTTTCAATGATCACCACTCTAAAGGAGACTGAAGAAGAGTTAAGAAAATAAGAGGGGTTAAACTTCTTTCCTGGGCAGAGTTCTTGACTATGAGGGAAAATATTATCTTGGTGCTTAGCCAATTAATTCTGTTCTTTACTGGGAGTCTGGACTTCCAACAGGCTCCTGGGAACCAGTCCAGAGACTTGACAACGAGCCACATTTGGGACTGCCAGAAACTGCCACAAGAGAGTCCGCCCCAGAGGGCCTGTGGGAATTGCTGGGGAGGGAGAACACGATGCAGTGAAGAGCCACACCAGGCCCCATGCCAGGCTGGAGGCCCCCTGACGCCACCTGAGCCATTGCCTCTCCTCCAGCTCCCTGCCAGAACCTTCCCTTCCATCACAGGTCTCCTCCCCCAGAAAGCTGACAGGGACAGGGCTGCATTCACAGACAGGAAAAGAAAAGAAAGGAAGAGGAGAGAGGGGGGGTGGGGAATAGAGCAGGGGGGGTCCTAGCCTTCCAGAAATGAGCCTGTCAAGTCCCAGCCGCTCTCTCCATTGAGTCTGTTCTTCCCAAAACATCCCTAGTGAAGGAGGGGCCTGGGGAGCCTCCAGTGCTACAGGTCACCCCCCGAGCCCACCACAATTAGGCGCCTGCCACGGGGCTCGCCCCGCTCTTCTCACCTGGTTACTTTCTGACTCAGCTGGGTCCTCAATCAAAGCACATTTCCCTCTCATCTCATCCTTTGCTTCAGGAAGTTGAACTCACCCTCTAAAGCCTGTGCCTGAACAAAATAACCCAAATGAGAACAATTTTTTCTCCTATTATGTGTGTAAGTGAATCTACTCTAACTTGGCAACTCTCCTGGAAGAGCCCACTAACTGTTAACTAGTTTCTTGCCTGCCCTCTTTCTCGGCTCTTTCTCCAGCTTTCTTCCAAACGCTTGCTGGAGGAGAGAATCCCCCCAACTCCCACCCTTTTCCTTTTCTGTTTTTAGATGAATGGTCTCAAGTTCTTCAAACCATGTGCGGCAGACTGGCTGCTTTTACACAAAACCGTTTCCCTTTACGTCTCGGGCACACAGATTTCCCAGCCTCCTTTGCATGGCTGTGGGGGTCATGTGACAGCTCCGGCCAGAATATGGGAGCGCCCATAAAACTTCCCACGCTACCCACCATGCTCTCTTTTTTAAAAAAAATAAATTTATTTATTTATTATATTTATTTTTGGCTGCACTGGGTCTTCGTTGCTGTGAGCGGGCTTTTTCTAGTTGCGGGGAGCGGGGGCTACTCTGCATTGCGGTGCACGGGCTTCTCATTGCGGTGGCTTCTCTTGTTGCGGAGCTCGGGCTCTAGGCGCACAGGCTTCAGTAGTTGCGGCACAAAGGCTCAGTAGTTGTGGCACGAGGGCTCAGTAGTTGTGGCTCACGGGCTTAGTTGCTCTGTGGCATGTGGGATCTTCCCGGACCAGGGCTCAAACTCGTGTCCCCTGCTTTGGCAGGTGGATTCTTAACCACTGCACCACCAGGGAAGTCCCCATGCTCTTTTTTCGCCTCATCTGCTGGCTGGATGCAGGAGATCTGGAGGTAGAGAGGACTGGAAGGTCCCAGGGGAGAGTGAAGCCATAAAATGGAAGGAGTCTGGGTCTCTGAATGCCTGCAGGAAGGCAGCCCCATTTCCCTTGGAATGTGACATGAGCAAGAAATAAGCCTTAATTTGTATGAAGCCCTGAGACTTGGAGTAGTTGGCAAAGCAGTTTGCCTACCTTGACTAATGTACCAAGTCCCAGACTCTCAAACTTCTTTCTATGAGGGTGGACACTCCGGTCCTGTCTCTCAGTGGTTCCCTGTGCAGGTGTCTTTGACTCTCTGCATGGTAGGCTGTACCTGGAGTATTAGCATCAGAGTCCCAAGTCCTGACCCTCCACCTGTAACCTTGGTTCGTGTTTCAACTTTTAAATATGGTTTTCTGCATGTTGATTAAAATGTACTTGTTGGAAGTGAACTGAAAGTCTCAGAAATGATGACCATTATTCCCTTAACTGAGTCTTCAGGCCATATGCTCTGTGTGTCCACGTGGGCATGTTCAGGATATTTGAATTAGTCCTGCTGGCTGCAGTGTAGACAAACAATAAAGAGACTGGAAGCTGCCAACTCTCTCCAAGCTGGACAAGTTCTCCCAAGCCACCCGTCCCATTCTAAAGCAGAATAATTACAAGCACATTACAAAGAACAAGCCACTCAGCATCTTGGCTTTTCCAGTGCTCTGACTTGCATCCATAATGACAAGAAACAGGCAGCTTTGTGGTAAACAGAGGCTGACACAGACCTACAGACTGAGAAGCTGAGTTGACTTATTATATTTGACTTTGTGAGTTTGGGGGCTGCCAGATTTCAATGAATAGTCGTGAGTATAACAAATCTTCAGTGTTTTGTTTGTTTGTTTGTTTTTGTTTTGGAGTGGGGGAGTAGGTGAGTAAATTATCTGTAATTTAAGCCCACCTCAGGGGTCTGAACATCCTTCCGTCAGTTCTCACTTGGCGGGAAATTGGAGCTCTTAGAGCTACACAAAAATCACTTTTGCATTATTAAAGAACCAACACAAGTAACTGTTTGACTCAAGATTCACTCCTTGGAATAGGTGATGGGTAAATATTTACCCACTGGCATAGCTGTTGACTAATTGCCCATTAAGAAAGTTAAATGTTAATCACTTATTTCTGAATTGAATAATCTCACAACAATCCTATGACTAATCCTTAAGGTCTAAAGGCAAGAAGTCTACATCCGTTGGTTTCTTTCAACCTTGAGCATAAAGGAAACGCACACTCTTAGGAATTGGACACACAACTAATATTCATTCCCTTAGCACTCCAAGCCAGCTTGATTGCTTTTTCATTGTTCTTCACCCAAAGAAACCTTGAGCCCTGGTTAAGTATTAAGAGGAATAGAGAGGGAAGGGCTGGATAGAAGTTTAGCCGGAATATGGGGAACATGGGAACTAAAAGGAGAAATAAAACTTGGGAATAGAAGGTATCACCTAGAAGTGATGATGTTGGCTGTCTTCCACCAAAGGGGACCATGCATGACAAATGCCATTAGAGTAAAAACCCTAGGATAGACTTAGCCAAGAACATCAAGTTTCAGCTGAGTCTGGGGGTGGGGGCAATCCCAGCAGCAGACGGCCAATAAAGAGTGAGTGGGGAAAGTCTCTAGACTGGCAGGCTCCTGGGAAGGATCCTTGCTTGGTACCCCCTCTCCTCCAGGGTCAAAGAATAAACATCCAGGTGGACTATCTCAACAAGTCAGTCTCCATGTGGATGAGAAGGGCAATGGCCAAGGTACCTGCAGAAATTCCGCATATACTCCAGGCCAGCGGGAACACAGACGGCGCTTGGTGGGTGTAGTGGATACTGTTGATGCCCCACCCAGATCCCCTTAACTGGGCTGGAATCCCCTTCCCCAGCTGCTATGAGTGTTGGCTGATAACGGCAGCTCATGGCTGATCCTTTCTCTGGAGAACTGTCCTTGGTCAATGAGTCACCCAGCCCAGGAGGTTATGCCCCCTTCCCCAGGGGCAGCCCATAGCTAATGACTGACCAATCTGGTGAAAAGAAGGCCAGCGCTTGCTTCAAGGTGGGATCAACGCTGCGGTGGTCTCTAGCTAAGACCACAGACGTGCTCAGGTCTTTTCCCTTTGCCCTATCCTGCTTCCCTCCCTCCCCGTCTCTTGAGAGCACGCCCTTGATGAAGCACATGCACAAAAATCAACGTCTTAGCTTCTGCTCCTGTGCTGCTCCTGTTTCCGAATCTGGTTCAAGGACAGTAGGACAGGCAAGACGTCTGGTCCCCTTTCACTGTCTCCAGGCTGCCTGAGAATCTGTTTGCAGAGGCTGCCCCTGTGGGCAGGTGCAATAGCTTCCACCCAGAGGTACCCCAGGCAGAACTGAGACAGAGGAATCCACTTCACTCCTTCCAACCAGCGACTGAATTCCATTTGGAGGAGAAGCCTGAGAGCATAAGACTGGCTGATACCTCTCTGCTGCTTCCACTGATCCATGACCTCCTCTCATCTGCCACCCACCCTCCAATGTATATCCAAGTGGACTCTCTTCTACTGGACTTTCTTCTGATTAGTGACCCCCTGCCTCTTAGCAACGGGTTTGGGTTAGTGACTTTCTTCCTCACGTCTATGTCAGTGGTTTTTGCTATAATTATGCCTGCACTGCATGACGTACAGGAAGAGCATGGGCTTACATGGTACGTGAACTTGGGCAAGTTCTTCAGTCTTTCTGAGCGTGGATTTCTTCATCTTTAAAATGATATTAACAAGGCCAACCTCATAGAGTGTTGTGAGGATTAAATGATACAGAAACTCAGGGTTCACTGATACCCTACCTGGTACACAAAAGGCACCCACTGGTAGACTATCTGGTATATCATAGGTTCTTCTTAGTGAGAATTATTTATTTATTTATCTATTTACTCATTTATTTAATTTTTGGCTGCATTGGGTCTTCGCTGCTGTGTGCGGGCTTCCTCTAGTTGTGGCGAGCGGGGGCTACTCTTCGTTGCAGTGTGAGGGCTTCTTGTTGCGGTGCACAGGCTTCTCATTGTGGTGGCTTCTCTGGCTGCCGAGCACGGGCTCTAGGCACACGGGCTTCAGTAGTTGGAGCACGCGGGCTCAGTAGTTGTGGCTCGCGGGCTCTAGAGCGCAGGCTCAGTAGTTGTGGCGCACCGGCTTAGTTGCTCCGTGGCATGTGGGATCTTCCCGGACCAGGGATCGAACCCATGTCCCCTTGCATTGGCAGGCGGATTCTTAACCACTGCGCCACCAAGGAAGCCCAGTGAGAATTTTTTTAAAAGACAAGTAAGGTATAAAAAAGAAACTGAAAAATTAAACCCTACTCTTGGAACACAGAGACAAAGAGGCATTTTTCCTCAGGTCAGTTTTAGGGCTCAGTTCCACACTGAGAAATCATCTATTTTAGAAGGCCTTCCTGTGTGCAGGATTCTTGCACTCCCATGCAATGAAACAACTAGGTATCCCTTGGTTTTGATAGGAAATTCTCCCCCATTAAATTCTTGTTGCAGCCTGGAAGAGGCTCCCAAATCATCAAGTTCCAAGAAATTGGAACTGCTGGGCCAGTCCTCTCTGTGTGACCTGAGAGCTCCTGTTTTCCTGAACACTGAAGGAATAACTGCTCCCAAACATGCTCCCTCCCAGTGGGCCCACTGGAATCCACTGGGACTCTTAATCTACTTAGAATATTAATAAAAAAAAAAGCAGGGACCACTTTGAGGGAATGCCTACCAAGGCCAGGTAGAGTTCTAGGTGATTGACAGATGTTAATTTCTCATGGTCCCAACAACTCTTGTTAATTTCTCATGGTCCCAACAACTCTTGGAGGTGGATGTTTCTTCTCATTTTATAGCCAAGGAAACCAAAGGTCAGTGACTTGCCCAGGGTTCTGGAGTAACACACATGATGTGAACTCACGTCCTCCTTCAAAGTCTCTGCTTATGATAATCTTTGTGCTATGGTGTTTTAATAACTATAGTCTTGTATTAAGTATGTTGTTTCTTTCTGCCACTTACTTGTTAAATGACCTTGGCCACGTTTCTTCTATTTCTTTTTTTGGGGAGGGGGTGCAGTTTCACTTCTTACGGAGAATTTCTAATTTATCCCCAAAGTAGACAGAACTCAACTGTGCAACTCCATGTACTCATCACACGTGTACAACAACCATCTAGGGTCCATCTGCCCCATTCACACCCCCTTCCACTTCACCCTCCTATCCTGGCAATGCCAAAAATCAAACCCTGTAGGTCTGGCTCCAAAACCCCTTGCCATGCTGGTCCCTGCTTTCTTCCTAGCACTGAGCACTCTTAGAGCACTTCCCAGGGCCCACTTTATCTGATCATTTCTCATGTATCATTCTCTCTTTTTAAAAGAAAACTTGTCACAATTAATATATTTGATAAAATATTCAACTTGAATGTAGAGAACATTTCAAGGCTTAACCTCAGACTTCCAACGACCTGGCAAAGTTCTAAGGTGCCATCACTAAGCTACCATGGCGATTGTTGAGACGACTTTTGCTCTAGCAAAAATAAATATATAACCAAATAGTTGGCTTGCCAGTTGGGCAGTACAAATTGTTCCTTTTCCTTCCCTTAATTACCTCTCAATGGAACACCCCAGGGGTAAGTTCCCACAAATCTTCAGGCTTCTCTAAAAGCCAGTGCCAATACAAAAGTTAAATATAGAACAATATCCTATAAACAAAGTCCTGAGTCTAAGGACCCAAATGATTCTGACATTATTCTGATTCATGGGTTACAAAGAAAGTAAAATGAATTGTGTCAATGGTCCCAGCACCTCTAGAGAATATTATATTGGAACACAAAAGACACAGAAGATCACTTTCAAGGAATTTATAATATGGTTGAGTGTACAGAATATGCCCAAATAAAAAGATAGAGATATACAGAAATACAGTGACAGTTACATACATAGACTTATGACCGCACAGTGCTACGCACACGCGTGCACACACACACACACACACACACACAGGATGACCACCCCATCTCAGATGCACATAGTCACAGTGTGATGTAAACATAGAGAAACACAAGATGACCCAGGGACAATGAGAGTCTGAAGCCTTAGTTTGGGTTTCAAGTTGGCGACCTTGGTTAAAGGCAGCCTCAGGGAAATTGGGGGAGTCTGCTGGACAAAATTCTTAAGATTGGAATATGTTTCATTCCTGGATCAGCCAGTAAGGAGTCATTTCTTTAAGCCGCTCGACTTCACTGGAGCTCAGTCTCTTTGGTTCTAAGGCTCCTTCCAGCTCTAACATTCTATGATGCTATCAAGACCCACTTGAAAAATAACCCACGAGGGCCATTTCCCACAGTATGGACTTCTGGGACAAGCAACGTAGTCAAGGCTCACACATGAGTTGGTGTACCTTGCGCAAGTTAAGAAATAGTTATAACAAAACTAAGCAGTGTCAAGTGACTTTGACATGGCCAGGAAGTCAGAGAAGGTGCCCACTTTATCTGGCAGATACGGAGGGTTCCTCCTTCATAGGAAATGCTACGGGAATCATGGAGACAGATGTTTTCCTACCCATTATGAGGGCTTGAAAGTTAATCTGCAAGTATGCAGCAGTTTCTGAACATTCTGGTTTGGCTAGTAGGTCTTGGGTTTAGTTCGGGGAGTATAAAAATTGTTGCGTTGACACCTCTTGGCCACCAGAGAGCTCCATGCATCCAGCCAGAGGCACCTATTTGATCAGCAAGCACACGTTTTTTAAAAAGCAGGCTGCTCGTTAGTGCCTGCAGCCTGGAGCACGGCTTCTACTGCGATTTCTTACACCAGCGAAATTCACTCATCTGCCCCATCACCAGGAACTCTGACCTTATGCCTCTGCCTTTCGGACTGTGGGACTTGGTGTATTCAGGAGGCATGGTAATTTTCTTTTTCTGCTCATAAAAATAATATATGCCAATCATGGAAAAGTAGGAAAATACAACCGAGTATAAAGAAGAACATGGCAATAATCCATCATTCCATCATCCAGAAAAAATCACTGATAAGATCTGGACATATTTCCTTCCAATCTTCTTTTTATTTTAGGAGGTGTGGGTATTCTTGCATAGTTAGGGTCAGTGTATTCTGCTTTTGAGGGTAACTTTTCTAACCTGATATTTTCTCTTAAGTTTATAAGTGTTTTTCCTTGTCATTACATGTGCAGTGCAAGACAGCTTGGAGAATTCAGAGCAGCATAGAAGAAAATAAAAACACCTTGTTTTTCTGGTACCCGGAGATAATCAGTTTCACATTTTGGTGTTTTACCTTCCAGCCACTTTTCTAAGCATGATATTTATTTACTTTTACAAAACGGAGACCATATTGTATATACTGTTCTAAAGACTGCCCTTTGTACATAAATATTATATCATGGCCATTTCCCCCATATCATCAAATATCTTCCAAAAACGTGATTGTTAATATCTGGGTAATATTAAAATACATGAATGGAGCTTAATTCATTTAACGACTGTCTAACGTTGGCCATTTGTGTTGATGCCCATACTTTTAATTCCAAATAACACCAGGATGAACAACTTTATGAAATTATACCCTATGTTCACATCATTGGTTATCCACCAGGCATAAATTCTTAGATTTTGAATGACTGGGTCAAAGGGTTTGAACATTTTAAAGAGACAGATTCTAATGGCCACACTGTCCCCCAGAAGTGTCATTATCAGTTCATATTCTCATTAGCAGTCCCCGATAGTCCCTGTCCCACCATACCCTCAGCCACTCTGGGGATCACCAATTTAAAAAAACCTTTGTCCGTTTGATATACACACACACTAACACACACGAAGTTATTTCTCACTGAACATTTAAAACTTTGTATATTGGCCATTTTTATTTCCTCGTGCATTACTGAGACCTCAATAAGTATCCAGCACTGTGCTACATGTTTAATAACAACTAAGTCTTCCAAAGAACCAAGCAAGAAAAAGACTATAATCTCCATTTTACAGGTGAGGAAACTGAGGTGTGGCGATCTGAAGCGTCTTTTCAAGGTCACACAGCGAGTAAATGACAAAGTTTGGTGTTCAATTCAGATCTGTGATTCCCAATCTCATGCTCTGCCTACGAAACCATATCGTTTCCCTGAGAAATGTTTGAAATGTATCTTTATAGAGGAGGTAAGATTAAAGAACGACTCTGCTGTCCATGTAAGAAATGGGTGTGAGACTGCCTGGTAACGTCTCCTTAAACCTGGGAAGTTAGAGAAGGAATGGATGAGAGCACTTTGGAGCCCTTTTTACAACTACAGGATGCAACCGCCTCATTTTTATAAATGAGGACTCTGAGACCCTGAGGAGTTCAATGACCTGCTAGAGGTTTGACCAAAAGATGGGGGGAAGAGGGCAAGAAAATACAAACAGCACAAGAATCTGACAAGCTCTTTCATGCCTCTATGTCTCTGCCCATCGGGTTTCCTGACTGGATTTCTCTCCCCATCCACCTGGGGACTCAGCTCAAATGTCAGGTCCTCTACAAAACCTTCCATCATTTTTCCAGGTAGAATTAACTGTCTCCATACTCTACACATCTGTACTCACTGTGTTATGAGCACTTAGGGTATTATGTGGCAGAGATGTCTCATTGCCCAACAAACTTTTAAAATCCCTTCCATAGGGGTGGGTCATAGGGACTGAGTTGATGATGGAAAGTGGCTGCCCAGCCAAAGGGGATTTCTAGGCAACCTCCCCCTTTGCAGGTAGGTGTGGCCAGGTGATTTGTTATGGTGAATAGCATGTGAGTGAACAAGATCTTCTACCGCCCCTGTCTTTTTTTTTTAATTAATTGATTTAATTTATTTATTTTTGGCTGCGTTGGGTTTTCGTTGCTGTGCGCAGGCTGTCTCTAGTTACAGAGAGCAGGGGCTACTCTTCATTGCAGTGTGCGGGCTTCTCATTGCAGTGGCTTCTCTTGTTGCGGAGCACGGGCTCTAGGTGCGTGGGGGTGCGTGGGCTTCAGTAGTTGTGGCGTGCGGGCTCAATAGGTGTGGCTCACGGGCTCTAGTGTCCAGGCTCAATAGTTGCAGCGCACGGGCTTAGTTGCTCCGTGGCACGTGGGATCTTCCCGGACCAGGGCTTGAACCCGTGTCCCCTGCCTGGGCAGGCAGATTCTTAACCACTGCGCCACAAGGGAAGTCCCATACCACCCCTGTCTTGCTTACTGCTTATGAGCTCTGTCATTTGAGAATATGATACTTGGAGCAAGACAATCATATTGCAACTATGAGACAACAAGCCTAAGACAAAAAGCCCACATGATGAGGATGGCAAAGCAAAAGAATGGGAAGAGCCTGGTGGGAATGACACCGTCAAATTACTGAACCAATCCTAGAACCATCTACCTTCAGACGTTATATTTTCTAAGATAATTAAATATCTTTATCATTTAAGCCGCCATTAGTTGGGTATTCTGTCAAAGCATCCTACTACTGTCTTTGATTACTCACCACTGTCTTTCACTAGATTACTGACTTTTAAGGGCATCCTTTGTGTCTAATTCACCTTCTATCCCTGTTTCTCAGGCCTATCACAGAGCCCTCCAGGGGCTCAGCAAACACTCCCTGACTTGAATCCACCAATTATGTTCAACTTTGATAAAAGATAGCGCTATGCCCCAAAATACTTGATTTCCACTGGCCAACTCCTGTAAGAACCTATTAACTTAAAACCAGATTCTCCCAAGTGAGACTCCATGAAGCTCTCTCCCATTCCTACAGTCCAGTGCAGAATTTGCCAGGCAAGGGTTCATTTAGTGCTTGTTAATTAGTCAAGTGCTGAGTGCACCACATGACTCATCTTTACATTATTTGCACAATTGTACAATTAGCATTTTAAAAGGTTTTCTAGGAGGCTGGCCCAAGCAAGTTTATCTTGAAAAATGTCACAAAAAGAAAAGAATAATTAACAAATCAGTTCCCAAGCAGATTTAGTGGACCACTGGCTTCAGCCCAAAAGGCATTGCATGGAAGACTCACTTTTAGTACGTGGCCAAGGAAGTGATTTTTGGTAGACTCAAACCTTGAGGGTCCTATCCCCTACCCCCCAAAGCAGCAGACCTGCTGAGGAGGGGAACAGACTCATTGTGCTAGGTGGTTATTATGTGGTTTTTATACTGCTCAGTTCAACAATTAACTCAGGCACCCGTTTGATTGACTCCGATTCCAACTGGACAGTTACCAGTTGGGTAGTGTGTTTTTGGAAGATGCTAAAGAAGAGTATGAGAGGCATGTCGTCTTTATCATTAAGTGAAAAAAAAATTGCATTCTTTAATGTAGATTTGCAGTTGCTGCATAAATTAATGACTCAGTAAGTTAATATATGTCAATGTATTTGTATCTTCCCCTAGGAACACCAGCTTACTAAATCAGCACTGTCTTCGGTATTAGGAAATCCAATGTTTTAGGTCTTAACCCTTCCCCCACAATTCTCTAATAAACCAGTCACTCAAGAAGTTCAGAGAAAAATCTTATTAGCATTCCCTGTCCTGTCAACCTCAGAGGTTCAGAAAAGAAACATCATAAGTCTACGCAAAGCCTACAGCGTGGCGAAGGATTGATTTCAGGGCTACTCCACCATCTTGCCCGTAGAGCAGTGCGCCTATGCTTCTCAATGGTGTTGCAGGCTTTTGTTTATGGCATCTCAGCCTGGCTTCCCAAGCCCTGGTAGACAGGCAGGGTTGATTAGAGGGCAAGTCATGGATTCTGGTCCTATCAGGGGCACTCTCAGACCTCAAGTAAATGGCTGTGTTTGTTCACAGAAGATGGCCAGGGGATGTGTGGCGCAAACCGGGAACCTGATCTCTTTACTGAAAAAGCAACTGACAAGGTATCCTGTCACTGTCAACTCCATGTGGGTTTCCAGCCATATTTTCTCTCGGCATCTATTGTCTTATTGTGAAATATTCTTGTGGTGACTCTCATTTTATCCTTTGCCTTAGTAAGCGTTCAGGCAGCTTTTATACCTGTGCTTTGGGTTCTCTTTTTTTCTAAGGCCCTTGAGGGCAGTGGCTCATCTTCTGCTTCTCTTGTAGCCCTTCTAAGTCCGGGCACCCAGAGTTCTCCACACTGAGAAGAAAGCCTCCAGGAGAGAATGGACAGATATGCCCGCACTCACCCAACAAGGTGACAGCGTGACCCACTGTCACTTCTCTCATTCCCCCAAAATAGCACTTCTAGCCTCATTTTCTTAAACAGATGAGACACCTGGGCCCGGAGAGGTTAAGTAACTCGGTTCAGGCTGCACATGGTGGAACAAGGCCAACGAGACAGGTTCTGACTCCTTCACTGAAAAGTGATCTGATAACAAATGCCCTTGGTTTTGCAGAGAGACACAAGCAAGCAAGCAAACAACTCTCTCCGGTCTGGTCTTGCCTTCTGTCAGGTGTACAAACAACCACACAGATATAGTCTTACTGTGTCTTTCATAGTGAAATTGGCAAAAGAAACAAAAATAGCTCTCTTTTCCCACTTCATTAAAAAAAGAAAACAAAACTAAAACTGCAAATAATTTTCCATCAGCTCATCAAGCATGAGATCTTGGCTCCCTCTCCTTTCCATCTAAGTCAGTCTGAGCTATTCTTTTGGCTATCAGTCCCCCAGCATATTCCTGGGAAGTGGAGCCTCCTCTGGGTGATGGCACTCATATTAAGGCCTCACAGGGGCTGACAAGGGAAGGAAGAGCGTGATCTGTCAGGTCCCTCCTCGGAGCCAAAGGCCCATTCCAAGTTGTCCCCTCTCCTACTCAAGAAAGCTTGGCGTTTCTTAGAAGCCATGAAGAAAATGGAACCACAGTGGATCCCTCTAGAGACAGCCAGATGGAGGGCGGGACTTCTTCACTTACACAGGGCCTACCCTGAGTGAAAATGCTGTTGGCATAATACTGCTCATTGAGGCTTGGCCATACCCTGAAAGGTCTGAATCCAGGAAAGGTGCAAAGTCAACACTGATGTACAGAAAAAATGCATACTACTGACAACAACGGCTAATATTGGTTTAGTCAGAATATATATCAGATGGGGTACTAAATCCTCCCAACCACCCTATGAGATGAGTACTAACTAATATCATCCCCCTTTTATGGATGGAGAAACTGAGGCACAGAAAAGTCAGGCATCCTGCCCAAGGACACACAGCTGGAGCAATAAACCATGGTTAATGCTGGGGAATGGTTTGAAGAGAGTCCACTTTCCACTTTTGAAAACTTGTATACCTTACTGTTTTATCTTATTATATTTTTTTGCCACAAGCAAATAACTATATTACTTCTTTAATTAAAAAGAGGTAACCAAACTGTAAAGTGAGCCTAATGAAGACTAACTGGAAAAACGGTAAGTCCTTATGTTACTGATGAGCATAAGCTGTGAAATATTACTTTCAAAAGTAGAGTTTTTCATCTTTGAGTGTCGAAGCGAGGCCAACCAAGTACCGTGCAGGAAGGCTTCCTTGGGCAACTATTTGTTTGTGAAGAGGTATATGAAAGTAAGGACCCTTAAGCGACTGGGGATGCTTAAAACGCTTTCTCTTTAGAAGCATTTTATGCATTCTCTCGGCACTCCCAGCATTATTCTTTTTCTGGTTCTTGGTGAACCAACATCTCAGATTCCACACGAGTGGCCTCCGGTCTAATAAGTTTTGTTCGTATTACAAGGACAGAGCAGCTGAATAAAATTCACGAATTACTGCCAAACCCAACCGCAAATGCCTTTGGTGTCACCTCCTTTTGTGAAACACAACTTTGTGCGACGGCCACCTTGTAGACACCGACGTGCACAAAAGGCAGTGAGAGGCCCACAGAGGCGTCAGCAAGAGGAGAAACAGGACACCAGCTCCTCTGCCCGGGAAGTGGAGCTGCAGTCACCCGGAGCAGCCTGTGGGGCTGGGCTGGGCGCCCTCTGCTTTGTCCGCCCTCCTCGTAGCCTGGCTGGGGTGAAAGCTGAAACCCAGAGGAAGCTCGACAGCGTCGGGATGCAATTACTTAGGAAGCACAGACTTCCTTTGAGTCCCCGATTTTCAAATCAGAGAATCTAGAAAACTCGGCCACCCCACCTCTCCTCACTGTCCATCATCCCCTCCAAAGGAAAGCGTCCTGTCTTCTTACACAGACACAAACGACCTGTCTCACAGACGAACTTATCCATTTTGATCAGGGCCTCCTCTGTGCCAACTTCCAGCCCTCTCAGAAAACAAAGAGAAAGAAAGAATCGGGGACACGTGCATAATTGGATCAATAATCTCCATTTCGGAAATGGCCTAAATATACTTTTACATGAACATTGTCCCGAAAACTCAGTAAGGGTCAACTTACAACTCACTTAATAGCAGAGAATCCTCACTAGAGAGATGATACCCAGTCCAGCCCAATAAAGGAAATCGTACAGGGAAATCTACAATCACATGGGGGCACCTTTGGCCTGAACATGAAGAGGGACAGTCTGGGGCAGCATGAAGACCAACTTCCCCTCAGTCCTGGAGTCCTGTATGTGCTGGGAATTCCTTCCCCAGCCGCCAGTTCAGCTCAAGGCCCACAAAATGCACGTGTATAATTCCTTTGCCGGAACTCACATGTCTGGGTGGGCATGCCTGGTGGACACCGCCTCAATGAATGACTTTGACTCAAGATGAACTGCCCCGGGTCATTCTGTTGAACGCGAAATGCCTAGTTTGGGGAGGAAGGGGCGAGGGATGATTTGTGCAAACACTTGGAGGTCAGGCAGCTCTTCTCATCCCCAACTGCTCCCTCAAGACCTTCTGAATAAATGAAGGAATGAACTTGAAGGCATTACTTGTTGAGAGATGGACTTGGGACATCTTTTCCGTAGCACTCCTGACACACATCACCACCTGACATAGTGTACTGTCTGCCTCTCTTTCCTGGAATATAAGCTCTATGAGGTCAGGGACCTTATCTGAATAGTAACCTACTATATCTCCAACACCTAGAATTAGGTAGTAGGTACCTAAAAAATATTTGCTGAATGATACACATGACTACATTAGCTATGGGATATCATTGGAGAGTGGCATCCCCAATGGCACGAAGAACGAGCCTCATGGAATGTTCTACTCCAAAGGCCATGAAACACATGTTCAGATGCTCCTCAGCACAATTCATGATCCAATCCATGACAGGAAGTCCAGTAAGTCAGTCAGTAGTAGGTTGACACGTGGTGCCAGCAGAGTCAAGGCATGGTCTCAATGCCAATTTGATCCTGACCAAGTTAACTCAGCCTCACGGCCACAGCCCCTCCTAAACTGGCAGGCATCACTAGCATGCATTCACATGTGGGGGTGTGTGTCTGCCTGTGGACACAGCGTTTAGAACTTGGGTTTATTATCTTTATTGTACAGAAGATGTACACAGAGACTAGTGACTAGACCTGGCTCATGCAGGTGGCAAGTTGCAAAGATAGGATTCACCCCTGAGCACTCGGCTACTGCTGTATTCACTTAGCTGCACCCACCTAGACCGCGGGGGACCAGACAGTGCACCCAGGAGGCCTCTCTGCGCAGAGTCTGGCTGTGCCCCGGCAGGCCCAGGGAGAGCGCCATCCTCCTCCTCCATGTCTGAGGAAGAGCTCAAAGGTCTCTCTCTGCTTCTCAAAGCCACCAGAAGCGCAGTCCTTGTCAACCCTCCCTGCCCCCCACCCTGCCCCCACCAGCTGGACATCCCCTCTCACTTCCAGGCTTGCATGGAGTCGAGACGGAACACTGCTCTATAACCTTTTTTTAAAAATCCCCTCTGGTGTTTCAGCCTTTCTTGGAAAATAAATACATCAATTCTTAGTCATCCGTCCTAAGTACCAGGGCACAAAGAAAGCCACAGAATTTTCTAAACTTTCCTTTTGGCCAGCATTTCAGCTGTACTTCCTACCAGATCTTCTTCCCAGAGACACCCCAAGCAGCAAAATAAATGACTAACTTGAGTTCTATTTCTTCATCCCACTTCCCCCGTGGGGGGGAGGGGTCTAAAAAGTGGAGAAATAGACAAAAATGCAGGTAATGGCAGAGAAAAAGAGGATGCAAGTGAGGGCACTGAATGAAAGCAAGGTCTGAACACCAGCCCCTGGAAACCCAACCAAATTATTGACAGATGCTGGCCCGACAGGCCCAGCTTAGTAGCCGCGAGAAGAAAGGGAGCCGGGGGCGGTGGCGGGGCAGGCAGAGCCCTTGGCAACTTCCAGCAAAGCAAACAACACAACTTCCTCACTCTGCAGTCCAGGACCCCACTTTTCTTTTTCTTTTTTGGAAGAGAGATTAACGTCACTAAATAATAGAAGACCTACATTCCTGAAAATTTAATGACTGTCCTACATCAAGCAGCTGTCAAATTTATTTGCTTGTTTTCCTGACAAAGTGTTTCATCCTAAACGTTCACGGAGGATCTTGCCTTCATCCGTCTCAAGTCACTGACGGGGGACGGGGGGCGGGGTGTGGGCTGGGGTGAGAGGCAACTCAAAAAAGCAGGAAATCCCCAGTTTCTAATTAACCCCTTCATTTCGAAGACTGGATCAGCCTGCCTTTCCCCCAAGCAATTCCACAGAAATCACACAGCAGAGGATAAACCAGACAATCTCATTTTACTTTTCTGGAATTATTAGCCAATTCCAACAGGATTCTGTGGTGTCTTTGACTTGACCCTCTTCCTTCAGCTCGCTTCAAGGCTGGTGGTCCCAATGCCCCTAATGCCCTCCCTCCCAGGTGGCTTCTTTGGTTCCTCTCACCCCCGCCACCACCCCCTGCCCCCATCTCTCTTCCCACCTCTGGGGAGGGGGAGTTCTCTACGGCCAGCCCTTTGGTGCAAGTGGCCATTCCTGCCTGGGCACCAGCCCGTCATCTTCCTCCCTAACCACCGACCTGGCCCAGTTCTCTTTCCACACTTCTCCTCTTCTCTGGGAATAACCCCAGGAATAGGGGCTATCATAAGAAACCTGAGCTCCGTCCTTAACCACCGATGCCACCGTGTGGGGAGGGATATGAAAATTGCCCCCTGCTCCCTGTCTCCTTGGTAACCAAGTCCAAAGCTGCACCTCTGAGACCAGCCCTTTGTTCCAGTATCATGTACGCCTGGTCCCAGGAGGCAAGAGAGGGTGAAACTCAAGTTTCTCCACTGTGCACGAGAGCTACCCCCAAGTCCTTGAAACTAATCATTAAGCTTCATTTGTAATTACAGGGGAACTGGGACTAGGCATGCGCTCCCACTTCCTCCCTGCCCTAGTGGTCCGGGCTCTGGCAAGGTTGGCCATGAAAGTTCAACTGGGCTTCAGACAGAAAGGCAGCTCCTGGCACGCATGCGTCACGCATTGACCATTTCCTTCTTGGTGGAAATACATCAATTCTAACACAGGAGTGTTAGCCAAGCTCCAGGTTATGAGCAAAGAAGTCAACGTGAGCAAGAAACTTCATCTGCAGAGAAGAGAGACATTTGTTTCCTGTCTTTAGCTTCTCCTTGGAGGCTGATTTGGAAAATGAGGAGAAAGAAGGGGACTGTCTGGAGGCGGGGGGCAGCTGGTCCCAGAATCAAGCTCCACCATTTCCCCTCTGCAGGAGACAGAAAAGTGACTGACAAGCCAAGTTAAAATTGCAGACAGGACCCCTGTCCTCAATGATATAATGCCAGCACCCAGAATCGTAGGTGGTACATAGTAGGTGCTCAATAAAGATTTGCCGAGTGAATTAATGAAAACCAGCAGCCAAAGAAACCTTAGCTTCAGAACTTAAAGAGAACTGTACATTTCACATTAGAGTACTGCATTAAAAATGCTGCAACAAGAGGGACTCAATTCTAGCTATATGTAGAGTCTTTTGCCATCTTTGATTCTGGCACTCAGACAGCGTGGGGAACGGGGACAGGATAAGGCATATAACTGGGTAAATATTTTTAGGTTCACGTCCTATTTGGGGTTCCCCAAAAAAGCAGCCCCTGAATGGATGATTTAGGTGCAAGAAGTGATCCTGGAAAGCCCAGCAAGAGTGGGCGGGGGGGTGGGGGTGGGTGTGAGACAGGGGAAGGAAGGAAGTCAATGCAAGTCACTGTGGGTGATGGGGGCTCGATTCTGCAGTGGACCCTCTGAGAGAGTGTGAAGTGCATCTCAGGATTGTCCCACTAAGTGGGGAGGAAGAATCTAGAGTATTCTTCTACCAAATCTCCCTACTCTTTGGGTGAAGGTTGCTGTGTGTGTGTGTGTATAGAGGTGTGGAGCACACTCCTGAGAAAGCCCTCGGACAGAGAGACTGCAGTGCACCCAGTGCAGAAGCTGAGGCGGGCAGCGGATTGTCTACTGAGCTACAGGTGACCTCCGGGTGGCCCGGTACACCTACATGAAGAGGCGTAATTGGTTTTGTTCTTTGTTAGCTGTCACATCAGCCTGTCTCTCATTAGCCCAGTTGCCTATTGTTTAGATTTTTCCTCTCCTCATCAATAAAAGCAACTGAAGTGTTTCCTTTGGGGAAAAAAAGAGAGCGAGCAAGAGAATGGAATCCTGTGGCGGTCGAAAAAGAGGAGAAACAAGACTGCTTCCGAATCAAAATAGCATCAAGACAAAAAATAGGAAAAAAACTGCCTGCAGAAAGTTCCGCGCTTTTTTTTCTCATTCATTGTTAACACTCTAAAATAAAGCACGCTATAAATATGAAGCACTGGGATGTTTGCAGAACATCAACCTACTCAAGTTTAAAACATGACACACATTCCTGAGAAGCTAACTGTAAATTGTGTCATGTACCGAGAATTATTTTTTTTCACTTTTTACTTGCTTTGAAAATGCAAGATTTCCTGGCCAAAACAATCTGATCAGGGGAAATGTTTCTTGCCTAGAAATGGCAATAAATGTTTAAAAGGAATTTGAATCTCACCAGGCTTACAGATCTGAATTTGATTTCCTGCAACGGAACTTTTGGCTGATCTCAGCCACGACACACACACCTTGTCCACGGGCACACGCTCACACATGCCCGCACAGAACGGGGGGTGGGGTGGCAGCGTCATCTCTGGGCTCCAGTGAAGCTCTTAAAACCTCCTGTCCAACACTGCAGGAAAGGGAAGCAGTATCGCGACACAGATAACGGCTAACACCTCTTGAGCACTTACTATGTGCCAGGCACCACTGTAAACAGGGTCTTCATTTTTGACAGAGACACAATTTACTCATGAAATATCTTAGACAGATCTAAGACCTGGTTATAATACTAGTTTTGATTGTTTCATACTGCCAACTGATTTTAGGCTTTGGTTAGAATGCATTCTAGCCTTACTTCTAGTTGCTAACGGCTGTTATTAAATATGAAACTATACTACTTATGCTCTGAGCATTTCGATATGTCAGAACTCACTTAATCCACACACCCTATGCAACCAATTACTCTTCTAGTCCCATGTGATGGAGGTGGAAACTAAGACAGAGAAGTGAAATAACTTGCCCAAAGTCACTCAACCTGTAAGCAGCAGAGCCAAAATGTGAACCTGGCAGTTGGGCTCCAAGCCCACTTTCTTAACTATCAACTAACCCAATGCTGGGACGCACGAGGGCTGGACCCTAGTCCAGGCTCGACCTCTACCCACATGTAACCTTGACGTGGTATAGAATCCTCTGGGCCTCTGTGTCTGAGAGCATTCTTCAGTTATTGGGTGTATACACTTCTCTGATCATTTCCAACAGCTGGAAAATGCTAAGTCTTTAATATGAGATACTGAATGTTGGCAAAATGAAACAGCATCATTAATTCTAGCATTATTCAGTACGGCTGGTATAACATCAACTTTGCACGCCCTTCATCGGCATTTATGAAGTGCTCGCTGCATATTTAACAGTTTATACCCTTTCTAGGATAAGAATGGCATCTCATGCATCTTTTTTTTTTACATCTTTATTGGAGTATAATTGCTTTACAATGGTGTGTTAGTTCCTGCTTTATAACAAAGTGAATCAGTTATACATATACATATATCCCCATATCTCCTCCCTCTTGAGCCTCCCTCCCTCCCACCATCCATATCCCACCCCTCTAGGTGGTCACAAAGCACCGAGCTGATCTCCCTGTGCTATGCGGCTGCTTCCCACTAGCTATCTATTTTACGTTTGGTAGTGTATATATGTCCATGCCACTCTCTCACTTTGTCACAGCTTACCCTTATCTTTCTTGACTAGCACAGTAGGACCTAACTGGCACTCAAACAAATTTGTTAAATGAATGAATAGCTGAGAGTGAAATCAGGACATATATTTTCTCAGAACTATGGTACTGCCAGAGTCCCTAGACATACTCTAATCTAACTCTCTACTCCCACCCCTTTGTAGAGATGAGGAAATAGAGTTTAATGAAGTTGAGAAGGTAGGGGAGGGGAGAGAAGACAGGTTTCTAACTCCACCTGACTCGGTCCCTGCCATTTCTCCATGATGGTATTTGAAGCCACCGTTCAGCATGTCAGCTAATAGACCAGGGACACCTTCCAAAGTCAGATGTAAATAATTTCTGAGGTGTTGGCAATTTTTTGGCTACTTAAAATTTTTTTAAATATATGTTTTATTGAAGTGTAGTTGATTTATAATGCTGTGTTAGTTTCAGCTGTACAGCAAAGTGATTCAGTAATACATACATATATATCTATTTTTTTCAGATTCTTTTCCCCTATAGGTTATTACAAAATATTGAGTATAGTTCCCTGTGCTATACAGTGGGTCCTTGTTGTTTATCTATTTTATATACAGTACTGTGTATCCATTAATCCCAAACTCCTAATTTATTCTTTCCCCCCTTTCCCCTTTGGTAACCATAAGTTTCTTTTCTATGCCTGTGAGTCTATTTCTGTTTTGTAAATAAGTTCATTTGTATCATTTTTTTTTAGATTCCACATATAAGTGATATCATATGATATTTGTCTTTGGCCACTTTCTCATAGTATGAAAAATTGAGGTTGGAATTGTATTTCATTCATTCTAGACCAAATTTTGAAATTTAGGTGACCGAGGACATATAGATGTTAGAAGCTAAGCCTGCTTTAAGACAGTCATCATATTTCATTCCCTGATTTAGGCACATAATAGAAGAGGTGTTTGACCTAGTCAAAACAAACAAGGTTCCATTTAAAATTTAAATAGTGAACTCTCAGTAACCCTAGGAATATACAGCGTGGAGGTTCCAGAATGCTGGCATCTCCAGAGGTCATCTTTATTTCCTTGTGTATCTGAACCTTTTCTCAAATTAGGTCCATGAGGATTTCAAAGGATCCACTGAAATCCCTAGGTTCCTAGTTACCATTCACGAATTCTGATTATGGTCCATACCAACTTATAAAGCTACTCACTGAGACACTAGGGAAGTTGACGGACCCTGGAAGTCTTGAGTTACGGGCTAAGGGAAGAAACATTGGCTACATTCAACAACTATAAGGGATAGTCATGTCAGTTCCAATTGTTCTTCCCACTGGCAGGGCAATTAGGAGAAGGAAGAAAACCAGAGAAGGATGTCATGTCCAAAATTCCAATCTTGGGCCACTGAGGTCTACCAGATAACCTTTTCTTTCTTTTCTTGTTTGTTTTCCTGTCTGTGAGCTGGGAGGAGAATGAATATACTATTTGTTTTGTTTGAAGATTTCCTTCTGATGAGAGATTCTGGGAATGCATCAAGGCTAGATAAGGGCCCATCCCTCAATCTAAGAAGATGTAAGCGGAACAGACCTGGATGGGGTCCATCATGTGGCCTCTCCCTGTCACTGCTCCCTGTGAAAGGGAAAACAACTGTGTGTTTATCCTTACTGCTGACAGTGTGCAGATGTGTTTTCTTAATGGCACTTGTGACACATTTATTTATCCTCTTTGCTGCTTGGAGCCTGTGCTTTTCACATCTTTTCCAGCTGTACAGGGCAAGTCTGTTGGTAACCTTCTATTTTTTCAGACTGATTCTCTTACCCTGGATCGTTTGTTTTGTTTTTTAAGTAACTTAAACCACACAAGTAGCCCTTGGGAGAAGGATTATTTAATCAAGGGAAAGTTGTTTAGAACACCACCCATGAGATCTTCCCATAGTTCACCCCTTGGCCGGGACAAAGGTTGGGGGGTAAGAAAAAATGAGATTTGCCTTGTATCAATCTTTCTAAGAAAAATTCAAGGAATGTCTGGAAGGTGGACAGAGACTAAAATCTATCCACCTCTTTACTTTTATCACAGAATGTCTCGAGTAACACAAAGGAGAAATTAACTGCCAATGGTGCCAAGCTAAGCTCTCAAGTGGACACTGAATTTTAGGTTACTGGTTCACGTTGTGTACTATTATTTGAGGGTGAATATGAATATACACATGACTGACTACGGTGTGGGTCTTAGATCCAATTCTTTCAGGTGGCGGAGGATAGTGAGGGAGGAGCATATTCGGTATCTCTAAATGCTCGTTAGGGAACAGCATTTCCTGGATACTCTGGACAACAAGAGAACTACTGAACATCTAATATCCCTCTACCTCTCGTTCTGCATCCTGCCACAGGCCAAGAGAACCAACAGCCACAGACACCCTCTTTTCCTGCCGTGCGATACATCTGTGGGCTCTTTCCACTGAAATTCCAATGAGGGCACAACTCTCTGGAATGAAAGAGGCCCACACTCGGGTCTGAAGCACATGATGGCAGGCGACAGTGTGCAAATAAGACTTTTGGCAGCCGGGGAAGTGAAGCGAGGTGATCCCCAGCCATAGCCTGTCACATCTCCAAATACACATCCCAGACGTTCCAGATACACCAGCCGTTCGTGTACCAACAAATACTGACTGCACACCTACCGGGAGCCAGACCCCCTGCTAAGGGCTGAGGACACAAGAGCAAACAATATCAGCATGGTTATGAGCCTGCACTTTAGTGAGGGAAGTAGAAGGAAAGCAAGGACGTAACCAAGCAGACAAAAATACTTCTCAATTGTGAGAAGATCAAGGAAGGAGAAAAAGAGGGTGCTGCGATAGAGAAAAATGGGAAAGGAGGGGCTACGGGAGGATGAGCAGGGTTCTGGCAGATGAAGTGATGGGGAAAAGAGCAGGGGGAATGGCATACAAGAAGGAGCTTGCGTGGATTTAAGGCCTGGTGACGGGCCAGCATGGCGGGGGAGCGTGGGTTTCGTTCCAAGCGCAATGGGAAGGGTATGAAGAGCTTGTAGAGGGGCAGGCCAGTGTGTGGCCCATGAGTGGACATCGGCCAGAGAGGAGGCGACTTCTGTGGTCTAGGCAAGAGGAGGTGCTGGCCTGGTCTGGGGCCGTGGTGCCAGCGGGGGAGAAAAGGAGGCGGACGGGAGTGAATTCTCTTCTGCCCTGGTTGTCCCCGGCTCGCCTCGTGATGAATGGATGCCATGTTAAAACAGAGCCTCAGGTCTAGATCCTGGGAACGGGGCTATTGTGTGCCTCAGTTCCCGTCTGTTACACCTATCACACAGGGTTAAGCCTTGCTTAGGCTAGTGTCTGGCACATAGACGGTGCTTTAAAAAAAAACCGTTAGCTATTATTATGGTGTGATCAGGTCGTAGGAACTAATAGTTCCTGACCACTTACTATGTGGCATACACGTGACATGGATGATCTCGCTTAGTTTTTATCCTAAATGGTACTAATACACAGGGCAGACCACATGAGCTACTAGGAACATTCCATCCAGCTTGCGTGCAGGGCGAAGGCCCTCTGCAGGACTGCCTTCTGCACGGGACAGGGCACCCAGGTGACACTCTGGGATTGCAAGAGTCGAGACACGGCCAGTTCTGTCCGGCATGCCCAGCGACCCACCGGTGGTTTTCAGGTGAGCTGGCTGACACCCCGGGAACATGGGGTCCCGTCGCCTTGACCTTTGCGGCCACATGGCAGCGCGGCAGAGAGGCATCTCCCATGGGGATGCCCGATTTATCTACTGCTTTTGAGGACAGATACGGGGGCGGGGGGCACACCTACCACTCCATCTGGAAGGACAAGGACGGGAAATTAGGGAGGGGGAAGGTACTTTCATAGCTTTACTCACACTTTGAAAACTATGTGACTCACCCCTCTGCCTTCTTTTAAGGGGGTCCCTTTTCCTCTCTCCGTCTGTCTTCTTCCCTCTGGCTTGCTTTTCCTCCCTCCCTCTCCCATCCTCTTCCTCCCCCTCCCCGACTTCTCCTTCCCTCTTTTTCTCTCCCCCTCTCTCTTTCTCTTCTCTCTCGCTCTCCCCCAGGTCTCCCTCTCCCTCTCTCTCACTCTATCTCTCTGTCTCCGTCTCATGCGCCCACGGACACACACACACACACACACACACACACACACACACAGACAATTGGAAACAGCTTCTTTTCTTCCCTGGCTGCCCTCTCCCTGGGGCTTGGGGCAGGGCGGCATGGAGGGGACGTGGTGGAAGCCTGGGAGCCCATCTATCTCCTCTGAGACAAAGGGCAGGGTGGACGCTGCTTGTTTATTTATTTTTCCCTTCGAAGCTATAGATCACCCTTGAGTAGAGGAGACAGCGCGTAACCCCAGTGCAGTCTGCCAGGGACACAGCCTGTTTATCTGTGTGGGAGACCGAGCTGAGGGGGAAGGAAACCAACTGTCTTTCTCATTTAGGTCATCAGAGAAAACGGAGTGAGAGGGTGGCAGGGGGACAGGGAGAGCGCCTCCCACTGCAGCTTCGCCTTCCGCCCAAGGCTGCAGGGTCGCCCCAGTCTCATCCTTTTAAGCACCCAGCGTACAACTGGTTACTGAGAAACACGGAGAATCAGCCCATTCTTGGCCCACATGGGGACATTTCTTTTATGCCTTCCATAATTATTTTCAAAGTAAATGAATTAACTATAAGCCTCACCCTAGAGGCCAAATCTTCCGTTCAGTGTTAAGTAGACTCAAGATGAGAACTATTATTAGCTTCATATCAGAAAAGGCAATTTTGCTTTCCCGTTCTGCAGCACAGAAGAGGACTTGGCTTGCCAGGCAGATGAACAGTGACACTAATGTAACTCAGAGAGGCATATCTGGCGCCTGCTCAGTGCCCGGGTGGGCCTGGCTGCCCCTCACGGGGCCCAGCAGGGTGGGCAGAAGCCTGCTCCCAATGGCACCAAGCCAGCCCAAATCAGGGATGTGCACAGCATGTCCCACTGAGCCCAAGAAGGAATTCACAATGTTTCCTCTCCCATAATCACAAGCTGTGACAGATCAGATAATCAGGTGTGTCAAGTGGCTTTTTAAAGGAATAAAGTCCCGGAATAAAAAAAAAAAAAAAAAAAAAAAAACGCTAATCCTCTCTGAATCTCAGTGTCTTCACTCATCAAGCAGAGCAGGAGATGGAAGGCGATGAATTCCAAGCTCTCTCCCAGATCTCAGCTTCTCTAATTCATTCATTTACTCATCCATCCATCCATCCATCCATCCATCCATCCATCCATCAATGTGTTGAGGAGCGACCAGGAGTGAAACCCTGTGCTATGTGCTGGGGATGCCATGAGCAAAGAGAAAGACAGAATTTCTCTTCTCATGTAAGTAAAGCCCGGTGGGTGCTGGTATGTGCCACATTAAACAAAGAACTCACAAAGAATTATTGTCGTGAGTGCTAACTACAGCTTTATTTAGATAATAAAGAAAGGGCTTCCTAAGGCATCTGCTTTAGATCAAAAGCAATATTCAGTGAAAGCATTAAGATAAAAAGTCAATTAACGGGGCTTCCCTGGTGGCGCAGTAGTTGAGAATCTGCCTGCCAATGCAGGGGACACGGGATCAAGCCCTGGTCTGGGAGGATCCCACATGCCGCAGAGCAACTGGGCCCATGAGTCACAACTACTGAGCCTGTGCGTCTGCAGCTTGTGCTCCGCAACAAGAGAGGCCGCGACAGTGAGAGGCCTGCGCACCGCGATGAAGAGTGGCCCCCGCTTGCCGCAACTAGAGAAAGCCCTCGCACAGAAACAAAGACCCAACACAGCCAAAAATAAATTAAAAAATAAATAAAATTTAAAAAAAGAAGTCAATTAATGTCCACCATTTGTGAGGAAATTCTTACAAATGTTTGAAATATCCCCTTCCAAAGTGTGACAGTGGGAAATGGAGGCTGAAGATATTTTCCATCACATAACCATGCCTAGGAGATGTGTCATGGTCAAGCCAAGCATGGTGAAAGTGGCTACGTATGTGTGACATTGGTACGTGGCATAAATGCAGGAGCAGGACAGTGAGGCATCCCCTACATACAGACGCTATGCAGGTCATCATTCTGTACAGCAGACACTTGGCCTTTGTAGCTTTTACTCATAAGTTTTTGACCCTTTCTTGTGGCTTCCAAATATAGAAATCAGCAGTTTTCCTAAAGAATGTGACTGAATAGTGCCCACGGGGAGGCTGGTGTGACTGCCTGAGACACCTGGCTAGTGAGTGATGTCAGCCAACCAGCTGGCAGTCCAGGCGAGCATGGCTTTGCTGCTCTTTATTTGAAGTCACGCTCTCATAGATTGTTAAAAACCATAATAGTGCCAGTAGGTGTGTATCAGTTATCAACTGCTACGTAACAAACCAGCCCAAAACTTTGTGGCTTAAAACAGCAACGATGGGACTTCCTGGGTGGTGCAGTAGTTAAGAATCCGCCTGCCAATGCAGGGGACATGGGTTCGAGCCCTGGTCTGAGAAGATCCCACATGCCATGGAACAACTAAGCCCGTGTGCCACAACTACTGAGCCTGCGCTTTAAAGCCCACGAGCCACAACTACTGAGCCCACGTGCTGCAACTACTGAAGCCTGTGCACCTAAAGCCCGTGCTCTGCAACAAGAGAAGCCACCGCAATAAGAAGCCTGCACACCACAACAAAGAGTAGCCCCCGCTCAACGCAACTAGAGAAAGCCCGCACGCAGCAGCTAGCAGCAACAAAGACCCAATGCAGCCAAAAATAAATAAATAAAATACATAAATTTATTTTTAAAAAACAGCAATGATTTATCATTTCTCATGATTATGTGGATCCACTGGGTGGTCCTGCTGGTTTCACCTGGCCTCACTCATGTGACTGGATTTAGCTGGGGGGAGTAGACCTTGAAGGTCCAACATGTCCGGCTGGTGGTGCTGGCTGTTAGCGGGCTGCCTTAGCCCTCCTCCACATGGCCACTCATCCGCCAGTAAATGATGCCATCTTCCTTCCAGGGAAGTCTCAGGACAGTGGCCGAGAGGGCCAAGGCAGAAGCTGCAAGGCCTCTTAAAGGTCTAAGCTCTAGGACTTGAACAACGCCACTTCCACCAGATTCTGTTGCTCAAAGCAAGTCACAGGGTCAGCCCAGAGTCAACTGGGTGGAGCACACACTCCACCCCTTAATGGGAATCACTGCAAAGAATTTGTGGCCATACTGAATTCACTGCAGAGTGAGAGGGAAATCTGGAGGGGAGTTTTGCAGTGTGGTTAGCTTGTGGTATGAGGCTCTGCATGGAAAACATTGGACTCACCTTAGAAATGTGCCTGAGAAGAGTCCTGAGCCTAAACAAACATTTCCACATTCCAGAACTGGGGAGTTGTGAAAGGTGCTCAGGACATACCTCTCAAGACTGTGTGTTTAGGTTGAACCATACGAAAACTGCTTGATATTTGAGCAATTGAGCCTCAAAAAATGGCAATTTCATAGGCTCTAACCTAACCCATACTGAAAAAAATGCCATCTGATTTAGAGCTGCTGGAGAATGGAGTGCCTGCTAAGACGAATTTCTTGGTGGGTCGTGTGAACATCGCCAATTCTCTCATGCACACCACACGTGGAATCATTCCATTTCAATGTGATTGATTCTGAAGATATATGAGGCGCCATTTGAACCCCCAAATTGCACAGAGCAATGCAAAGAGCGTTGGATCCCAGGACCCACTAGGCTTATATCTAGGGTAGTGGCTCTCAATTAGGGACGATTCTGCCCCTCAGGGGATATTAGCGATGTCTGGAGGTATTTTTGAACGCAGCAACTTGGGGGAGGTGATACTGGCATCAAGTGGTTAGAGGCCAGAGATGCTGCTAAATACCCATTCCCAAGACAGCCCACCACAGCAGAGAATTACCTGGCCCTGAATGTCACTAGTGCCAAAGTTAAGAAGTCCTGGTCTAGGTAGATGAGAGGTCAATTTCCATGTCTGGGCTCCATTTCCTCATCTTTAATAGGAAACAAAACAATTGCTTTTCAGGTGTTCTGTCTACTTCTAAAATTCTACGTATTATGTATGTGCGATGACAACGCACTTCTTCGAGTTTTCTGATCATTTAGATTTCATATGAATAAGTTGCCTAGGGGTGTGTGTATCTAAATGGCCAGATGGTATGGATTGATCAGTAGATTAGCTTTAGGAACAAACCCAGTAAGAAGACAGAGAGTCTGCGAGAACACAACCTGTTGGAAAAACACACATCTGTGCCAATTTTGTAGCATAAGCACACCACTGGCCTACAAATGTGACTCACGCCTACACACTGCCTCACCCTCTACCCCTCCTAGGGCACCTTTGCTCTCCCGCCCCGTCCCACCACCACACACACTCGCCACCCACAGAAACCATACCTGGCCCCTCCTTCTTGGCTTTCCATTCACCCTCTCATCACCCACCAATCCCAGAGAATGACAAAAATTTTCTTGCGTGACTGATCGACCCTGTGAGGCTTTTGTGGTTAAGATATAAAGTTCCTGAAAAAACCTTCCTGAATCTGAACAGGACTGCAGTGACATCAAAGCTTTTCCCTTTCAATGCCTTTCATCTTTTGCAGCCTCTGGCGTTCTCCCCACCAGCGTCAAGTCAATTAATTGAGAAGTCATTAGAAAGGCCCTCCTCTGTAAAGGCCCACCTCGTCAGCTCCAGATCTGGGGCTTCTGAGAAAGAACAGAAGGGCCCAACGGCCTCCACTGTATTGGTGCTTCTCCCATCTCCACCCCGCCTCCACCCCTTTCTGTTCTCAGCTGAGGCTGGTCCCAGGAGGTATCAGTGAGCTGGAGGGAATATGCTCATCCCATCAAACATTTATTGAGTGCCCGCTATGTGCCAGGCATTGAAATTGAACCTGGCCCAGTGCCCATCCTAAAACATCATCTCCTCCTTATTTCCCTATCCAGCTGTGGCCTCATAAGATCAGACCCTTTGTCAGTTTCTTCTGCCTTGCAGATGTCTCACCTGTGGCCTCAGATATGGAATCCCTAGCCACTGCTTTCACAAAATGCAGGCCACAGTCACCAGGAGAACTTAGCCGCGGCTGCCTGGGCACAAACCATGGCACAGAAGTAGCTGAAGGAGGCTGCTTTGTTATGGGGGGGAAGTCACTGATTTGCCAGCACCCCAATTTTACCTGACTGCAATTCTAGAGCAAAGGCTTCACTTCTTGGTCCACAGGCAGAATTTTAAGGATTCAGGCAAGTGTACCCCAAATGTGCAGGAACTAAAGATTCTACTGAAAGGTATTAAAATCTAGAATTTCGCACTTGCTTCTTTTTATATTTAGGTATAATTCACATACAGTAAAATGCACAGGTTTGAAATGTACAATATAAGTAATTTTGACAAATGTGTAAATATATACCACGGAACCCATACCACTATCCTCTGGCTTTTGAAAATCTTTCTTCAAAAACGTTTTCGTTTATTATTCCAAATCTTCTATTATATCTAATTAAAGGGTAGAAATGTTTATAGATACCATAACTGTGAGAAAGTCCCCTCCCCAACAATATATAATACATACCCCTATGTGACTGTAGCAGCCACTGCCAGAGGCTCCCCTCCTCCCCATAGCCCTTGGACCTCTCACCTCGGTGTACTGCACCTGACTTCCAAAGGTCTCTATCTGCATCTCTGTATCTGGATTTTCTTTCCAAAACTGAGGAAGGCCACTCTATCCGCAGGCTCGCCCAGAAATGCTGAGGAATTAGCAACCCCCAGGAGCATCTCTTAACGAATGACTATTCAGAGTTGGAGTATAAATACCCCAGCTCCCTCACCCCTTAGGTGGGAGCACTCTTGAGTGTTCTACACTCCTGGCATCTCCCTTGGGATTCAGCTCCAGTTGCTCACAGCAGTAATTCGCTTAATAACCCTTTCATAGCTTCATTTCCTTCCCCATCTCCCTTACCCACTCTACTACCAAGTGTTTCCTTCACCTCTCAAGTAAACTACTTGCACTTCAGCCTTTGTCTCAAGGTTTACTTCTCGGGAACCCAAACTAAGATGATCATCCACAAACCATTTATAGTATTTGCCACTTGGGAGCAGTAGCATAGGGTTTTTCTATATTCTGTGTACATACACACATATTAGGGAAAAGGCTGAGAACAAATTTCAGGAAAGATGAAAGCCACACACTTCAGACCCTGGTTCATCTGGACTATGATTCTGTTCCTGACCAAAACACACATTTAGATCTCTTCTATCATCATCCAAGGTTAGACAAATGTGCCCTCAACTCCCTAATCTTTCCTCTCACAACCCCTTAAAACCTTTTCAATATTTCATTGCCCTATTTTTGGGAAATTAACATCGTGTTTTCTGTTCCCAGGGAGAGGGTCTCTTCCCTGACTGCTTCAGTGCCTTTTATTTCTCATTAGAACTGTGCCCATGAGCCTGGGTTATTTCTTTTCTTTCTAAAAGCTGGCACCACATTGTAGGCAGCTCTCCAAGCTCTAATCCAGCCCTGCCAAGCCAAACCATGCTTTGAGAAGGCATGATTTGTGTGTGTGTGTGTGTGTGTGTGTGTTTGTACACCTGCATGTGTGTAGACCTCAAAGTGACCCTATCCACTGGCTTGAGAAGTCAAGAGCTGGGAATGCAGGAAAGAGGGCTCCTCTTTGCTCTCACTCCCTCCAAGGCCCTACAAGGGAGGACTTTTCATTGCAATACACTCATGACACTTGTGTGAACCCTCCCCCCCTTCCCAGACAGTGGAGTGGAGACATACCTCTGCACCCCTCCCAAGTGGGTGATCTGGCAAAAGTAAAAGGACAGGCCCATGTGGGTTGGGAATGAGGAAACAGCAGGAGAAAGGTTCGTATTTCTGCCTGTTCCATCATCACAGATACTGTTTTTCACTACTACACAACCATGACATTGATCCAGCTGAGCAATATGGAGGCTAGCATACATTGGAGCATCTTCACTTCATAGAACAACCCTATCCAAGTAGCCGCACAGAAAAGAGGTAGATCGGAGCCACTTCTGATGCTTTTGCTACCCTGGACATGAGGAACTGCTCACCAGTAAGTCAGATTCCCTTTCCCACCCCTGGGAGATCAAAAGGCATCCGAGTTTTGAAGAGGATTGGTCTTCCCTCTCTTCAAGAAATACTATTTGTTGAATGAGTACAGGAATGAGCAAACAACCAGTGAATAAATGAAACAAACTTCAAGTCTACAGTAGGAGATTCACCTTGAGATCAAATGAGAAATTATGATGAACGCCTGGTCTTTTTATGGCATCCCCACCTCGTCACCTTCCAAAGCATAGTTTGCGCAACCTGAGCATGAAGTGGGCGGGAAGAGGTCTGCAGAAACCTTTCCTCACCTTGTCAAGTTCTTACTGCGTGCTGGGCACTGCTCTTCCATCTGCACATATGTTTTTTCTCATGTATTTAATCCTCCAGGAATCCTTGAGATGGTTATTATTCCTCTCATTTATCGGATGAGAAGACTAATTTTCAGAGAGTGTAACTTTCCCAAGGTTATGTAGCTGGTAAGGGGTGGAACAGGGGTCAGGACCGAACTCTGGCTGCAAAGCTCATGCACACCCCACTGCCCTGGCCAGTGGGGAATCTGGGAGGACAGACTTCTAAAATATTAATTACCAACTTAGCAAAAGTATAGTTGAAGAAATGAAAAGCACTTCTGATATGACACTGACATCTCTCTAAATCCAGTAATGAGAAAAACATCGTTAATTGATTTTGTTGTTGATTAAGATGTCCTTTGGGGAGAATGAGATGGGGGTGGGAGCCTGGGCAAGATTTAGCAGTAGCCAAATATGTGGCTACCATGGAGGATTAGAGAGCTTATAATGCCAGCAATCAGTTATATTTCACCTGTGAATAGGTTTTTCTTTTAAAATTTATTATAAGATATTTCAGGCATATTACAGTAAGCAAACCTCTTAAGATGTCCCCAATGTTCCTCACCTCTTGGTATTCACGCCCTTGTGTAATTCCCTCCCCTTGAGTGGGGGCTGGACCTAGTGACTGGCTTCTAGTAAAATGATGAAATATCCCATCCATAAATAGGTTATAAAAGATTGTAACCCCTCCCACCCCCTCCCACCCTCTGTCTCTCAAAACCCTCCGATAAATCTGCCTACCATGATGTAAGCTGCCCTCTGAAGTGGGCCATGTAGCAAGGAACTGAGGGTGGCCTTTGCGCAAGAGCCAGCGAAGAGCCGAGACCCTCGGTCCAACAGCCCGTGACAATAAATCCAAGTCCCACCAAGAGCCACTGAGTGAGCTTGGAAGCAAACCCACCCCCAGTTGGGCCTTGAGATGACTGCAGCCCCAGCTGACACCTTGATGCTGCCTGCGACAGGCCCAGCTAAGTTGTGTCCAGATTCCTGACCCATAGAGACTGAGATCATAAATGCTGTTGTTTTAAGCCACTAAATTCTGGGATGATTTGTTATGCAGCCATAGATAACTAGTACAAAGAGGTATAAAGAATAATATAGTGAATATTTGTCTACTGCTCACTGAGCTTAAGAAAAAAATTACAAACACACTTAAAGTCCCTTTTGTATTTTCAACTTAATCATATTCCCTTCCTGGCTTCCCACCCCAAATGTAACCACTCTCTGGAACCAGACTCTGGAAGGCAAGATATATGTATGTATGTATGCGTATGTATATGTGTGTGTGTGTATATGTGTGTATATATATATATCCCTTAACAAAATATAGCTTTCTATATATTCATCTATATATAAATTGTAGTATATTCCCTGTATCCTTCTGCAACTAGATAGTTTGATCAGTAGTATATTTTTATATACAACCATTTTAAGTCATTAATGGCTTAAAGTCATCCATTTTGCATTCCTTATAGAAATCCATCATTTAATTACATCACAATTTATTTATCCCCTCTCCAGACAATGAACTCATATATATATGCTTGCTACATGGCCCTCACACACACACACTCTCTCTCACCATATATATATATGCATACATTTGCATATATATGTATATTTGGTTGAGCCATATGAAATTGCCAATATTCAACCATCTTTTTAACCTACAAAAATAGCTCTTTCATGTGATTCAACCTAATAAATTTTCATACATGTAAACTATGGCCCTTTATTAACAATGATAATGCTAGTCAGACAGCTGTGTGGCTTTCGAAAATAACTTCATTTGCTTCATCTAAAACATGGAGATAATGATAGTACCTCCTTTATGGAGCTCGGTGAGGTTTTAATACGATGATGTGCATTCAGCCAGGTACATGCTGAGAACCCAATAAACGAGAGCTGGTGCTGTGGTTGTTTCCTTAATCATCCCCGTGATGGGTTTACCCTGACAGTGACCCATTTCCACCCCAAGGGCCTACAGAGACAGCCTCTGGGGTGTGGCCATTGGCATGTGTGTCCTTCACTCTGCTTGGGGGCTCTTACTGTACCTCCCCCTGTTGCCTTCCTCAGGACTGATCCTCAGGTTTTGGCTAGAAATCCCAAGGGAATATCCTCTCTCTCCTCAGATGAGACTTCAAAATCAGCCTCCTCCACAGCAGACCCAAAAAAGCTCGAAATTCTAGGAACAACCTTTTCCTGCAGTGTAAATGTTTCTGTCACTTCCAGTCCCAACCTAGGAAGTATTTCAAAAGAAAAATGAAATGAAAATAAAACCCAGCCTTGATTCTCCTCCATAATCTAACTCCAAGCCCCTTTAAATGCAGCCTGGGACTGAAGGCCAGGTTCAACAGAATGTGTATTTTATCCAAACCCGTCTGCTCTTCTCTCTTGCCAGCAACACATTTTTAAAAATCTAATCTCTGTTTTCTTTACATGAATCTAGACCAAATGTGATTTCTCCCCTGCATGTGAAAATAAATTATTTCAAATGTAATTTTCTCCTCCGGTTTGTTCCTGCTCCTCCAGAGACCTTTGAAGGGTGTAACTCCAGATGCAAACTGCCTGCTACTGCAGCACCAGCAGGAACTCCCAGGCCCCCAAGGTCCCCTGGGGGGGGTGGACGGGAGGGGGAGCATGGGGGGCGGCCAGGCTAAGCCCTTAGCACCTCGGATTCCCGCTTCACACTCCGAAATGGTATCTTAACTTCCCCCCATAAACGAGGATTGGGGGAGTGGAAATGAAGCGCTAGCCTCAAAAGGAAAGGAGTTCTTCTCCTGATACAGTGAATCCGTGTTACGGGGGTGTGGCTAGTGAGGGGCAGTGCACTCGGCACCTCTTTGGAGCCACTGCTACTCCAGGTGCAGCCCCTGGACGAGCACCCTGGGCATCACCAGGGAGCCTTCAGAAATGTCAATTCTCAAGGGATAGTCAGGGAGCTTGGGATTGACATGCACACACTGCTATGTATGAAACAGGTAACCAACAAGGACCTACTGTAGAGCACAGGGAATTCTGCTCAATATTATGTAACAACCTAAATGGGAAAAGAATTTGAAAAAGAAGAGATACGTGCCTATGTAAAACGGAATCACTCTGCTGTACACCTGAAACTAACACATTGACTATGCTCCAGTATAAAATAAAAAGTTACAAAAGCTGTCAATTCTCCAGCCCCACTCCAGACCCACTGAATCTGAATCTCTGAGCGTGGGGCTCCGCAATCTGGGGGCTGCCAAGCTTTCCAGGTGATTCTGTGCACGCTCCCATAGGAGGAGCCCTGCTTTAGGTAGTCGGCCACACACCGCGGAGACCCGTGCCCCTGGAGCTCGAATCTGTCACTGCAGCCTGGTGAGGGGACAGATGAACTACTGAATGTGAATCAAATGCAAACCAAGGGCCGAAGACCACAGTCCGCCGCAGGCCCTCCCACTAGCTCGGCAGCCCCCAGGCAGCCCCTCGCTGTAGCCACACGACGCGCTCACTGACACGAACGGTCTTCTGACTGGAAGAGGGTGAATGGTCACCAGGGTTGTAAACACGGCCACGGACCCTGAGCTGTTCCTTCTGCTACTGCAAACAGCAACCAATGTCTTCCAGTTGGGTTTCAAACTCTCAGAGACCAAACAATGAAGAACGAGACGGCACTTCAGCTCACCGGATCCCAGTCAGTGAGAAATGAGCCCAGGTTGTTTGATTCACGTACTAAATAAGTGACTGGATGCACTGTGCAGTTTAGGTCTTTGCATCCCTAGCAGATGCTACGGGTGCCCACCCATGTGTTCTTTTTATTTTTTAAAAAGTTTATTTATTTATTTATCTATTTATTTTTGGCTGTGTTGGGTCTTTGTTGCTGTGCGCGGGCTTTCTCTAGTTGCAGCGAGCGGGGCCTACTCTTCCTTGTGGTACGCGGGCTTCTCGTTGCGGTGGCATCTCTTGTTGCGGTGCCCTTATTCCATCCACCCTGTCACCCCTGCCCATCATCATGACCTATGTCCCCCTGCAGCTCTGGCCTGTGTCTGGGAACACGGGACATTTAAAAGGCCTCTGTCTAGTTTTCTGAGGACAGACATTGGAGAAACTCAATCATAGAAGCCTGGCTTGAGGAACTACACCCTGATACCCCACAGCTTTCTTTCTAGACGAAAGAAGAGAGTCTGAAGCAGCCCAGCAAATTCTACAGCAAGGCTCCTGGCTGTACCGTTTGTCTGGGTCCCAAACATCGCTCAGACAAGAGCAAAGCGGTTAAGGGGACAAATACAGAGGCACTGGCCTCAGTGAGCTGACTTAAGGCCCTGGGGACAGTACTCTCTGTCCTTAGCTGTGTGGCAGAGAACCACAGAGCTCCCATGAGCCACCGCGCTCACGATCAGAATGGCGGCGCGAAAGGACCAAATCCAAGTTCTGAAGGAAGTCGCCCCAGCTGCTCTGGGATTTCTCGCCCCCTCCCACAGGTGGCATACAGAAGTCTTAGCGTGTGGCACTGTCTGTCTCGCCGAGTGGCTCCCAGACACCGGGCTTCAGTAGCCGGGCCCCGTCTTCTCCTTTCCACTCCAGCAGGCGCGGGGCACATACTTGTTAACGGAGCGTGAGGCCTGAGAAATCCGTCGGCCCCGAGGCCCCCCGCACAGGAGTTTCCGGGCAGCCACATGGGCCGCCCAGGGCATGAAGCAGGCGGCTGCAAGGCAGGAGGGGGAGGACTCAGAAGAGGCTCGAGGTCAGGAAAAGTTGGGTTTTTTCCACTAATAAATCAGATCACTGCAGCTCATTCCTGTTGCTCTTGGCTGGCAGGACTAAAAAATAACTCTGAGTCACCAGTGCGACTCACGACAAGTGCTTCCTGTGTGGGATTCAGGCATTTCTCTTCTGTTTTCTTGGCAGAAGGAAGAAAGCAACACGAACGGGTGGAAGAAAGGAGTGAGGAAAGAGTTAACCTGCTGTGTTACCAGGTTCTGAACCCAAAGCCCATCCATGCTGGCTGTCGATGTGTGATCAGGTCCAGGAATGATACCTCCGAACCACCCGGATAAAAAGCCCACCGGGTTCTTAAGCGTCTCCTTGCCAGCTCTCCACACCTTCCCCCAGGAGGGCAGGGCCTCACCATGTTCCTCTGCTGAGGAGTCCCAGCTCAGGCCTTGTTCAATCCCATATCCCAAGCGAAAGGCCTTCTAGCTGTCTTTCCTGACCTCTGCAAGGAAGCTTGCTGGGCATTTAGCTATTGGCTCCGCCTTCATACAGGCAGAGGGAGAAGGAACCCTCTGTAGACAAGAGCTGATATAGGGTGGTTTGCCCAGGCCTGGGGAGTTTCTCAGGACATGGGACTGTCAGCGCTAAAACCAGGACAGCCCTGGGAAAACTGGGATGTGTCGGTCATCCTAGAGCTGAAAGCTGTGAGAACGTTGATGGAGGTCAGGGAGAAGATCCCGTGTTCTCGGTCTACGTTCTAGAAACAGCACTTCTCAAACACTGGTGTTCACGTGGGTCACCCAGGCATTGAGCTCAAATGCAGATTCTGATTCAGAGGGTCCAGGCTGGAGCCCGAGATTCTGCATTTCTAAGCAGCTCCCAGATGATGCTGATTTCATCATCAGGGATCTAGAATCGCTCCCTATTTGAGGAAGGTCACACACCATATCAGAGCATCCCTCTGCCTTCTAATTCCTCTTCCACACTTCAGCCCAGGAGGACAAGTACGTCCTACTGCCTTGGCATAGCCAATAAAGAACGGGACACTGCTGGCCACAGGGTCTGCTGAAAATGCTCCCGGCCAGGAAGTCGGAAACATTGGTGTGGCAGGCACTGCTGGTCCACAGTTCCCTCTCCAACCCTCTTCCTTGTTCCCATCCATTTCAAAGCCTTGAAATTTAAAATACTTCTCTCCAGTCTGCAGTTAGGGGTGCCCCTGTTCTCGAGCTCTGGTGGATGAGTCATGAGCAGAAACCTTCTGGGAGCTGGAGATGGAAGACTGGGGAAGTTTCGTTTTCATGATAAAAAGGGAACCGATGTGACTGACACCCCCCTTCCCCATCTCCTTTCTCCCTAGAACACAGATGTGATGGTTTGAGCTGCAGCAGCTATCTTGCAACAATGACGAAAAGGCCAAGAGAATCTGAGGCACTAAACCCAGCACCGTTGAGCCACCGACCCAATCTCGGCAGCCACCTACCTCCAGACCTTTGCCTGTGTGAGAAAACCAAACTCCCACACTGTTCAACGCCCCCGCGCCGCAAGAGTTCAGCTTTTCTATTCCTTCGAGCGCGACGCATTTCTAACTGATACAACCAGCCTCCCTAAGCCAAGTACTACTCCAGCAGATAGTCAGGGGGGCTGTGTCCTCTAGAGAGCATCATTCACGATGCCTTAGGAGTTGTGCAGTGCGCCACCTGCATCCCCGTACAAGGCAATCTTGGAGGTCATGCAGCGCATGGTGTTTGGAGCCAGACCTTGGTAGAAACCCAGTTCCATTACTTGCTCTCCCGATTGGCCCCGGACCAGCTATGTAACCTCTCTGAGCCTCAGTTCCCTCTCTTTAAAGAGAAATAATAATGCCTCCTCCGGAGGATTCTTGTAAAGATTAAAGATATGTGTAAAACACCTGGCACATAGCAGATACACTATAAATAGCAGATATTATTACAGAAAACGGCACTCGATCTGTGCCGGCGTCTGTTTGGAGCACCTGCCTTGAATGACGGCGGCCAAGATAAGGGTCTCCTGCTCGCACAGCTGCAGCGTGTCAGGCCCAGGCTCCCGCCGGGGACATCTGTGGACGGGTGCGGGGAGGGCGAGGGGGCGTGCAGGGAGGAGAGGGATGTCTGTACATCAGGGAGGCCCGTTCAGAGGCTGCCCTACTCCATGTGATCACCTGCCCCGGAGCCTCTAGTGTGTGCTACCACTTATGGGGACAGCAGTTTCATCACTGGAGCCCTTGCACCCCACCGCTGTGAAGCTGTGAATTCAGGCCATGTCCTGGGGAAACCGCCTCATCACCAGACCTAGGAGCTCTAACAGATGCCATGGAAACAGGCGTGCCAAGAGGTGTGGCCACGGGAGCTGAGAAAGAGCTTGGTTTCTGCAGCTCAGTGGAATCACCAGGATTTAGGACCATTCTAGGGCCATCCCGAAAAGCAGCCTCTGGTGTGGGTCCATTCATCCTTTCTACGAATATTTCTTGAGCTCCTCTATGCACCGAGCACAGTCACAGGCCTTGCTGGTACAGTGGAGAATAAGACAAAAACCTCTGCCCTCACAGAGCTTACATTCTAGTGCAGGAGGATAATAAAATACAGGCGTAAAATATATAGTTCGTTAGATGGTGATCAATGCTCTGGAGAAAAATTAAGTGAGGAAGGGAGATTCAGAGGGCCTAGAGCATGGTCAGCAAAGACCTCACTGTGAAGGTGAATTTAGAAGGAGGCGACGGAGGGAGCCATTCAAACATCTGGTGGGAGAGTGTTCCAGGCAGAGGAACAGCGAGAGTGGAAGCCCCGAGGCGGAAGTGCTGGGTGTGTTCTGGGAGCGGCCAGGAGTCCACTGCAGCCAGAGCAGGAGAGCGAGGGGAGCGGGGGAGAGAGACGCCGGGGCCCATCGTGCAGGGCGTGTGGGCCGCCCCAAGGTGAGGGTTCGGGCTTTACCCTCAGTGAGACACGTGACTTTTGGATGGCTTTGAGCAGAGGAGGGACATGATGTGACCTGTTCTAAAAGGCCTCTTCTAGCGGTTGTACACAGAATGAACTAGATGCGGGCAAAGGCTGAAGCAGGGAGACAGTTAGGAGGCCGTCGCAGTCATCCATGGGGCCAGATGATGGCACTCTGCGTGACCTCGCCCTGCTAAGCTCCAGAACTCCAGGGTGTTGGGGTAAAGCTGGGGCAACCAGAGGAGCCCTGTGGGCATAAAACCAGACCACCTCTGTTCCTCCAGGCAGGACACCCCCCAGGCTCCATCTAGAACAGATCACCTCCAGACCTGGGTGTCCAATGGCTACCCTGTGACTAAGTGACAGCAAAAGCCAGGTGCCCCAGGCCACATCGTGCCTTGGACTGTTCATTGCTGCAACACCGTGGTACCACCAGAGGCTGACCCAAGCATCTGCCAGCCCGATCTTTAACCAGAATCTTGACAGGAACCCAAATGATAAAGCAGTTGTCTCCCTAGGGTATAACCTTGAGAGGTGATGCCAAGTCCAAGGAAGGTTTATAATTTTTAAAAAGAAAGAGTTAAATGTGTGGTCAGGAAGAAGCTCAGAAAGTCCTGTGAGGTGAGTTCTTTTCTGTCTCACAGAGCCAGCTGGCTGGGCTATGTGTGTGTGTGTGTGTGAATGAACGCACACACAAGATGGTGAAAGAACTAGACAAAATAGTTAATTGTCTCTGAGTGCTTGGGGTATCAAGAAATCACCTCCTTAGCTGTTTCTTTACATTGATTTTTTTCCTCTTAAGAAAAACCATAGCCCTATGGTTAGCAGCCCAAAGGCCGAGCATTTGAACTTCAGTTCATTAGTACTAATGAATCCAGTGTTTCTTCCAAAGCCTTCGTGGTGTCTATCTCACTCCCCTTCCAGACTCAACAGGTCTCAGGCAAGTCCTCTCCTCCAGACCAAAGATGTGGCCCGATCTGAACACACTTGTTCCTGAGCTGGGGTTTAAGGGCTTTATCAATTCTCTCTCTCCACTACCCCTGCCCCCCAAGTCCCCCAGCTGCTTCCCCAGTGCTGATATCAGCGGGCCTTCCACCTCAGAGAAAATCAGCTTCCCCTGGGAGAATCAACAGTGGCCGTTTCTGTAAGGCAGCGTGGCTGCAGCTGCCACCCTGTCCCTTCTCGCTTCTACCAAAAGGGACCGAGCTTTCCTGCCCTCGGCGCTCTCACACTCACCACCGCCAAGAGCGGATGGAAGATGACACTCCGGTGAGCTGAAAACCTCGAAACACAAACAAGAGGAAGGCCCCAGCTGCTTGGGAGGAGCCACCGACGGCTCGCCTTTCTCTTGCATCCAGCGGGGTGAGGCCCACATTTTGACTGACGAGTGTCCGGGACGATGAGACCAGGGGAGGACTTACAGGAAAAACTGAGCCCCTCGGGGCAGCAGGGACAAGGCTCGGTGGCTTCCCCATTTTCCAAAAGAACCTATTATTCACAGCCACTAATATAACTGGCCACCGCAGGCACTGAAATGGGCTGCTTTTCTGATGCTAATGTACAGCCTGGCCTTTTTTTTTTTTTTTTTTTTTTAATGAGGGGCCTACTCATCTTGAAACCTTTTTCAATAGGTCTCCTCCCCTTTTTCTTCCCGCCCCACCACCCTGATTCTCTGTTATCAGCATGAAGACTTGTTCCCCCAAAATGTGTCCATCGAGATGGGAAAATTCATTTAAACAGACGTGTCAACCCTGTTCTTTAAGAACACCGGACAAGTCTCATACACAAAAATGTACCTCAGGAATCATTCTGTAGAGCAGAGCGTGGTGGTTTCTTGAATCAACGTTCAACTTCAAGAAAAGAGGGGCCGCTTTCCCCTGGGGCCTATTGTCCACCCTCCTCCCTCTCCTGTCTGCGCAGCCTGCTTTTGGTTTGGCAATTCAAGGATCCCCTGGGACCAGCTTCTGTAAGTCCTGTGAGATCGTCTGGAAGGTCGTGCATGCAGGTACACATTGCGCACGTGCGTGGTGTGTGTACGCATGTGCGGTGTGTGAGCGCGCAGACACGTGGCCGCGTGGACATGTGGGGGGGGTGAGCACGCACGTGTAGGGCCCATGCACGCTTGTGCCTGTATGCAAGTGTGGGTATGTGTGCGCATGTGCTACACGTGCATGTGTACACGTGTGTGTCTCTAGATTCCAGCAGAGTCTCAAGTTTCTCATCTCTTCTCCCATCATCTCCATGGCAAGAACTCGAACGTTCCCACTACATTACTGCCTCCACCTCAGCCTCTGCCCTAGGGGATATGCAGATCTGGCAAAGAGACGCGCTCAGGAAGTATGTGTGGAATGACCCTGAGTAGCCTGTTCGTAGTTGGGTGAGACTCATCAGCACCCCAACCTGCGAAGAAACAAAATCTCATTCGGCGAATCTGGTCCTTGCCCTTGACACCATCACAGCCCGCGTCTCTCTCACTGGCCCCCACTTGTAAACAAGGCGCCAAAATGTCTCAAGCATCTCTTACCTCCTGTGGAAACCGTGGGCAATATGGCCCTTGGGTCATCCCCACCCATGCTGACTCTGACTTGGCCTTGCCACTTGCTTTGGCCCAAGAAGCAAGAGCAAATCTGACTCAAAGAGAGAAAGGCAGAAGGACCTGGAGGCTTGCCCTCTCTTGCTGCTGGGAGGCCTTCCCCCACCACGTGAACCAGCTTGGGCTAGCCCCCTGGAGGATGAGCGATCATGTGCGGAGGGGGCCCAGCTACCGCAGCTGTCCAGGCTGAGACCCCAGCCCTGGGAGTGGGCCAGCCTAGACCTTCCAGCTCTGGCCAGGCCAGCCCAGAGCAGATCTGCCCATTGACCTACAGGATCATGGGAAAGAATAAGCGTGTGTGCCTGTACGTCACTAAGCTGCAGCGAAAGTTAATAGACAACCTCCACTACCTCACCAGAGCCACCACCTCTAAACCCGACCTCATTATTTTCTAACTCAGATCAAAAGTCTACAGAAAAGAGAAAACATTAGATTGCACTGGGTTATATATTTAGAGGTTGCCTTTATTGAAACGAATCAAATTATAGGAAATCAGGACCGTCTCAGAAATGCTAAGTTAAACAAGTCACCATAACAACAGCCTAGAAATGATGCAGTGCGTGGCACAGAGTGAGCCTTCAATACATACTGGCTGGATCCTGAACTATCAATAGTATCATCTGACTTCCCATTTTAAAGATGAGAAAACAGAGGCCCAAGGAGGTGAATGGCTTCCGTCAGTCCTAAAACTAATGGAAGGCCTCCTCTGCAAGATGACACTCATAATTTTTATAAAGGGGGTGTCTGGATGACTTGTGGCTTTCCTGCATCAGAGGGATGGGGGTGAGCCTCAGCAGTACACACCATCCACGGATTCAGATCCATAGGATCTCTCTTGTGCTTTGTCACTGGCACACAGCAGGTGCTCAATCAATGTGAAATGAGGACATGAATGCGGAAAACTTAAAGGAACGATCTACCGTTCATAACCGCAGGGCACTTCCTCTCCCCTCGCACAGAGTCACAGAAAACGTACCACCTTCCCAACGTGTTAGCAACAATTTAGCTCTGAGTGCTCAGCAGCAAATGCCTAAAAGATGCAAATCAAAGGGACAGACCCCTCTGTGCACCCCAGGGAGGAAAGCACAGGCTGCCAAGAGGCCAGCATGCATTGACTGCCCTCATTTAATTTCTACTTCTCTCATTCTGTTCAGTCACGGTCAACCTCCCCTTGATTTGCCCCCTGAACAGGAAGGCTGCTCGCTGGCGGGCAAATCCAGGCAGCAGAACAATCGATGCTCTCCATGCCAGGCCAAGGCCGTGCTCACTGCCACCTTCTCCTCCTCTCTTTTCTCCAACGAGAAGAGCTAAACTCACTTCCACACAATCCTCTAATGGAGGCAGCGAAGGAGAACCACACTCTGCTCTCAAGCCCAGGTGGCTTTCAGTGCTTTGCTAGTCCTTTCCTTATTTATACCACGTGTGCGTGCCTGCGTATGTGTACACACGTGCATGCGGGGTGAACTCCTTGTGGGCAAGAGCTGCCTTATTTATAGCTCTATCCCCAATATCGAGCACATGCCTGGCATGCAAGAATATGTGTTCAGTGAACCGATGAATGAATGGACTGTACTTGGAGGTCTCTCTGAGTGACCCTGTGAGATTCCACTGTGGTTGCACCATGTAACCAAGACATAAATCACGTGAGCTTGAAACAGAAGCCCTGGCACCAGTTATTAAGTTACTGTCTCTCAGTTCCAAATCCACCCTTTCTATACCCTGCTCTGTAATGCTGGAGCTGGGACTCTGCACACCTCCTTTCTGCTTTGCCAGCTGCTACCTGCTGGGCTCTGCCAGTAGGGGGAGCTAGAGGGAGACTGGCGACTGCAGGAAGAAGGAACTTCTGTCTCTTGGCTTCCGGTTTCCACGAGCATCCCCTTAGTAATAGCCCTTTATTAGCACAGTGGCCACAGGTTCCAGAGTCAGGCTGTTTTGTTTTGTTTTGTTTTGTTTTGTTTTGTTTTGTTTTGTGTTAGCAATCCCGGAACCAGCCTCGCACACCCCCCTGACACACCAACAGTAGCCAGGCAGCATTTCGTCCTCAGGGCTCTGGGTCTCAGCTCTGCTGGGTATCACCTCCAAACTTCTTTCCTTTCCACATCTTTATTGGAATATAATTGCTTTATAATGTTATGTTAGTTTCTGCTGTATAACAAAGTGAATCAGCTATACATATACACATGTCCCCATATCTCCTCCCTCTTGCGTCTCCCTCCCACCCTCCCTATCCCACCCCTCTCGGTGGTCACAAAGCACCGAGCTGATCTCCCTGTGCCATGCGGCTGCTTCCCACTAGCTAGCTATTTTACGTTTGGTAGTGTATATATGTCCATGCCACTCTCTCACTTCGTCCCAGCTTACCCTTCCCACTCCCCTTGTCCTCAAGTCCATTCTCTACGTCTGCATCTTTATCCCTATCCTGCCCCCAGCTTCTTCAGAACCTTTTTCTTTTTAGATTCCATATATATGTGTTAGCATACGGTATTTGTTTTTCTCCTTCTGACTTACTTCACTCTGTATGACAGACTCTAGGTCCATCCACCTGACTACAAATAACTCAATTTTGTTTCTTTTTATGGCTGAGTAATACTCCATTATATATATGCGCCACATCTTCTTGATCCATTCATCTGTCAATGGACACTTAGGTTGCTTCCGTGTCCTGGCTATTGTAAATAGAGCTGCAATGAACATTGTGGTATGACTCTTTATGAATTATGGTTTTCTCAGGATACATGCCCAGTAGTGGGACTGCTGGGTCATACAGTAGTTTGATTTTCAGTTTTTTAAGGAAGCTCCATACTGTTCTCCATAGTGGCTGTATCAATTTACATTCCCACCAACAGTGCAAGAGGGTTCCCTTTTCTCCACACCCTCTCCAGCATTTATTGTTTGTAGATTTTTTGATGACGGCCATTCTGACCGATGTGAGGTGATACCTCATTGTAGTTTTGATTTGCATTTCTCTAATGATTAGAGATGTAGAGCATTCTTTCATGTGTTTGTTGGCAATCTGTATATCTTCTTTGGAGAAATGTCTATTTAGGTCTTCTGCCCATTTTTGGATTGGGTTGTTTGTTTCTTTGATATTGAGCTGCATGAGCTGCTTGTATATTTTGGAGATTAATCCTTTGTCACGAACTTCTCAGTTTTGATAACCTCGACCCCTTCCCTTTGTTCCCCCAGTCCTGGGGGTGGTCACTACTTCCTGCAGTTCCCACCTCTGTTTCACTTTTTGCCTTTTCAGTCTTCTAATGCCTGTTTAACCAATGGCCTCAGTTAAAATAACTGGCATGGTCGCTGTTTTCCTAGCTGCATCCTGACTGATATGGGAACCAGGGTGTTTCTAGGGGCAGCAGCGCCTTGTGCACTCCCCCTCAAGATTTGAAGTCAGGCACAGGGACCTCTACGTAGTCCAGAGTAGGACCCTCCAAATTTGGCTCTGACCAAAAAGACAAAAGACAAAACTGCCTCATGCCTACAGCCAACAGGACACACACGGCATCAATGGGCCTGACGCAGCAGACACTCCAAAAATATTCATTGAACAAACGAATGTGCCTGTACCTGAGACTGTTATGTGCTCCCCAGGACCTGTTATCTCTTCTTCTCCAAACACAGCTGGACTACATTTCCCAGCCTCCTTTGCAATGGTGGTGGCCATGTGACCAGGTGCTGGCCAATGGGAAATGTAGATGTGATCTGTGCCACTTCCAGACCTGGCCCAGGGACATCTCCCATGGGTGAGACTCCCCTGTCCACTGGTCAGATTTACAGGATAAGGAAGACTGTGAGGCAGAACCACAAGGGGGAGGGGCCTAGTCTCAGACCAAGGGGAGGATCTCCTGCCAAATGTGGAAATAGAAAACGATGAAATGAAACTGTTAGCTGAGCACACAATACATGCCTATTGCACTAAGCTGCGGAGATTTGAGGGCTGCTTGCTGCAGCAATAAACCCTAACCAATAGAGGCCAAGGGCATGAGTCTGATCTCTAGGCCTGGACATCCATCTCTCGGCGGTAGGGTTTGGGGCATGAAGGTGGCTAAACAGGAATTTGGGCGATCAGCAGAAGCTCATTTTAACAACTGGAAGAACAGCTCAAAGGGCACAGCCTCCTGACAGCAGGTCCCTGCCCAGCAGGAAAGCACATGATTACAAGGAGTCCTTCCATCCAGATAATGGAGTCAGCCCCTTTCAGGGGCCTCACGCAGGTAAATCTACAGAATGATTAACCGATTGATGGGCTCCTGCAGAGTTTATATTCCTGGGACCCCTCACAGAACAACAGAAGATCACCTGCCTGGGATGACTTCCGACACTGAACTAGGAGGAAGGAGACTGAGCTAGTGATTTTTCTTTCAACTAGTAAGTCTATGTATTGTAAATTAATATATGGTCATGGGAAAAGTAATCAGAAAATCAGAACAGAAGGAAAAAGTGCACAGTTGTATGACTGCACCATCCAGACAAATCAGTGTCAAAATGCTGATGTATTTCCTTCCAGAATTTTTGCCTGGCTTATATTTTTTACGTGGTTATAGTTATATACAACTGAAGCATTATGGTTAAAAACTGAGTTCAAAATATCAGATTTGAAGCCTATCTTGGCCCCTTCCTAGCTCTACAGCCTCAAACAAGTTACTTCACCTCTTTGTGTCTCCATTTCTTCACCTGTAAAATGGGGACAATGATTCACACCTCGTTTCACCTCGTGGCAAGAATTCAGTGATGGCATGCTTGAAAGCGCTTAGCAGTGTCTGCCTGGCTGAGACAAAGCACTTGTGAAATGTCAGCTGTTGCTGTAGACTATGTACAGAATTACCAATCTTGATTGAAAGAAAAGAGTAGTGAGGCTTTCTGATTATAAAAGTGCTATTTCCTCATGGTAGGCAATTGGGAAAATGTGGCAAGACATCACAAAAAAAGAAACCATGATTTCTGGATGCCCTATAGCTCCCTTCCTCTTGCATTTTGTCCTCAGGGAGATCCAAATTCAGGAACTCCCCGAATCCAGGCAGTTGTGAGTTGAAGGAGCCGCTGGTATCAAGGGGAAAAAGGCAGGATATGGAGAAGAGAGCAAAATCCCAAACTCTGCGTGAAGGCGCTGCATAGGAAGATGTAAGGGGAAACTGACAGGACGCTGAGGGCAATCTAGCCCTTTATTTTGATAGGTGTGGTATTTGATTTGCATGACTCATAACTACAAAAGAAAAAAACATCAAGAACTGCCCAAAGAGTATTTCTGAAACACTCTTATTTTCTTCTCTGCATGAACTCTGTGCAAGAAAAGCAGATAAGAACACAGTTCCCTCCATCAGCTCCATCTGCCTCCCCGGGGAAGGGGAACCCTCACTTCTCTGTGATGAGAATACGCTCTGACTCCTAAGTACGTTCAAGTTCAGAGGTGGAATCAGCCTTCAAGCTCTCAGCATTTCTTAGTTATGTCAGTTCTTCTCGGCATTAGCTTCTGCCTTCCTGTCTTATCAATGCTTAGGACAACGTTAAGCATGAACTCTGCAGCCAAATGAAATAGGAATTGCACTCAGGTCAAAGTCACATGATTCCATGTGTAGCTTGTGGCGTGGGCTAAGATAAAATGCATTGCACCCATCCCTCAAAGCTTCAGAATATCCACTGCAGATAAGGATATTGCTGTCCTGTGGTTTATACCAATGCTACTCAAAGTATGGTCCGTGGACCAGTAGCACCGGCATCACCAGGACCTTGTTAGAAAGGCAGACCTGTGGAATCACAATCTCTGAGGGTGGGGCTCAGAAATCTGCATTTTTACCAACTGTCCTGATGATTCTGATGCATACTGAAGTTTGAGAAGCACTGGTTTATTTATAAACCATTCATATTCATTCATTCTCTCTCTCTCTCTCTCTCTCTCTCTCTCTCTCTCGATTCAGGACTTCCTCGAGGAAACGTTCCCTGAGGTATCACCTTGTTGGATTCAGGCATCTGAACAATAGATGCCTATGAGGCTGACCCAGGAAGCCACAACTGCTAGGAGACAGGAAGCTGTAAGGAAATGGCCAGCCCCTTCCAGTCTTCGCTCCCCGGCGGGCTGCTTTGCCACAGCAGGTCAGGCAAGTGGCAGAAATGTAAAAACTGCTTCTCGCAACTGGGGAGCGGGTGTGCAAGTACAGCGAACCCTGGCAGGCTCTCCGCAGGCTGTTTGCAAAGGCTCTGGCCGCCTTGCACGATGGTGCTGGAAGGGCACCAGGGTGGAGATCAGTTCGCAGCAGGCCCAGCTCCGGAACAACTAGTGGGCGATGCCTGACCACACCAAGAAGATTCAGCTCTCTTCGCCACACCTCTCTGAAAGGTTTAGATGCCCCTACAGGGGTGTTTTTCAATGTCTCCTCTTCTCACCCTTCCCTGTTGAAATTGGGATTATCAGCTACTGGGTAGAGTTTTTTGGACCTTTGGTATTCCGCTCTCTTAGGTCATGTTCTACAGAAAGCAGACCCCAAAAGACTCCTGAAAGAAGATTCATGTGCATGTGATTTATCAAAGAGATGCTGTCAGGAGAGACAGGTAAGGCAGAAGAAGCAGGACAGAGAAGGGGAAGAGATGAGTAACGGTGGGGTCTCGGGCAAAGCTCCTGCGAGGCTGTGGGGAACTCTGGAGGGGAAGTTACAGCTCAGAGTTGTTGCAGCTTGTGGCAAGGGAGCTGGGCTCTTGTCCCCTTCTTCAGTCTTTAGCTAAAGCCTGTGTGTATGTGGCCATGTCCATCTGTGCGTGCACGTGTGTGAATATGTCTCTGCCAGCCTGTGGGCAAAGCAGGTCCAGAAGCCCAGGGACGGTCCTTGGTAGATGAACCAGGGGTGCGTGCCACTGAGCGAGCCATCAAAGCTGGAGTGTTGGGGGCACCCTAAAAGAATTCTGGGGGTCTAGACAGAACACCTACGTTCGTTACCACATACACCTTGCCCCCCATTTTATTCACATTTGATAACGGAAACAGAGAACAGGCTAGTGGTTGCCGAGGGAGTTGGGGTTAGCAGATGCAGACTATTATATATAGAATGGATAAACAACAAGGTCCTACTGTGCAGCACAGAGAACTATATTCAGTATCCTATGATAAACCATAATGGAAAAGAATATGAAAAAAATGTTTATATCACTAAATCACTTTGTTGTACAGTGATAATTATCATTGTAAATCAAGTGTACTTCAATAAAAGAAAAACGTGGTATTACCTGTGAGTTAAAAATCATCACTATCATTATCAACATTTCTTAGCATCTTTGACTACGCTCACTGAACTGAGTGATGGGCTACCAACTGACCAAGCTGTTCATCTTCACAATGCGCCCATGAGGAAGACAAAAGACAAATACCAAGTAAGCCCTCTTCCAGAGGGAAAGAAAGAGAGATTTTTCCATTAAAAGCATTTTACTAATCTCGTGAAAAGCCTTGCGCAGTCACCTGGTGTATTATAGACCCACTGTCACCTTCACACCTCACTTGGAAGCCAGAGTGTCTGGGTTTGAATCCCAACTCTGCAACTTAACTCCAGGCAAGTTGCTTAACCTCTCTGTGCCTCGATTTCCTCATCTGTGAAATGGGGATCATAGCATTGTCCCCCTCGGAGCGTGATGGAGAGGGTGACATGAGGTGAGTCAAGTGACCCACTGAAGCCAAGTTGCTGGCAAACAGTGAACATTCACTCAGTGGGAACTCTTACAGTTGTGATGATGTCATTATTCACAGCCTCTCGGGAAATGCCTGGTGTTTTGCCCTAACCAGGGTACACCAGGTTTAACTTTCCAAAGCTCTTCAGAGGGCTGACTGTTTATCAAGAACGAGGATCCCCATTGCTGTCTCTTTCTATCTGCCCTCTCTCCACCACCCAAATCAGATGCTTCGCATATATACAATGGAATATTACTCAGCCATAAAAGGAACGAAATTGAGTTATTTGTAGTGAGGTGGATGGACCTAGAATCTGTCATACAGAGTGAAGTAAGTCAGAAAGAGAAAAACAAATACCGTATGCTAATGCATATATATGGAATTTAGAAATGCGGTACTGATGAACCTAGGGGCAGGGCAGGCATAAAGACACAGATGTAGAGAACGCACTTGAGGGCACAGAAGGGGGGAAGGGGAAGCTGGGATGAAGTGAGAGAGTGACATGGACATATATACAGTACGAAATGTAAAATAGATAACTAGTGGGAAGCAGCCGCATAGCACAGGGAGATCAGCTCGGTGCTTTGTGACCACCTAGAGGGGTGGGATAGGGAGGGTGGGAGGGAGACGAAAGAGGGAGGAGATATGAGGATATACGTTTATGTATAGCTGATTCACTTTGTTATACAGCAGAAACTAACACACCATTGTAAAGCAATTATACTCCAATAAAGATGTTAAAAAAATAATAAAATACAGCATAAACAACAGCAACAACAGATGGTTGGTAGTCCTGGTCTGATCGACTGATCTTTTCCCCTCGGGCTGACATTCCACTTTCTCAAATACCGAAGTCACCTGCTGTGTAGCCCCAGATGTCATAACTAACTGTCCCAGCCCAGACTGCTTTAGCTTTTATCACTCACAATTGGTTCTGCCATTCCTGGTTATAATCTCTTCAATCTAAAGAAGCCAGGTCAAGGTACAAATTCACCAAGAAACCCCCTGATGCCCTGATAGTCTGACATCGTGGACTTTGTTTCCTCTTCTGACTCCAAAGGCAGCATGCTATTTCCACCTGGACGAGATACTATATCCTCCCTAGGGCTACCGTGGAAGTCACAAGTTAAAGCATGTGCACTGTCGCCCACACACCGCCCCTCCCCCGTGTTGAATATCTGCCTTATGGTACAAAGACTGTTTACTTTGTGAATGAGAAAATAGGGGTTCAGAGTGAACTGACTCACCTACAATACTACCACTAGCACTTGATGATATTAGTTGGGATGGGCTAAGTCATGCTGCAATAACAAATTGCCCCCAAATTAAAGGTTTGCTTTGGCCCATGTCCAAAGCAAGGGAGTGGGGGCTCTGCTCTACATCATTACTCAGAAGATCCACCATCTCCACATGTTGGCCTGAGAGTTTACTGAGGCAGGTGACAGGGCACATGGAGGCTTCACACCTGCTCAACTATACCTCCGCCAGAAAGTGACAAGCCATTTCCACTGAAAATCTGTTGGCCGGAAGCAGTCATGTGGCCCCGCCCCATTGAGGAGTGTAATCTTCCATGTGCCCGGGAGGAGAGGAGAGCTGGATACTGGTGAGCGAGTAACATCTAGGACGTTGAGGGAGGTGGGCTCTGAACCGAGAGGCTCCAGCCAAGGTCGCTTGGCTCCCAAAGCTTTTCTTCTGTCTATTGCACGAGGAGAAGCCTCTGTGGCGGTTCAACTTTAGGGCAGAGAGGGCCTGTGAGCCTTCCGGGCACTGCACTAGGAGCTAGAGAGGGGGAAAGGAGGAATGTCGTCTAATTTCCATGGACCCCCATGGTACCATTCATTGGGTCAACCATTTTGTTTCACATCTACCATGTGCCAGGTGCAGTTCTAGGCATTGGGGACGCAACTGTGAACCAAACAGACAGCGGTCCCTGCCTTCATGAAGGTTATATTCTAGAGAGGCCACTCAGACAAGGAGATGTGTAAGGTGAAACTAAACAAACATATTCTACGGCGTGCCACGGGCACTGAGGGCTACACAGAACAAGCAAGCAGGGGAGGAAGACAGAGGAGGCAAGTGGTTGTGTCACATTTTATTTTATTTTATTTATTTTTAACAACTCAGGCCCTTTAACTCTTTTTTAAAAATTAATTAATTGGGGCTTCCCTGGTGGCACAGTGGTTGAGAGTCGGCCTGCCGATGCAGGGGACACGGGTTCGTGCCCCGGTCCGGGAAGATCCCACATGCCGCGGAGCGGCTGGGCCCAAGAGCCGTGGCCGCTGAGCCTGCGCGTCCAGAGCCTGTGCTCTGCAACGGGAGAGGCCACAGCAATGAGAGGCCCGCGTACCGCAAAAAATAATAATAATAATAATAAATTAATTTTATTTATTTATTTATTTATTTTTGGCTGCATTGGGTCTTTGTTGCTTCACACGGGCTTTTCTGTACTTGCAGCGAGTGGGGGCTACTCTTCGTTGCAGTACGTGGGCTTCTCATTGCGGTGGCTTCTCCTGTTGTGGAGCGCGGGCTCTAGAGCGCAGGCTCAGTAGTTGTGGTGCATGGGCTTGGCTGCTCTGTGGCATGTGGGATCTTCCCGGACCAGGGCTCGAACCCGTGTCCTCTGCACTGGCAGGCGGACTCTTAACCACTGCGCCACCAGGGAAGCCCCGCATTTTATTTTATTTTATTTGTTTTAATTTATTTTGTGTGTGTGTGTGTCACATTTTAAATGAAGGGGTCAGGAAGGGCAAACTGAGAGTGACACCCTAAAGAGGATGGAAAAGTAGGGGAAAGGGCCCCGGGCAGAGGGAACCAGAAGGGCAAAGGCCCTGAGGCGGAACCTTGTGTATTTCCAGCAATAACAAGGAGGCAGTTCAGTTGGGATAAAGAGGACAAATAGGCGAGCCATGCAGGTGGAGGGCTCTGCCGGGCACGCAGCCTTCGTTAAGCTTGGCTAAAAGGGAGGCAGGGAGACAAGGGCAGTGGCTGGAGGGAGAGTCGCTGGACGTGTCACTTGAACATCTCATGTGCTCCCAGGAAGAGAGGAGCGTGCACCCTGAAGAGCACAGAAAAGCGTTTTTGATCTGTGGGGTGTTGAACACTCAGAGATGTGCTTGCGTGGATTCAGAAAGGCCGGCCTCCCCACTGGCGGACGGGTTGGCAAGAGCTTGACTAGGACCCCCTCTGGTGAATCCACCCCATCCTGGACATGCCCGGGGCACCTGTGACATTCTGCCCGAGGGCTTTCTCTGGCCACGGGAGCTCAGAAGTGCCAAGGGCTCCAGGCCTCTGAGAGCAGCTCTCAACCGACGAGGGGCAGGAACTGTGGATCAACTGGCCCCTCCGGGTGGAAAGCTCCGAAGTGTGTGCTGCTGTCTTCCGAGGTCCCCAGCACGTTGAGCCCCGGTTGCCCACTGGGAGCTGCTCACGACCGTGGGGACCCTGGTTCCCCTCCCCAGTCCCCGAGCGGCTTCCTGGGATCACCTCCGAACACACGGCTCGCGCTCCACGCGGTCCCGTGTCTGTCTTTAGAGGAAGCCAGTCGGAGACGCTGCCCGAGCCAGGAAAAGCATTTCACTTCCGAGTCTTGAAAGTTGCTTTCAACGCACTTAAAAGGAGGGTGCGGGACTGGATTAGCCAGGGGGCCACTTTCTGCTCTACATCCTATGAGGCCAGAAACCTCCCCAGCCCCCAGATGAGGCCATGGCACAAACCCCCTGAAATGTGAGCTGCGGGACAAGTTCACGGACCTGGCTGCAAAGCGGGCAGAGCCCCACAAGCCCCGGGGAGGCTTTGTCTCCCACAAGATGGGGGTCCAGCGGCCCCCCAGCCAGGCCACGCAGGAAGCCCTCCTGCCGGTGGCTGGCTCTGCCGCTCCCCCCCCCCTTCCTGTGGATGTGCTGGGAACAGCTTCCCCTTTGTTCGCCCCTCTGATCCCCATCTGCTCAGCAACTGCCCAAATTCAATTCCGGCGTCGTGCGCCTCCAGCCTCCAGTCCGGCATTGTCTCTTAGGAACCACTCCAATCCCCCCAAACAAAGGCCCTCAAATCTGAATAAACCCTCTGACATCAGCCTGGCGGGTCAGGACGCTGATCAGGACAGTCCCCATGCCCACTGCTTTGAAACCCTTTGGCTTTGCTGACCTCTGTCTCAACGCACTCCCCTGTCACCACCAGGCCAGACGTCGCATTTACTGGTGGCCTGAGCCCCTGTGCTGAGCCTCCATTTTTTGTGAGCGGAAGCCTTCCTCTTTTGAAGTTCGGCTTTGTCCTTTTACAGAAATTAACCTCCTCAGGGTTAATTAAAGAGTTGTGAAAAGTTGACATCATCAGGGTAACACCAGGCAGGTCCCTGTGCTTACCTCTGCCTGGGACAGACTAGGAAGCATGTTTTCCACAAAATCTTCAGTTTCTACATAACCGAGTTCTAACTCATTTTACTTTCTCCTCCTCATGCAAAGAGATTCTGTCTTGTTCTACTTCTAGAGGTAGATTTGCCCCCCACTTAAACTGCTCATCATAGCCATTTCATCGTTTATTACGCTTGGAATCCAATTTAAAGATCAAGCTCCCCCATCTCCCCGTGGTGCTTTTGGCCAGCGCCCGGCTGGTGAATTTTGCTGATGCCAAAGCCTAACAGAACAGGCAAAATGTCTCCCAGAAACTCCACTTCAAGGTTGATGCCATATGCCTGCCTGAAAGATGGGAGCAACATGCCCCCTTTTTTCTTCCCCTTTTGGATTGGTCCTTGTCTTGCCTGGACATGACAAGAGTCATTGCTTTGCTTCCTATCTGGCAAGACTTTGCTGCTATTTCAATAAGTTTTATGACTCACATTTCACTTTATCTCCACAATTCAATCATTTTATGGAAAATCAAGATAAAAATTCCCCTAGACTTTCCCTCCTGGAAATATTAAGCTCACCTCACACCAAAGAAGCATGGTAGCATGGTCTTCCAATACCTTTTTAGAATGGAAAAAAAAATCTTTGCAAAGAAAAGTTCTCAAAGGTTTCATGGAGTGAACAACTTGTTGATTAGTCAATCCAGTTCACATTTATGAAAAGTTTCCTACCTGTCAGACAGTGGCTAGGTGTGTGACATAACGAGACCAGTCTTGCCCACACTGGGACATATTTTTAGATTTTCTTCAAGAAAAAGAAGCAATTTAGTGGGCTCCTGGCACCCTCTTGTAAGAAATGAAAAGGAAAATGGTGGTGGCCCCCAAACACTCCAGTGGTAGAACAATAAATGGCTCGGGAATAAATCGCAAATCTGACTCTGCTTAAGGCAAAGCCAACCTTCTAGAACTTTCTCCTTCTCTCTTCTTCTATACTACACCTGTGGGTCTCTGACAAGGTAGAGATAACCAGAGATGCTGTTACCCAAGGGTGAGCCTGCTCTAAGAAAGAGCCAATGCAAGCTCACTGACTACAAATGAATAAAGGGGAAAACGGGTCAAGGAATTTAAGGAGGCAGAGGGACTGAGTTACACGTTTCCTTCTTCAACGTTTTAAGAAGGAGGCAAGTCAGTAGTTATTATCTGACATCACAGAATCTACTCCAGAGTCATCACTGAACCACACCCCGCAACTGAAATATGCCATGGTGGATGCCGCTCCATGTCTGAGGTTCTCGGTGGATAAACTAATCGGAGAATGTCCAAACTAGAAAGGACTTCAGAAATGATCTAGGAGCAGTTCTCGACTGGGGGGTGGCACTTCCTCTTGCAGGTATCTGGCAGCGCAGGGGGTGTTTTGTTTCATTATGACTAGGGAGGGCCTCCCACTACTACTGGTTTTAGTAGGCACGGCCAGAGAGGCAAGATGACCTGGGATGCCCAGTTCATCTCACACAAGTCACTGTCCCAGCCAAACAGCCTCTCGCACCCCAGCTGAAGCACCCCATGACCGTCATTTACAGAAGGCGAGATCTCAAGAAATGAAGTGAATTGCCCAAGGCCAGAGACAGCAACATGGCTGGGATTGGTAACCCAGGTTTTATATTAAACTGCAGTAAATGAGATCATTACTTTTCTCTTTTAGGGGCACTCTGAAATGTTGCCTTAGGATGGGTTCCCCCTGGGAATCCTAAGACAAAGATTAGCCAACCCCAAGGCAAAGATTCAAGTATAAGTAGGGTATTTGGGAAGCATGGTAGCACAGTGGGGAAGTGACACAGGGAAGGAAAGGCAGCCATAAAGGGTAGGTTATTAAACAGGTTCCCACCATGGGCCACTGAGGTTCCATCTTTTGGGGGGACTCTGGGGGGATACTGTAAAACACAGTTCAGAGGTGTCCCACCTGAGCAGTGAGAAAGCTGGGGTACTGATCCTCCACTTCATTCTTTATTGACTGAAGGCTGCTCCCAGGAGCATTAATTCGCAGGCTGAGAAAAAGCTCTCAGGCTGAGAATTGTAGCTCCTTGGAGTGGGACGCTGTCCAGGTATGTACCGGAACAGCAGACATCAAGAACACATGGGTGGGGACTTCCCTGGTGGCGCAATGTTTAAGAATCCACCTGCCAATGCAGGGGACATGGGTTCGATCCCTGGTCCGAGAAGACCCCACATGCCGTGGAGCAACTAAGCCCGTGTGCCACAACTACTGAGCCTGCGCTCTAGAGCCCACGAGCCACAACTACTGAGCCCACATGTCGCAACTACTGAAGCCTGCACACTTAGAGCCTATGCTCCACAACGAGAGAAGCCACTGCAATGAGAAGCCCGCGTACCACAAGGAAGAGTAGGCCCCGCTCACTGCAACTAGAGAAAGCCCGCGCGCAGCAACAAAGACCCAACACAGCCAAAAATAAATAAGTAAATAAGTAAATTTATTTAAAAAAATAAAAAGAACACATGGGTGGGCACCCGTAGCATCTGCTAGAGATGCAAAGACCTAAACTGAACAGTGCATCCAGTCACTTATTTAGTACGTGAATCAAACAACCTGGGCTCATAGAAACTGCCCAGAAGATTATTTTTTAAACACTTGTCTTTATGTGTGGAACACAGTTTATACTGTTCAGTTTTGGACCCCCAAAGCAGATCTGGCCAAGGGTCCTTCAGGAAGCCCCAGGCACCAGGGCGTTGCCATTTATGGGGCCGCTAGAGCCATAACTGCACTTTCAATTTCTTTCTTTGAAGTGGTTGCTTGCTGGCTTTCCCAGCCCCAGTCCCTAACTTTCAAAACAGGAGAACTACAGCAACACAAAATCCAGCAAAGGCCACCAAGGTTTCTAACCACACTGGTTCCTGAGGGTGTGTGCGTGGTGAACAAAGGTACCACGGGGCAGGGGGAAGGAAAACATGGCATTGCCTCCCAGAAGCTAATGTCCCAGGCACCACTAGCCACCCTGGCCTCCTTATGGCCAGGAGGCATCCTCTAATGTTCTGTCTTCGAAATATACAATTTTTGGCTCATGAAATTAAGTCGTGGTCCCAAACCTATAGAAATCCTTCCAAAGACCCATCAGCTGCCAGGGCGTCATGAGTGTGTCCTGGGAAAAGTTTGTTAACATGGGGGTGGACACACACATATACACACACACGACTTTTCAGACAGACTCTGCAGAAGCCTTTCTTTCCCTCAGAAGGTGAGAGAAATCATCATCAAAAAGAGAAGATAGTAAAATATCACACTCACAGACTCCCTTAACTTGGTTTTGTAATTAATTCTGTTAAGTGCTGACAAGACTTCTGCTTAGAGAAAGTTCATATTAATGGGAAAAGAAGGGAAACTGACAATTCACTGGACAGGTTTTTAGACACTTTTGTATCTATGTCATTTACTCCTCAACACAGCCCTTGGAATAAGCATTACTATAAACCACACTGTGCAGGCTACAAAACGAGACTTAGAGAGGCCATGGGGCCTGCCCAAGGTCACAGAGCCCAAGGGGTTGCGTCAGGTTACAAACCCAGTTCTCTGAAACCCAAGGCTGCGCCTCGAAGGCCCACCTACCTTCCTAGCAGGAGTCGGCACTTTGTGCTCAGTACTTGGAAGTGATGATTCCCTGATGGCTTTAGACATATTTTTTTAATCCATAATTTTACAAGACAACAAGAAGCCTTACAAAAAACGTTGTTGAAAAATAAGTAAAGGACTTAGAGTAATAAACTGTGGAAGCACATGGACTCAGGCACTCGGGGAGATGCCATATAAAGCCACGTCAGTGACCTTCAGTGTTTCAAGAGCTTTGACCCGCCCGCACTTCTTTGATGCCCCAGCAGTCCTGTGTGGTGGGCAGGGCACATGCCTGCCAGCAACTTCATAGGCTGGGTGATGGCTGTTGTTCAGCATAGAAAATTCCACATAAGTCTTCGGTAGGCACTGCTCTGCAGGCCTGAAATGGATCGTGACAAGACATCCAGCATCTCTACCTACAGGCGCTGTGCTAAATAAATCATTTTGTTTATTCCTCACCGTGGCTCTCTAGATAGATATTATTATTCTCATTTCACAGATGAGGAAACTGAGGCTCAGACAAGTTCAGAAAAGTGTTCAAGTTGGGCACCAGTGAGTGACAGGGTCAGGATTGCTCCCCAGCTCCAGCTGCTTCTTTGGTCTGGGCCCCTTCCAACAACGCTGACATTTTCACTGAAGTACCCAAATCTCACCCCCTCCCTGAAGACATTCTGTAGATTTCTCACGGTGACGGCTCAAGCTCTCTCAAACGCACAGTGACGGGAGCACTAAGCTTGATGCTAAGGTCAAAGTACGCTTCTGACGCCCCATAGTGTTACTGAATTCCACCCCGCGATTAAACTCTCTGGGGCCTGCCACCTGCCTCCTGGCCCCTCAAGAGCAGAAAGTGCATCATTCAGCTCCGTCTCCTAGGGCTCCAGCCCGCCACCTGGCATACAGTCAGGGCTGAAGAAGCGTACATCGACGGCCTGGTTAATTCACAGGGAAATGGTTTCCGCTTGTCCTAATTAAAGCCAGAGCAAAGAAACCTTCCTGACTTCGAGGGCCGCCTCATGCTACCAATTATGGAGACATTCACAGCCGAATTCTTATATGTGTAAGACAGTTTTTAAAAGGCAGTTGTTAAAGATTTGGAGGGGAGTCTGGTTTTTGTTTCTCAGTATCATATTTTAGGAGACCTGTACTCCCCTACAGCCCCTACACGAGGCGGACAGTCCACCCGAGATGTGCACAGCATGCACGCCACTGCACCGAGTTGCAAAGGATGCCACTGGCTTCATCAGCAGCTATTTCCTGGGTGCATTCTGGACACCCGCTCCGGAAGATACAGGGACCAACACAAATGAATCAGGTCCCTGCTCCATAGAACTTACAGTCCACGAGCAGAGATAGCCACTGACTCAATCATGACACTGTGAATGTACAATCTCAAAGAGCAAGAAGGACTCTGAGGGTGAGACCGTGGGTCTGTAACAAAGGAAACCCCCAGTTGGGAAGGGGTCACAACAGGCCTCCCTGGGGAAGCTTGGAGAATAATCTGAAGGCTGCTGAGGCACTAATCAGGTGAGGTTGCCGGGGGGAGCATCTCAGCTTGTGCAAAGGCCCCGTGGGGCCTGACAGTAGGCTAGTGTGGCTGGAGCAGAGGGCAGAGCAGGGTGAGCACAGCAGGGGCCACCCACAGTGACTCTTGGCCATGCTCGGGATTGTAGGCTAAGATGCCCGTTTCACAGATGAGGCAATCGAGGCACAGGGAGGTTAAGTGACTTGGCTGGAGTTAAGTGGCCGAGTTGGGATTCAAACCCAGACGGTCTGGCTGTAGAGTGAGGTGTGAAGGTGACAATGGTTTTGTAACCTATCAGGCAGCTGCACAAGGCTTGTCTATGACATGTGTAAAATGCTTTACTGGACAAATCCCTCCGTCTTTCCCCCTACAGGAGGGCTTAACTGGTATTAACCAATGGTTAGCCACTGAAAGGGCTGAAGCAGTGGCAGGGGAGGAGAGGGAGCGATGGTGAGGGAGACTCTAAAAAGGCCATCGGGACTTGCGGCTGGAAAAAAAAAACTGGATGAAGGCAAGAGAGGCCACAAGCAGACCACTTTGAGGACTCCTGCCAGGGAGACCACAGTGCAGGTGGTCAGGGTGGAGGGGAGGCGCTTGGGAGGTGAGACAAATGATCTGGTGATAGACGGGACATGGGGGAATGGGGAGGGAGGTCCACACGGAACTTACAACCTAACTGGGAAGTTGGGGGCACTGGAGAAGAACTGGGAAGCTGCTGGAGGGGGAGGGGAAAGCTCAGAGGGATCGAGAAAGGTGAGGTGGGCCTGGATTCACAGGCACGAAGTGGGGAGGTCCTTAAGGGGGAGGAACTTGCCTCCCCAAAGAGGGGAATAGAGGGGACAGAGAAGGGGGGGCCCAGGTTAGTGAGGATGATTTACAAGGAGACGGGAAACACGGGCTGAGCAAGGGTCCAGGGATCTCCAAGTGTGGTCCTAGACCCTAGCCCCGCACCATCACCAGGGAACCCATTAGAAATGCAGATTTTCAAACACTGCATTGTATAACTGAACTCTGCGGAGACAGCAGAATTTAAATGTTCTCATGAGAAAAAAAGAAAGGTAAATATGTGAGGGGATGGATGATATTAATTAACTAGATGGGAGGAGTCCTTTCACAGTGTGGAAATATACCAAATCACCATGATTTATACTTTAAATACCTCACAATTTTGTCAATTATACCTCAGTAAAGCTGAGTAAGAATGAATGAATGAATGAATGAATTCAGATTCTCGGGCCTTGCCCCAGACCTGATGGATCTGAGAGCAGGGCCCAGAGATCCATGTTTCAGCACGATGGCTAAAGCGGGTAATTCTGATGGACACTCAAGTTTGAGAACCACTGCTCTGGACCAGTGCTTCTCAGACACTAATGTTTATATGAATCCCCTGGGGATCATGTTAAACAGCAAATTTTGACTCTGTTAGTCAGGGGTGGAGCCTAAGATCCCACATGTCTAACCAGTTCCCAAGGTGATGATTCTATTAGCAGCAGGACCACACTTTGAGCAGCAAGGGACCAAGGGTCCAAGGTGAGCAGACCATTCATCTGCTCACCAGTGACAAAAAAGCAGTCAACGTACAGCCAGATCATCATCTCTCCGGAAACCTGAAAGACGGCACGCTCTGTAGCCCAACTTATTCCAGGAAAAGCCCAACACAGGCCCCTCACTCAGCAGGGCTGGAAACCCACCCAGCAGAGCAGAATAACCCACCCCATCCAACAGCCCGACTGGAGAGGAGATAAGAGATTTGAATCCAGAGATTACTAGGTGTGTTTGCTGAAACTCACTTTCAAGTTCTCCTCGAGCTATTTTTAAACCATTAGGTCCTTTAAGAGGGGAGTTTTATTAGTTCAAGTTTGGAGAGAAAAGCATCTTTGCAGGGAAAGCATCTCTGTTCTTTCCTCTCTGTGGCCCAGAAATAGAGGGATCCAATCCCCCTCGGCTGCTACCAAAGCGCCAAAAGCCACAAAGCCGCACGGCCACCCAGGGAGCCCGGAAGCAGAGCGAAGGGCACAGGCCAACAGGAGACACAAAGGGGAGAACAAACAAAACAAACAGAAACAACACAGGTAAACGGAAAGCAGGTGAGTTTCAGCTGACTTCCTGTCCTGTGAAATTCACACTGTCATCTCCCAAACATGAAACCTCATGAGAATGACACTTACAAGTTCTCTCTTGGGACCAGTCGAATCCTGATGAGAAGGTCACCTTCCTGCTTTTTAACAGCTACTGTAAACTGATTTTCCTTTTCCTTTCTTTCTTTCTTTCTTTTTTTTTTTTTGTTTTAGGGAAAATGTGCAAAGGGGCAAGAATTGAATAAATCATTCAAAGACTCTGAGTTGGAGTCTCTGTGGACTCTAGGCGGCTGGGTCTCATTTCGGTTTTACGCTGCTTGTCTGCAGTGGGAATGTAGAGGGAGCGGATTTTTTCCCCTGGAAAACCAGCGAGTCAGCTCTCTGGGCCAGCTCAGAGCGTTAGCCAGACTGGAGCCAGCCGAAGCCACGCTCCCGAGCGGGGATCAAGCCATCCACCGTGCCCCTAGCCCTCCCTGTGTCTCTTCTGATCGCTCTGGTGCCGTGTTGTCCTGTGTTTGGAGACATCCACACATGGACAGCTCATGGGCAATTTTTTTTTAGCTCTCTGACACGTAATAAAGGCATCCGTTTCCAGCTAAATCAGGTCTTCTTCTGTTCAAAGTGTTTTCCCTAGAAAATACGGCATCTTCTAATTAAAAAACTCACCGAGCAGCAGGAAGGGATAATGTGGAAATTAGAGCAGCATTTCAGCTTACGTGGCACCCTTCCTGACAAGCAGCCCATGGTGGTTGACCGGCTTCAGAAAGTCAAGCTGTGGTCCCTTCGTGCTGATGTGCTAAGAAAGAGAGGGGGGGAGGGGCCCAAACCCCTGCTAGGTCCTTGTTCTCCCGACCCTAAGGAGGGCACAGGCCCTCCTCGGCATCTTTGGGGGCTCTCAAGAGTCATCAGTCTACCCCAGGAAGACAAAGGGTGCCTCTACCTCCCCTGACTCCCTTCCCTGGAGGGAACCGACAACAAAGCAGCACACTGGCCATGGACAGAGCCCGGGAGCCAGAAAGGGCAGGCAAATCCAAGCCACCAGCGTCTCTCTCTGGTTGCGGCCATGACCTCACAACTGGCTCCCTGCCGGGGCCCTCCCTGGCCTCCCAATGTCTAGTCTCCACCTGCCAAAGTGCCCCTTCTGGGAGGCACAGTTGGCATGTCAATGCCCACCACAAAGCCACCACTGGCCCCTCTCACGCTCAGAGCCAACACCCAAGTTCCTGCCCCTGGCCTCCCAGGGCCAAAGATGTGGCTCCTCCACGGCTCTGCCAAGCACGTCCCCACCTCAGGGGCTTTGCCCTTGCACGTCCGTCTGCCGGAATGCTCTTCCCCAGAGAGCGAGCCACTCAGGACTGGCTCCCCTGCCTCCTCCTTCCGGTGTCTGCTCAGTGCCACCTCCCCTGAGAGCTCTCCCTCATCCCCTCCCCACCACATTCTATCCCTGCTCATGGGAGTACTCAGCACTACCTGGCATCATATCACTCATCATTCTGTGGATGCTGCATCGTCTGTCTCCCCCGCTAGAATGGCAGCTCCAGTTGGGCAGAGGCTCTGACGGCTGTGTTCACAGCCACCTCTCCAAAGCCTCCCAGGGTGCCTGGCACACAGGACGCACGCCACAGATATGACTCAGTGTTTACTGAAATGACCCTAGGAGAGGGGAAGATGAAGGAGCTACCCCGGGAGTGGCCACCTTCCAGACAATATTGCTGCCGGGCCGGTGTCAGGAAAGGCACGGCCAGCTCCAGGGCTCAGGTCTGGGTCTACACGGGTCAACCCACCACCACCACCGTGGGCCTCCCTCAGCTGTCAGTCTGGGGTTGGTTACAGTGCACCGTGCTTACAAAGAAGGATGGTGGCCCAGGGCTGGCTAACTTTTGCAAATGACAGATCTGGAACATTCTGAAGAGACCATACATTTATAAATATTTGAGAAATGGGGCATTTCCAGCATAACATATATTCATAGGGGTCGCCTTGAACTGTGGGTGTTTTCATTTATTTTTATTTCTTCCTTTTTTTGTTGTTTTTGTTTTAAGCCAGCAATCCTACCCTAAAGCCACACAAGCACTCTTTGAAGACGGGGTGAGTTAGTCAGCACTCCCAGAGAGGACTGTTTCCTCAGAGCAGAGTCAGAGATTAGCCGCCATGAAGCTGCCGTGTGGGTCAAGCCAACACAGCTGCCTCCCCAAGCCACCCGGAACTGGGACTTCCGTTCCGAGTTCCCAGAGCTGACATGAGCCAGTTATTCTTGTGGACTTCAGGATTCAAGGGGCAGTAGCGCCCTGAAGGGAATATTCTCTCCTTCTGGGGGTCGAACTTATTTAAAGGCTGGGATGAGGCAACCAACCCAAGACACAAGAACAGTCCTCTCCTGGAAGGAGGGAGCGAGGGGCCGCGCCGTAAGTGGGGCAGAATCACACCCCAGCTGGGAAGCAGGGCCCCAGACGGAAGCCAAAGGAGACAAGAGGGAACAGTGGACCAGGCACCAGTCAATGCGGGGGTGGGGTGGGGACACGAAAGAGAAGAAAGGAAGAAATATAGAGAAGGGGGAGCAGAGATGGAAGGAAAACATACACCGATGTAAGGAAGACCTCACAGGCTTCAGCCAAGAAGAATTCAAATGCCAGTTCAACTTGCAGATAAGACCCAGGGAGAGGAGAGCCTTCCAACCCAAGAAGTCACCGGGATATGGGGCCCTTGGAAGGTAGCAGTGCCTTTGTGAGCAGGCCAAAGGGGCAGAGAAGCCAATTAAAAAGGGAGTGTCTCGAGGCTCAGCAGATAGCTTATCAAACTTACTTGAAGAATTCCAAGCAATAAAAAGACTCCAAGCACCAGCCTGAATGCTCCTTTCTTTAAACTTGAAGACTAACCACACTTTCTGTCAACACATAGCATCCTGAAGTGATTAAAGCAAAAGGGAGCACTCCCTCTATTGTGTCTGCTTTTAATCCTCGGAGAATTTGTCTTCTAGACAGACAGACAGACACACACACACACACACACACACACACACACACACACACACACACACACGGGATGTGTTGATGCGAATGGCAGGGGGGTTGGCATAGGGAGGGCAGGGGAACCGCTGAGACCAAGAAGTAAAGTGAAAGAGGGGCAGGGAAGGTTTCCTTCCAAGGCCCCCGCCTGGAGTCAAGAGCGCGGGCAGAGTTCAAGGGCACTTGGCTGTGGTCAGTGGACTGCTCCCCCAGGTGCTTGGAAGGGACACGCCTGGGGAAGCTGGCAAGGCCGCCCCCTCCTCTTTCAGGAGCCAAATCAGTCACTGGAAAGTTAGGCGCCGCCTTCATCAAGTAACAAAGGAGCCTGCAGAGCACTTAATAAAGGCTAACTAAATAAACAAAGAAGAAGTCTTGAGAAAATCAAAACCTTCACACCTGGGTACCCTCTTTATTACAGACTCCAGTCTGGCAATAACCCGCCAAACTCTGACCTCTGTCAGAAACAAGCCAAACAGGGTGAACTGGTCAGAGAAGGCGACACTGGACATCTCTTGCAGCATCCGGCGCCCGGCGCCCGAGAGGAAGAAGTTGTCTGGTCCGTGCGTACTGCTGCCGCAATGCATTCGATTATCCACTGTGCGAACGTATCTGAAGCTTGTTCACCTTGTGTCAAGTGAATCCTCAGCTTGAGCTCTAGGTACGGCTGCACATCCATTCATTATAATAATGACAATGACAAAACTTACAGAGCACGTACTGCGTGCTAGTTCAAAGCGCTTTACGTAGATTCACTCGTTAGACCCACACTGAAGCTTTTTCAATGACTTCTGTAATTATAAAGTATCTGTATCTAATTTTCCTCCTTCCCTATGCATTTTCCCAAATGCAGAAATGTAGCTAAAAATAATAGCCAGTCACGGATTGAGTTGGTCTCTGTGCAAGACTGCGAAAATGGCCCCCAGCATCCCTTCCCGGCATCTCCACCCCTTTGCAAGGAGAAGCTTGCAGGCCGTCCCATCAAGAGATGCAGTCTTTCTCTGGTACCCCCGGATCTAGGCTCGGTTGTGGGACTTGCTCTGGCCAATACACTGCGGCCTAAGTGGCATCGCATGAATTCTGAGCCTGAGTCTCAGCGGGGCTTCTGCTCACGGGCTTGGAATCCTGTGCCCAGGACGTGAGTAAGCCCGGGCTAACCTGCTGGAGGTCGAGCGAACACCTCCAGGAGAAACACCCTGGAGGAGGCCAGTCGAGGTCAGTCAGTCCCCAGTTGACCTGCCAGTTGACTGTGGACACATGACAGACCCAGCCAAGATGGGCCAGGCCAGGCCCGGACGGGAGCCACCCAGCTCAACCACAGACGAGATACATGTTTGTTGTTTCTAGCCACTAAGTTGTGGGGTGCTTTGTTCCCCGGCAAAGGCGTACCGTCCAGAGCACTGACTGAGCTCTTTTCCCTGCTGAGTACGGACTGAGCTCTTTTCCCTGCTGAGTACCGACTGAGCTCTTTTCCCTGCTGAGCACTGAGCTCTTTTCCCTGCTGAGCACTGACTGAGCTCTTTTCCCTGCAGAGCACTGACTGAGCCCTTTTCCCTGCTGAGCACTGACTGAGCTCTTTTCCCTGCTGATCCTCCGAGAGGGAGTTAGGACTTGCAGCGTTTTTGAAATGTGTGGGACCACAAGCTTCCTCTCTCCTTCACTTTTCTCTCTTCTCCATGTCCACACATATGCACATCCCGCGGAGCACAGGGGAAGGACTGCTCCAGCAAGACACACATCACGGGACTCACTGGCGTTTGTTCGTCTGTAGGTTTTATGGAAAACAGCTGCTTCTCCTTCATGTCCACTTTCAGCTTTCACTGCCGTTCTAAAAAGTTACCTTAATGGGAACTGGAACGACCAGTGTTATAACAGCACACAAGGGCTGAGAAACCTCCCACACAGTTCCTTTGTTCCTTCGGTGGGCTATACAGAACTGTGTGAAAAGATAAAACTCAAGACCAAGAACCTAATATTCCAGCCCCAGTAAAACAACAGAGGTTCTCCCACAGAAACCCCTTCTGCAAATAGTAGTAAATGGCTTGCAAAAACTAGAGCCAAACAAACAAGCTAGATACTGGTTAAGCATTCATTTTGAATCCAATCAATACAAAACCAAAATTCCTAGCAATGCCATTCACTGCTTCACCCCACCTCCCCCCCCAGCAATAGAGCTCCCACACAAGCATTTTGAAGCGTTCCTGAAAGTTCATGTTTTACTTAATTCATCTGCTTCTAATAGCTAGTTTTCCTTTCCAGTCCAACCCTCCTTCTCAGAGTTCAAACAGTCTCTCTAATTTCCCCCCTTTCTCTGGAGCAGGGTGCAGATGGTGAGAAGGTATTAATAATACTCTCTTTATGATCAGATTTCTGCTGATCAACACTTTGTAAAAGATCCAGGTGTAATTTTACCAGCAGATGCCACAAAAATAATTTATCACACATGTGACCAAAATCCACCCTTTTTTGTAGAGCATTTAAAGTTATTCCAACTTATGTAGTGATGTATGTAAATTCTTTCTCAATAAAACTGGGGAAAAAAAGGTTATTCCAAAGTCATCTAGTATCCGATAAGTATTTCCAAAATGAGTTACTACACATGTCAAAACACACCCAACAGACCAGGACTGCTTCACAGGGCCCAAGGAGGATGTCAAGGCCCTTCCTCCCCGTGAACTCAGCTATTAAGCTCCACGGGAGAGACGTGCCTGCTCACCCCATCCAGGACTATTCTGGATTCAGAAAGACAGCAGGGATGATGGATGTAAGCATCAGAGTCAACCATTATTCAGGCAAGAATCATCAGTGAGCACTAAGACCAGGTGGAGAGAACTTGAGGAGGAATGGGATATTTACATAGTGTCAAAGTATCTCCCTACAAAGTATACTTGTTCATTACAAAAGGGAAAAGAGTGGCTACACAGAGACCACCCTAACCAAGTGATCAGACCTGACATCACCAATAAGGGGCAAATGGACATCTGCGCCTCTTGATATGGCCCCCCAGAGAAGGACAGGTCACCTACATCACTTACATACCATTCCAGCCAAAGATGCAGATATTGGAATTGAAACACAAGGAAACATCAGAGAATCGTAAATTAAGGGACATTCTATAAAATAACTGGCCAGCACTGTTCAAAAATGCCAGGGTCATACAAGACAAAGGAAAACATAAATTGTTCCGGGTTCAGAGAAACGCAAGAGCAGGACAATTAAAATGTAATGTGGGATTTGGAACTAGCTTGCGAACCATAAGAAAAGTGCTGCAACGGGCATTATTGGGACAAAATTGGAATTTGGACTCTGGATTAGACAAAAGTGTTAAATCAATATTACATTTCCTAAATTTAATAGCCGTTTGTAGTTATGCAAGAGAATATTCCTGTTCTTAGGAAATACAAGGGGGAAAGGGAGTTTGATGTCAACAGCTTACTGGCAAATGGTTCAGGAAAAAATTTACATATACACATGAATACGTGTGTGTGTGTGTGTGTGTGTGTGCGTGTGTGTGTGTGAGCACAAGTCCGCGTAAATGGAGAAAGAGCGAGAAAGAGCAAAGAGATAAAACAGGACTGTGGTAGTGAATCTAGGTAAAAATATCCAGGACTTCTTTGTATCGTTCATGCGACTTTCCTGTAAGTTTGCTAGAAATAAAAAGTAAAACCGACAAACACCACCACAAACTTGGAGGTTTGCCAGCGGCGGGCATGGCCAGGTTGGACCCACCGAGCAGTCGACTGGGGAGACCAGGCTCCCTTCCCGGCCACCTTCCCAGGTGCTGTCCAGAGCCTTCCCCAGAAAGGACCCCCTCTTAGAGTCTTCTGAGATGGAGCCTTTGTGACCACAGGCCCCTGGCACTCTGGGACGATGTGCGTCTTGAAAGTCAGGAAATTGAAACCACTCCAGGCCACAGTTCGATTCCTTTTGAACATTTTCTTCCTGTGGCTTTTCCGTGGTGGTGGTTGGAGGCTGTACGGCTCGCGTGCTGGCACCGCTGTGAGAGAGCCTGTGCTTTTACGGAGGCGCAAGGGGCCTGGGCAGCCGAGACAGAGACAGGCTGTAACTCACTGGTCCCGAGATGGTCCCCTGGGGGGCTGGATGCTGCCCTGTCTCGACGGTCTTCCACCTTTCATGGAAAGATCCGCTGTGGGCAGCTCATCTGGAGTAACTGTCCCCATTACTGGCTCTGCCTCTGGGCCATCAGGGGCCTTGGAGGTCTCATGGCTGCTCAGTTTTCTCATCTGCTTAGTGGGGATAAGCAATCCTGCTGTGTGGGCCCTGCCACCCTGGGGCGGAGCGGGCCCTGGAAGAACATCCCTGCCAGGAGAAGCGGGTCTCTGTCGCTCAAGTGCCGCCTGCTGCTGAGTCTCCTACTGGCCTCTGTGTCACTCAGTCATGTGACTGGTTTGCTACCTCAGTTTCCTTCCCAGCGCTCCTGCGTCCTGCCGGGCCCTAAAAGTCAGCCTGATGGTGCTCAGCGCTCGTCCAGCTCCCGGCAGAGCCACCAGGCGCGTCGCGCTCCCTGCTGTCACCCCCTCTCACCAGACTCCACCTCCGTGAGTACCCCAGCCCGACTCAGGATGCTCAGACAGTGCCGGAAGCGTCTTGCTGGCTGCGAAGGTCAACCAAAAGGTCAACCCTTCAAAGGACAGTCACCAACGTGGGAGTTTTTCCCAGGTTAAGAGTCTTCCCTATCCATTCTTTTCCTAACAAGCCTTGGATCCAGTAACCGCAGAGATGACCCCTGACCTCTAGAGTCTTACTGCCATGCAGACCTGACTTCTGGGTGGGGCCAGGCAGGCACCAGGAAAAAGATCCATCATAACTGCACAAAGGAGCCGCGTCAGCACCCCAACCGCGGTCACTGGGGGTTCAGTTGCTGGGTTCCCACATACCTTTGAGAGGAATTATTCTAAGAAAGGAAAGAAAGATTCGGGGAGAGTGTCACAAGACAGCTCCTCGCAGGCCAGCAGCCAGAGCCAGAAGGTAACATTCTGGGCCCCTCAGCCAACGCTTCACAAAGCAAGGCCCCCCCTTGCTCCAGGCAAGGCCGCAGCTGCTCCGAGCCCGGCCTGAGCAGCGTCCAGGCCGGGTTTCCCAGATGGCAGCACCAGGAGCTTCGGAAGAGCTGCCAGGGCCGCTGCTCCTGAAACCTGGACCACAGAGGGTTCTGGGCTGCTTCGCAGAGGCTTCCGGCTACTCTCTGAGCAGACGTGTGTGAGCTGCCCCAGGGGGAAATTGTGGGACTGGCGCAGAGCCCTACGCACCCCCACCCAAGAGGTTCCCTTCAGAGGCTATGGCACCCAGCAGGCCAAGCCATCCTGACACAGCCAAGGCCACAACATTCCCAAGTCAGTCCCCCCGCGGCCCACACATCCGACGGGACAGCCTGGTGGCTGGAGGAGTCCCTGCACTTCTCTGAGGCCAGAATCCAAACGTTAATGTGACAGCTTGCTCCAGGCGACTCAGGGGCTAGACAAAGCGAAGATTCAGGAAGAACGACTTTAAAATGCCACGGAGAACAGTGGACTGCATCTCCCGAGTGGCCCGGGAGCTGGAGGTGGCTACAGCCCAGGACCCATCTGTCTCTGTCCTCCAAGTCCTCCACAGCCCCCAGGGGGGCAGAGACTGAGTTGTTCTGATTTCACGAAACACAATTATGGGCCAAGCATGCGGGCCGCTTCCCCTGCAAAGCACAACGCAGCAACGAGGCAACTGTCCAGAGGATGGGAGCCAAACCCCGATCCGCCAAGGCCATACAGCAAAACGGAGGCCATTTCTTAATTTTCCACTTTGCTTCAGCTACGGGCACCCGGCCTTAGCCAGCTTGATATTCAGAATGCACTAGTAGCAAATAAAAATATATTTGGTTTTGCCAGACGAATGAATGAATGAATGAACGAATGAAGAAAATTCAGCCAGCAAAAGCACCATCTCTTCCCAAAGAAGCACTTTTGGAAATATATAAGGCACCAGACAACAAATATTTGCGTGGCAAGGGAAGGGGAGAGTCAGCAGGGGACTGAGGTAGAACTTACTGGAGATTTACTCAGTGGCAGAAACAGAGAACTGGGAGAACGCAGTTTAATTCTGCAAGGTCTCACGGGTCATATGTGACAAGGGGAGGCGCCTCCAACTGATCCCGTGCCGCCCCCTGCCCACACCATCCCTCCAACAAGGCTTTCTGAGGCAGGGTGCCCCTATTTCCACCTCGGATGTGAGGTCACAGAGCACGCAGCCAGCCCCTCGCTCCGTGCTCCTCGGGGAGGGCCCAGTCGGGCCCCTACATGGGACGTGACTGAGTTAGGGAGAGTCAACCCAGCAAGAGAACCCCCTGTGGCTTTTTAAAACTCCCAAGAGCAACGCCTCCTAGACTGTCCTGGGCATGCAATCCACGCAGCCCAGGCTCTTGTTGAAATGCAGGTTCTGATTCACTGTGTCTGAGGTGGGGCTGAGAGCCTCCACTTCTCACGATCTCCCAGGCGATGCAACGCTGCTGGTTCCACTGACCCCACTTTGAGAAACCAGGCTCTAAAATACAGCCAGCAACGGAGGGGATAAGGGCTGCGGATACGCTCTCCCCTTCCGGTCCCTCCTCCGTCTTCCAATCAAACTATCAATTACAAAAGAGGGGTCGCGCTTGCAAAATCTCATCCCGTTACTGAGGGCGTCATTCGGGATGGACGGAAATGTGTTTCTGCTTTCCAGTTATTCTTCGGAAAACTCCATGTACAAATTGCTAATTTCCTTCCATCCACCCTCTCCCTCTCTCCCCCTACGAGTCCTCTCAACACGACCTTAAACTTGATGTCCTGCAGCCAGCCCAGCTGGAGGGCCACAACTCTAGAAGCAATTCCTAAAAGGGGTAAAATACTGTGGGTCCCGCAGCTTTCCTTTCTGTCTAAATAGAGTGTGAGCAATCCAGGCTGTGCTCCGAGCCAGCCCCAAATCCCTACAGAGCCGGCTGTCTTGGCAGCCGTGACACTACCACTGTCTGTGCTTTCGTCATCCACTCTTAGATCTTAATCATTCCGAGACATTCCTCTTTTCCATGCTGGTGGGGGCGGGGGGGGAAGGAACGTGAAAAAAAAGTCTTTCTCACCAAAAGCCCATAGAAATCAGAATTTATAGAGATGGCATTTTATTGGTCATCTGGCCTGATCCTTCAGGGACTCTTGCAAAATTGTTCCCTCGGGCCGATGCGATGGGTGCAGCCAAGTTTTACATGTCTACAAAGATGAGATTTCCCATAAATTCATAAATGTCAAACGGAACTAACTCTCTGATGTGTGTATCATATGCAAGGAATTAGCAATGATCAGGAAATAGTTCCTGGAAACAGAAATATAAGTCTTAACATTGACTCATTAAATTATTTAAAGCTCCAGAACCAGAAATGGGGTGGTGGGGTGGGCAGGGAGACTCATGTCAGGAACTGAGACATTAAGGGGCAAGGAACTTACCAAATCAACATTCAAAGGCTGAACAGCCGCGCAGGCTTATTTGAAAAGGAGTAGGGATGATGGGAGGTACCACAGTGACAACCTCCCCCCTCCCTAAGGGAAGTCTCCCAGGATGGTGGTCCCAGCGGGTTATCATTAACCACAAAGACAGATGATCAGATCAGAAGCGAGTGGTTAGAGCTCTTTTAAGCTGGTCGCCACCCAGCCTCTTCCCGGCACTTCTCATGCGTCCTGTTTAATTTCAAAGTGAAACCCAAACACATGCAGGAACATCCGGGGAACAAGCACTCCTGTGGTCCGAGCCCAGCTGGCTGGGGAAGGCCCTGGGAGGAAGGGAAATGCGCCCCACTTCCAAACAGCCCGCTCATTCATGCGGGAAAGTCAAAGGAGCAGCAGAGCCACGGAAAGACATTTCGAAATCGCTGCTTTTCATTCCTTTTTTCTTTGAGCATAAAAGCTTCCTCCCCAAAGAAGCCCTCCGGGCTGCATACGGGAGAAAGAGCAGTGAGGGCCCAAGGAGGTCCCGACCTGTTTTTCTTCTCTAAGGCCCTGAGAAGTCAGGGAAAGCTGAGAGCTGCCTTCATTACCTTAACCCAGACCATGGCTAAGTGCAATCATGTTGACTAGCACAGCGTGGCTTTTACAGCACCCCATTCCTTCATCAGCCAACCTCTGAGAACAGCTGGATTCTCCAGAAGGCGCTGGGGCAGCACAGGAAGCGAGCTGCAGCATGCTAACAATAACCCCAACAAAACCAAAAAGCATTACACTGATCATCCAGCAGCGCTGGCTCAAGGTACAACGCTTACTGCTTTAGCCACCTCTCATGATCATCACCACCAAAGTCTACCCAAACCATCAGCAACTACTTCTGACAACAGCGGGAATCTCCAGACACTTCTCTTTCGACTCTAGTATCTGTGTTCGAAGTAGTTACCACCTTCAGGATCATTAAAGAAGAAACTGTGCTTAGAGGAAAAAAAAAAGAAATCAGGGAGTGGAGAAATAAAGTAACTTGGACAAAAGCAACACAGCTCTGAAATGGAGAAGTCAAGTTCGGAACCCAGGTCTCAGCCGGCTCGGAAGCAGGTGCTTTGAACCAGAGGTCCTCAGAGTTTGCATTGGAATCACCCAGGCCCAAGCTGGGGGTAGGATTTAAACATCAGTAGTTTGGAAAGCTCCTCAGGTGACTTTCAGGGACAACCAAATTGGAGAACCAATGTCACCCACCATCACTCTGCATTGCCTCTTCAGAAAAGAAAGAAGAGCTGAATAGGCTGGGCCCAGCCTAGGTCTCTGTTCAGGTCATCAGAAAACCCACGTGGAGATCAAATGAGTATCTTTCAGCAGATGAAAGGATTTGGGAAAGGCCAAAGGTCAGCAGAGGCCAGCCTGACAGGAGTTACTGCTATAATAGGCCTCAGGGGCTCTCCTTTGGTGTGTTCAGAGTGAAAGTGAACTCTAGTAGACCACCAGGGGGAAAAAGAGAGGCGGGCTATGCCAGCTATGAGCCAACCTCAGATTGTGGCCACTCGGGCACCACTTGGGTAGATGGGAGTTTAGCACGCTTCTTACTACATCATCTTTTGCTGCTGTGATGGGTTGTATTATTGTTCTCACCCTTATCCCTGCAGAAGGTTGACACATCCCCATCTCTGCTATGTTGAATTCAGAGCTGGCCTGGCCACATGACTTGCTTTTGCCAATTAAGTGTAAGCACTAATGTTGTGTCACTTTCCAACGTAAGCATTAAAAGCAAGCGTATGATAGTCATTTTCTCTTCCCCCACCTACCACTTGGACCAGCAGTGTTCTAGGCAGACAATGACCCTATCAACCTCAGTCCCAGAGTGAAGGCAGTGAAGGATAGAGCTGCAGCTGACTCACGAAAGACATTTTTCATGAGCAAGAAATCAACTTTCACTGTTGTAAGCCACTGAGATCTGGGGGGTCACTTGTTACCAGGCCTATCCTGACTGATACAATCAACTACCTTTAGAATACTCTGATTTCATCTATGCTTTAGAGTTGATGAGATACACCCCAGCATTCTCTTCTCTATGAAACTCTTCCCAGGAGGAAGGGATGGAGACATTCAATATTAGTTCCCCTCCCCTGATACCTTAAATCCTTTCTGAGATGAGAAAGGGCCTAACTGAAATTAAATTAAAATAAATGGATTTTCTCTAAGTTCATTATAAACAAACAGCATTTGAAATTAGATACCTCCATGCCCCACCTCTCTCTCCCTGGTCCTCTAATTCTCCACCAAAAAAGGGAGGGCTCATTTCTGACACCAACAGCCTCAACCCCAGAGATTCTGATTTCACTGGTCTAGAACTGGGCCTGGGCATCAGCAGGCCCTGGTGTCTCTAATGTGCATCCTGGATTGGAATCTAATCCCACTCCCCTTTCTTACCCGAAAGGCCCAGAGGGATGGAGGTCAAATAGCTAGTTAATGGCAGAGGTCAAGACTAAATCCTTTCGTCCATGATCTTCTCACTGGAGTATGTTGTTTCTCAATGATTATGAATGTTTTTCTAAAAGAGCCACTTGCTCCCATGAGTTTAATAAACAGAAAGATGACAATACCAATGGCTAGTGCTCTTGTTGGCCTGAGTGTTCAAGGGCACCTCTGTGCATTTTATTCATCAATCAGGGATTGCTATCTTCTACTAGAAAGATACACAAAACACACTTGCTCTTCAAGACTTTAATAAAACAACCCTGTACTTTTCTGAGTTGATGTCTTTCATGAAGCTTAGTTAGACAAGCATGGGAGTTCTGCTGGAGTTCTGAGCTAGCTACACAACAATCTTGTTTGCCCTTAAGGCTGTAAATGCATACACTCCCACTGCTGGGGGTGTGTGTGTATATATATAATTTATATAAACACATATTATATAATAGAACATATATTCCATTTAATTTATATAATATATACTATATATTTATATACTATATATTAATTTATATAATATCTATATTTAAAAATATATATTCCATTTAGATTGCACTGGGGCCAGGATGGTAGTTATGTGAATGTTGAAAGGTCAGCCAAACAAAGAAAAGTATCATATAGGTAAAAATAAAACATCTCTCCCTTCCTGTACACTTGTATTAAATCCTCAATCTAATGAAAATGAAAATGAGTACACTGATGACAAAAATGGTGTGTGTGTGTGTGTATTTGTAAGTTCAACCCCCTTTCAAGAATATTCGTTGGCAGTTAAATATTGCTGGGTGTGCAAAGAAGAGTATACATGCTCAGGCCCATTTTCAGAAGCCTGCCCCTGGACAGAAGTATCCACAAAAGTCTGTCAAAATATGGAGAGACATTTAACATCTCTCTCTGACTTGAGCTAAGCAGGATTGGAAAATCACCTGTCCTTTCAAAAATCATTCCAACTCACTTTTCAAAGCCTAAAGGTTCTCATCAAGTATCAGCTAAGGCCACTATCAGCACTGTCCAATATGGTGGCCACTAGCCACACATGGCTTTTGAACACTTAAAACATGGCTTGTCCGAATTGAGAAGTGCTTAAATGTAACATATACAGTGGATTTCAAAGGCTGAGTACAAAATAAAAATGTAAAATATCTCATTAATACTATTTTATACTGATCACATCTTGAAATTGTAATATTTTAGATATGTTGAGTTAATAGAATGTATTCTCAAAATAAATTTCACCTGTTTCTTAAAAAAATTTCTTTAGAAAATTCTCTTTAAAAATTTTTGCTCCTAGAAAATCTGCAATTACATATGTGACTTGTATTCTACTTCTACTAGATAGTGTTGGACTAAGAGAATCATTTTAATGTTTGTTCCACTTGGTTCAAGTCACAAGTGACAAATTGTTGACGACACCTGAGGAGGTTGAGGCAGAATATTACCCTTGTTAAGAACCCAGACTGCCTGAGCTCCCACTGGAGTTTGGCCCCCTGGACATCTGTGTATCCCTGGCATTTAACCTCATCTGTAAAATGGTAATTATCATACTTCTACCCCACAAAGTTGTATTACATGAGCAAAATAAATGGATGATGTTTAGAATAGCACCTGGCAGGTGTGAGTGCTCAATAGATGTCAGGTATTAAAATTATTGCAACCATGGTGACATTTCCAGAATTTTAAAAGATCCCAAAGTGTTTTCCAGACTTTAACAGGCTACCAATGAAAGAGGTTCCACCTTCAAGCTAGGACATACAGAAAACATTTTAATAATAAACATGAACTTGTAAAATATCACTAAGTAGCACTCCAGCCATTCTGTTTTTTTTTTTTTTTTTTTTTTTTTTTGCGGTATGCGGGCCTCTCACTGCTGTGGCCTCTCCCGTCGCAGAGCTCAGGCTCCGGACGTGCAGGCGCAGCGACCATGGCTCACGGGCCCGGCCGCTCCGCGGCACGTGGGATCCTCCCGGACCGGGGCACGAACCCGTGTCCCCTGCATCAGCAAGCAGACTCCCAACCACTGCGCCACCAGGGAAGCCCCATCCAGCCATTCTTTATAGATTATCTGAGAAACCTTATCACTGCATAACAGGCTTATAATGGAGATACATATTCTTTGGCATATGATAGAGATGCTATACGTGAATTACCAGTTTTCCAAAACTCATGGCACAATGGAATACTCCCAGTGTTGAAATGACACAAACTCCTCTTTGATGATTTAGAAGGTGCTTCCAGATCTTTCAGTAAGCAAGGGTCAATAACAAATGAAGCGTGCAAGTCCCAGTGCAGGCACTGTCCTAGGTGACAAATAGGGCTAGCTTTCACTGTATCATGCATGTATCAGTGCGGTACTAAAAATCGACTATGTTTGACAAAAAAATCTACACACACCGGCAGCAAGGCCCATTTCTGCATCTCCAAATTTGCGGTATTTGCTCTAACTCTGCAAGAGCCCTTAATCTCTAGGTGACTTGAGCTGACTTGATTTACAGTCCGACTCCTGGATGCTGGAGAAGGCATCTTTAAGAATCAGCTATCGGGCTTCCCTGGTGGCGCACTGGTTGAGAGTCGGCCTGCCGATGCAGGGGACACGGGTTCATGCCCCAGTCCGGGAAGATCCCATATGCTGCGTAGCGGCTGGGCCCGTGAGCCACGGCTGCTGCGCCTGCGCATCCGGAGCCTGTGCTCCGCGACGGGAGAGGCCACAGCAGTGAGAGGCCCGCGTACCGCAAAAAAAAAAAAAAAAAAGAATCAGCTATCAACCCCACCTGGAACCACACTGATTCCACCTACCTGAAGCTGCCAGGCTGTCCAACATGCTCATCCAGAGAACTCTGTCACTTTTAAACCACCCAGATGTGAAGAAACCAAAAGGCAAATAATGACAAAGGAAACAGCCCTATAAGTGCAGTCAACTCTGGAGAAATCCCTAAGGGTCCAGACCGGGGTTTCTCAATCTTGGCACTACTGACGTTTGGAGCCAGATCATTCTTTGCGGTAGGGCCGTCCTGCGCACTGTAGGATGTTCAGAAACATCCCTGGCCTCCACCTAGTAGATGCCACTAGCACTCCCCTCTGAGCTACGGCAACCGCAAAGTCTCCAGACCCGGCCAAATATTCCCGGGGCAGAGCTGGCCCCAGTTGAGGCTCACTGACCTAAACCTTTGAGTTTCAACTTTGAGTGCACATAAGCATCATTTGGTAGCTTGTAGAAAAGGTACATCCCTGAGCCCCACTCCCAAGATATTTTGATTCAGGCGGTCTGGGGTGGAGCCCAAGAAGCTGTGTTTATAACAAGCTCCCCAGGGATTCTGATGTGGGTAGTCTGAAAGTCCACACTCTGAAAAACATTGATCTTGCAGCCTGGGTGCATGCCCAGGTCAAAAATCAAGGCTACAGAAGGTACGACTCTGAAACTAAAGCAGGACCGGATAAACAAATAAGCCATGTGGTATAAAAGTTGCTTGACTGTGTACAGCTACATGTGGGAGAAATCAGGTAGTACTGAGATTAAAGAAGTTGTAGAACAGAAAAGAACCCATCTGTAATCTACCATGGGAAATTAAGAATGAGCTGAGCTCATGCTGTAACTTTACCTCCTGGGAAGCACTGAATGCAGGTGAATAATATATCTACCAAGGTTCTATGTTAATCTTTCTTTTTCCTAGTAAAGGAAGGAACTAAGCATCTGCAGAATTCTGCTCCAGCTCATAATAATCTGACATTTGATTTTACGTTTAAATCAGTTGCAAGAAACTGCAAATAGGCAACCAAGATTTTGAGGACTTGTACAACAGGGTCGCAGTCCCCTACTGACTTACAAGATAATGGGTGGGTGAGACCATATGGTTTGGGGGTGCAGAGCCTCCTGTGGGGACATTTTGGCTGGAGATGCCACTTCCTACATCCAGCCACAGTCTCTGTTGAACTCATCTGGGTGTGAAGGGGCTTGTGTTTTGAGAGCGCCTTTGTTCAACCCAAGAAAGGTCCAACTAAAAAATAAAACCAACATAAAGCTGCCATTAATAGGTATCTTACTTTAGGCTTAGAAACAAGCCCTGCAACCAGGAAGCCTATGCAAGTACAGTCGCTCTGCTTTAACCCTTGTCTTGAAAACACAAATCTGTTCCAACGTGACTGATGTATTAGGGAAGGATTTGAACATCATGCAAATTTCGTATATGTTTATGTGCAATTTTGTCTGCAAGAAACAGTAGAGGAACACAGAAAAGTGTACCCAGCTGAACGGAGCCACGTTTACGAAATGCACACACCTCAAACATCTATCAGGTCCCTCCGTTCATATTAGGATCCCCTGCCATCCACACCTGGGGTTACAACTGCCCGTCTGGTTCCCAATAATCCTCCAACTACCCCTTCACAATAACTCACAAGTTGCCACCCTTCTGATGCCCACTTCTGCAAGCCACCTGCAGAGATTTTTCTAGGTAGAGCGCCATAGCTATTGTACTCATGCATTTCTTAACCGGACAACACATTGAAAACAGTGCTATCGTTTTTATTAGGTTCCCATCTTATTTTTTTATGTGCTACTAAGTTTTTAAGTGGCGTGCCCCTAGTCTCATTTATCCTATAAGCCCCGTGATTTCTACTGCACAATTGTGCACAGCATGGTGATTTTTCTAGGAACTCATGTCAATGTTATAGTAGAACTGACTGGAGAAAATTTGAGAGGCAAGGGGAATGCTGGTAAGGAAACAAGGAAGCGAGACAGGAAGGAAAGGCAGCCTATAAAGAGTGCGCTGTCATGCACATGACTACTGTGGGAGACCGGAGTTCAAGCCCAATGGTACAAGATGCCACTCAGATTTTATGCCACCTGAGAGGCGAGGGAGCAGGGGTATTTATACACCAACTCCTCTCCAGTCCCGGGTGAGGGCTGCTCCTGGGGGTGTTAATTCCAGGCTGTTGAGCCCTCGGGAAGGCAAGAAGATGCACTTATTGACAGATGGAAATCCCCCTGGAGCACACTGAACTGGTAAGACGCAAGGGATGTGAGTCATCTCCCTAGGAGCCATGAAGGCAAAAAAGGGGAAAACACTGCAGAAGAAAAGAAGACAAGAGCCTCTGACTATAAGCCAGCATCTTCCAAGCATGCCTGGTACAAGGAATCACCTGAGGCTTGTTAAAATACAGATTCCTGGGTCCCACCCCACATCTGTTGAACCAAATTCTCCAGAGGAAGAGCCTCCGGAGCTTCTTTATGGTCCACAACACTCCCTCCCCACCACTGCCACCCTCCAAAGGTGACTGTCTCATCGGCAAGCTCGGGAAACATTGCCAAACCAGTAATCCACTAGTTCTGCCTGATGCCTACTGGCCACAGAAGTCCCCATGCTGAGCCCCAGGGACAGAGGAGGGACTAGAAATCACTGTGGCAGAGGTCTGAGGTGAGGCTCAGCCCCTCCACCCCCCACTGCACCCTCTCTCAGAAGACAACGAGGGGTGGCAGACCAGCTGTCGTCGTCTGCCTCTTCCCTTAATCTTCCATGGCAGTTGAGTGGCCTATGGAGAGCAAGGGGCCAGGCACGCGGGCCTCCCGTCCAAGGTCACATCCTGCCCACCCACAAGCAAGGTCACTTAAGGCCCCAGAATAGCTCCTCTCATCCTCGAGATAACTCAGCTTCAGGAAATTGCTGTACATTTAATCTTCTAGAGCTTAAGGCCAAGGCAATCGCACCTCCCTACCGCGGTCAGGCACAGAGCTGGAATTCTGCAGACCCGTCTACCACCAGGGTCAATCTCTGGTGCATCGGCTTCAATTCCTTATTTTTCCTCAACCCAAAATACGGTTCATTTCCAAGCCTGGTCAAGCGAACAAACTCCTCATCTATGAAACGGAATGAAATAACTGGATGGAAAATGTTGCTCTCGAGTTGATAAATAAATAAACCCAGGCCATCGAAGCCTTATGGCTGCATCCAAAAAGTCCAGAAATAAAATGTCAGAGTAATGAGGCTGGAGTTTATTTTTACATGCAGCAGTGTATGAATCAGCAGGGCAGAATCGTCCCTCATGGCTAAGGGAAGATGGAGAGACCAGCCACTCAGGCTCCTTTGGGAAAATCTAAACAGCTTCACCACTCAATTTATAATCTCACTACTTAAGTACCACCTCGGCTGCTGCTATAGAAACAGTGCTAACCTTGGCCATGTGTTTGTGTTAGGCATCCTGGAAAGCAGTGCTTTCCCCGTTGCTCATTAATGGCAGTTCATCACAGAGAACCCACCTCCATGTGACATCTTCTGAACAGATGTGCCAACAGGAAAGGAGGAGGTGGGTAGCAGTAGGCCAGTAAACCCGCCATGAGGAATGAGACAGACCAGAAGCTACGTAAAAGCCCATGTCCAGTACTTGGGGTGAAGTGTGGTGGGACTGGCCCTCCACGGGAAGGCAAAACAATGTGGGAAGTTCTAGAAAGGCACCTGGAATTCTGAGTCCAGCTCTTACTGCCCACCTGATGTCTCTCATTTCCAGGGTCCTCATCTCAAAAAGGATGTGGTCCCTATGACCTGAGAAAATTGGAAGATAGGGGAAGGTATTTAAAAAGAGAAAAAATAACAAATTCTTTTGTTATTTATTTTTGTTAAAAATAACTACGGTTTGTAGCCAAACCGTAACGTCACCAAGGGTGAACAGCTTCCAGAGATAAACTCTGAGATAGACCCTGGGGTACAAGGTGTACCTTTTGGGGCTGAGAGCTTTTATGATGCTTATTTCGGATACCAAGGTGCTGATGAGCACATGTTGGCAGAAGGTTACGGTGCTGGATTATATTTGGTGCATGAGCATAGGTACAGATCCTGGAACCGTCTATTGCTGCTATTATTATATGGCATGATTGCTTTAAAATAACATTCCTTTATTACAACTGGCTTTCGATTTAAAGAAGGCAGTTTGTATAACTGCATGGCACAGCGGACAGACCACAGAAACGCAGCCTAAGCCCTGGATCACCTACCTTTAAGCTGTGTGACCCTGAGCAAGTTCCTTAACCTCTCTGAGCCCCAGTTTCTTCATTTGCAAAACGGAGATGCAAGTTATAAAGCTGGCCCTTCCAACCTCAGATGGTTGTTATAAGGGCCAAATGAAAACCCTATGCAAAAATCTTTTATAAAAGTAACTTGCCATATAGATTCAAATTAGTTTTAACTATTAGCTGAAGTTCAAGAATAAAGTAGGATGCCCCAACGACACTTTTTACTGGAGAGCAGTGGAAGCTTTAAAGGGATCCCACGTGAAGTCCTTCCATTGCCGCTAGACTTTCAATGTCAATGCTAGAGAGATTTTGTTGTGGGCAAGTTAGCTCCCCAGGAAGGATGCCAGGGACAGCACCGCAGTGTGGGTGCGGGAAGCAGCATAACGTGGTGGTTACATGAAGGCTCTGGGTTTGAATCCTGTCTCCAGCCCTTATTAGCATACATAGTTTCTCTGTACCAAGTTTCCACATAAAATACTGATGAAAATACTACCAACCTCATATATACCCCAAAGAAATGAAAACTGGTATGCAAACAAGTACCTGTACACGCATGTTCGTGCAGCACTCTCCACAGTAGCCACAAGGTAGAAAGAGCTCAAAGGGACGTCAGTGGATGAACAGATCAAGAAAACACGGTCTCTGCATACAATGGAATCTTGTTCAGCCATCAAAACGAATGAAGTACCGACACAGGCTACAACATGCATGAACCTTGAAAACATCATGCTCCCATGAAAGAAGCCAGACACAAAGGGACAAATATTGTATGACTCCAATTCTGGGAAATGCCCAGAACATGCAAATCCAGAGAACTGAAAAGCAGACTGGTGGTTGCCAGGGCTGAGGGAAGGAGACGCGGGGACCAACTGCTTAATGGGTATGGGATTTCCTCCTAGGGTGATGAAAATATTTTGGAACTAGACAGAGGCGGTGGTTGCACAACACGGTGAATGTCCTAAATGCCACTGAATCATTAACTTTAAAATGCTGAATTTTGCGTTATGTAGATTTCACGTCAATTACAAAAAGACGACTCTAAAAACAATAACAATACCACCCTCGGGCTGACTATGAGGGTTAAATGAGATGGTGCGTGTAAAAACACTTAGCACGAGGCCTGGCACAGAGTAAACACTCAATAAATGCTGACCTTTATCACCTGCCCACACCTTTCAGAGGAAGAGGGTGAAATACTTAGCAAAGCGACACTATGAGAAATGAACTAGATTCACAGCGAATGTCGTTCCTGGCTCCTAATAAAAAAGGCTAATCTACCATGTACTCTAAAAACAGATGAACACACCCCTTTACCCACCTAATGAACCCCACGGTCCTCTAGTGGTTTTGTCTAAGTCTTGGGCAAGTGCCAATATGACAGTGACCAGGTACCCCAGGTAAACCAGCGTGACAGCAGGCTGGGTCTTCACTCAAACTCCCCATCTACAACAGAAAAAGAAGCAACTGTTCTTTACATTCTGAAAGGGAAAGCCCTTTCTGGCAAGACGCATGGAGAATCCCCAGGGGCGAAATTTTCCGGAGATTTAAAGACACACCTGGGATGTCTTGCCATTCTTCATTTTTTCACTTTGATCTTCATTACAGTGTGGTGAGGTGTGGTTTTAGGTATTTGTGTTTTGTGTTTTTTTTTTTCAGCTCAAAGCAAAAATCCAGCACAAGTAAAGACCAGGAAAGGTGTGACAGACAAGTTCACAGGAGCGTACAAGTCACGGTAGAAAAGATGTCATCACATAAATACCCCAAATGTCAAAACAGCAATAAAACCCTCTCTTCACTCATTTCAGGATGGTTAATGACCCATGAGCTAAGGATCCATTTATGAAGTCCATGAAATATGGCATCTGAAGATGTCACCTTTTACAAATGAAAGGGTAGACTTTTTTTTTGTACCAGTTTTGTTTATTGGCTATTCGGGGATTGTTTGTTTTAGCAAAAAGCCTAATAAGACTAGCCAACAGGATCGCAGAAACTCAGATACAGCCTGAAAAAAAAACTATAAAAGGTAGTAAGGAAGGAACCTTAAAAGTAGACACTTCAAAATACACGCTATCATGTAAGACTGGTCATCTACCATGAATGGTGTTTTCCTCAGCCTTAAGTGTGTCCAGGGGAAGATACATCTCAGATTTATTCCCTAGAAACCAGTGAATCTGAAGAACCCCCAGCAGGTTCCAAAAGGCACAGCTACATCTACTTGACAAAATCTAATTTCCAGCTAGGACCCCTGCAGGAGAGTTTGGGAAATGTAGTTTCGAGCTTTCCAGGGTCACCAGTCAAGGACAGGAAGGCTTGCTAGAAGGAGGTAAAACTGGCTGCCAGGGGCCGATGCACCATCTTGTCAATAATCAGCGGGACAGGGACTCCTGTAGCTCCCCGCTCTCAAGGAGTTACCAACAGTCACAAGGAGAGAAGAGGAGAGATGAAAAAGTCCCCAAAGGTTCTCCAGTGCTATCAGCACAAGGGTCACCTGCCTTTAATCACACGTCTGTATAATATTCGCATCTTTCTGGCAAATATATTTATGGGAATAAGAGATGGGAGAGGCAGCCTGTGTATGCTGCTTCTAGGACTGAGTGCTTTGGACGTGTGAGGTGACAAATTTCTTAGATCGTTCTAACTGAAATTTCACACATGGCCCTTCATTTCCTAGTCCCCGGTTCTATTTCGGTGGGATCCACAAAGTGATGATTGGGCTGGAAGTCAGATGAGGAATAAGAATGCTGGTGTGAGGATGAAAGCGGATAATGTAGAGGGAAGGACCTGAGGCTCAAATGTGAATTTTGCAGGGTGTTAAGGGGAATGGCTGGGAGCAGAAGAGAAAGAGCCTGTGTTCAGCCATCTTCCTTCTCAGCTCCTGGTGCCATATTACCCGCGCATGCACACAATGTTTCCACCCTCAGCCCTGCTGGAGGGACAATGCAATTTAGGGAAAACAAATGAAATCTTGAGGCAGGAAACCTGGTTTTGATTCTCTGTTCCCTCAGAGCTCGGCTCTGGCCAGTCACTTTCCCTCTCTGAGCCTCCGCTTCCTCATATGGAAAATAACACTAGTCCCAACATCACTATTCATTCTGCAGATTAAACAAGAGAATGGAGTCGAAGGTATTCTGTAAAGGAAACCACAATAAACATGAGAGCTGTCGTTTGAAATTGGTAAATATTCCTGGCGTCACCTATTTCAGGTGAGCAAAGGTTAACACCTTGGTTAGACTCAGAGTTCCTGCAGGTTGGAATAAAGAAGGCTCTCATCCACACAGGGGCGAAGCATCAAATAGTCAACCTAATCGGAGGGCAATTTGGCAGTCTCTCTCCAGCTAGAAAACGAAGCACCCTTTGAACTGGCAATTCCCAGATATACTTGCAAAAGGAAGCCAAGTTCTAAGTAAAGGAACATACAATGCAGCAATGCTGGTGGCAGAAAATGGAAAATCTTATCTCTATCAGCGGGGACTGGTTCAATAAATTATAGAGCTGTAAATACTACGCATCTGATGAAAAGAATAAGTAGCTCATTTGGACCTGGAAAGATTTTGAAGGTTTGTTATTAAGTTAACTAAAAAGCAAGATAATGAAAATCGTGTGTAGTATGAGATAGACTGAGAGATAATCATGCAAACACACACACAGGTAACTGAATAAGACCTTCCTGGAATGACACACGTGAACCCGTTGTGGGTGTTTATCTTTGGAGAGAAGAAGTCCAACTCAGGGGAGAGGAAGGCTTTCGCGTCTCATTTTATTTTCTTCCTTTCTTTGCAGTTGGAGGTTTTATTTGGAATCCTGTGCACCTACTTTATTTTGTTTTTAATTTCAAATTACACAGCGTAAAAGAAAACCAGCAAATGGAGTAAAGAAGCCCTTTTTGCATGTGGGTGTTGTAAAAATAACAAAGAAATAGCATATGGAAACACCGGGATGCGGCACAAGGTGGCCCAGGCTCAGGGTTTAGGAAACACTCTTCTCCCAGCTGCCGGTCCTCTCTCCCTGGACACCCTTGTCCTCAGGAATCCTGAAAGGTAAAGGCGGCAGGGGGAAACTGGAGTGGAAAGCCAAGGAAAATAAATATGGAAGGAGCCCAGGAATAAATGGGGAGAAAATAAGATGTAAGAAGAGGGTGGGGAGAAGTCAACATAGAACCACATTCTCAAGCTGAGCAGCGGCAGTGACGGGAGAGATGCCTCGGGGGACAACTTCACATCTGAAATGTACCGTTTGTATTTAAGCGACTATTTTCACAAGGATGGCTGTGGGTGAAGCATACATTTCTTGTTAGCTGAGAATCCCAAGAAGTAGCAGAAGACTCCTGTTGTCCCTAATACTTATCCAGCCATATATACACAGATAGGCACCAGGACAAAGGAGCTGAACTTTCAAATCCCTGCAGATTCAAAACTGGAGACACCACTTACAAAGAATGAGGAAGCCATGTGTCCCTAGAGTCTGCCAGAACCCCAGCTGTGGGGGACATTAATAAAACGCTACCCCAAGATTGGATTCCATGGCAAAACAAGGATGGTAAACACTTGAATAATCCAAGTGGAATTGGTTTCTCAACTGTGGAACATCTAGGTTCCTTTCACAAGTTCACGTGCACTGTGAATTCCCAGAGGGTGAGACACGGCCTGCAGTGCTTCCCCAAATTCCTGCCTGGGAACCCTTTCAAGTCTGGTGCTGGATTAGTGAGCCTCGGAATGAGCTCTGAGAAGCCAATTCATTCAGGGGTTGTTTCTCCTCCTCAATGTTGAGATCAGAGAATGGGTATGGGAAGTAGAAACTATGCCACAGAATATGGTCCCTGAAAGCACTATTTCAACGTGTGGATTGGGGCAAAAATGATGAAAGTCAGGCGCTGTGGCTCAAGAAAGCCTGGGAAGCTATCACCGTCCTCCATCCCATCAGTCCTAGAATAGAATTTAGAAAGAATATGGCTCATCCCCAAATTCATCGTACAAATAAGGAAATGGAGCCCCAGACAGTCCTCAAAAGGGAACAGAGCCAGCGGTTCAGAGCCGGGACTCTGGAGCCAGAATGCCTGGGTTCTAACCCCAGCATCCTGCAGGACCTCGGGCAAGTTACTGGACCTCTCGGGCCTCCCATTTCCTTATCTGAAGAATGAAGATAAAGGTAGTCTCTGCCACAGAGGACTGAGATAAGGATTCAGTGAGCTGTTATTTGTAAAGCACACAGGCCAGTGCCTGGCATATAGTAAGTGCTAGATAAGCTTTTCTTTAAGCAAAAAGTTATTGGGCCCTCGGGGTCCGAAACAGAGGCATCCTTATTCCAACTTTACCATTCTTACCCAACACCTCCCCTCTCATAAAATAGTAATTTTAAAAAGTGAAACCAAAAGGATAATGGGTTGGCCATCATCAAAAAGTCACTGTTAATGGGGAGTTAACAGGCACACCATTGCCAGAGCAAATCTCAAGAATTCAAATAACACTTCTCCCTCTAGAAACACGTACTGTGTAATTAAAAAATATATATATGGGCCAGGAAGGCAAGGGATACATTGATTTTTTTTTTTCTTGCCAGGCTTAAGGTTCTAGAAAGACCAGGTCATTTTTAAAAAGGATGCTCACATTCAGCATTGGGGATGAGAGGGTGGGAACTATAGACTCAGAACACAGGAGGGACGGGAGATGGAAGAGTCAGACATGGGGTTAGGGCTTCCCTGGTGGCGCAGTGGTTGAGAGTCCGCCTGCCGATGCAGGGGACACGGGTTCGTGCCCCGGTCCGGGAAGATCCCACATGCCGCGGAGCGGCTGGGCCCGTGAGCCATGGCCGCTGAGCCTGCGCGTCCGGAGCCTGTGCTCTGCAACGGGAGACGCCACAACAGTGAGAGGCCCGCGTACCGCAAAAAAAAAAAAAAAGTGGGGTTAGTGGAGCTCACAGGGAAATGGAGGTGCTTCTGGCAGCAAAGTGGATAAAGTCAGGATCTGAAGATGGGCTGGGGTTCCTCCCTCCCCTTTAATTTGCTTTCAGGCAGGTGTGTTGGGCTGAGTAGGAAGCCCTGACTCCTTACATGCAGGCTCTGCTCAAGTCATCTGACATTAGTTGCCTTGTGCTGGCACTTGAGTTTCAGCCTGAACGCTGAAATGTGGATTTGTTAACTGGAGCGTGGAGAAGGCTCCAGAAAGAGAAGGGACAGTTAGGAGGAGAAGAAGAAGGGCCAGTGGCCACTTGTCCACTGCCCTCTGCTCGCCCTCCCCAACCGCAGAGTAAAAAGCTGGGCAAGGATGACAAACTGCTCCTGGGACCTCATTCACCTGACCATCTTTGCTTCCAAATATTTGGTGAGGAGAACAGGAGGTCAACCAACGCAGACAGAAAAAGATGGCAGGAACCAGAGACAAATGGGCTCTTTTTTTCCTGAGCTGAAACGGGCATCCATTTAACCTGGTGCTTAAGAGGTTGGCCTATGATATTGAACACTGAGGTTAAAAAAAAAAAAAGGAATCAACTGACTTAACATGGACTCTCCACCAAACAATTTAAAGAGGAGTCCTAAACACCAAAAGTAACCCCGTGAGGAAACTGCTTTCTTTGAAGACGCTCCAAGGACTCCTAATATTCCCAAGCAGGTTGGTCCAGAGCTGTATTTTTCCCACAAGAACAGTGATCATATTCTAGGAACGCCAAATCTGTACACTTGGTTGCCCGCTGAGGCAGAATATCTGAAATCGTAACTGTCCTGGAATATTCGAGACATATGGCCACCCTGCCCGCACATCTGGATGGGATGCCTGTGACCTGTCTTTTCCTGCTGTAGCTGGGTCTCAAAGGAGACTGTCAAAATATCCTAATACCTTTCTTGGTCTCTCCAGGACGGGCCGTGAGCTCTGGTCTATGTCTACGCTCCCATAAACCAGGAATGCAACAGAACTTTCTTAGGAAGCCATCACAGCTGCCACTTATTGAGTATTTACAATGTGACAGGCAATTTATACATTATTTAACTTAATCCTTCACCACCACCACCACCCCAAGACAGGTATTATTTTCCCCACTTGCAGGTGGAACAATAGAGTCTGGGAGCAGTGAAGGGCCTCAGCTAAGGAAGCTCCCGTAGCTGGTAAGTGGTGGAACCAAGATCAAGACCAGTCCCCACACACTTGTCCTGAAGGAATAGCTGAAGGTATCTGCGGAGACTTCATTTCCCCATTGAGTCGCCATGTAACGCTCACAGACTCCTTTCCCTCACCTCCCACAGAAAGGGAGCCGCAATCTTAGGTCTTTATTTCTAGTGCTGCTTCTTCACAGTGGAAGTTCTAACTAGATACCCCAGGAGGAAACACGGCCACACACTTACAACAAGCAACAACAGGATCTCAGCCGCGACATTTCGATGAATCCTTACCCCCCCCACCCCCCGCCCCCAGCACAACCTCCAGCTGAAAAACAAATGATAAGACACGATCGAAATCAAGGAAGGCTCCCAGAAAAATAAAACCTGACCTCGGCCCAGCAAACATTCACTTCAGTTATCTGGGTTGCCCAGGTTTATGGCTTACGGAAGCGACTGCATCCAAGGCTCCCAGGTCTGCTGTTTGCTTTCCAGGCCTCAAAGCACCAGCTTGTGAATCATCTCCCAGCTTGGGAGCCCAGACTAGGAAAGGCAGTGGCCTTCCTTTCCCATCCTCTAGGGGATTAATTTCATCATGACACTTCTGGTTCTCAGTTCACATGTGTGCCTTAGAACGCTTTTCAACATACAGGGTGGCTCATAGGCACACTGAAAGTCCCAGACTCAATTCCAGGATCACGATGAAAATAGCAAATCTATACTCAGACCTGGAGCCAGAAAAAAGATGCATATTATTATTATTTTTTTAGATTTTTTTGATGTGGACCATTTTTGAAGTCTTTATTGAATTTGTTACAATATTGCTTCTGGTATTTTATGTTTTGTTGGTTTTTTTGGCCGCGAGCCATGTGGGATCTTAGCTCCCCGACCAGGGATCGAACCCGTGCCCCCTGCACTGGAAGGTGAAGTCTTATCCACTGGACCGCCAGGGAAGACACATTTTTAAACACAGTCCTTTCACTATGTCCACGATAGGAGATCGTGCTTCCTATTGCCTACCTAGATGAAGCCTCTCTCCTTGCAGAGCCCCGCATGGCAGTACATGAGAGCTGCGAGTGTTATCATCCGTTGCCAGTCTACGGGGTATCCCGGGGGTCAGTAGGGACAATGGTGCCCCACCCGGATGTTCTTTACCGGCCTCAGCACCCATCCTCTAGCTGCTGTGAGTGGGAGCTGCCAGTGGCTCCCAACTGCCCCCTTCTCAGGAGAGGTGCCCTTGGCTGAGCAAAGCCACCCGGCCTGGGAGGTTAGGCCCACCCCGTTCACGGGCAGCTCCCAGCAACCGACTGCCTGAGAGAAGGTACACAAGCCCTGTCTCTAGAGATCAGAGCAAAGCCAGGCTCCATCTGAGAGCACGCTGCAGGTTGGCAACAGCCCCTGCCCCGACGTGCTGCCTGCACACCCTCAGCCGTTTCCCCTGAAAGCCCTCCCCCGATAAACCCCACACACTAGAATCCCTGCCTCGGGCGCTGCCTCTTGGGAACCTGCCCCAAGACACAAAGTTAGAAGCGACGTTAAGCAGTAGAGTAAAACCCTGCAAGGAGGCGCCCCAGGATAACGAGATTCTGTACGCAATGCAGTTGGTGATGGGTCCTGCCTTCACAAAGAAAAGCAAAGTTCTCACTCGGGGGGTGAGGGATGGAAGGAATACGGACGGGAAGGTGAGGCTGGACCAGGAAAAGGTAGGCAACTGTGTCTCAGCAAATGACACAGGGAGGGGGGAGGAGAGTTAGTCCTCCAAGTCCCCAGGATTCCCCCAGTCTAGTCTTGACAGACAGGCCAGTAAAAGAGGTGCCAAGTCACCAGGAGATTCCTGGAATACCCAAGCCACCCAGGGGACCCAGAATGGTCCCTGTTGACATTTAAGCCAGATATGGCCACTGCCACCAGAGAATGCCACCAGACACTGCACTGGGACAGATCCGGATCACACAGTCAGACTCCTCGAATGCCTGGCCAGGTAGTTATGTAGACTCGCCCCATTTTTCCTTAACTTCATTGGCCCATTAGTTTACATGTTTGAACCATTTTTTTGGTCCTCACGTGCATACCACGAGGAAGTTTACTCTATGAGGGTTAAGGCGGCTAAGTTCAAAGTGCAAAACAATGACAGCCTCACCAATTTTCACCCGTTCAATTTTCCAGGTCTTCACAAACCCAGAGAGAGGAAGATCAGTATGAGCTTTCAGTGTGTGAGCAGGTGAGAAAGCCTCACCGAACCGTCCATAATGTCCAAAGAGAAAGAACATCAGGGCGAAAAGATATGTCTACGCTGCCGGGGTTTGAGGAAGGCCACGACTAGGAAGGCCATCTCTTTGATGTGTGTCTGCAACTGCTCCGATGGAACCACCATGGAAGTCTGGGCCCGGCTGAACATCCTGTTTCTCCAGCTGCAACACTAGAGCCACCTGGCCTGTGCCCTTTGTTATTTGGTCCCCCCAAACTAGACAACACAGATGAGCACCAAACCACACCCTGAAAAGCCTCTTCGACTATACCGAGTAGCACGGATGGCAGGAACCTGTTGACCACAGCACCTTAAGTTGCAAAATAATGTGGTATTTTAGGTGCCCCAAGCTTTGAGTTATGCTTTGTGAGAACAGTTCCTCCTCTGCAACCCTGGGGCGAGGCAAGATTTTATCAGGGTATGAATCAGGTAAAGGCAGGTGTGGGAGGCCATCAAAGGGATAGCTCTCTGTCTCCTTGGAGACCCCCGAGGGGACAAGATCAATAAAGTCTAGGGGAGGAGGTGAGCCACAGGGACAAGAGACCTCATACTCTGCTGGTGCCCTTGCCACTGGAAGGACCACTTTGGAGGGTAATTTGGCAACATCTACAAAGCTCAAGAGGAACAAACCCTTGGATCCATGAATTTGGTTTCTAGCTAGCTACCCTAAAGCAATGGTTGTCAAGGCCGGCTGCACAGTGGAATTTTCTGGGGGAGCTTAAAAAATATACAGGTGCCTAGTTCCCAGCCCCGGTGATGTGGATTGAATTGGGCTAGGTGCAGCCTAGCCCTGGGACGGTTCAAAGCTCCCCAGGCAATTCTGATATGGAGAAAAAGGTTGAGATCCAGCACCTCGAGACCTTTTTTCTCCCATGTGCCATAAGGACATTTGACGTAATTGCTTGTGGCGGCATTGTTTGCAGGAGCAAGAAATGGGGAGCAACCTAAATACCCATCAATAGGAGGGGGCATAAATAAATTGCATTGAATTCCTCTAACAGCATTCCTCAGGGCAGTGAAAGATGAATCCAGTAGAGCCATGCGGGCCAACATGCTTGAGTCATAAAGCAAGTTATAGAAGGACACATAGAATATTATATGATTTATGCAAATTCTGAAATGTGTCAGTACTGTTTTTGAATATATACACATGCAGTAAAAGTATTAAGACAGATCGAGGCGAGGACTGATCAACACCAAAATGAGGATAATAGTTACCATTGGGGAAGGAGGGGGTAATCAGACTACAGAGGGGACATACGGGGTTTCAATTCTCACTGCAACATTTTCTTTCTTTAAACAAATACAAAGCAAGCACGGGAGAAACGTTAGCTTTGATAGAACTGGATGGTGGGTACGTGGCTGTTATGCTATTCTCAGTTTGAAAGCTTGCACAATAAATATTTAAAGCTACAGAACATAAAAATGATCAAGCTGATAAAATGACTCAACATATACATAAGCCCGCAAACTCATCATAAACTCAACAGTACAGAGAGCGCAGGTAGTAACTCCTTGAAACAACAGAAACCTAACAAAACCTCGCACAGACTTTATTACTGAGGCTTTATTAAATCCTCAGAACAACTCCAAGACATTGGTTGCTTGCTATCAAATGCTGCCATGTGTATTTAAAACAAAAAGGCACCTGTCAAAGGAAATGAACAGGGTACTGTACATTTTGCACGTTCCCATCCACTCAGCGAGCATTTCTTTTTTGAGAACCTATTGTGTGCCTGGCCCTGAATGAGGTGTAGGGTTTCCCTTTTATCTCCTCCCAATCGTGAACCCAAATGACCACGAGTTTCCCTTTTCGTTGCTAAGAGTCCACAAAGCTGTGCTATGAACCACAGAAATGATTTTTCTTACGCCATTTTGGTTTAAGGGCATCAGACGTCTCCAATTATCCACACAGAAGGTTCTGGAATGGAGGGGGGGACATGTCCGGCAAACAAGCTTACCTTTACGAGAGAAATACAGATGGAAAATGGAGCCCTGGCGGGTGGAGGGGGGTGGTAAACAGAGGGCGACAACAAGCCTACAAAATCCAGCACATGGGGAGAGAGTTTTACAAAACTACAAAACTACTTTGTACTTTTACAAAACTACAAAACTACTTTGTAGTTTTACAAAACTACAAAGGTTGAAATGAGTATTTTAATCGGGCGAATTAAGTGGTATCCAGAAGAATGGGCGATGGATGCCAGTCCTTGGGGCCTATCAGCTTGTTGCCAAACCAGTTCTCCTGGCAGGGCACCTGGCAGCGTTCTCGTTGACATCTGCTTGCCAAGATACTCACTGACGCAGTCCTTTGTGGGCTCACTGGAGCTCTGGTCTCCGTGTCCCAGAGCGAAAGAAGTTTCTGTCTGGGCCTTAAATGTGTAACTGGACCTATCTAAACCACTTTCTCTCATCTTTGCAAGCTCCTTTTTTTTTTTTTTTTTTTTTTTTTGGCCCTGAAGAGTAGTCAGAAATAGATGGCTGCCAAACCTGCTGGAGAGGGAGGAAGGTCAATGGGAGTGGGTGTCACCAAGAAACCAGGGGGAATCGGGGATCCTTGGAGGAGGAAAACCACAAGCCTAGTTCTGGGAGTACAGCCATGCCTAGGAGTAGAAGATGCCGTGCTGGGCTTGTTACCCTCAGATCCATTCCTCATCTTCCCCTGCTCTGCTGGGCATCACAGGGAAGCCTCACCCCTGCAGGCTGCATCTTTCAGGGCCTTTGGCTGCCGGCTAGGCACAGCCAATGGGAGGGCCTGAGAGGAGGCTGGAGGGCGGAGGAGGGAAGAAGTTCTCTGGCTTCCCTCGTCATTCTCTGTTTGGCTTCTCAGCTCTTCCACAGTCAGCGTAACCAATTCCCTGTATTAAATTCTCTCTTTGTGAAATACCTAGAGTGGTTCCATTATCCTGGTTAAATGCTGAAGGGTACACACACTTTGAGGCAGCTCTGTAGCAATGCATTTACAACTGGCTTATATGTTACTCTTGGCTGATGTGGCATTTGGTTTTGAGTCAGAAGACCTAGGCTCATTTTCCTCCTCTCACTGCCAAGGGCTGTGACATTGGCCATTTACATAAACTTTCTAAGCCTTAATTTTCTCATTTTTAAATGGAGCTAACAGTGTCTCCTGGATTGATTGCTGAGAAGCTTAGATGAAATGATGTATAGGAAAGGGTCTCTATATCTACAGAATGCTAAAGAAACCTAAGCAAGTATTACTATACTCTCAGCAATATTGTTGTTATTAAGTTTTGGTCTATGGGTAACATTTTTATAAATCGATTCATTTTATAAATATGAACTGTTTGCTCTTTCCTATCCACTCACCTCTAAAGGGCAATTTTTATAAGATATTTTAAAGCGAATATTTCCCTTTCTTTTATAGAAATGTTTACCATGTAAATACACAGCCAGGCCCAGCTAGAAGTAGGATTGCTGAGCTGTGTTGGAACAAGCCCTAGGTAAACACAGTGTAGCATGTAATGGATGTGTGAGGCGAGCCTGGGGAGTGATGGGCGGTGGGGAGGGCAGTGTGAAACATTCACCGTGGCTGTCACTATTCCCTGCAATCATTAAAAAGCTTGAGTTCTGCCTCCCTGCATGGCTCAGTCGTATAGCATCCCTGAAGATTAGAAAAGAGAGAAGTTGTCCCAAACTGTCTGACTACCCTTGAGCTGAACTGACTCAAACTTGCTGATCCACGGTTCCAGCTAAAGGTAGACGTGACCATCAGGACTCATAACACCCAGGGCCAAAGCGGGCACCTGTCCATGGGATGCGATTCTAGACACACACACACACATGCAAAGTTGGGTTTTTTTTTTTTTAAGTGTTCCCCCCACCAGTCTTCTGATACCTACATCAGGGGAAAAAACAAACTTTAATTCCACGATCAAGGACCCAAAGTTCTTAGGGAATGGAATGCTTTGTGATCGCTGATACAGGGTGTTTTGCCTGGGAGCAGGCTCTTAGGAGACAGGATATGTGATGTCCCGGAAGGAGAAGGATGTCCCAGAAAAGGGGAAAAGACGCGAAAGTGAGGGGCTGGGGCACCCGAGCCACGCTTCCCACTTCACAAGTTTGCTAAGCACTCTCAGTTACCACGATCAAACCAGAGGGGAAAAGATTTGCAAAGCAAGTCAAAATTATCAGAAATCAAAATTATCGGAGCTTTTGAAAGATGTCATTCCCTCATATTTGTAAAGACAGCCAAGTGGAATTAGCCCAGGAATTATTTACAACCTGCTCTGTACCCCATACCGCAGGTACTGCCTCACTCAATCTTTCCATGATATCTCTGGGAGATATGCCTCATTCACCCCATTTTTGAGATGAGAAAATAGAGGCCTATATAACCAGTAAGTGGGCAAAGGTGAGTTCACACCGGGGATGCCTGACACACAGGTGAATGCATTCCCCGCCCCTCCTGGTGGGTGAGGTCTTTTGAAATCACAGTGGGAATTCCTGGTTAGCATGCTCACTCTTCCGGGTGAAGGGGGCAAATCAGTGTCCCGTACACTGTGATGTGCCTATAGTGTCACCTGGAATCTCATTAAAATGCAGATTCTGATGCAGGAGGTGTGGGGTAGGACCTGAGATTCTGGATTTCCAGCAAGCCTTCCAGATGCTGTGGTCCAGGGACCCCACTTTGAGTAGCAACATCATACATATCCCCATCGCCTACTTTTCTCTTTTCAGCCATTCACTCATTCAAAATGTCCTGTGATTACTAAGCACTTACTCTGTGCCAGGCACCGTGCTGGGAGCTGGGGGTGCAGCCATGGACAGGTAGACCAAGGCTTTTCTCTCATGGGGCTTACACTGTGGTGGAAAGAGAGAAAAAAAATCTATGTGGAAGTAAACAAATAAATAATACATCATCACATTCAGGCTGGGAAGCACGGGAGGGACAGTGACTGGGAATGAGGTTCTCTGACCCAGCTCCATGTTCCTGGAACACTGAGCCCTGAGGACCAAGTGCTGCTAATGGCACTGCTGAATTAAGCCTCTAGCAATCCATAGAGATTTAGTGGCCCATCTGCTATATAGAAATCAAAGTACGGGATGAAATGATCCAACGTCTGGGATTTGCTTCAAAATAATATGGGAAGGGTGAGGGTACAGGTGAAACATAACTGACTGGAGTCAGTACGAGTTGAAGCTGGGTGATGGACACCTGGGGGAGGGTCGTTGGATTGTTCTGCTTACTTTATTATATGTTCAACATTTTCCAAAAAAATTTTTTTTAAAAACAGAATTAAAGTGTGTTAGTGGGGCCTCCCTGGTGGCGCAGTGGTTGAGAGTCCGCCTGCCGATGCAGGGGATACGGGTTCGTGCCCCGGTCTGGGAGGATCCCATGTGCCGCGGAGCGGCTGGGCCCATGAGCCATGGCCGCTGGGCCTGCGCGTCCGGAGCCTGTGCTCTGCAACGGGAGAGGCCACAGCAGTGAGAGGCCCGCATACCGCAAAAAATAAATAAATAAATAAATAAATAAAAAAGTGTGTTAGTGGTTTGAACATAACAGCTGCCCTCAAAGAACTTACAAACTGCCATGCAACCTGATTCTACATCAGTGGTTCTTAAGCTAGAATTCAGGGGGTCCAGGGGCCTGGAGGGGAGTTTGACATTTTACTTCACTCATCTCTAACTAAAGGGTTGAATTCCTTTCAGTTATGAATGCAGGCAGCAAACCACAGTGATATTAGCAGGACTCTGTCACCAAGAGAAACCACAGGCATTTTCATGTCATAGCCACTGTCCTTCCAGGGATCTCAAAATACCACTCTTCTAACCCTTCAACTAGATCTCGATAATTAGTGAGTTAATAAGAGGCTCTCATTTTACTACATCACAAATTCCTATGTTAATATCTTAATAACCCTGTTTCTTTAGTCACTGTGTTTAGTAACTGCTGGTCCCTTGTAATTCCAGATGTTTTTACATTTTCAAATCTTAGTCGGGGAAGGGTCCAGGTTTCACCAGGCCACCACTGGGGTCCATGGCAAAGAGAAGGTTAGGAATCCCACCTTGAGGTCAGGACACAGAGGGACTGCACACCTGCCCGGGGAAGCACTGTCCCGCCCCACGCCCCTGCGTGCCCAAAGGGGGTCTGTGCTGCCCGCAGCGGCAATAAATCTCCTGTCCCTTCCCCCTCCAAAAAACGTAGGTCCTTCAGCCTTCAAGCCCAAATGTCATTGTGACTGGAGCACTCAGAAGGGGGGAAGGGGGCTGGAAGCATCTGGAAGCCTCCAGTGTCTTGGAGGTAAGCCCTGCCTCTAGTACGAAAGAGAATTCAGGCAATGGGTTAAGAAACGTGGGGCAGCGGGCCAAAGAAAAGTAACATTCTTTTCTGCTTGCCCTTTCTGGATTGTTTGGGCCTTATCTATGGGGATCTCTGCCTGTAGCGAAGACTCCAGAGTGACAGGGGTGTCGCAGTCAGATTGTGACAGGTCAGAAGCTGGGAGGTGGGAAGGAAGGGCCAGGTGAGACGCCAGCAGAAACAGGTGAGGACTACTTGCACCGGGTTGTTGCTGGCTTGGAGATGTTTTTGAACCGGCTGCAAGGGTGGGCGGATATACTGGCACAACTTCCCCAGCCAATGGCCAGCAAGTACAAGGTTATGTTCGGAGCTGCCGACGTGCACTTTGTTTCGGGGTTGGGAGCTTCCAATTCCCTGGAGCTCCCCCAAACCGGTGGCTTTGGATCCTCTCCTGTCTTTGGGGCGAAAACATTGCTACCTCGCCAGCTCCAGGAGACAGAGACTTGTGGCTTGGGGACACCTGTTAACACGACATAAAGAGCCCCTTCGTTTCCCCGGCCTTTCTTCCAGCACTAAAATCACAGCCTTGCAACTGGCCTCGCCCTTTGGAGCCTGTAACCGGACACCCTGGGACAGCCAGGGCTGCCACAGTACTTGATGGAGGAAGCCAGCAGGGTGGGGTGTGCGGGGGAGGGCTGGGGACACTCAGGGATATGCCATGTCATGAGAAACTAAGGACTTGGAGACCGTGAGAACTAACGCGCAGCTATCTGGCCACGGCACACAGCCCATGGCAAGGCACCAGGGCGCAATCCCCTGGCCAGAAAATAAATAAAGAAGTAAAGTAAAAGGCTGCCCTGTAGGGTGGGAGCCCTAAGTCAGAAGCCTCCCAAGGACCGAAGGGAGAATGAGGAAGAAAAAGCCGCTTGGTAGCTGCCGAGTACCCTCCTCATTAGAGGAGGGGCTCCTGCCAGGAGCCAGGCCCGGGCCGCTGTGCTGGCTCAGCTTCTCCAGCTGTGCGGCTTGGCCAAGTCCCTTAACCTCTCTGAGCCTCAGTGTCCTCATCCATAGTAAACACAGAGAGCAAGACCTCTGCTACCTGGGCTCCCACAAAAGTTAAATGAGCTAATACCTGTGCTAGCATGCAGCCGACCTGGAGGCGCTCCAGTGTCGCTCAGCATGCTTCCTGCTGTCTGCAGTGGGAGACCAGGGCTTGTGACTGGACTGCTGGGGCGTGAATCCTGCTTTGGCTGCCTCCTACATGTGTGTCCTCCTGCAAGTTTATTGGTAATTCTGTGCCTCAACTATCTTATCTGTAAAATGGAGCTTAAACACAATGGCTCCTACCCCCTGGGGTCGTCATGATGGTTAAATGAGTTTATTTATATAAAGTGGTTAGAGTGGTGCCTGGCACAGAGAAACAGTCAATAAACAGTCACTATTATGGGAGTCTGAATTATTGCTCAGTGATCACCCATTGCCCTCATGGTCCCACTGAGGGCAGGCTATACTTTACCACCTATGGCTTTTGGGCTTGGCTATATGACTTTCTCAGCCAAGGGGAAGTTGGAAAAATCTGATGTGAGCTAAAGCTTCAAAGGTGCTTGAGCTGTGGGGCTTGTCCTCTTGTGATTCTGCCATGGCTGTGAAAAGAATGAGCCCTGGTTAGGCCACTGGTCCTAGAAGGACAAAAGTCATGTGAAGCCGACTGGAATCAAACCTGAAAACCAGAGCCAAGCCCAGACAAGATTAGCCAATTTGCAGACCTGCAGCTCAAAGCAGAGACACCACAGCTGATGTGCAAAACTGAAAGCCTAAGAATAATACTAACTGTTCTAAGCTACTGAGTTTGGGGGCTATTTGTCACTCAGCCATGGCTGACTGATAGTTATTATCATTAGCTTTACAAGTCAGCTACAGCTTGGATACTTTGGAGGTTTTAATGCTAAACCTTAAAACACTGCATTCTGTTTCTGGACAACACTCATTCTAAAAAAGAAACAAGAAGAAGAACAGTTGTCTTTCCGCTATAGGATATATAAAACAAGCATCTGTTCATTCACTCAACCACCATTTACTGAGCACCTACTACACACAGGCACCACACTAGGTGCTGCAGAAACATATGCTTCAGTACCATCTGCATTTAATTCCTGCAGTGAAATCATCTTCCACTGCCTAACATGCTGATTCTTAGAAAGCCAAATCGTGCCCTGTGATGCCTGAGTCCTGGCCAGGGGAGGAAGGCTGGCATGCCATGATCACCACTGGAATCCACCAAAGTCTTTAGCCAGGCATGTGTCTGCTCAGCAGGAAGGTTGTCAGTGTCCAGGATCCTCTCAGCCCTGTGGAAAGTTCTACAGCCTCCAAGTTGCCACTGATGTGCAGAATCCAAAGCACTGCCATCTTTTTCCTGGCTAAAACCCAGCTCACACCTGGGATGGGAAAGGCGGTAAGTTGTATTTCTCTCTCTCCCTCAGGCTAAAGCAATCCCAGTCTTTAACAGCCAACTTCTTTTCTGAGGCTCGGGGGAATTGCAAAGCAGTCCATCTGGAAACTCCTCCAATAAATGATGCTGTTTAGAACCTGGCAGGGGCAGGGATCAAGGGCCAGGCCGCTATTTTATCATCCCTTCGATGTAGGCCATCTAAGAGTCTATTATCCAACCTGCGCCAACTGGCAAAACTCCAGGTCAGCACATTTCAGAGTCAGACGGCACCTGAGAAGCCATTTCACCCGTGCTGCCCTCACTGCCCTCTGCCTCGGCCCTGGGGATAAAGAAAGGGTTTAGTCTGCAGATTATTCCATTTGGACTCCACTATGAGCCCTGGAATAATGACCTCGGGTGCAGCATGTTTACAACTCTCTAGAAGGCATATTTCTCTTCTTAAACACAACACAGAACATGGTAGTGTGAAAATAACCGGTGAGTGTTTATTTCTTCTAAACACTCACTTGGTTTCTGGAAATGTAAAATGTCTGTCCCCTAAAGTCTGAATTAATGCACACAGAAGGCTGAGGCCGGGGACCTCGTAGACCGATCATAGCACAGTTACCTCAAGCTCTAAATTGGCCGTAAACCTCCGCGCGTACTTTCTGTCATGCTTCTTACGAGGACAGCTGTAGCTGCCAGTGTGTGCAACATGAGACATTCTCACCAGCGGAGGCTCAAGGCGGCAGGCGGGCATCTCACGCCACTTATTTGGAAACCACGCCAATCTAACGCTGCTGCCTTCTACTCTCAGGACAACGCGGGCTTCTGTATTCATCATGTCTTTTTATTCTCTATTTCTGATGCTTTGACATCTTGGGGGCCTTGATGACCCTGGAGGGACTGCCTCTCCCAGGGCTCGCTAATTCCTCGACAGTCAACAACTCCCCTGGGAGCCCATCTCTCCAACGCAAGCTAACCAATCCAGAGCCCAGACTCGCACCCGCCTCCTTTATGGACTCTTGCTCTCCAGGCCAGTCTCCACCTGCCCTCAGCACCCCAGGTCAACTAGGGACAGCTCCTATACTCCAGAGCCCGGTGAAATTAGTCCAAGTGGCCAATCCTGAATCTGTTTACTTGGTCTCACCTGTGCTTTCCCTTGGAAACCACAGTAAAAAAGCTCTTGCCCACCGTCTTCCCCTCTCCTTGACCACCCTTCGTACAGTATTTGTCTTTCTCTGATTTATTTCCCTAAGCCTAATATTCTCTAGGTCTAGCCACATTGCTGTAAATGGCAGACTTTCATTCTTGTTTCATGGCTGAGTAGTATTGCATTGTATATTTCTACCACATCTTCTTTATCCATTCATCTGTTGATGGGCACTTGGGTCGTTTCCACGTCTTGGCTATTGTAAATAGTGCTGCCGTGAACATTGGGGTGCGTGTCTCTTTTTAAATGAGTGGACTTTTGAGCCTGGATAACTCTTTGGCTATAGTCAACACATCAGCCTTGGATACTGAACTTGAAGAGATGAAGGTGCTGGTTGATTTGACGACTGGGAGCCAAAGGATGCCTCTGTCAGCTGAGTCACTATGACTAGGGCATCAGCTGCACGGAGACAACCCTTCCTGGTCCCTTGTCACCCTTTCTTTCTGCTAGAGGGATGTGTCAGGAAGGATCATTTCAGCTGAACTCTATGGTGCCCTGAGGTGAATGCTCCTGAGTCTGTCCCTTGGTGGTCTCAGGCTTTCTGTTTTCAGCTTCAGCAGAAAACCCCAACCTCCTTTCTCCCATGTGATTTTCAAACAAATCAAGAACATTCATCACAGTGTTCAACCTCTGAGTTGCCCACTCTAAAATTCTGATAGATTCACTGATGTTCTCAGATCAGATATAACCATTATCCAGAATTCTTCTGCAATTTCCCGCAGTGCTTTTGAGTCCACAGAATGCCTTGTAACTATTTCCTTTCCCGAACAGCGGCATCTATTTTACTTGACATAATCATGCACTGAGCACCAGTGATATGCTAGTGAATGTTTAACTACGGACTTCCCATAGGAAAAAGAAAAAGCCCTAACTTGTAGTGTTTGCTGATTGCTGTGGCGTAAATACTCACACCTTGGCTGATTTCAAGCTACCAAGTTGATGTCACGGAACGCCAAGTTGGTAAGACATGTGCACAGTTGGCTTTTGTGAACCGGTACAAGCTGGCTCCGGGACACCACAGCCCAGGACTCAGCACCCAAACGTGTTATGAAAAAGCTCATCCTTTAATAGTTCTCAGAATACCAAAAACTCACTACATGTCCGTGATGAATAACAAGTGATTAAGGGTATTTGAGACCCAGCTGAGCAGCAAGATCTTGGGGGCTGATAGCATTGTACCTCTTCTGTTCAAAGCCAACTGCTAGGGCAGCAAATGCTGGGATCAGGCAAAAAAAAGACCGGGCATCCACCACAGTCATGAGAACTGTACACACAAGGCACAAAGCTCATTCCGCTACCTAGCTGTCAAGCACTTTATACCTGGAAACTATTCCCCCTGGTTTATTCCTCAAAATAACTGTGAGGCTCATACCTCCAGCTTCGCCAATGCCTCTGAGATGAACATCAGCTTGGGGTATGCATTTTTGGGCCTCGGTGTTATTTCCCTCTGATCATATTTATTATTTATTGACTACATCCTATGCTAGATATATTTTCTGTCGACTCTTTCAAAACTGTTCCAGGATACCAATAACTAAACAAATCAATATAAATGAAATGAATGAACGAATGAAATTCACACACTTGGTACATTGCATGACAGCTGTTGTTATGACTAAGAAAAGCCCACCCATCACATAGCCCTGCTCTCAGAGTCAACCTCAGTGGCATTCGCCTCCACTCAGACTCTTAGTAGGGTCCTAGATAAGCAAAGAGAGCTAACAGTCTTCATCATCTGGATGGTTACGAAAATAGCAACCACCGATTGTGGACTAAGTGACAGATATTTGACCTGTGTTACAGGAGAAAACGCTAATGATGTAAGAAAAATCACCAGCTCTTTCCCTCAGATTTACTTGAGCGAGAGAAAAAGAATAGAGGTGGAAAGAAATGGGAAGAGGGATAAGCACTCACACAGGTGGGGAGACAGTCTGGGAGAGTTTGTGAGAACTGAGAGGAACTGAGGGCAAGGAGGGAAAGAACCTTTCAAGATGCTTAGGTGTGTCTGAGAGATGAAGAGAGGAAGGTTTTGGGGGTGTGTGTATGTTTTGAGAACTATTTCTGTGACTTATAACTTGGATCTTCTTTAACATTTTGAGAAGCAAGAATTATATTTAATCTTCTAGCTGCTAGATAGTTTTTATCATGACAGTATACCAAGACTGGACCATGTGGAGCTCCAGTTATACTGGGTGTAAAATATATTACCTCTGTAAAATATATTACTTAAAACGGTTCTTCAAGGTAGACATTTTTATTCCCATTTTATGGATGGTGAAACAGAGGCTCAGAGAGAACAAGCAACTATTCCCAGACCACACAAACTTATAAGTGACCAAGATGCAGGCTCCTACTAGGAAAATAATAATAATGTTGAAAATAATAAGAGTAGTAACACTCTGTTTTCAGAATATTAAAAACAAAAGCAACAAAACCAAAACATTATTGGGGAGACATCTGTATACAAGTGATGAGTGAGCACCATCCATGATTAGTAAAAAGAGTTTAGGTGGGATGGCTGTTTAACTGCTTCAAGGAGTCAGGAAAGTTCTCGGAGGTTCTCCTGGTCCAGGGTGTAAAAGAGCTGAACACTGACACCTGCACTCTTATTCCCCTATTGGGGTGTATGCCAACCCCAAGAACTAAGCTGTGGCAGGACTTTTCATAATATCTCAGTATCTATCCCCCAGCACGAGGCTTCTCAAAATAAACATGACCTCTGGCATTTCGGGGAGAGTGGCAGTAAATCAAGTTCTTGTGCATGTAGTCCCAGTGGAAGTGACGTGCCCCTATCTCACGAGGTCTGCCTTTGCAGGGAAGGTGCACGCTGCCGACTTCCCCCTTTGTATTCCCATCCTTTAGCCTGGAATGTGGGCATGGTGGTCAGCCATCTTGGGCCACCAGAACAGGGGCATCTCACTGGAAATGACAGAGCACCACGATGGACAGACCCTGCGTCTCTGACGACCATATGAGGAAGGAGTAAACTTCTACCTTGTCTAAACCACGTTAGATGGGGTCTTTGTTAGAGTAACCAAACCTTCCTTTTAATGACAACCCAGGAACTCCACTTCTAGGTATATACCAAAAGAAAGGAGGGCAGAAGCCTATCAAAAGACAGGTGCGGGCTTCCCTGGTGGCGCAGTGGTTGAGAGTCTGCCTGCCGATGCAGAGGACACGGGTTCGTGCCCCGGTCCGGGAGGATCCCACACGCCGCGGAGCGGCTGGGCCCGTGAGCCATGGCCGCTGAGCCTGCGCGTCCGGAGCCTGTGCTCCGCAACGGGAGAGGCCACGACAGTGAGAGGCCCGCGTGCCGCAAAAAACAAAACAAAAACAAACAAACAAACAAACAAAAAAAAACAAGACAGGTGCAAGAATATTCACAGCAGCTTTGTTCATAATAGTCCAAAGCTAGAACCAACCCAAACATCATCCATCAATGGGGAAATGGATAAATCAACTGTGGTATATTCATATAGTGGAATACTGAAGAGCAATTAAAAAATAAAGGACAGATTCACACAGCAACATGCATGAGTCTTACGGACAAAATGCTGTAAAATACATTTTGTGTGATTCCATTTATGTGACGTTCAAGAACAGGCAAAACTAATCTCTGGTGACAGATGTCAGAATAGTTACTTCTGGGTGGGATATACGGACGGGCAGGGGACAAAAGAGAAGCTCGTGGGAGTGCTGACCATGTTCTCTATCTTGATCTGGGAGGTAGTTATATACTTGTACAGAGCCATGGTTATAGGTGTAGTTATATATGCATCTGTGTAATATTTTTAAATCTGCTTTCTTAAATCCTCTTTTTTCCATGTGTTTTTCTTCTAAACAAGATGGAGCAAATTCTATATTGAGGAAAAGCATGTGCAGACACACGCAGACACACACATGCACATGCATACACATGCACACCCCTCACAACAAGACAAAGCTCAAATACCATAGAAAACATACTCTACTCACTACAAATAATTGTGCCATCAGACACACAAAGGAGACATTAATTTGTGGCTGCGTATTGAAAGAAAAAAAGAGATTAATTCCAAAACCCAAAGAACACAATATGTCTCTCAGGCAACAAAGTTTCCATGGATGCAAGGCCATAAGTCAAGAGGAGAAGAAAAAAAGTCACGTCAGGAGCAGCCAACTTTGTCTTTCCTTCCTCAAATGTTAGTGCCCACTGACCACTAAATGACTCCCACGGCTTTTAAAGTAAATGTCACAGAAAGTTACGGACACCACCTTATTCATTAAATGCACTTGAAGGGCCTTCTGGGGGAGAATTTTTTTTTAACCGACAGGTTTGCATTGCAGCACGAAGGTTCTAACTCACCCCAGCTGGGAAGTCATTCCTAACACGGAAGGGGTGTTGGATGAGACGTTTTCATTCTCAGGCTGTGCTCAAAATAGGAAGAATGTGATGTTTCAACTTTAAGCCAGTGCATTCACCTATCTCAACCAGCACTCACGAGCTCACAAGAGTACACGGCAGTGTGTGCTAAGGAGGTCGGGCATACGTCTTCCCTAGACCATTTTGCTCCATAGTGGAGTATACATACTCAAAATCACACACATATTATAAATGCAAAATCATCGTGCATTTTCAAGCTAAGACATCCAAGTAATTTTGTACTTGAAAACTTGTACCCCCCAAACCATCAAGGTATTAATTCTCGTTTCTCTACCACCAGGAACACTTCAGTGGAAAAGTTTGAGAAGTACTATCTAGAACTGCACAGTCTACTCTGGTATTTAAGTTCAAACTTAAATTAATTAACATTTTAAATAAAATTAAGCCAAGTTAAAAATCCAGTTCCTCGGTTGTGCTAACCACATGTTAAGTGCTGAGCAGCCATAAGTGGCTGGTGGAGACCATATTAGTGCAGATATGGAACATTTCCATCACCACACAAAGTTCTATTGGACAGTGCTGGTCCAGATTACAAAAATCTGGTTCATCTACAGAGATGCTTCAAGATCCTTCCCTCCTATCTTGAGAAGAAGAGGGGAAGGTCTGAGGTTATCAGATAGACTATTGGAGAAACTGACCTCAATTCCACGGTCACATTAATTGAAACTACCAGCTACTAGGTGTTGGGAAGAAAATCAAAGAAACAGGTACAGACCTTGGCTTCAAGAAACTTACCATCAATTACTCGAATACAAGAACCTAGTACCAGACCTCTGGTCAACACGACGTTCAGAATACTAGTCTCCACACAACACAGAGAACAACCCCAAATAGCTTCAGTTCTCAAATGAAGCCCGTCCATTAGTGAAGCAGGTAGAAAAGGAGTACTAATAACTGGCACAGAAATCATGTTGGGGGTTAGGGTTGGGGGTCCTGATTTTGGTTGGGAAAAATCCCTTGGAAGCTACTGGAAGTGAATGGGGAGATTCAGTGCAAAGTGGTCAAGAGCAAAGTTACTGAAGATCTGGCAAAGTGCTCTTTGTGACACAAGGGATGGGTGTTTGTTCTCAAGAAAGGAGGACATGGAGGCCTGGAAGAGGCAGCAATGAGAAGGGAAGAAGGAAGCTGACAAAGGGACATGTCATAGGGCTAAAAGGAGCAAAGCAATCATGTGGAAGTGCTTTTCCAATTTGTCCCCCGCCCCCATATGCATACCCACTGGCAGAGATGGTCACCGTGGTCTACAATGGACAAGGTACATCTTCCTGGACCTTCCATTTTATTCCATCATAGGAGGTGGGGTGGCCCAAGGATATTCTAAGAACAGGGATATTGGAAGTTCAACATGACATTGTCTGCCATGGTAGATTGTTTGCCAAGAGTCTCGATAATTTCCCTTTCCTGTCTCCACACCCCTATACAAAATGACTTTGCAGCTCCTCCCATCAAGAGGTGAGACCATTTCTCCTTCCTTTGAATCTAGGCTTATTTTTTGACTTGTTTTAGCCAACAGAATGCAGCAGAAACTGTCATGCCACATGTAAGTCTCAAGAGGTCTGTTCTGACTCTTAACTTTTATTCATTTATTATGCAGTAAAACGGAAGGTTCTAGAAGATGTGCTTCCTGATGAGCCTCCCTGCTTCCATCCACCCCTGCCCTGCCTTGGTAGGTCCTCAACACAGTAACATAAGCCAGAATACGTCCCTTCTTTACTAAAAGCCCTTCAATGGCTCCCCATCTCATTCCGAGTAAATGGCAGAGGAAATACTAAGTGCAGATGTCCTGAGGCAGGAGTGTGTGCCTCTGCTTGGAACTGTTTGCTCCCAGATAGCCACATGATTCACTCCCAGCAGGTTCTTACTCACATCTCAGTAACGCTTCCCCCGACCGCCTGATTTAATACGGCACCCTCAGCAACCCTTATCCTCCATCTTTATTCTTTTCATGGCATTCTCACCACCTGACACGCTACATAATGTACATATTTTGTTTACGGTGGTCTCCTCGTAGTCTAGTCTCCTGCTTAGACTGTAAGTTCTCTGTCGGCAGAGGTTTGCATATGTTTTGTTTACTGCTCTATCCTCAACGCTTAGGACAGTGCCAGGAACACAGAGGCGCCTCAACAAATATTTGTTGAGTGAATGAATGACCCTGTCAGTGCTCCATGCCTATCAGACCTTTCAGGTAAGTGCCAGTAGATTTCCAGCCGCTGGCGCCTGCATCTCTGAGCCTGAGGGCCCATTTTCCTGAACCAGTATGTTGCCCATGCATGACGTGGCCTGGAAATGCTGGGGAACTAACACCCCCAGAAGCAGCCCCCAACCAAGGGCTCAGGAGGCTGGAGTATAAATACTCCGGCTCCCTCGCCCCTTGGGTTCTCCTGCAGGACTAAGCCCCACTTCCCTGTATCATATCCTCATGACCTATTAGTGTGCCTGAATCCCCCAAGTAAACTACCTATACCTGGCTCACTGTCTCGCGTTTATTTCCGGGAGAACCAAACCCAAGAGAGCTGAGAGACCTGGCTGATGACACACTGAGCGAACATTTTCTGAGCCCCCACTACGTGCCAGACCCATGTACTGAGCCCAACAGAAGATGTCTAATTCCTGCCTGATGAGTGGGGCAGAGGGAGACATGAAGCTGTTAAGTTATGAACTATATGACCATCCACACCACATACGACTTTCCAGGAGGAAAAGGAGAGAAGGATTAAAAAGCCCATCACAGCATTCCTCAACAGCTGTCCCAGAGCCCCAGTGACGTGTCCGCAGCCCATCTCTAAAATTAAATAAAGGCTGCCTTGCTTCTCTTTATAAACTACTGATCAAATGCACTACATTCTTCATGTGACCTAACGCAACTAATCCAAGCATCCTGAAGCTGTGAAAACAGGTTCTTCCCTGTCATTCCCCCTACAGTCATTCCCTCTGGCGGATAAATCAGATCTCCGAATTCCCTTGTGATGCTGTAACAAGCTGGCAACGGGCATGACATGTAGCAGGGGAGGGCACAGGACCCCCTGAATCAGAAATAATGAGATTTCTCTCTCAGAGGCAGCGTGAAATGAGAGGCAAAGAGCGAGGCGGCTGGAGATAGGAAAGGGACGAGGGGGGCAGGAGGGGAAATGAGGTAGCTGAGGACAGCTTTAACCCAGTTTGCACTGGCACGCTTTCAGAGGTGTGTACAAGTGAGAATGTGCGCATCCCTGTGTGAGCACAGACACGTGTGACACGCCCAGCTGTTAAATTATGGAAAATGAGCCAGAGAAGCAGAAGAGGCCGATGGGAAAATGCTCCTGTCCAGTGATCCCAGGCTACTGGGCATTTACAAATAGGCAGGGGAGATGCTTGGGAAGAAGTACTACCATGAGGTAAAGTTGGCCCGGAGGACAAAATAGAAAAGAGGAAACAGAACAATCAGATGGATGGATGGATGGATAGACAGACACACAGAGAAAAATCAGAGGCAAGCTCTCAGGGACCAAGTGGCTCCTAAGCTCTTATTTCCACTGCAGCAACGGCGGGTCACTCTCTGGAACCCCTGGGGACCGGGACCTGCTCTCTTTCTTGGCTTGTCATCTGAGTGACATTCGTCCTCCATGTGGCTGGAAGCCAGTGAACTGCTAGTCTACACTGAGGGTCTTGATTTCTTTCTAAATGGATCGGGGCAGGGTGTCTGCTCTGGGACCAGTTTCCTCCTTGCCCGTCCTGCCCCACATTTCTGACTGGCTGCTGGGCTGGGTCTAGGATGATGGCGCTTGAAAGCTGTGGCGTGGCAGAGTCTGGCTGGGGGCAGATGCTTAGAGCAAGATTGAAACGTTGTGGTGGATGCTGTGATGTGCCACCGAGACACCACGTTCTAGATGGAGCGACCCCTTCCCCCAACTGCTGGGAGTGTGGGCTGCTGAGGGCTCACAGCTGTTTCCCGCTCTGGGAACTGCCTTCTGTGGAAGGGAGCTGCCTCCCTCAAGGTTCATTCAGTCCCCTCCCCAGGGGCAACCTGCATCCAAAGACTGGTCAACTGGAGGACACAAAGGGCCAACCTCCCTGCCTCGATTTGGGCCAACTCGCCTCCAGAATGGACATCTCCATTGCACTGCGTGGCCGTTCAGCTCCTCCCCCAGGCCATTCCCTTACTTCCCTCCATCCTGTATTGATCCCACAGACACCCTCAGTGAGCTTCCTGTTCACAAACCTCCGTCTCAGAGTCTGTCCAGGGAACCCAGCCTAAGAGAACTGCTAGGAAAAAGCCCAGTGTCCTGAAACCATTTACCAACTAGATTCTTCACTGAGCTTAAGGCTTAAACATAACACCAGAATCCAGTAAAACCTAGCTTTCTCCTCACACAGAGATTTGCATTAGGTAACTCACCCAATGGTTGGGTTCAGAGAACAGAAGGAAAAAGCAGGGCAAACTTTCAGTTCCATGTGAGCCTAGAGAGGCCACCGTTTTCCTGAGCTTCCAATTCATTTCAATCTTCAGTGGCAAAGCTAGCCTTAACCATCCAATGCAGTGCCTAAAGCACTATCCAATTGAGCTACGATGCAAGAATACAGGCCACATATGTAACATTACTTTTTCCAGTAGTTATATTTTAAAAAGTAAAAAGAAAAAAAAAACGTAATCAGGTGAAATTAAGTTTAATAATGGATTTTATTTAGCTCAAAATGTCTAAAATACTATCATTTCAACATGTGATCAACGTAAAAAATTACTAATGAGATATTTTACGTTCTCTTTTTCATATTAAGTCTTTGAAATCCCACGTGTTTTTACACCTAAAGCACATCTCAATTTGGGTGACAAATTTTCATCAGAAATACTTGAGCTGTATTTTGATTTCATGAAATAGACAGTTGGAAAAGTAGATTCACAATATCAAAATTGCTCCAAAGATACTGAAACTTGTCCAATAACTGCATTAAGGGTCAGTCTTTTCATTTAAATTAATTAAAATGAAATAACATTTCAAATTCAGCTCTTTAATTACACTAGCCACATTTCAAGTATTCAATAGCCACCAGTGGCTAGTGGCTGCCATATTGGACAGCACAGCCTTAGAGTTCTTGACAACGGAATATTCTGGGTCAATAATAAACTAGTTATTTAGCTGAGAAAAGAAACAATCAGGTTACTCTTCTGATGGGAAGAAGTGTCATCGCTCTCCGTGATCTGGCTTCCTTGTATACGTCAAAGACAAATCTTCCAGTATAAATGGGCTACTGTTCAAGAACACTACACTTAGTTCTACATGGGCTCTATAAAAAGAATTCCATCTATCACCACTGATTCTTTCCCACCACTTAGTAAGTTGGGTTCTCATTTTCCTTCTGGTATTTGTCAAGATTTTACTGGCACACTCATGCTTCCTGGCCTGGCTTGATATTCTTGATATAGTGTGGTAAATAAATCATGTGTGTTTACATTGAAAGTTTTCACTCTCTGCATATCATTGGAAAATTTGAATCTTCTTTACTCAGACTTGTACTTAATACACTTTGTTCCTCTGACACCTTTGAAAAAGTAGAACATAACCTTTTCCTCCTACTACAGCTGCTATCTGGAACTTAAATTCCATTTGCTAAAAGGAAACATCGTCTTAGTATCACACATTGAGGGACTGACCAGTGAAAGTAGCTCTGCATATAGTGGCTACACCATCGTGCTGGATCAGCATACCTGGAGTGCAAAGAATCCAGACTGACTCCCACTGGACTGGACGAAGTCCCTTATCCTGGATCTATGACTGTCTAGACACTGGACCCAAATACCTCTGTACACAGAACCTGCAGGGAACATTTCCTGTATTCACAGTTGGACGGCACTAGGTGACAACCACTAACCTTGGACCTCTCAAGGTATGCTGAAAGCTATCCTGCCTCACAGACAATGTGCTTCTTGTATTTGGAATCAAAGGAGGTTCCAGCTGGAAGGAACATTAGGAATCAACTCACCTCTCACTGTGCACCTCAATGGCGGAAGTCTGAAAAGTTGGATTGGGTGAAATTTTCATCTTGAGGAGGGCAGTACAGATCCACTTTTTCATTACCCTGAACAGCCCAAATGTGTCCGTCTGTTGCTGTGGCTCCCACCCTTGCTGTTCACCTCTCTCTCCCCCTTTCACTTTCTCTTTAGTTCTTGCCCCCGATTTCCCCTCAAGTCAGAGACGATCCCCCCAAGATACAGAATCCTTGGTGCTTTCCCTGATCACGTTTCACATAGCAACTAAATGCCTTAATCTTAACACAAATGGACATGGTGTCGGGGGACTCCCGGGGAAAATCAAGCCTGTCAGATTGCAAACCAAGGCCAGAATGAGACATAAGCATCTCCGAACAAATTTATGACCACTTCTCCACCGCTTTATAAGGCGGGGTTCATCAGATGACATTTTTCCTGTGAAACCATTCAGTGTTCTCTGGACCAAGATTTCACCCCAGAGGTTGAGCGCTTTAACTAGATATTAGGCTGCCATCCATTGCTTCCCTGCCCCTCAAGCACACATCTCCACCCCTGAAGGTCCGTGCACAGGATTCTCCTTGTCCACATAGGTTTTATTGGCTACTGGCTTCTGTATGCACTGGGAGAAGCATCCCTTAGCAATGTACCTTCCTACCACTTCATTCTGACTCTGCTCATTTCCTAATTATAGAGATAGATTTTCTGTCTTGTTACTCTAACATAGTTAGATTTTACTTAGAGCCAGAGAAAAGAGCCTCAAAATGTGGTTTGAACTTTTTCATTCTAGCGTCACCTTCATCTCCCCATAGTTTTAATTACAACAGTAAAATCATACAAGGAACACTGCAAATAATAGAAGACATTTGTTAGAAGGGAATTAAGAAACGATACTATAAGAGCAATCATACTCGCAGGTCAGAAACGGATCCACAGCAATTGAGATGTTGTTTAAAAATAGCTTGGTTTAAATGATAACTGGATCATCTGTTGCTTTTTAAAAATCTAAGTGTCACTCTTTTCCACTCCAGTGGCTCATGTAAAACCAGGAGGGCAGGAGAAGAGGAGGCCTAAAGCACAGACTCCCAGACATGGAGGTTCAAGGTCTAACCGAGTCAGCAGGCCTCATCACAGTTGTGGTTGGCTACGGTCTCAGCACTCAAACAACCTTTAATGTGTGGAGATAAAACAGACATATACAAACCAAAGTAAATGAACACAGAGCTGAACAAGAAGAAAGGCATAGAACAAAAGGCTCAACCAAACCAAAAGCTGGTTCTTTGAAAAGCCTAATGAAAAGATAAACCTCTGGCAAGAACAATCAAGAAAAAAAGAAAGAATGCAAAAATAAATAATATTGGAAACGTAAAAGGATATGGCACATAAGAGTTTCCCCCATTAAATATCAGTTCCAGCTACCCTCTTTGGGTATCGATTTTCTGAATTTTAAAGCCAGTTTCATTAATTCATTTAATATTTATTGGTGTGCCAGGGATGCCCCAAGATCTAAAACGCCCCAGCCCATCTGAAGCCTACCTTGTCTGTCAACTGATATAAAACAAACAAAGCAAATCAATATATCACATGCCAGGTAGCAGAAATACTTGAAAGAAAAGTAAAGCGGGTCAGGAAATGGAAAGCAACGAAGAGTTAATTTTATACAGGGAGGTCAGAAAAGGTCTCTTTCAATTCAGTGACTTTCAGCAGAGCCCTGAAGGAAATGATAAAGTGAGCCATGAGAATATGTGGGAGAGAGAATTCCTGCTGGAGGGGATAGCAAGTGCAAAGGTCCTGAGGCATACTAAGGAGGCCAGTGTGGCTAGAGCGCACTGAAGGGGTTGGGGTATCTGAGCAGGGAGAAGGACAAAGTAAGGGCTAGTAATAGTTATCATGCTTATCTCCCAGGTTTAGAGCAACAATCACAGCGGACTGAGCATGTAGAAGGGCAAATACAAAGGGTTAGATTCTGCTCTGAAATGGACTTAGGGGAAAAGAAAAGCTAGTGGGATCATTTTTATTTGGGCCTGTCCCTATTATACCATGGCTTCTTAGGCAATAGCTTTACCAGAGAAATGAAAACTTGGACCAAAAGGGTCAACCACTGTCACCATAATGTATCACGCAGGCCCTTGACAGTCTGTGAGAGATTGTGAAATGGGCAGTGCGTGGGAGCAGATTGTTCTGGTTTGGATAATTAAGGAGAGGAGTCCCGGAGTCAGGCTGCCTGCGTTCAGCTCTCTCTTAGATGTGTGTCTGTAGAAATGTCACCTAACCGCTTTACCCTTCGGTTAAACTAGGGAGGAAGCCGTGGCAGCCTCGCAGGACTGAGGTGAGGACTGAGTGAAGGAAAAGCCACTAAGTGCCAGCACTGTCCAGGCACATCGGCCCTCCCGAGGCTGCCATGGAGGCCTGTTTTCCCTCTCTTAACCCAAATCACCTGTTTCCAAGCTCACTTTTTTTTAAAACTATAGAACTCATTCTTAAAACAAGATATTGTGTGCAATTCCAACACTGTCTCTGAGCCAGATAAAAGGGCCACTGCTCCGAGGGACCCACCCAAGCTCCCCCTCCCCTCAGTGAAGCCCCTGAGCTCTAGGGCACAGGGGGGCAGAATCAGAAAAACAGCAGCCATAAGTACCTTCACCTATAGAAGACGATGGGGGGCGGGGGAACAAAAGGTTTCTGGATAAATAATCCCTCTTGAATGATCCACAATTTCCTCTCTTAGATATATATCCATCCAAAAGAAATATAAACACATGTTCTCCAAAAGTCACGGACAGGAATGTTCATAGAAGCGCTATTAGGAATAGCCCTAAACCATAAAAGACCCAAATGCCCATGGACAATAGGCTGGATAAATAAATGCACCGCAGCCTACTTACACGATGGAATGCCACACAGCGATGTGGATGAATGAGCCCTGCTCTACCCACGAAAGGCTTGCATCTCACAAACATATGTGGAGCAGAATAGGCCAGATACAAAAAGGCACATACTGTATGATTCCATTTATATAAAGTATGAAAATAAGCAAAATGAATCCATGGTGTTATTAGACAGAATATGATTTTCCTGTGGGCGGGGGGTGAGGGGACGTGTGTGGATAGAGCCAAGGAGGGCGTCTGGGTGCTGGTAACATTCTGTTGCTTGTTCCGTGTTGAGCTTGTGAAAATTCATCAAGCTGTACTGTTAACTGTGGTCCCTCCTCTATGTTTAGGTTCTACTTCAATTTTTAAATGTATTGGAAAAGAATTCTTGGTGAGGCCGAACGTTGATGGGAACTAGACCTTCGTGTGATCATCGGCTTTGGTGCCACCACCAGGATGTCACCCTCTCCCAAGTCCTTCAAACAGTGTGCTGGGAGTGCAAAGGACAGCAAGCCCCACCCTGACAGATACTTGCTTCTTTCAGGCCACCCTGTACATGGCTGAACCTGCCAAAGGCTCACACCTCAAGAGAAAGGTTTTAAAGAATTATATGAACTGTGATGGATGGTGAGGGACTTTGTATTTTGATGTCATGGAGAGCTTATTCCTTCTCTCTCTCTTGTTTTTTAGTATCTTATTTTTTTAAATTAATTTATTTATTTTTGGCAGCATTGGGTCTTTGTTGCTGCGTGCGGGCTTTCTCTAGTTGCAGTGAGCGGGGGCTACTCTTTGTTGCGGAGCATGGGTTCTAGGCACAGGGGCTTCAGTAGTTGTGGCACGTGGGCTCAGTAGTTGTGGCTCGCAGGCTCTAGAGCACAGGCTCAGTAGCTGTGGCGCATGGGCTTAGCTGCTCCGCGGCATGTGGGATCTTCCCGGACCAGGGATTGAACCCGTGTCCCCTGCATTGGCAGGCAGATTCTTAACCACTGCGCCACCAGGGAAGCCCCACCTCTTTTTTAATACTGGCAAATGGCACTATCAGAAGAGCCAGCAGTGGATTGGGTAGGTGCAAAGAGTACGTGTACAAATTCCATGTCGTGTCTAGAAATCACATGGCTTTGTTTCCTTGGTCTATTACAGTAGATCAATGAGTCCAGTTTTATATGTTCATAATATAAGCAGAAACAGCCCATTCCCAAGTGCCCAGGGTAGGAGTGGGTATGCTGAGAAAAATCAAAATGATGATTTGTATGAATGTGTTCAAATCTGTAAATTTGTTCTTTCCCATGAAGAGTAAGTATATTTCATGTGCTTTTAACTGACCCAAAATTTAAAAAGCCAATTAATTAGATTGAAATCTTGACTCCTACCAATTACAATGATATGTCTTTTTCTCAAAAAATTTTAAAATCCCAGTTTCACCTACGTAGTACAGATTTTAATGTCTGATCATTCCAGAAATATTTCTAGTTAAGAAAAAATCCTTGTGTACATTTTGTTTGGTTTTGGTTTTGTTTTCTTTTTTGCTTTTTCTGTTAAAATCTAGACTATTCAATTATTGGGTTAAGAGCCAATTAAGTAATTAATTAGTGAAATGGTAATTAATTTAAAAATTTTAAAGTGTGTCTAGGGGAATAACTTGAAGTGAGAAAATTCAGGTTCTTAAAACATGTTTGATTATAATTGGCAAAATTATCATTTTGAAGAACGGTAAACTGCAAATCCAACTTTAATTACTATGAAAGCTGGTGTCACCCCTCTATGACCCCCGCCCTCAAGAAAAAGTCCTGAAATAGTAGGAACCCATATGCCCAACTCTTATTACAATGCAGCCTTATTAAGTTCATTTGTTCAGTTTGAAATGAAACCAAGAGATGAGATGCATATTTGACACCGAAAGGAAAGAGCAAGACTTTGGGGAAACTAGATGCACCCCCTGTAGTAAGTAAAAGTACATTTCTGTGTCTTCTTTTGAAATTTAAAGGAAAGGCAAGGCAACTTCGATACGACCATCATCGTTCTTTAGGAGCATTACGGTACTGTAGGGGACAAGAGAAATTAGGAAACAGACAGCAGAACAGCAGGGGCACTGGATCAGCAATGGAGGCAGACCCAGGAGCACTTCCGTCGTGTCACCACGGCTAAGATCCAGAGGCCTGCAGCCCTCCCAGGCCTTCTAAGCTCTCCAGCCCTGGGACTAGATGCTGAGCATGGGAGCTAAGAGAAAGAAAGCCTTCACTCCAAGTGGAGCCACTGGCCATGACCCCTTAACAGCTGGTTCACAGGGACATCCGGGGCTTACATGTGACTGCAAATGTGATTTCTTCAATAGAAGCCCATGAAGGGAACCCCTGAAGAGGGCATGCTATTGCTCCCATCATGGGATCAAACACATCAAATGAGCTTCCATCACCTCTAAAGGTACAGTCAATAGCATCCAAGTTGGATGGGTGCATGGTCCAGGGCGGGAAGGTCTACGTTTTTGGACTGCATCAAAACCCCCCTCAGAGACGGTAATTAAAAATGACATATTAGGGGTCTGACGCTGTATAACAGATCTACTGGCAACAGCTCATTCCCCAGCGATGCAAAGCAACTTTCTGTTCCTCCCTTCCATTTTTACTGTTGACGAGATCACAGTAAGATTATTTTCATACTTCTTTCTTTCCACTAAGAGGTGCTTGACTACCCCAACTCTGGCCAAGTCCTTCCACCCAAACCCTGCCTAATAGACAGACCTACTAGCCTTTCCACTGACCCATCAGCCCCAAATGAAACATCATTATTCAATGGTTAGTTATATACCAATCCTACCTGGAAAGTTGCTTTGTATCATCTAATTTTAACCCATCTTGGGCACTGAAATCCTTTCCAACACCTTAATGTCAAGACATTCCTTAAAATACCCGGGGACAACAAATTGGATTTTTCCAGACTTCCCCCATCTGTTTTGCAACCACTTCCATATGGCATCTCAAACTCCCCTCCCCGTCCTTGCCCGCCTGCCCGCTGCACTGCAGCTCTCTCGCGGTCAGTGAGGTAGATACGATGCCCGCCAGGGCAGGAGGGCAAAACTTTATTTGATTATCCCCACAATAAGCATGTGTGTGCTCATGCCTTGGCAGGAAGGCACATGCATGTGGATACGTGTCATTTCACAGCACACTCGTGCACAGCCGGTGTCACAGCTAATTCCCACAGGCTACACATTCAAATCCCATTATACACCAAAGGCAGGCCATACGCGAGACAAGGGGCAGGCAAGAGGCCGCTTCGCCTGGGGGCCAGAAGGGCACTGCTGGATAAGCACCTAGCCAGGTTCCCACTCCGCCAGGAAATGTATAGGAAACAGCTTTGGCGTGCTGGATGCTGCTCGTGATGAGGTAGCACCGTACACCGAAAAACCTGATGCTTTAAAAATAGACAAGGCCAACAGACCAATGGAAATTTCTGCACATACCAGTACGGAAAGGTGAAAAACAAGAACAGAAAATGGTGTGTTCCCAGAGAAAGAAAACGCTCTCCTAGATGCTAGCCTCCACTGTGTAAGGAGTACATTTTCTTTCCCCTGGGAGAGCAGACGCTTCCGAGATTCAGGCAACCCAGTTCTTGAGCCTCTATCGACTGCTCCAGCAATCTGAGAAATTAGCTGAAGGGAATTTCGTTTTTTCTTCGCCTCCACAAATATCATTACAAGGATTAACGATCAACAAGCTCACGCCATCTGAGCCCCACACTGACAAGGGCGCAAAGAGCCCTTTCCTTTCATGCTGTCTGCTGCTGTCTTGACCACATATGACACACAGAAAAGAAATTTCAATGGAGGCCTCCAAAGGGCTACTTTAATTCTTTCCATATTTCTGGCTCTGGGGCATTTACGAAGACCTTAATGAGCTGAATAGCCAAGTGCATCCCTTAGTATCACCGTACTTTCACCAAACCCATCCAAAAGCTCCCGAGTCCTGGTCAAACTCTGTACCCCAGACACCTACAATCCACATTTGTAATCGCTCAAACCACCTTACCTTGAAACGTGGGTCTTCTTTCTCTCCCGGCCCCACTGAAGACGCACATGTGCGTCCATGACTCACCAGTTGATGAGAATGCTCCCACAATCCGGTGGCGAGACTGTGCCCATCTTCTGTTCTGCATCTTTCATCCCAGGAACTGAAGGCATTTTGCAACATAATACCAGTGTCCAAATATTGCCAGCCAGACCATCAGACTCTATCTGCCTTGAAGAACTACCCTGAAGGCCAGGTGTAAACCCTCCTGGTGGGGAAGCAGCCACCTCTGGAGTCAAAAAGCTGCTTTTGCACAAGTCTTAATGGTCGTTGGCCACCGCCTTGATCCCTGAGAGCCTTCACTCATCTTCATTTAGAATTACATCCACCCTGCAGAAACCCAAGAGGAAAAATATGAAAAGTCAAAGTGACCCCAAGAGGCCACTGCAACCCTGAGATGTCAGTTTCAATAAAGTCTCATTTGCCTGCCATCTCAGGGTATGAGGTGCTCCACCCAAGAAACATTCATCTCATCGTCATCATCTATGACAAATCTTTCAAAATTACATTATTTAGTTCCCTCCCTGATCAACAAAGCATCTGAAGGTAACCTAACCTTTTTTCCTCTCTCAAAACCAACTACTATACCAAGTAGTAAGACAGTGACACCCTCCCAGGAGCTATGGAACTTTTTATGGGCTGTTTGGCCCTACACCAACATGCCCAAACTCTCATACTTTGAGTTCTTGTGCTTTTGGTAAACTAGTTTTTCTGACTCTTCCTTCACTGTCCGATGGTAGTGCCCTTACAAGCCATTGTCAGACTTTTTAACCTAATCCTGTTTTATTTGCTTTCCTAATCTCTACAAGGTAGAAAACCAGATGAGTGAGCTTCTGAGCCTCGTGAGGGCACCACATCGCACACTCCGGTGCGCCCACGCGAACGGTGGTCCTGGAGTGGGGACAGTGCACAGTTGGCTCCACTAGGTACAGTGGACAACGAACTAATAAACTCCCCTGGCAAACGCATGGGCTTCGTGATGACAACTCTAGCTGCATCTCTAGATGTCTTTTCTCCTCTTCTTTATTATCATCTATGTTCTGGAGAGTTCCCAGATCCCCCTCCTCCACCACTGTAAATTGAGACTATGAAATAAAGTCTGGGTAAGTGAAATGATGCTGCGAATTAGATAAGAGTGTAGACGCTTTGGAGAGTTGAATCTTAGCTTGCCCATGTACAAGCTGTGCGGCCTACGACATATAAATTACTTCCCGGAGCTTGGGTTTCCTCATCTAGAAAATGGGGATAAAAGCAGTCCTTGATGGAGCAGATGGTCATGGGAATGAAATGCCACAGTATGTGTAAAGTGCTTGGAACAGAGCCAGGCATATCCTACGTCTTCAATACATGTGAGTAAATATTAGTCTTCTTCCTGTAGTTCGGTGGCGCATCAACTAAATTTCACTAAGCCTATAACGAGCAAGATGGCACAATGGGTAAGAGCCCACAGGCTCTGGAGCAAGGCTGCCTAGATGAGAATCCTGGGCCACCTCTTACTATTTGTGTGACTTTGGGCAAGTTACTTAGCCTCTCAGAGACTCAAGTTGTTCCTCTGAAACATGGGGGAAATGGTTAACACCTAGCTCTCAAGGCCACTGTGTGATTGAAATGACTTAAGATACATATATAAAGTACTTCTAACAGTACCTGCAGCTTATAAGCATTTAGTAGATGTTGGCTAACCTTATTGCTATTATATGCTCTGACTTTGAGAATGATTACTAAAATGGCCACAGATTCATCCTCTCCCTGCATTCACACCCTTGAAATATGACACTGCAGATCTCCCATCAAGCGGTGGAGCTGATTTTCCCACTCCTTGAATCGGAGCTGGTCATGTGACTTGCTTTGGCCAACGGACCATTAACAAACACTGTGTAGCAGTGGCTTGGAAAAGCGCCTGTGAACTGGGACTTGCCTTCTGTTGCTGCTCTTGGGAGCCCTGTGTCCACCTTGTGAACAAGCCTGAGCTAGCCTGTTGGAGATAAGAGGCCACATGGAAGAGAACTAAGGCACCCTAGCCAAGAGCCATACCATGACTAAAAGCCTGCCAAGAGCCAGACTTGCGGCCCAGTCATGAGCTGACCTGCCTGTTGGCCACAGATACATACATGAGGTAAGCTGAGCCAGTCCAGAAAGAACTGCCCGGACGATCCACAAAATTATGAGCCAAATAAATGGTTATTGTTTTCAGCCATTAAGTTTTGAGGTGGTTTGTTACACAGCACAAGCTACCTAAACCAGGCCTTCTAGAGTTTAAATGCAGTTCCATGTACTATTCTTACTCCTCAATCCTTGTCTGCCAGGCTTTGGTGGCCAGCCTAAGAACTGGATGCTGTAAGGCATTTTACAATAAACACACACACACACACACACACACACGCACACAAATCAAGCCCTGTGCCTTGGCTAACCAGTTTTTCTAAAGAGAGCAAAACCCCCTCAAGACATTTCTATTAAAAACAGCTTAAGAGGAAAAGCTTCTTGGTATAATTATAGACACACAGATGGGATCTAAAAGTTGGAACATAACAAGCAGAAAACTTTGTGGGTGGAAGGGACATTAAAACATAGTGCGGGTTCTCAACAATTACAAGCTTCCCCTCATGCAACTTGGGACTGATTAGGCCAAGGGGCTAGAACTGGCTCACAGCCATGGCCTCTGAAAAGTTGTCCTCAGCTCTTCTCACTGACATCAGCCTCTTCTTGTTGACTTCCTCTACCTGGAGTACGCGTTTAGGCTTTAGATCACATATGATCCCATGTGGCCGTCGGAGAGCTATGTTACCATGTGCATCTGAGTCTTATCTACCAAGCAAAACGCTAAATTCTTCGAAAGCAGAAACTTGTCTCCATCCCTCACAGCACCTAGTAAAGTTCCAGGCACAAATTAGGCATTCAAGAAAATCTTATCAGATTGCATAAAATTAAGTCTTACAGTTTTAGAAATTCAGTGGTCGTTACATAAAAGAAACTCCCCAAGTTAGAAATGAAGACATATTTTGTACCCATGGAGAGGCAGCACAGCAAGACACACTAAATAAGAGCACAGATCTAATGCCAGACAGCCTGGGTTTGAATCATTACCCTCGGAAGTACTAACTGCACCTCAGTTTCCACATCTGTGAATCGTGATACTGTCATGAGGAAGAACCGAGGTAATAAATATAAAGCACTGTTACTATACCACAGAACACTATCTGGCAATAAAAAGGAATGAACTTCAGCCACGTTACACTCAGTGAAAGAAGCCAATCACAAAAGATCGCATATTACATGATTTCATTTATACGACCTTTCCGGAAAAGGCAAATTCAGAGAGACAGAAAGTAGGTTTGTGGCTGCCTGGTGCTGGGGGTGAGACTGGGAATCGACTGTAAATGGGCACGAGGGGTGAGAGGAATGTTCCACAATCAGATCGTGATGACAGGAGCACAATTCTGTAAACTTACTATAAAGAAATCATTGAACGGTACCCTCAAAACAGGTGAATTTTATGGTATGTAAACGACACCTGAAGAAAACTGTTTAAAAATATGCAAAGGGTTTAGAGAAGAGTGCCTGGCCCAGAAGGAGCACTACCTAAGTGCTTATCAAATCACATAAATAAGCCTCGTTCTTGGGAAAACCTAGGCAGAGTGGTGTTCCCAAGGATGCTGAACCAGCCTGTCTTTCTAACCCCTTGCTCACCCCACCTCCTCATCCCGGGGAGCTAAACCCAGGGATCCTCTTCCCATGAGTCCAGGATGCTGTTAAGCCCGCCATATGTGTCTCTTTGGCTGCTACTGTCCCTCCCACTGCCAAAATGCTACGCAGTTTATTAAATGTCTCTTGTTTATGTAGCTCCTGATGCCAAGCTGTGTTTTATTATACTGAGCCAACTACTCTTAGGCAAGGTTTTTCAGGGGGGAGGGGGAGGTGTTGGGAGGGGGGAACGATCACATGGTTGAGGGAGGGAGATTCCTTAAAACCATGACTCCAGAAACAGCTGCTGATTACTCACAGAAGCCCACACATCCCTGCCCTTGACAAATGTCAGGCCACAGGGTAGCTTGAATCCTGATCAAAGTCTGGACAACAATACCCTCTTGGGCAGAAAGAAGGAGGGAGCCGGGGAGCAACGCGAGAATTCAAGAAAGTGAAAAGGGAAACGGGATGGGAGAGAAACCCCAGTTTGAAATAGATTTACACCAAGGCTCTGCCACATAGGCAAGAATAGGGGAAGTTTAATTTGCAGTAAGGCCCTGGAACAGACAAGAGTCCCAAGCATACAATTCTTCTCCGCTTGTGGCTTTAGCATATTGTCCCAAACCATCTGCACGGGTCCGCCCTGTTCTGTCTCCTGGCCTTCATTATAAACTGGCCCAGTCACTCGGTTCCCATCAGGTCACATGCTCAGTTGCTCTTCGATGCTGGTGGAGTCGAGCTTCCCAGCCATTTAGTGCCTCCATCCAAATTTTTTGAGAGGGAAAGAAATATGATTCCATCTCCCCATAGCCTCTTCGTACTTGGCAAAACGGATACCTGGAGTCCTGCCCAGACCTAGTAAGACCAACCCAGTTCCCCCACTCAATGTCAATATGCATGCAATCATTCAAAGATTATTTATGGAGCACCCACACGTGACAGGACCTGGGCTCCCTACCCTAGCAGCTCATCTAAACTTGAGCGTGCATCAGGATCGCCCGGAGAAACGGGAAAACATGAATTCCTGGACCCTACTCCCAGAGATCCTAAGTCAGTAAAAGTCAGCATTTCTAACCAGCTCCCAGGTGATGCTAAATGCCGCCGGGGTGTGGACCAAACTTGGAGCAGCACTGTTCTAGGGGCAACAGCGGTGAATAACGTGTACAGCTGGCCTCAAACAGCCATGAATGTCTTAGTGGACACAAGACACGTACGTGCACATGACCGTGCACAAAACAAAACTGTAATGCCGTGTAAAACGTGGTAAGTCTTAGCCTGAGAAGAGACCCAGGCAGCAAGGGAGGGGAACGGAGAGGAGAGGTTGGGCCGAAGCAATACCTGTGTGTGCACATTATGTCTGTGTGCCTCTACCTCCAGACGTGAGTTCTTTGCAGGCAAAGACCTCATCGTATTCATTTCTCTACTTCTAACACCTAGTACAGTGCCTGGTACACATGCTCGATGGAATGTTTATGGAATGAATGAGTGAATGAATAAGCATCCATCCATTAAACTGTATGTAACAAAAATCGCAGGTCCTGGTAGTGCATTTCTCTGCCTTGTCAAAAATCAGTGTATCAACAAGCACTGAAAGAGCACAAGGACTGTGCCTAAAACATTCTGTTCTGGATCCCACAGTGAGCATGACGTATGTGGTTCCTGCTTTCCTAAAGCTGAGAGTCTGAGGTTCCTCTGCAGGTGACGTTCTCCATACTTGAGTCCAGAGCACACTGGAGCCTTTTCTGAGATCCACCTCTGGCTGGAATACCATAGTCCCTGGATCTGAATCCTGGCTTGCCAGCTCTGGGTCTTAGGGTAAGTTACTTAACCCCTCTGTGCTTCTGTTTCTTTATCCCTAAAATAGGGATAATAGTAGAAACCCTGTGAAAGGACTAGAGTGCAGATGGAGATGCACTTAGAACAGTGCCTGGTACATAGAAAGTGGTTATTAAGGGCTCACTTATTTTTATTATCATTATTATTATCATCATCATTACTCTCTTCATCATCATTATTATCATCATCAAAAGCTGACATGCTTAGCAGCACAAGATGCTATTCAGCTTATAAGGTGTGAAACTGAGAAGTGGGGAGATAAAACAAGCCTTCCGAACCTGGAAAGGCCCAGCCCAGCCTTACCGCTTCCTTCCTCCACCCTTATTTTTCCTGTTCACCCCCAATCGGCTCTCGCAAAAGCTTCTGGAAACACCCAACCCGTTCAGAAATCAGGGCCACTGCCGCAATGGCTCGAGTCCAGGCCCAAGCTGGCAGGATCAAGGCAAGACGGGCCCCCTCATTCAGCGACACACAGTGCACTTGTCACCCTTTTGGAAACCAGTGACTCCAATATAAGCCTCCTGCAAGGTGGCAGCCGGTGGGCTTTGGCAAAGTACACAAAGGGCGCATGTTCTCTCTCCCAGCGACCCAGGGCACCCAGGAGAAGGTCTTCACGCGGCTCCCATTCAGGCTTTCGCCTAATTAAAATGGCATTACCACTTGCCATGGTAGGCCACTTCTGCCAGCTGCAACTGGTTCTCTCCTCTGGAGCTTTTTCTTCCTGTGTTCACAGTTTATTGATCCCCACCATGGAATTGAGGACAATTAGATTAAAAGATAGCAGCTCAGGGCCTCCCTGGTGGCGCAGTGGTTGAGAGTCCGCCTGCCGATGCAGGGGATACGGGTTCGTGCCCCGGTCTGGGAGGATCCCATATGCCGCGGAGCGGCTGGGCCCGTGAGCCATGGCCGCTGAGCCTGCGCATCCGGAGCCTGTGCTCCGCAACGGGAGAGGCCACAACAGTGAGAGGCCCGCGTACGGAAAAAAAAAAAAAAAAAAAAAAAAAAGATAGCAGCTCAGCTCTCTTCCCTCTCTCCCCTGCCCTGTCTGAGATCCCAGGTCTGCAGACAATTATTTGCCATCTCTGTTTGTCTCAACTGGCTCAGAGGCCTCGCCACGGGCATGTTTTTATAAACCTATAGGCCAAACTCTTCTGGGTTAACAAATGGACTTCATTTTTTTTTTTTTTTTTTTTGCGGTATGCGGGCCTCTCACTGTTGTGGCCTCTCCCGTTGCGGAGCACAGGCTCCGGATGCGCAGGCTCAGCGGCCATGGCTCACGGGCCCAGCCGCTCCGCGGCATATGGGATCCTCCCAGACCGGGGCACGAACCCGTATCCCCTGCATCGGCAGGCGGACTCTCAACCACTGCGCCACCAGGGAGGCCCTGGACTTCATTTTATAATTTAGCATAAGGCCCCCCAGGGGCCAGGAGCTCACATTTTATACAAACCAAGACACTCTTGGCCTGCCCGCCTCGAAAAGACAGTGTCCAGCCTGGTATCTGGCCAGCCGAGACGACAGGTAACAAACTGGAACTCACATTCTCTCTGCAAATTCTACACTCCTTCCTCTCAGGATGGGGCTACTCGCCTGTAAATATCTCTAGGAAATTCTGTGACGGACTCAGTTCTGCCTGCCTTGGCTACAAACTGAGCACCACCCTCAATCCATGGCTCAAGAGCCCTTTAGAAGCCACATGGTGGCATTTAGGGAGGGGTTCAACTGCCACAAGAAGCAAAAGCAGATACACTCTGAGTTGAGATTTACAGGAACCGAGCAACAGCGTTTATACTATTTGGGATGGGAAGTGAAGAGACAACAAAAGAATAAATGACACCTCAGTAAATCCACTACTACTATGACCTCCAGTCCTTTTTTTTCACCCTGTGGTATTTATTCTTTTATCCATTTGCTCATGCATTCATCACACTTTAGTCAAGTACCAAAGAGACCACATAGGGCATTATGGTTGAGGGCAGAGGCATTGTGTTCAAGCAGACCTGCTCAATTTCCAGTTCTACCATTTGACCAGCTGTGTCCGTGGACAAGTCATGTGGCTTCTCTAAGCCTCAGGTGCCTAAGTGCAGTGGAGTACAGTTGTGGGAGCTAAACGCCACTATGTACGTAAAGCACCTGGCACAGTGCCCCACACAGGGGTGAACTATAGAATATGTGATGATCGTGATGATAATGTGATGATTATGAGAATGAGGAGGAGGATTAGGAGGAGGAGGAGGATTCCATTCTGCTCTTCACTGGTACCCATGATCCCCTCTCTTCTGGGACCCTCTGTGATGGCCAAATTGGACCCACGAATAGAAAGAAACCCACCCACTCCCCAACCCTCATCCTCAAGCTTGGTGCTCAACCCGGTAAGGGGAGAAACCAACAGGGACCCTGTTGTAATTAAGCATAAAATGAAGGCCTTTCATTGTAATTTGGCAGCTGACCACTAGAGGTGGTCCAGGCAGAAAACAAGCCTCAGGGCTTTAGACTCTTCTCTTCAATGAACATTCAGTGGAAAGACAAGATTCAATCGCCATGAGGCTCTTGTGATGGAGCCCATAGGTGCCTTATGAGATTCTCTTGTGCTCTCGCCAGGTTCTGTTCTTCTCCATGTGTTTTCATATCCTTCGGTGCTCATAAGAATCCTAAGCAGGGCCCTGATGGAACTCATGTATCAGATGAGGAAACTGAAGTGGACAGAGGTAATATGGCACCCCCAAGATCACACAGCTGTCACTAGAACGGGAAAAGTTAGAACCTCAGTCTCCTTACACCAAACTGGTGCTCCTTTCCCCCAGGAAACGTTCAGCTGCCGAACTGAGCTTATAAACTCCTCACCAGCAGAATGAGAGGATGGATGGCTTGTGACTAGAATAGGGGAGAAGCCAGTAGCCCTGAGTGTAGGTATCAGGGGGGCCTCAGAGCTAACCTACATGAATGTGCATCTGGGATTGGCAATGGCCAGGGACACTGACAAGATGGTGCCCATGAAAAGTTCTCAACTTGCCTCCAGCCCATATCTTCTGTGGCCCCTTCTACCCTGAGTTTATTCCTTCATGCCATCCCACCCAGTAGCTTCCCTTATGTGGCTCTCCAATGGCTAAGGCATGGCTAACCCAGCCTAAATGAGCTCCAATGACACCGAATAGCCTATGAAATTAACAAAGGTCCAAAGACTCAGACTTGGGCTCCTGAACAAAAATGTGCCCACTCTACTCCCTTTTAAACCAGGAAAGAGAGGCAATTAAAGTCTCAGTTCATTCCATAACACAAAGCATACGGGGCCAGTTAATGCCAGACAAGAAGACATGCACTCCATGGTGCATGTTCATACACGTACCATAGGGTGAGTGCATCAGGGTGACTTTAATTAAAGGCTGCCTGCCACTGTCCTCTTTAAGTCATTGTTCCACTCCTTGATAGCTTTGTCCCTAGACTGCAAACCACCTGAATCATGCTCCCCAGGACCACGGTAGGATTTCAGCTTCAGTCTTTCCCTCCTTCAGACTAATACACACCAGTACAGCTCTGATGAATTAGAGACCCCGGGGTGAGCAGCAGCCTCCACAATGAGTATGTGCATCAGAGGATGAGTTCCTTTAGCAGGAGTTCCTAAACCTTGCTGTGCCGTGCCCCCTTCGGCAGGCTGGGGAAGCCCTCCTTAGAATGCTTTATGCATAAAATAAAATATATAGGCTCACAGAGCAAATCAATTATATAAAAAATGCAGCCATCTGAATACTAAACAGAAAATTGGTCATAGAGTATTACGTGTGCTTGTTTCTCTAACACATGAAATAATAAGATCTAATGGTGAGTCTAATACCACCACGATTTTGAAGTAATGAGCCTATTTTGAGATCTCTCTAGTAGTTGTAACACGATACAGAAATGTCTATGATTTCTATTAGCAACCAAGTCACAGGTATACTCCTGTGGTTTATGGCTTTATTCAGAACTGAAGGAAATGCCAATTTTCAGGTTTAGCTTAGTGAAACTAAAGATGTCATTTCTTCCCAAACTTCGTGAATTCTATCCACAGACCACTTTAGGCAGGGTCATTCCAGGTTAGGATCAACTCTTCTCCCAGAGAGGGGCTACCCTGATGGATTGCTGAAGAAGATATGGATGAGCCATGTACACCAATAAGGGGTATGCCTACAACTAGTCGTTGTTGGAGAGGGTAGAGGGACAATTTCTAAATATTGAACTGAGCCCCTGACAATGAAGAAAAGATGATGTTCTGGGGCATGGCATTATAAGCATGGTGAAACCACAGCTAAAACAATCCCAATGCAAGGGACGCAGAGACCTGCCCTGGTAAAATGAAAGAGGGGGGCTTCTAACTCACTCACTTGTTATCCATTATATTGTTTCTCTTTGTATTAAAAGAACTTTCTAGATCAGTGATCAGGCCTGCCATGCCACATCCTTGGATAAACTGTCCAACCCACCACAGCCCAGAAAAGGTATATATGTAGGAGGGTGACTTTGGCGGCCATTGTTTATACCATGTCCCCACCCCTCCTCATGCCACGGTTGATTGGATCAAGAGTGAACACCAGCTTCAAGACCAGCCTAACTACTGGCTGGTCAGCAGCCGATGATATGGCTTGATGTGTGTGTGTGTGTGTGTGTGTGATCTGCGTCAAACAGCCTCTCTTTCTCATGCTCTGCTCAAGAATATGGACTGAGACATACTGTAAGGAGGCAATTCTAAGTGGGAGTCAAAGCTAAAAGAAAACACAGAAGCAAGCCAGACTTTGGCTCAGGGTCATAAGAAGGAAGAACCCAGAAAGAATCTGAGTCCAACTAATGGTGGAGCACTGCACTGGAGACCATGAGCCCCAATGATGGGCCTCTAAGGTGGCCTCAGATTCATCCTGCCTTCCACTTCTGTCCGCAAACTAAAATCTCATGAATGGAATTCAGAGGGTTCATGGGGGGCAAAAAAAAATCACATTTTAATTTTCACTAACCTGGAACTGAAACTTAGCATCTTCTTCTCCTTCCTCTGGGAAGCCTCCTATAAACTCGAAGATTGGGTGAGGTGCCCCAACAATGTGCTCCCAAGCCCCTTTCCCTTCCCTTTAACAACATAGGGACAATGTTCATTGTAATGCCTATGTATCTATCTCTATCTCACTTCAGACCATAAGTTTTTTGTGGGCAGGAATGCTGTTGGTCTCCTTTGGATTTCCAGGGCTTGGCACAGTAAATGTCCTACAGTATATACTGTAGTTCATAATTTTATTGACTCCATCAATGAATGAAGTTTCTACAGGAAGTCATAGGTATATAAAAATAATTTAATGATGGAAGCTTAGTGACCTAGCCACAGCTCTAAAGAGGAAAATAATGGAGCCGATACCAAACCCTACAGGAGAATATTAGAATTAAGGCCTCTCACATAACAGCTGTTAAGGCAATTCAGTTCAATGAGCGTTTACTGTGACCTACCGTAGGTCACACCCCCTTCCCGTAAGGACTTAACTAATATGAGAGAGTAAGACATGGAGAAACATCTCCAACACAATGCATATACCATGAGATACATACTGTCCAAGATAGATCATTTTTGGGGAAAACTATCATTAGCACTAGAGTCAGATGACATATACCCAAATCCTGGCCCCACCACTTCTTACTAACAGAAACTTACAATAGGTGATTCTCTTTGCTCCTCTCACACACTCCCCAGCCCTTTGCAAACTGCCTAGATTAGCAGGGACCTCAACAAAACAAACAACCACACTGTAAGGGGCAGAGAAGATTGGAGTTTGCCTCCAAATGTGCAAGTAAAAATAAAACACCTTGCATTGATAGTTCATCTATGATAGCCTTGCTTTAGTTGGAACCATGTTCTTCACCCCTCTGCAACCTTTCCATTTATAAACATTGAGCCTCTCACCTGGGAAATCTGCCTATCTCTCAGATCAAGAAACCCTGTCCAAGACCATCCAGTCCAAGGCCATTCAGTACAGAACAGTGAGTCTGAAGCAAAACTGAGAACCCAGGCACTGGATTCCCACTTGGTCAGACCACTAGACCACACTGCACCATCAGAGCAAAGACAAACATGAGGGTTGCTCCAGGGCAGTCTTTGTTTATGAATGTGTTTGCAGCCTTTCTGAAGCCCTGATGCCCTCATTTCTTTTTCCTGTTGGCAACTTGTAAGCATTTCTGTCTTCCCTTCCCCTTACCTAACCTATTTATATGATCGCTTTTACTCTTTTGTTTGAAATGGATTCTAGGAGCAACTAAAGAATAAAATGACAAAAAAAAAAAAAAGAAAGAAACTTAGACAAGTTGCTAGACCAAGCCTCCATTTCCCTGTCTGTAAAATGGGGCTAATGATGCTTATCTCGTAGAAGAGCTAGGAAGATTAAATGCAACCATTATGTGAAAGGATTTGGTACACTAACTGGTACATAACGCTCATTAAAGGTTTAGCTTAGATCTTTTCCCTCATATATAACAGTTTTTTCATTGTACATAGTCAGCAAGGTGGTGGTAGCGGTAGAAAACAGGAATTTGCTCTGTGGCATGTTACTCCTAAATCCATTCTACCCATGACTGTGCTGGAACCAAATTTTACTCTACTTGGAACAGGCTGGAAAGAAGGCTTAGCTCAGCGCCCGAGAGCAAAATAGAAATACAGCATGAGCCGTATATAGTAATGGTAACTTTTCCAGGAGCCACAGTTAAAAAAAAAAAAAAGTAAAAAGAAACAGGTGAAATTAATATTTTTCTTTAACCCAATATATCTAAAATATTATTTCAATATATAATCAATATAAAAATGTATTGATAATATATTTTACATTATTTTTCTCATACTAAGTCTTAGAAGCTGGGTGTGTATTTTACATGTACAGTGGTCTTCTAGATACGTTTCAGGTGCTCAATGGCCACGTGTGGCTAGGGGCTGCTATATTGGTCTAGCTAGCTACGGGGATCGCCCCACTGGAAATCAGACTGTCTAAATTTTATTTAGACAGTGGATAAGAGCTCAGACTCTCGAACCAGACTGGGTTCGGAGGCTGTCTTTGTCACTTACCAGCTGTCTGACCTTGGGCAAGGGACTTCATCTCCCTGTGTCTAACTTCTTCATCTGTAACAGGGCAATAGCAATACCAGCTTCCAGAGTTTAAGAGTAAATGAACCAACACATGCAAAATGCTTAGAACTGCATCAGGCACGTAGTAAGCTTTCAATAAATGTTAACTAGTGTTATTATTACAGCTCCAGAGGGGGGCGGGAAGAGATTAGCAAAGAAGTATAAAACCTATAGAGGATTAGAGGTTAGCTACTTCCCTTGCGGTGTTACCCAAACGGAGTAGGCAACTCTGCTGTCCTCTCTTACAGGCCAATGCAAGTGTGAAGGCTGGTACACAGCGTCCCAGAGGGAAATGGTCCCTGAAGGGTGGCGGGCCCTCAAGTTTGTAATCGAGAGGCAATCTGCGGAGCTATGGTTCCAATTAGGAAGGCAAAGCTGGCCCCAATACCATTCCCCACAGCTTGGCAGGAAAAGCCATTTGCAACAAACCAGACCATGTCTCCCAGTTTCTGTCTTTGTTTCTCTGTTCAAACATTTGTAAGTCATTCTGAATCTGGGAGAGGCAGAAGCAGCAACCGTTTTAAAAGGCAGAGCCAGGATCAAATGAAGACAGGCCAGACACACAAGTGGTCAGGGGCGTTAGAAGCCAGCATACAAATCATGAAAATAAAGAAGAAATTAAGAGTAACAAAATTAGCATCTGCTGAATACAAGCAATTATGTCTTCCTGGAAATAACCTCTGATTCTTACAGATGAAGAGCTATCTGCACCTCTAAACTCCTTATGCTCAGATACGTCTACTTCTCCTCCCTGGCATTCCTTGGCCAGGCTTCAACAATATTGTCACAGGTCAATATAGACACCTCCGTTTTTATTTACTTTTTTCTTGAGGTATCACTTACATAAATCTTATTTGTAACCACTCCTCTGACCTCTCTCTCCATCGATTAGCTGTGCCTGGTTTTGAACTTCATATAAATGATATGCCTCCCTTCTCCTTCCAGCGTCCTCGAGCAAGTACTTAAGCAAATTATGGCAGAGAGGCGGAAGAAAAGGGAACAGAAGAAAGTGACCAAGGACACGAGATCTGTCTCATTTTTACAACCTGATACCCCAACAGGGCACCAGCAAAGCAGCCCTCGAGAGGATGACATCCCGAAAGCTCCTCTCAGGTCCACTGACTCCAATGCATCAACACACTGTCCTAGGCCTCCCAGGTGTCCAAATCCACTGCTGGTATTGCTCTGGAGGACGTCATCCACAGCCAGCAGGTGCTGAGCTGCAGCATAACACAATTCCACTTTATCTGGGGAAAGGTGAGGAGGCGTCGCTTCTCCTGGGGACCTCCTTTTCAGTCGAGCATGCAAGTTAAGAGCTGGGGACAGCCAGCCTGGGTTTGAAGCTGGCTTGGCCACTTCCTAGCTGTGTGACCTCAGGTAAGTTTCTTCACTTCTCTGTGCCTCAGTGTCCTCACCCGAAAAATGGGGATAGCAACAGTACCTACTTCATCAGGCACTGTAAGGATTAAATGCCTAGAACAGTGCTTGAAACGTGGTACTTCATAAAGATGAGCTATTCTGATTCTTCTTCTTATTATTATTAGACAATATCCTTCATGCCTTCAGAGACATCTGAAGGGTACAGAATAGACTAACGAAGGTGCAATGTACACAAACACCTGCACACAGGTGTACAGACAGGTGCGTGCATGCACACATATCCACACATACAGATTTGCACACAGGCATGCATGTGCATGCACACGAATATGCACCTTCAACTCCCCTCATCTCAGGATACAGATGACAAAAATTCTCCCAACCTTCCTAGAAAGCTCCTGCTCATTAAAATCCAGAGGCAAAAGATCAAAGTAAACAAAGTGTAAAACAGGGAGAGGAACCTCATTCATAAAGGAACATATTTGCCATAAGCAGGTCTGGGGAACGCAAACGTCTCACTCCCTGAATGCATGCTGGGTTCACTAGTGCTGAGATGACACTGTGTGAGCTGGAATTCACAAAATGGCCCTAAAATACTGGCGGGAGACAAGACTCCTGGCCCCAAACCAGAGCGGGTATTCGTAAGAGGAGAAAGGGAAGTGGGTTATTCTCATTCGCACGAGAGCAAACACTAGATCTAAAATCCAGTCATCCCAGGATATCATCTTAGAAATTCCATCCACCTCTAGAACTCCATACGACCTACAAAATGTCCCAAAGCCCCGGGGCTGGAGAGAGATGGGTAAGTGGCATTCGGCAGCATCAAGGAACATTTAACAGCTGTAAAGATTTTTTTTCTAGACAGCAATGAAAACTTTGAGAGGTGCTATGAACAAAGTAAGAAACCTTCCTACTAAAACATTTTCTTTTCTTTTTTAAAAATAAATTTGTTTATTTATTTATTGATGGCTGCGTTAGGTCTTCGTTGCTTTGCGCGGGCTTTTCTCTAGTTGAGGTGAGTGAGGGCTACTCTTTGTTGCAGTGCACGGGCTTCCCATTGCAGTGGCTTCTCTTGTTGTGGAGCGTGGACTCTAGGCACGCGGGCTTCAGTAGCTGTGGCTCGTGGGCTCTAGAGTACAGGCTCAGTAGTTGTGGCGCACGGGCTTAGCTGCTCCGCGGCATGTGGGATCTTCCCGGACCAGGGCTCGAACCTGTGTCCCCTGCACTGGCAGGCGGATTCCTAACCACTGCGCCACTAGGGAAGTCCAACATTTTCTAGTATTATTACAAATCTCCCGTAACGTATTTCTCTCAGGCATCTCACCCAGGAGGTGAGCATGGAATGAAAATATACTGTTATACTTACTGCCCAAGAAGGTCAGGAGGAAGCAACTCAAAACCCAACCTTAAAGGTCAGTTCAACAAGGGGGAGGGGGAGGGGGTCGGAGTGATGGGACAGTGATGGAGCTTAAAGACTCCTGAAATCCCAGGAAGGCCGGGTATTTATTGATGAAATTTTAAAAGGCCTTTCTAATCAGAAAGAGTTATACCTCTTTAGGACACACATAAGGAAGGGCCTCGAAGAATTTCAGAACTAGCAGTTTCTTCTTGTTTTATGATTAATGAAGAAAGGACTAAAACCTTCTCATTCTCTCTCTCTCTCTTACACATCCCCAGCCCCACACCGTGTGCGTGTGACCACAGTCCCAATTGTATTGTCGACTCAAAATCTTGCTAATACTGTGTCTATCTGTTCTCTGAGCGTTGACAGGAGCCAAACTGACTTGGACTTTAGCCACAGCATGTGTATAAAGACAATGAAATTTTATTTCCTTTTCCTCATCATTAATGAGCTTATTGGCTCAAAGTGCTTTTAAGTTCCCCAAAGTAGTTCCGTGGTTTATAAACATTCTAATAGCATCTCCAATAAAAATGTCCACCTGTCTGGGCCTCAGTTTAGAAGAGTGCATAAGAATTAGGGATCTGATTACCATTTAATCACTTTAAAAAGTAAAAAGGAGGGCTTCCCTGGTGGCGCAGTGGTTGAGAGTCCGCCTGTCGATGCAGGGGACATGGGTTCGTGCCCCGGTCCAGGAAGATCCCACATGCCGTGGAGCGGCTGGGCCCGTGAGCCATGGCCGCTGGGCCTGCGCGTCCGGAGCCTGTGCTCCGCAACGGGAGAGGCCACAACAGTGAGAGGCCCGCGTACCGCAAAAAAAAAAAAAAAAAAAAAAAAAAAAGGAAAGAGGGCAACCAATGTCCACAGGTGCTAGTAAACAGAGGTGAATAATTTCATAAAATTAAAAGGGTGTGCCTTCAAAATGAGAATCTTGTGACCCTAATGCCTAGGGACGCAGTCTGACTTTTTGGCAGGCCGGGATGAGAAAATTCCTAATCCCAACCTAAAGGTGAGTTAATGAAAAATCACCCCTTAGCTCTTTACTTTCTGAAAATAACCAGAGATCAGGGCATTAGACACCTAATGCTGGCCTTCATTTCAGAAACACGTGGAGACCTTCTCATTTTGCAACTCTGCCCACCCAGCTTCTCGCCACCCAGCAGACACCAACTGGCACCCGAAAGCTTGGGGCAAACACATCATTAAGACACAAATTAAAGCCTGCTTTCCTTCAAAAGAGTTGGCAATGTGACTTACTGATTACATTTCTTAGGACAATAAAAGCTGTTTAAGGCAGCTCATAAACCTCACGCCAAAACAATTTTTTTTAATATATTAAGCCTAATTTTGCTATACAAAGAAAAACGATGGAACCATTAAAGAGGATGTTACAGAAGAATATTTGGTGACACACAAAGATATCCTTGTTCTAGTAAGTGAAAAAAAAATCAGTTAACAAAGCTATACGTAGATTATAAGCCCATTTTATTAAAATATGTCGAAGAAAACCTGAAGGATACACACTAGAACATTAAGAGTGATTCTCTTTGGGTGACAGGTGTAGAGATTACTTTTATTATTTTATTTTGTTGATCTTTTAAAATTTGGTTCATTTTGCAGGTCTTAGGCTTCTATACTAAGAAAAAAAAATTTAAACGCTGCTACATTTAGTTTTACTCAAGTCCTAACTCTGCCGAGAGTCCAAGATCAATAGTTGGTCGAAATTCTTCCCTACTACAATCTACAACCGCACACGGTGAATCTCACAAACACAATACTGAGCGGAAGAAGCCAGACACAAAAGCGCAGAAACTGAATGATTCATTTACCTAAAACACGAAAACAACACTGTGATGTCAGGAGTTAGGGCTGGAGTTACCCTTGGGCTCAGTGAGTCCTCAGAGCATGATTTAGTGTCTTGCAGTGTTTCTAGCTGTACTTAGTGGGGAGAAGCTGGGAGGGATGAACCTCTGCCAGCTCATGTGGGCCGCCCAGGCCAGGAGTCCTGTTTAAAAACACCTGACCTACCCCCTTATAAAAGACAGAGCTGGTGGCCAAATGACATGCCTGCTGTGCCCTTGGGGCTCTGACCTACGCCAGGACCAGCCAACAACACGCACGTCCGAAATTTCACACACACACTGTATGAATCTGGATTCCAGTACAGGTACCAGGAAGGGAGTGTTTCCAAACTCGTTCTTCTCCACACTTGGGTTCCCACTGGCTGGCTGTACAAAATCACAATAAATAAATGAAACAGGGATGAACACACACACACACACACACGAACAAATGAAGCTTTTGCTGTCATGTTGCAAAAAACCCAAGGACTGCCAACAAGACAGTTCTGGAAGAAAATAATGCCTACAGGTTCCTGAACGCTTCTCAGCATCGGTTCCCAACATTCTCACACTCAGTGTCCAGGCAGCTGGGAGGATTTGGGGAATTGCAATCTCCCCTAAACACTGGGGGACTGAGGCACAGCCCTTAGGGTAGTGCTTCCTGACCTTGGCTGTGCGTTACGATCGCCCAGGGAACTTTTAAAAATCCCGATGCCCAGGCCCGACTCCAAAGCAATGACCTTTAAGTCTCTGGGGGCGGGGGATGGGATGCAGGCATTAACACTTAAAACCCTCCAGATGAATCCAATGTGCAGCTAAGGTTGAGAGCAACGGTTTAGAGCAGCACATATTAAACCTTAATGTGTCTCCATCGCATAGGAAAAGTCAGGTTCCGATTCAGTAGATCTGGGGTGGGGCCCGAGAATGCACTGCTGCTGGTGCTCTCCGCTCCTGATCTCCACTTGGACCTGCGAGGGTACAGACCACAGCCTCTGAGGCTGCAAGCAACTTACTGAGTGTGCATTTCAGAAAGGCGGAGGGAATGCTCCTCCAAAGATCTTTTCTAGCCCCTTAGGCCCACGTACACACAATGGGATTCCAAGTCTGCATCCCTTTGGCCTAAAGCAGATGTGTGGGAGGCTTCTGCCCTCCTCTGCTTTAGAGAGAGGCCAACAGAAGTGGAGGACACCAAGTGTCTGGAACGTCAAGTCAGAGAACGGCAGCCAGCCCCGTCCCGGCTCCCGACCCATTAATCACTAGAGGCTGCTCGAGAAGTGAGGGCTCCCTGCCGTTTGGTGGTTTGCGAGGGCCTTCCCTATGCCCCCCGATTTGACAAGATATAAGGCACAAGCCAGACCAGAGTCTGCATTAATGAGACCCACATGGGACTGCTTAAGAGTAAACACTCACTTAATCCTATGTAGCTGAACAGTCGAACAAACGAATTAGCTGGTGGCATCCACTTAGGATATATGATCCAATTTATACTATGATTTCTTTCGAAGGGCTGAACTGATTTTGACACATATAAAAATGTGGTTTCAATCACCCACAATTGCACCGTTTGAACAAGGGGGAGAGAAAGGCCTTTAAAGGGCCCAGACCTGAGGGAAGCCAACAGCAAGGTGAAGTGAAGGAGACTTGCACTGGTGCCGGGATGTCGGGGGGACCTTCGGGCATCAGTACTGCCCTCGAGGAGCCCAGGAGACTTTCCTCTCTGCTGCTGGGTCCACTGATCAAACAGGCAGGCGCAGCCCGGAGGAAGAGCTCAGAGACTTCCTCACCACCTCCTCCCGCAGACTGAGTTCATGTCCATCGACAGTTCAGGGCCCTCTCTGAATAACTGAAAGGCACTCAACTTGTGGGGAGTGGGCAGGACTCTGCCAGGCCGAGGATGGCCACCCTAAGATCAAACAAAAGCTAAGGGGTTTATATGCCCCAAGAACCTCCATACTGGCCTCAGCGAATGACGCCAAGAGGGAGAAATGGCGGACGAGGCAATTCATGAATCTTTATCCCCTACTCCTCAACAGAGTCCTTAGCTTTTTCTCATCCCATCGTCACAACAGCCATAGGAGGTGGGTAATATGATTAGCCCCTTTTCACACAGGAGAAAGCCGAGGCACAAAGATTCCAGGCAGTGCAACTCCAAAAGCCAAGTATGAAATGAATCTCGCTGTGGACGCAGGCCTGGGCTGCGCCCTGGGGCCTGATTCCCTGGGCTATGTCTGAGGCATCACACTGCAGCCTTCAGGACAGCCGCCCAGCTGCTGAGATGGGGCTTGTGCCTATGTTCTGTAAAAGCTGAATCCCACAGCTGTCCATGTGAAGGGGTGCCCAGTGCCACACAGATGGGGTCCGTCTGTCCATCTAAGCGCAGGAAACACGGAAATAACTACTCTCTGTTGTTATGTGCTTCGCACTGGGCTAGCGACTTTCATATCTCTCATCCCAATTTTTGTAAGAAAAAAAACAGGTACAGAGAAGTTATATAACAGTTTTTCAATGAAGAGCATCTGGGCCTGAATCTGGTGATTACTTTTCCCATTCTGCAGCTCCACTATAATGATGCTAAATGATCTGAACTGTCTGTAGCATATTTCCTTGGAAGAGCACGAAACATTCATTTATTCTCTCACCATGAAAGTTCCTTTCCAGTCAAATCAAGTTCCTTGAGGATCCTCAAATAGGCTGTGGCAAAGACTGCTGTATATTCATTCTCTGTTCCCTTTTCTACCCAGGCACTCGGCTGAGACACATTTCCCAGGCTGCCTTGCAGTAAAGCAGAACTGTGTGAGTTCTGGCCAATGGCACGTGGGCAGAAGTGACATGTTTCTCCTTTAGGCCTGGCACATAAAAGCCTTCTGCACAATTCTCCATTTTCTCTTCTCTCAGCTGCTGGCTAGATTCAGATGCTCCAATGCAGGACTGCAAGTCCCCAGGGAGTGGCAGAGCCACAGAGCGAAGGAGCCTGGGGCCCTGAGTGCCTGCATGGAGCAGAATACTCCCCAACAAGCCCACACCAGACTGTTACAAAACAAGAAATAACGCTTTACCGCATTACCCCGAGGAGACTTTAGGGCTTGTTTGTTAGGAGAGTTAACCTACTCTGACTAATACACAGATCACACTCATTTCCTATTTCATGCACTTTTCAAAATCTTACCTATTGTTTCAGTCAGTGATTTCCCAGGTGTGGTCCCTAAACAGCAGCAGGAACTTGCTAGCAATGCAAAACCTCAGGCCTCACTCCTGCCTACTCAATCAGAAATTTGCTTTTGGGATGGGGGGAGTGGGAGTCCAGTTATCTGTGTTTTAACAAGTCCTGCAGATGATTCTCATGCACGCTCAAGTTGGATGCCCACTGGTTTAAGTGAACTGAGATTTGCTAGAGAAATCTACAAGGCTATCTCCAAGCCTCATCCAGCTCCTCCTTCTCTGATTTCTGTGCCCTCCACTCTTTTCTGCCCTTAACTGCACATGCTTGACCACACTGCTTCCCTTGTGCTTATCCCAAATACCCATGGGTAGAGACCACCTCCCGTACCTATTGGTAAATGCTGGAAGGAAGGGAGAGAGGGGCATACCCATGATACAGAAGAGGGTAGTACAGCCAAGTCATTGATGACCCCCATTCAACACATGGAAAATGTTAAGTACCAAAAGACTAGATGATGTGTCAGGCTGTAACTCAGTAAAATGCTCGCTTTGGGAGGCTTGATGTCATCACAATTGCAGAGAGAGGACACCGTAAGGAGTTAAGTACTCAGTACTAAAGCCAGACTTTCTGGGCTCAGATCTGGGCTTTTGTACTAACTGGCTGTGCAATTTCAGGCCAGTTATTTAACCTTTCGGTCTCTCGGTTTCCTCACCTGTAAAGTTGGGATAAAAATGGTACCTACCCTCACTGGGATGAGGATTTAAAGAGGAACTGTGTCCGCTGCTTAGAACAATGCCTGGTGTACAGAAAGTGCTCTATGAGGCTAGGAGTTATATCCTAGAATGACCTGGGCAAGTCACCTCTGAGCCTCAGTTTCCTCATCTACAGAATGGGGTGTTGTAAGGATCAATTGAGATGGTGAATGGTAGGGACTGGCATGGACGAGGGGCCAGGTCAAGGGCTCAGGGGTTCCCTCCCCGGTTCCCTCCCCTCTAAACCTGCCTTCTTTGCAACTTGAGGTCTTGTTTGTGCAGCGCTGGGGGGAGGAGGCGGGGGGGGGAGAGAATACACAGGTACACATTTCCAGGAAAACAGTGTGCAAGTCAGCCAGCAATCCATTCACAGAGGGCTTGGCCTTCCCGCAGGGGTTCAGGACTGGAGAGGGAACTGACCAGACTCCCCAAATCCCTGCTTCACTTCTAAACAAGCAACAACCATGGCGCCATTGCTGATGACCAGAGAAATCTTTGTCCAACTGTGAAAACCTGAGCATGGCAGTTCCAGAGCAAAGGTTAGACACAGCTCTCGTCAGACTTGTTATTACTGGATTCCAAAAAGGAAGGGGGTTGCTTATTTATTACCTCCTTCTAGCTCGCCTCTTCCTGAACTGAGGCAAGAGAGACAGGAAGACGAGGAATTTCCTTCTAAACTTTTTTTCTTTTTTAAGATGAGAAGCAAATTTACAAGGTCAAACCCCCCCCCCCCACAATGTCTGCCTAGGGTTGGAAAAGCAGGCAAGACGAGCTGGGACGTGGAAACTGTCAGCATTTTTTCTTATTCATCCTCCAGCTTCCCTCTGACCTTGGGGTCCTTTTTTTCTTGAGCTTTTTGACTTCAAAACTCACAGAAGTGGGAACTGGTATACTTAGAAGAGGAATTTGGCAAGGTCTACCAAAGCCAAAGATACACACAGTCTCCAACCAGCAAGCCCATCCCTAGGTTGACCGTGATCCACAGTGAGTTTAATTTCATCGAACTTGTTTCAATGACAAGGTAACTGCGTGTCAAAGTAAACTATGTCACCTTGTCATTGAAACAAGTTTGATGAAATAGTGACTCCTCTGAACCACGGGGAACATATTCTGATCTTTTCTAATGTGCCTGATTCTATTTCCGATTCGATTCCACCTTTTTTCCGTGCCAGTTACAACCCATTGGTTTGAATTCATGACCCATCAATGGGTCACAACGCACTCTGAAAAATCCTGCCCTGAAAAACTAGCACCCAGCTGGTGCTAGGTCCGGGAAAGATAGGGAGACCATGCTGCAATTCATCGAGGCTCTGAGAGGTGTGTTGGCAGTGGAAGCCGTTACTCCAGGGAACGTAAGTCTAAAAGAGCTGCAGAATCTAAGCCACAAAGTCTGTTGTCGATCAGCGCCGCCCCTAATGATGCATATGGCATCCAGCACCTCGTTTCCAACTCCACGGGGATTCTCAACACTCTCCCGTCTCGCTTGATTGAGTTCAGGCAAATGCTGCTTTGGAATACATTTTACTGGTTTGACCTTCTCTGTATATCGCCAAGGAGAATGTTGAACTAAAAGAGGATATTTCTTGATGAAGGCCTATCTATTGTGTAAATGGAGTGACTGATTTCTAAGATTTCTGTCCGCACAGCTAGAGTTAGAACCTAACAAATAAACGGAATCATCTGGCTGGAAGGAGTCTTAGACCAGCACTCCTCCAATGTTAACATGCAAGTGAATCCCCTGGCGATCTTCTTAAAATGCAGCTTCAGGTGCAGGAGGTCTGAGGCAACCCAGTGATGCTGGGCTGAGGACCAGTCTGGGAAGAGCAAGAGTGATACCCTAAGCTGCCATTTTCTTTAACGATGGGAGAGATGCCAAGGCCGAGGGATAGAAGGGACTTGCTCACTCTCCCTCAGTACTTTGCCAGGACGAGAACCTGGCTTGTCTGAGCTGTGCTTCAGTATTGGTCCATTCATCTACAGCAGGTCTCCACTGCAGGAAACACCAATCCAGCGAACCGGGCATGCAGTTTCTGGCTGCTCCAAACTTACAGGGCAGTGCTGGCCTATGGTCCTCTGAACTCTTGCTTCTCAAAGTGGGGTCCACAGACCAGGAGCATCACCATCACCTGGGAGCTCCTTAGACATGCAGAATCCCAGGCCCTCAGCCCAGATCTACTGAGTCAGAGTCTGCATTTGAAGTAAGATCCCAGATGGCCCGCACGCATGTTAAGGTTTCAGAGGCACTAGCCTTACCAATATGCAATCTCGTGTACTCGACAGCCATCGTCCACAGTGTCACTGCCTTGGACTGTTGTCAGCACTGTCTCAGCAGGGTGGCTGAGAGCACTGTTTTGATTTCATTTTCCACTCCCTGAAAGGTACAGTAGAGACGCCGACTGGAACATTCTAAGGCCATGAGTTCTGTTGGGCCTCATTCAGAAGCGTCAAGAGAGAGTGCCCCGGTAGGCTGAGAAGCCTCTGCTGCCCTCCCCCAGGGCTTGCCTGCGGGGCCGGCAACCGTAGCTGTCAGGTTACCCTGAAGAAGCTTGGCTTACACTACCAGAAGAGGGGAGGCAACAGGAGCTCTAGAACCTACTCTAAAAATAAAAACACAGCATGGTTTAACAGCTGGAGACAAACAGAAAGTGCAGCAACTCCTCTCAACTATACCCGAGGGAGACCAAGCTAATGACTCAGGGCACTTCTTCTTAGTCAGTGAATACCGAGCCTCAGAATCCTTCTCAACACAGTGTTTCCACAACCGCTATCAAATGATGAAGACAGGCATGCATTTGAAAACTTGACTGCCATCCCTGTTAAGGTAATGAGTTATCTCTGAGCTTCAGGAGACCAGGTTTCTAGTCCTGGCTTTGCCACTCAACAGTTGTCTGACCTTGGACCGGGTCGTTGACCTCTCAGCTCTTCTGTTTTTCCATGTGTCAAGTGGGAGAACTGAGACGTAAGAGCCCTTGAGTTGGAGAAGGGGGTTGTTTCTGGCAGAGAACCCAAGTTGACTCTGCTGGACGTCTTGGATTCTAGCAGGTTTTCCTGTCCGCCACGGCTCATTCTTGCTGTCTGGCAATGGTGACCCGGGCGGTCAGCTGGGTGTCACATTCCAATATCTGAGAAAGTCCAAGCCAGGCGCCATATTGCCGTAGTGGTTGATCACCCACAGTGGAAACTGATGGGGGAGAGGGGCTTAATTTTTTTAGCCTAAATGTTTCCCTGAAATCTTCTGGCCAAATGGCTGTAGTATATAATCACTATAATTTTATTTTAAGGCAGTTTCTAGATATTCATATATATCCACAATGTAAGTATCCAGACATAGACCATTTCCAAACCTTTTCCCCACACCCAGCATCCAGGATGCCTGGAAAAATGTGTGCCCAACAGGACACCATGAGAGGGCACAATGGGTCTAAACTTTGCCTTCAGTTTTATTCTTAAACAAGCTCACCTCTGTATTTGGGATGAATCCCCTCAGACCTCACAGCCTTCTGAGAGACACAGTTCTGACTCTGATTCCATACCTGGCCCCAACATTTTTATGCCTCCAATTCTGTAGTTTGGATGATAAAATTGTAAGGTTAAGGCTTTATGCTTTCCAAAAAGGAACACAGTTTTGCTTTTCATGTTAAGGTAACTCTTCATGGGTGAGCAGGTGCGTATTTGCTACCAAGGATGTTCCAGGGGCTTCCAAATACATGAGCAGAACGGTGCATCCTGGGGAAGGCATGAGGCCTGCTGAACATGCAGGCCTAGGGCCCAGGGCCTCTGTGTTCGCCTCATTTCTGAGGAAGCAGACTGGCAGGCCCGAGAGGGGGCTAGCAACAGTAGCCTGTGAACCCCTCCACTATGTGCAGGACCCCATGCTGACCAGATAAATCCCAACGGGTTCCTTCTAAAGGAGCCCTTGCCCGCAGGCTGGACAGCTTGCTGAATGGTGGGCCCACAATTCCGGGGCTGCACCTGCACCCCCGGCCCCCAGGGAACACAGGCTCCAGCCGGCGGCGGGAAAGGCCTGACTTTGGCCCTTCTCTGCTTAAGAAATCAGAGAGAGAGAGGCCGATTTTTAGATACTCCATCCTTCCTCTGGCCCTGCCTTCCCCCAAACCACCAAAGGCGGTGAGTTCATTAGGCCCTGCGGGGCGAGTCTTGGTGTCGGTGGAGCCCCGCAAGAGCTCTGGGGAGAAGTGATCCCTCCCTACACCCCAAGCAAACAGCTCCTGGGAAGTAGCTTCTCCTAAGCTAAGCATTTCCCCCCTCTACCCTGCTCCCCACTGACCCCGAACCTCAGCATGGAAGCAACTTCACTCTAAAAAGCTTTCAGTCTCTCTCTCTCTCTCTCTCTCTCTCTCTCTCTCTCACACACACACACACACACACAAAGACACACACAGGCCGGGCAGGTGGGCACTCTCCTCCTGGCCGCTCTTTGAAGCTGCGATTCTAGTGGTTATTGGCCTTGGCTGTGCATCAGAATCATCTGGGACCTTCTTCAGAAGAAAAAAAACTGCTTGGATCTACACTGCCCCCAAGATTCTGAGTTAATTGGCCAAATCTACCACAAATAGCTCCAAAGTACAGTGAACGCTGAGACCACTGAGCTATATTCCCTCTGCCTGGCACACCCTCACCCACACACCCTGCCCTGCCTTCCTTCAGCCAGCTAAGTCTTAGTACCCCCTCCTTTGGGTCTCGGCGTAAATGTTATCTTTTCCTGGAAACTTCTCTAGCTCTCCCAGACTGGCCTAGGTCTCTAGCTATGTGCTCCCATAGCACCCCAACTTTCCCCTGTACAGTCCTCATACTGTGTAGAATTTGCACGTTCAGTTGCCTGCCATCTGACGGGTGCCAGCTCTAAGAGGACAGGGACCAATTCTGGTATTGTTCACCATCATGGCCCCTGGGCCCAAGAAGATGCCCGACCCCGGGTAGATGCTTAACAGAAAACTGAATGAACGATTGCCCTTGGTTGAGTCACTGCTGGCCCCCTTCCCTAGGACACACTGGGAGCAAATTTTAAATCAAGCATCTTCCAAACCACAGTGAGATACCCTGACCCCCTTTAGGGCAACTGAGAGGGGAAGTTTCCAGTTTGGTTTTGGTGGCAGAGACTGACTAGTTTTTTACCAAACCATTTCCCTTTCCTCTGGGCTCACTACTAGACCACGTGTCCCAGCCTCCCTGTGGCTAGGTGTGCTCAGGAACTGGGGCTGGCCACTGGGGTGTGGGGAGCAGTGAGCAATGCCACTGCCAGGCCCAGCCCATAAAAACTGCCTTCACTTTGCCCACACTCGCTCTCTCTCATCTCTTGACCGCTGGCGGAATTTGGGGATCCAGTGGAGGACTCTGAGGCCCTTAGGAAGGGTGGAGCCACAAGACGGAAGGAGCCTGGGGCCTTGAATGACTGCAGTGTGAGTGACAAACATTTACCGGGATAAGTCACTGAGGTTCGAGGGTGTTACATCAGGTAGCTGACCGTGGGAAGCACACAGCTGACCCTTGAACAGCACCGGGGATTGGGGCGCCGACAGCACCCATGATCAGAAATCCACGTGTAACTGACACTCGGCCCTCTCCGTCTGCAGTTCCTCTGTATCTGAGGTTCCGCATCTGCAGATTCCACCAACCACAAATCATGTAGCACTGTCGTATTTACTACCGAAAAACCTTCCACGTATAAGTGCAGTTCAAACTCGTGTTGATCAAAGGTTGACTGTACTTTAAAATTTTTTTCACCAGTTTACCAAAACTTCAGGGTACATGGAATGAATACATTCAAAGGTCAAAGTGAAGAAAACTCGTGTGACTTACTGCTGTTCTGATGTACAGGCTTCTTTCCGCAGAACATGTGGGGTCTGGTTCAGGGTAACTCACTTCTCTACCTTCCTTCCAACCTGGCCAAGCGTTACCTGACCCTAAATAAAATGGGGAGGTATCCTCAGGTACCACTGGCAACCACCTCCCTTTGACCTATCACCTGTCCTCTGGGAATCCGGGAAGGACCCCGGCCTGCATGGGGACCAACTCTGCCCTATTCTGCACCACTTCTGTTCTCTCGAACCAGCTATGCCCAAGAAGAGACAGGCCTTGGCTCCCAACCAGATAACCACAGCATTCCCGACCATGAACCAAAGAAGCACAGCAACGGTGATTAGCTTCAAAATCCAGAACCCGATGCAAATAATCCATTACTTTTCAGATAGAACCAAAGGATTTTTATGTGCTTTTATTTTTTTTAAACGCAACAGTTGCAGGAGTTCAAAGCAGAATGAAACCTATATATTTTCTAAAATTGTTAAACTCTAATAAAACTTTAACATCAACCTGTTCTTTGAACCGAACTCACATTTTTATTTATTACGAGTCTGGCTCCCACTGTCACCCACCTCTTTAACTTTTACCTTTATCACTTCCTTTAGCAAAAAAAAGAAAGCAAGCCACATGCCATGAAATTGTTGGAGAGATACCCTCTCTGTATGCTTACATTTCTGTGTTTGCATCCAGTAAAAAAAAAAAAAAAACAAAAAACACCAAGCAATTTAATGGCTTAAGATCATCACTTCCAAAAGGGATTAATTATTTACCAAATATTTATTGCCCTCCAAGCAAGGCCTCACAGGAAATACCAAAATGATTGACCCAGGCTCCACTCTCTAAGGGCTGACCATCTGGATAAGGGAGTTACATTTAGAGCACAATTAACTCCAATAAAGGTTACATGTGTAAAACGCCATAAAAGGAGGTAGAGACAAAGGGGTAGCAAAGCCTCAAGGAGCAGTGGCTTGCTCCCAGAGAGGAAAAGGCACGCATTCATTCAGTCAACAAATATTTACTGAGCATTTATTATACGCCAGGCACCATGTTTGGTGCTGCGCACGCAGCAGAGAGCCAGACAGACACACGCGCAGGCGCAGCTCCATAGAGGAGGTGGTACCTGAGCTGGGCCAGTAGCCATCAGTGGATGGAGCAGAGAATAACAACAACAGAGGCAACTGAGCACATTCTAAGCGTCTTACATCTGTCAACCTATTTAATCCACCCGGCTACTGCATGAGGTAGGTAGTTTTATTCACATTTTACCGAGGAAGAAATTGGGCTCCAAGAGGTTAAATTACTTGCTCAGGGTCACCCAGAGCCGGATTAGCCCCAGGCAGTCTACTCCATGGCCTTCACTCTTATCCACCACACCCTAAATCATGAATGGTCTGGAATTCCAGGGCAAAGAATTTCAAGCCCAGTCTTTGCCATGATCTGAGCCAGGGCTACGCACGGGATGAAAACACATAAATGAAACTTGTGTAAACCTGCCAGTGGCGCAAGTCAGGGAAGGCATTCCACCCCAAATTCAGGACGATTCAACAAAGCACAAGAAAATTGTTCTATGTGCCCCAGAACGTTAAGTGATGAAGGTCTCACTTGGCATGGCCAGTGCCATGGATATCCATGCCGGGGGGGCCATTTATCAGTGAAACTACACTACCAGACACTTCTGTCATTTTAGTCATGAAAGGCCCTTGGAAGGGGGTCCTGTATGGAAAGCAGAAGTGTTTCCAGCCTGATCTGATTCTGTTTTAAAGGTGATTTCTCTTTGGTGCACCGTGTGCCCCCTCACCACTACACACACACACACACACACACACACACACACACACACACACACACACTCCTCCCATTCTTCATGGAATAGATGAATCACTGGATTCCATCAAACATCTTACTAAACTGTTGAGTTTAAGAGAAAGCGTGGCCCTCCAGTCAAGGCCCAGACACCACGCAAATAACAGGCTATGAAACGAAGGACCCAATTAAAGGGGGCTGGCAACTGCAAGGCTATCACTTGGGCCATTGTTCGGGGGGGACCTACCAAAGGCACTTCGAGATAAGACGGGAGCTAATGGAGCTGAACAGCTAGCTGGTTTGTGTTCCCCACAGATACGGGGCTGACAGTCCATCAAGCACTCCAGGGGGTCGTGTTTCACAGGCGTCCCTCAAGAGAGGTTAAAAATAAAAAAATCCCTAGCTCTGGCCAGGGTCACAGACCCAGGAGGGTTGTTAGACTCTGGAAAACAAGGTCATGAGGGGCTGAGGAAGATGAGCTGAAGATGAGCACAGCCAGGCTGGGCCTGGCCGAGATCCACCAATGTCTACCCTATATGTAACAACTTACCCTTCCCTTTCCTACCTTCAAGCCTCAGTGGACAAAAACAGGTCAAAACTGTACAACGTGTTCCTCCAGGAGTCATTTGGTGCTACCATATGACCCAGCAAGTCCGCTTGTAGACAAAGACCAAAAAGAAATGAAAATATGTGCTCACACAAAACCTTGTACACAAATGGCTACAGTAGCATTATTCATAATGGTCAAAAAGTGCCAAGAGGGCTTCCCTGGTGGCGCAGTGGTTGAGAGTCCGCCTGCTGATGCGGGGGACACGGGTTCGTGCCCCGGTCCGGGAGGATCCCACATGCCGCGGAGCGGCTGGGCCCGTGAGCCGTGGCCCCTGAGCCTGCGCGTCCGGAGCCTGTGCTCCGCAACGGGAGAGGCCACAGCAGTGAGAGGCCCGCGTACCGCAAAAAAAAAAAAAAGTGCCAAGAACACAACCCAGCAGATGACTGGATAAGCAAAATGTGATGGATCCATACAGTGGAATGTTAGTCAGCTATAAAAAGGAATGAAATACTGACACAGGCTACAACATGGATGAACCCTGAAAACATCATGCTAAGTCAAAGAAGCCAGACATAAAACGTCACATATTATGTGATTCCATTTATGTGAAATGTCCAGAACACGCAAATCTATAGAGACAGAGAGAGATTAGTGATTGCCAGGGGCTGGGGGGAGGGGCAACTGGGGAGTGACTCCCAATGGGTACAGGGTTTCTTTGGGGGACAATGACAGTTGTCTAAAATAGATTGTAGCGATGGTGGCACAACCATGAATCTACTAAAAACCCCTGAACTGTATGCTTTAAATGAGTGAACTGAATTTCATGCCAAAATATCAGGCAAACTCCAAATAAGGAAAATTCTATGAACTGGCCTGAACTTGTCAAAAATGTCCATGCTATAAAAGTCAATGTCAGTGTCAGGAAAGGGCCCTTTGTATTATTCTTGCAACTTTTCTGTAAGTTTGAAATGATATTTTTAAAAAGTTAAATTATCAAATTAAAGACAAAGAAAAAGAAAGAGAGCGAGCCGGCAGGAACCGCTTCTGGTCTCTAGGTATTTAACGATGCCCAAATGTCCACCCCCTTACAGCCCTGAGCTTCCTTCATGAGCTCCCCAGCCCTCGGCCAAGTTAACCAAAGGGGGGAGGGCAGAAGGCAACAAGTGCCACAGGCTGGGCTGCAGTGACAGGCACGGTGGGGAGGGGCCTGGGGCCAAGGGCCCCCCGAACAATACTGGCGGGAAGTTCTGTGTTGCCACCCAGAGAACATTCTCCCTACAAGCACCCAAATACTCTCACCTTAGGTAGAAAACTAAAAGGGCCATTTTACAATTATTAATTCTAACAGCAGCTCAGCAACAACCTGACCCCAGGACCCGAGTTGACAAGTTACCGTGGGTCACAGCTCAAGGAGGGCATTAGAGCCTCTGTAGCGTTTCTCTTCTGACACCTGGATCCTGGGTTTGTCTGACGGCCCAGTGCAGGTACAGCCCCAGGGCCCTAATGGCCCTGCTGTCTTCCCAATCAAGCATTTGCTTCTTTTTCGCATCTTAAATCTTGTGATTGGCAGGACACATGCCTAACGGGTGATAAAAGATTCTGTGCATGTTTGTCTCAGACGGAAAACAGAATGAAATTATAAGACTGGCCTAAAAAACCAATAAAGTTCCCCTTCTCCAATTTCTCTGAAGGTCTTACTGGATTTTGATTCCCAGCAAGGCTCCTCGGATGCCTTGGAATTGCCCGCAGAAACACTTGATGTTACCGTGCACCAAATCAAAGGGAATGAAACATTAAAGCATTAGGATAACATCGCAGGTCTGATGCATTTGAGCTACAAGGCACACGTGTGTGAACGCACGCGCGCGCGCACACACACACACACACACACACACACAGGAGGGAGATGCATCTTTTCTCTAAGACACTTCATTATCCCTTCTTGAGGAACCTCCCGCAATAAGGAGGTCGAGCTGCTAGGTTAACGATGGGAGTTTCTTGCCATCCCTTCTTTCGGAATCCTATGAAAATCTCTGTATGATTCCCACAACTGTTTCCATACTGGTTATTAAATGATGACTGTCCCCGTGTATACGTTGGTCACCTCTACATCCCCAGTGCATGGTGCAGTGCCTGATGCCCAGCTGGTGTTAAATATTTGGTCAATTCAATTGAAGTTGGGATGCAAGAGCAGATGAGAGAAAAGGCAGAAGCTTTGGTCCTGGTGAACTGGGGCTAAATTTCTTTTGTTTAACATACTTGTACATGTGTGCATATGTGCGTGTGCACATGCGTGCGTGCACACACACACACGAATTCAAGGGCGGAAGGGAGATTAAAAGGTTTGAATCCAGTAAGTTCCACAGGGGTATCAATATTCTCCAATTCAGTATATCTAAACTGAGGTTCACCTACCACTGGGGTCCCCAAAGATTTTCTGGCAGTATATTGGGTATCCAGATTTTCAGCTTCCATTTGTTTGCCTCCCTAAAGCTGACCTGCCAGATCTGTGGTCTCCTGTTTCTCCTTCACAGCTCGCCCTCCCCGTTTCCTAAAGAAATGTGTATTGCCCACCTATCCTCAACCTTACCAGGGTGCATTATCCCAGGGAGTAAAAATCTCCTAGTACCCAAACAAAGAGAATAATTTAAGATAGCATCAGTTTAGAGGGACAATCCCAAGAGTCAAGCAAAGGAAGCTTCAATAAGAAATACTGAAGACTACAGTGCCGTATTTTATTCAGGTGACAAATGCACAGCAGAGCTTTGTGCCTTACATATTTATCTAGCCAATGCAGCCACCCACCCATCCTAGAATCAGAACTCAGAAGGGAGAAGATTGGCCAAGCACACCTATTAACACATTCACGTGAATCAACAAAGAAAGTCAATTCTTTTTACTGACTGAAAGCAAGTCTAGTTTGGCTGACTGGTTGGACAAAAAGAAATGGCTTCTCCAATTAGGGCATATAACAGACCTTTCTTCATAAATTGAAAGGTTTTGATGAAGATGTACTTAAAGCACGTATATGACATACATCCGTGCTTCTTTAATGTGCATATAAATCACCTGGAAATCTTATTAAAATGCCGATTCTGATTTAGCGGGTCTAAGGAAGGACTCAAGATTTTGCATTTCTAGCAAATTCCCAGAGGATGCTGATGTTACTGGTCCATGAATCACACTTTGAACCGTGAGAATATAAAATGTGCTGGGAGATACACTTTTTGCAATGAATTCAACTTATCTAAAAATTCAGATATCACATATAAAATGTACAAGGGGTGCTTGATTTTTTAAAATATATTGAGGAAATACTCCTATAAGAAAAGTTTGAGGACCTCTGATTTGGGCCACTGTTGGCAGTCTGAGGATAAGAGGTCTGCATCCAGCCTCTGTTGTCTGTGCAGGGAAGAACTCTACTTTTCCTCTGAAGTTGAATCCCAGAGGAATTTACTGCTTTGCTAGCCCTTCATGTAGCTTATGTTTCTGGTGGCAGACTCAGTGGCCCAAACCTTCAGGTGTGGGAATCACGGCTGCAGCTGCTGAATGCAAACAGCCTTGCTGGGATGGCAGGGTGGGTAACCAACCTTGCAAACAGTCAGTAAAGCACTCAGGATTCCTGATTCAAGAGTACGTGGCCTCCTGGGCAAATGTCTGGAAAAGACGAAAACTCTAATTCGAAAAGATACATGCACCCTAATGTTCAAAGTAGCACTATTCACAATAGCCAAGACATGGAAGCAACCTAAGTACCTGTTGACAGAGGAATGGATAAAGGAGATGTGGTACATATATACTATGGAATATTACTCAGCCATAAAGAAGAATGAAATAATGCCATTTGCAGCAACATGGATGGACCTGCAGATGATCATACTAAGCGAAGCAAATCAGACAGAGAAAGACAAATATCATATGATATCACTTATATGTGGAATCCAAAAACATGATACAAATGAACTTATTTACAAAACAGAAACAGACTCACAGACATAGAAAGCAAACTTATGGTTGCCAAATGGGAAAGGGACAGGGAAGGGATAAATTAGGAGTTTGGAATTAACAAATACACACTACTATATATAAAATAGATAACCAACAAGGCCCTACCGTATAGCACAGGGAACTATATTCAATACTTTGTAATAACCTATAATGGAAAAGAATCTGAAAAATAATATATATATGTATATATTATATATGTATAACTGAATCTCTTTCACTTTGCTGTACACATGAAACTAACAACACTGTAAATCAACTATACTTCAATAAAAAAAATTTTTAAAGAGTGAATGGCCTCATAAACACAATCACAATAACAGCTGGTATGAATTGGCACGTGTCAATGCGCACATTTGGGCAGAGAAGGCTCGTCCCATGGATGTATATCTCTACAAGTGCTGAAATATGGGCCTACATGTCTTGACAAGATTCTTGGCAAAATCGCAAAGCTGCCCAAATCTGTAGTCAGTCCCAACTTCCCCATCAGTCCCCCTTCTCCTTCCAGACACCCCCCGCAATAACTCTACCCTCAATCCCCCATACAAACCCACACCACTCTTTTTAAAGAAATCTGAAGAGAAAGCTTTATTTAAACATGTGTTCCAAAATCTTCTGGACTAGCAAAAACCTATTCGAGCGTATTTCCACTTCAGGGAGATGGAAAATATACAGAGCTCTGCTGGCAAGTCAGCCAGGCCACATTATCGGGGGTTAGAGACAGCCGATTACTCTCAAAACTGGAACTTCTTTAAGACCAAGAAGTAGCCTCTTTTCTGATCAAGAGAAGAGAAGTCACTAATTCCAGACCCTCAGTTCACTACCATCATAGACCCCTTGCAAAACACGCACACTCATGCAGCCTTCCTCGGAGAGGGCTGCTGCCTTGAAAGTGCTTTGACACCTCCAGAGAAAAGGAACTATTACCGATATTCTCACCTGGAGCAGCCCCCATTCATTCATGATGGAGGTAGAAGTCTAGATAGAAGTGAAATGATTGGGAGCCCAAAATCTGGCAAGAAAACACGAGAGCTGTGAAGGGTCCCGAGCCTTTAAAAGACATGCCATTTCCCAGCAGCTAAGCCCTCATTGAATCGCCGAATGTCAGAGCTAAAAGGAAACTGAGCGACCATCTAATGATTCAAGTTATTTTTATTACAGTGAAGAGGAAGCTGAGGACTAGAGAGGTATAATGACCTATCATGCAGCTTATTAGTGAAAGGAGCAGAATCATCACCCTGGTGATCTTCTGCCACACAGCCTCACCCTGCCATCCTCTCTCTCAGGCTGAGTATTGTAGATGAGAGAACAAGGGGCGGTCTGCCTGTACACAGCAGGTACACACAATGAAACCAGAGCAAAGGGAATGTCTTCCCTCTAAGCTAACCAGTCCCATAACTGAGGCTGAGGGGATGTTAGGAGTGAGGATAACTTCCTGTTTGCGCTGGTAGACTTTTAACAACCAGGCTGGGTGGTGGGGAACCCTGACTTACACCATGTGTCTATTTCTGCGGTATAAACACTCCCTCCGTGGCAGATTTCAAGCTACCAATGTGTTGTCATTGAACACAAGTTGGGGAGAGATGTCTGCAATCAGCTCTCCAGGGCTGGCACAAGCTGACGCCGGCTCGCCACTGGAATTTCTGAGAAGTCCAAATGACTGGGATTGGAAGATGGAATGACCTTTCGCCTCACAAGGAAAAAAACATTCCAGGTTTTAAGAAAAATTCTAGCACCATACCCCCTCACTCATTGAACCCCAAAGCCTCCAGTTCCAGTGTCCAAGGGACCCAGAGAGAATCAAAGTCCTGAAAAGTCACTTGCATCTCTGATGACTCCAGGCAGGATCATTGAGAGGTGGATTCAACATTACCTATCTTAATGGTCTGGGCAACCAAGCATTCCTTTCCCAGCAGCAGTGGGATCCAGTTTCCAAGGTGATGCATGAGCTCAGACCTCCATATGTGCCAATGTCAATGGAGGTCCTTGCACTCAGTTTGGGCAGCCCTCCACAGGTCTCATAAGTAGGCAGGAAAACATGAAAAACCAAATTCCTCTCAACTTCCTTTCGTTGAGAAGGGCTCCAAGGCTGGGGTTAGCAACTCATCAGGCAAAGTTCTTAGCCTGTGCGTCCCCTTTGCCAAACATTGATTGGCTAATGGAGAAAAAACAACGGTGTATAAACAAAGGTGGCTGATGACGTCCGAGGGTCTGGAGCAATTCCTCTACATGGTTCTGACAGCTAACAAATGGAAATAGCTCTTAGGGAGCATGTTTAAGCAACAGATGGAATACGTAATGGACATTTTTCTGCGAGTTTGACAGGTTGAGCTCCATCACAGTTGAGCTACACTCACCGGACACCAATCAGAACGAACTCTGCCATTACTTGGAAGGTTGCCAAGAAGCCGTTGAAGAGAAGGGAATCTGGGGCCTCGGTTTTAGAAATGGAGGAGAATAAATACCAGACAGATCATAAGCAGACCTGATTTAAAGAGAAAGACCTATAAATGCCAGTCTCTCAGCTTTCTCCCTGGTTTCTTGACCCTATGATCCACCCCACCAAAATGACATACCTGCAACCCTTTCCAGAGGGTCACTCGGGGGGAGATCCAGCCATATGTTGCCTATTGGTCTTTAGTCTCATCTCCCCACACACCCATGACAAAGTCAACAGATCTAAGTTCCTGAAAGATACAGAATATACAAGATACTTTGCCTTATACAAGGATTCCCTCTAAGCACCAGTTAACTGACAAACTCCTGTGGGACCCCTAAGATAACCTGATTAACTAAAATCTGGTTTGCCCTCAGCATTTCAGGAGCATACTCATTCTCTAAAGCAAGGTGGTCTTCAAAAGCAACGACCACAGAAACCTCTCAGAAGAATGAGATCGAATTTTTAAGATGACAATATTCAAATCAAGTACAGCTACTACGACTACTTTTCTTCTTTTAGGCTCAAGGGAGTTATCACAAACAATAACATGCCTAGAAAAGACCCTCGGAAAGTTGCAAGATCTAAAGAAGCCACCAGTCCAAGAGGAGGAGACGTACTTCTCAACACAGCCCCGTCACCGTGAGCTCCACCCAGATACGCAAACCTCAGGGCAGCAAAGGACGAATTGATGAGCTGCAACAGTCATGACCAATCAATCCTACTCATGGTCTGGGCACCCGCATGGAATCCCTCTTCTAAGTCTGGGCTAGGAAGGAGAAATTCACCTCTTGAAAGACATCATCAGAAGGCATGACAGCCTGGAGAAGCAAGCTGCCGCTGGGACAGTGGAAGTCCTAGTGCTGTTTGTAAAAGTGAGGAGGAGAACACAGAGCATTTTCCTCTCAGCTTCTCTCTCCCTGGCAGTCTTCTCGCCTTTCATAACTTCAAAACTGACCTCCATTTTGAGAGAACCCTCCACCCCAAAGGAGATTAAGCTCACCTTGGATAACCACCAGAACTTGATGATTACAACATTCTGAGCGAAAGATCTTCAGAAGGCATGCCAACTGATAAGCCAAATTAGAATGAAGGCATAAAACAGAGCGGCACTGTCTTTGTTCTCTAGTGATCAGCACCCCGTCCTGCCCACCAGGCAGCACTTTGTGCCACGAAACACACTTAAAAGTCAAGAGAGACGCAACCGCTGAAAAGAGAATGGGGAAAACAAGGGCACTTCCAACAGGCACTCTCTGCCTTTCCTTAAGACTACTTAGCATTTCCACAGGCTTTTTCATCTTCAAAGCACTTGGGGAACATTAGCTAATTAATCCTCCCAACAGCCCTGCAAGGTGAGGAAGGATTATCTCCATTTCACAGATGGGGAAATGGAGTATTTTGAACACGGGCATAAAACCCGGTGACAGACAAAATTGCCAGAAACTGGCCTGGGCTGCTTCCCAGTGTCTTTGATGCCCACCCAGGCCTGCCAAGGTATCTCATCCCCAACCTGATGGCTGCCAACGGCTCCCAACCAGAAGGGAGCCGAGCAGACAGAGAGCCAGAGGCAAGAGAGACAAGACTCTCAGGCTAACCCTTCCAAGTCCATAATTAATTCAGGATTTCACTGAACTGTCTGGTTAGGGCAGGTCCTTTTGGAAGGTTAGATGGAGGAGGATGGAGAGCAGATGCCTCTCCAGTTGTCTTCTGAGCCAAGACTCTGATGTTCCTCTCTCTATATCGCCACCCTGGTGGGAATTTTCAACCAATGCTGAAGACGGCATATGCACTGATGGACAGCCACCTTAAATCCGTCCTGGACCCAAGGCAGGTTCTTAACAAATACATGAAAAGCCATCAGCTTGGTGCTTTTATTATCCAAGTTTTCTCCTATGTGAGGACCAGACTTTCTCTGACCAAACCTCAGCTGCAAAAGCCAGTTGGAACCCTGGTCAAAACCTCATAATTAAATGCAGTATAGGAACTTGATGTCTACCCCAGGCCTATTACTCAAGGCAGAATTCCAAACTGTGGTGGTCTCAGAAGTTCTTGAATTTTCAAAAGCTCTAAAAATCTCCTGGAGATTCAGACTGCCAGCACAGTCTTCAGAATTGCCGCTTTTAAGTTTCACCGTTTGCCCTCTCGACAGCTACCATCCAAGCTTACCAATTTCTACCGTCGTGCTTTTTTTCACATTATTCTCCAGCCCTAGAAGTGAACTCTGCGTGCTTCGCACGTCCAGGTACGTGACAAACGGAGAACGTGGAGACCACCCTCCCCATTCCTCCAATACCCCTCGTAGGTCCTTCCGATTAGAATAGCGAAGTATCCAAAAAGGCATATGAACTAAAATGGAGGAAGAAGCAGCAGTATGTTGAGGTCAGTGGTTTTCAACTGAGGGTGATTATGCCCCTAGGGGTCACCTGGCAATGTCCGGAGACATCTTTGGTTGTCATGGCTGTCATGGGAGCGTGGCATGGATGCAACTGGCGTCTAGTGGGCAGAGGTTAGGGATGCTGCTGATTAGCCTACAGTGCACAGGACGGCCCCGACTGCAAAGAATGAGCCAGCCTCCAGTGCCAATAGTGCTGAGGATGAGAAACTGGATTAGAAGAGAACCATCTCGGTGAAGCACATGCTGAGCACACAGTAAGTGGGATTTCAATAAAAACCGACAGCTTCATGGGCTAAACCATTAGCCACCTCTATCACTGGGACCAACCCCTGCTGTCACAACAAAATAAAGAAATCGGACAAACCCAACTAAGAGCCACACAGGTAGCAATTGCACTTTCTTAGAACCGAGGCAGAAACCTTGATCATTCTGTCTGTGAATGCAAGCATATAGTTTATCTACTTTCAATAAACTATGAGATAATTGATGGTAGGGATCACGGCATATACTTCTTTTATCCCCAGTGATGCTGGATACATAGTAGGTGTAAAGAAAATTCGTTAATTGATTGCCGATCGTGGGCCATAATTACATCATAAGGGAGGGGGGCAAACAACCAAATATAAATGGAAAAAGAAATAGAACATCTTAGCTCAATCTCAGTATGGTTTTGAGATAACACACCCAGGGAAGCTGTCAAAAGTCAGTCATTATATAAAAATACAACACAGCAATCCGCCCCTCCCCCCAAAAGAACAGCTCTTCAATACACAACAACATAGATGAATTACAGAGGCGTAATATTGATCAAAAGAAGCCCCGACACAAAAGATATATACTGTATGACTCCATTTTTATGAATTTCAAAAATAAGCAAAATGAATCTATGAGAGAGGTCAGAATAGCGGTTATTGTCACAAAAGGTGGGATATGACTCGTGACTGAAATGGGCACAAGGGAACTTTTTGGAACACTGGAAATGTTCTACATATGGATCTGGTTGGTGGTCAGATGTGTGTGAACACACAAAAATTTATCAAGCTGTACACTTAAGATCTGTTTAAAAAGGAAAACATTAATTAAAAACACAAAGTACAAAACTCAGCCACAGTATAAAAGTTTAAAACTATGGTTTTAAACAGGTAGACTTATGTTAACAAGGTTCTTTCCAATGATAAATATGCACAGCTTTCAGCCAAATTTCAGCCGCAAGAGTTGTCTTTCTTAATTAAAATGCAAATATAGACATGATCACTAGAAAACAAAGCAGGGGAAAAAAATGACTCTCTCAGCCAGAAAGAACACACTAACTTATTTCCCATTCAAACAATGAGCCGCCGCCGCCGCCGCCACCACACACACACACACACACACACACACACACACACACACACACACAGCCTTTGATGCGGCTGCCTGGGGCAGCTCATAACAAATATATTACTACTTAAAATCTAAGCAATTGCATTTCATAATTAAGAAACTGTCTGTGCCCTCTCCCTCCCAAGAAACAAACAAAAAGATCACTGGTTTCCTGCTACTGAAAAAAAGATGGTCTTTTTAAAACCAGTAACTTCTCAGCTATGTCCCCCTAATCAATGCCCACATTCCAGTAGCCCCTTAACACCATGTAACACCTGCCTCTATAATTCTTATCTCCATTTTAAAAGCATACCTTAGAGATTATAAAAATGCTCTACCTGTATATAAGAAGTCAGAGAGGACAAGAAGAGAATATTCAGTTACCAAAGTCCACCTTAGTACTGTCTTTTAAAACAATAACTATTAAAGAATGCCCAATATACATTTATTGTGATTAGGCCTCTGTGCGTTTGAAGAATGCTTTTCCACTAGTTTAAAATCTTTATAAAGAATTATTTTATTTATCCTGTCTCCCCACTCAGATTTTGAGCTTCCAGAGGACAGGGACTATTTTGTCAACTTTGTATTTAAAATACCAAGACATGTGCAAAACCATCATCAGCCTTCATCATCTGTCTGGTGAATGATTGATGGATGGGATGATGAACAGATGGGGGAAGGAGGGATAAAGGGATGGGGGGATGAATGGATGGGGAGAGGAAGGATGAAGGAATGTGGGCATGGATGCATGGATGCATGGATGCATGAGTGGATGGAAGAGCAGGGAGAGGGATGAGAAGATGAACGTCAGGTTAGTGGGTGGACGAATGAACAAAGTGCTATCAAATGGATTATATACTTTGGAAAATTATTTTTAGCTTCCCAAATTGTTTTCATAGACATCTACTTACAACATTTCTCAGAGCCAGGTTCATAGTAGGTCCTTAGTTAACACCTGTCAATTTTAAGAATTAAAATAGAACCATATTTTACAAAAGTGAAGGAATGAGCAGATCGCATACTGAGATAGAATACTATGACACCGAGATGTTAAAGAAATAGTCTACAGCTACCATTCAGCTATCAGATTTGTTGAAGAAAGCCAAGGTTAATACAATGGAAATCTGTAAATCCATAAACTACCTAAATAAAGCGAACACAGATTGCTCGCCACATTTAGAAGTATTAGGAACAATGTGCAGAATCACTTATTCTAAAGTGTGTATAAGCAGGACACTTAAATAATGCAGAACTAGGAAAGAAGGTATCATACGCCTCACCTTTTTTTTTTTTTTTTTTTTTGCGGTACGCGGGCCTCTCACTGTTGTGGCCTCTCCCGTTGCGGAGCACAGGCTCCGGACGCGCAGGCTCAGCAGCCATGGCTCACGGGCCCGGCCGCTCCGCGGCATGTGGGATCCTCCCGGACCGGGGCACGAACCCACGTCCCCTGCATTGGCAGGCAGACTCTCAACCACTGCACCACCAGGGAAGCCCATGCCTCACCTTTAAAAGTGACATTCAGGGAACAATTTTAGCTTTTCATGGCACATGCCTTAAAGGTAGTCGATGGCAGAACCCTGGGCTGGGCGGATCGTAGTCATAACTAATGGTTTCTCACCTTCTAACCAATTATCGTTTATACACTAAATCTAGAGATATTCTTTCTATCACACATGCCCACACATGGACACATAGATGGTTCCTGAAGCATCAAACCAAGTTTAAGTAACATTACATAAGCATAAGCGGCCCAGAGCAAATACCACCCAGGTTTCCCACAGACGTTAAAGACAACAGTTATTGTCTTCTCATGTTTCATACCTGTGCACTGTGTCTACTTTTTTGCTCTCACTTCAAGCCAGAAATGATAGCTAGCCAAAAGCTTTCTTTAAGTGTTACTATTCTGAGAAATGTGCTGGATTGTGGAAGTTTATATCCAAGTTCAGAGGTTCCGCTTGAAAAAGAAAAAAGTCTCAATCGAGAATTTTAATGCAAACCAAAGATAATAGTTCAGAATCCAGTTTGAAAATGTTCCTGCTGCTGATGACAAGTCATTATAGATTTTAAACAAAAGATCTGCCCAGAAGAAGGACCATGCTCTTTAGATTTCCAGGCTCCACACTAAAAAGAGAAAATTCTGTTTTTAGAAGTCTATACCAAAGCTTGCTGCCTTTAAGATATATTCATCAAAGGAAAGATGTATGCTGAACCATGAAGTCGCTAATATAAAACTGCAACAAAAATATTTACAACAGAATAGTCCCACTTATTTGTGGTCCTATCCACAAATACATGTACATGAGCCAGAAGGAGAGGTCTCTGCTCCGAGAGCTTTAGCTGTGAAATTTATGTTTACCAGTCACCAGCCTGAACATCAGTGTTTTCTTCTATTTGCCTCTTGCCGACAGATTTGCTCTTTCTTTCCCTCCTCCTCCTCCTTCTAGTTTTCCTTAATCATTCTCCGACTTGCAATCTCTTTCCTTCACTTACTATTATATGGGCTGGATGAATATCATCACGAAGGTAAGCCCTGGCAAAATGCACTGGCAAGAGCCCTTGGCCCAGGCCTTCAAGAAAATGTATCATAGGCTTCAAGGCCACACAGAGATTTGAGGATTAAGAAATCCTCAGAGGGTAGAGATGTTTCTTTCTACAAAGTTGGCGTGAACATGGAAGAAGTTGAGGGAACTTCCCAGCCTCCTTGGCATTGGATTGAGGGCAGCCAAGCGTGAGAGGAAAGAAACTCTGGTGTCCTGAAACACTGGATTTGAGGCCTCTGAGGACAGGCTCCAGGCAGGCCCAGCAGAAGAAACTAGGACTCCTGGGAGTGAAATGACACAGACCAGCCTGGGCCAGGCAGGTAGGGGCCCTGGGCAGAGCAGGCATGTCCTGGGGAGGCCAGAGCACCCTGGAAGGGAGGAGCAGGGAAGGGCCAGCCCCTGCTAGGGTGATGAAGAGGTCATCGCTACACCTCCAACCCTTTTTTAAAAATGAGCAATAGTGAAAAGACTCTAGTACTCAGAGAAGGAATGAATTCTCTGAATGCACCATCTGGCTTTCTCATAACATTTAGGTATTAACACATTCATTCATCAAGGAACTAAGATCCTTGTCATTTATCTCTTCCTTTTGCATTGATTTCTTACTGCCTAGTGTTGTCAGAAGCTCTCGACGTACAAGAACAGGATACAACCTTGCAAATATTCTGCAGTGAAGTCAACAAGCTCCACACTTAAGTGGAGATGCGAGCAGCCCCATGATAAATAGTAACATCAAAGCCCACGCTTCTGTGGGACTTGCCATTTCCAGACTGCTGTCCCCGTGCTCTCAGGTGGCACACATGATCCGGACCCGAGTTGCCTAAAATGAGGCATCTGTGAATGTGGCTGCAAAGAAAGGCCACAGCTGACAAAACAAGAAATTGCAAAATTAACCAAAGGCATGACATTGACGCACAAAACCCATGGTCCCTTATTCCTCAACCAAATGCACATCGCTAGAGTGGTTCACGGAATACTCTGCAGCCCTGTTACCAAATATGCAAATACCCTGACCATGCTGTAACTTCTACAAACATATTTTTGATGCCCAATTCTAAATGTTCTGATCAACACAATGCCAAAAAGAAACAGTAATCTTCTCTGGAAAAATTCATCTTTCTCAGATAAGGCAATGTTTAACCATTGCAAATGAGAAAATGAACCGTGGAGGGCGTAAGTAAGTAAACTTATTGCCAAAAACTTGGATTTTGTATTGCATTTTATTTTACTTGTGGCAGTTTGAAGAATTTCATCATAAATATTTGTGGTTGACATGAAAACAAAACTGATTCCAATTATCTGATCACCCATTCTCAGGGCATTTGCTCCCACTGTATCTCCCTTCATGTGGTTTATGTAGTCCCAAAAAGTTGCAGGAAAAAATAATTTTAAGATAAAGTCACTGCTGAATATTCACTATTCAAAAGCAGAGACTTTGTATGTGGATTTAAAAATCTTTTTTTTTACATTATGTTTTGTACGTTATGTATTGTCTATGGCTGCTTTCTCTCTACAAGGCCAACTTGAGTAGTTATAAAAAAGACTACATGTCTCGCAAAGCCTAAAATATTTACTATCTGGCCCTTTACAGAAAAAGTTTGCTGACCCCTGGTATGTAATAACGCAATGAGAAAAAAGTCAATTTGTGTGTTTTTTAAACCGAGAGTTTGTGTATGTGTGTGTCTTCTGAAATTCACACAGACCCACAAATCTCAGTAAAGTACAGAAGCATTGTGTCATCTCCTATCAATACTGGGTGTCTGTCCAGAAGGCTGATAAAGACGGTAGATGTAATTTTCTTGCTATTTCTTGAAGGAAACATCCCCTCTTTCAATGCTCATTTCAAGAAAACTATGACTCTTGTAATCTTGTAATTAGATGACAACAATAATCGCAGTAACCTCTCTCTCTCTCTCTCTCATACACACACACAAACACAAACACACGCGCACTTCCACATTTTCCTCATGGGCCCCATTCATTCATTCAGTAAATATTTACTGAACGCCCACTGGATGTCAGGGACCACGCTGGGCCCCGAGAATCCAAAGCAGAAGAAAGAAGACCTGTTGCCCGCCCTCACCAGGCTGGCAACGGACTGCAACAGGCATGTCACAGATAATTATGGCCCCATGTGGTAAATACTGTCCAGAGGAATATCTGTAAAATATGAGAGTATTTTGGCAGCAAAATGGAGGGAGAGAACAGATGCTGAAATTAGGGAAGACTTAAGAGAGGAAGTGACATTTGGCTTGGGGCTTGAAGTCTGAGTAGGAGTTGTTTCCAGTGAAAAGGAGAAGAAAGGGCACAGAAGCAGTGGGAACAGCCTAGGCAGGGAAGTGAAACAGACACGGCGGGTGCAGGGATGCACACTGTGTGTGCGGGTTGGAGCTCCGGGGACGTGGCAGAGTTCAAAGGGATGAGCTGGAAAAGTGGGCTGGGGTCAGACCTATGCCCTGCTAAGGAGTCTCGCCTTTATCTTTAAAGGTGGGGGCTATAGGCGTTTCTTAAGCAGAGAAATGACAGGCTCTTTCTGTTTTAAGATGATAACATTGGAGGGACTTCCCTGGTGGTCCAGTGGTTGAGACTCCATGCTCCCAATGTAGGGGGCACGGGTTCGATCCCTGGTCAGGGAACTAAGATCCCGTAATCCGGCATGCTGCACAGTGTGGCCAAAGATTTTTTTAAAAAAATGATAACATTGGAGATGAGATGAGGAGGATGAAGGGAGAGAGAGACATAAAGCAACATCTTCCCAGATTTATCAGTGTGTGTCCACCCACGAGCCCTCCCCAGCACACCCAGTGAAAGGGCCTCCATAAATGGAAGATATCCTAGTGCCTGGGTGAACCGAAGAGCTCACGCAATCTGTTCGTTGGAAACTACAGGACAGTCATAGCGGGCCAATTTTACTTCATAAGAGGCAAAAACCCTTCTCCTCCCTACTGTGGCTGTGTGTCTGAAAATCCCCAGTATCCAGAGCAGAGCCCCGCAAATGGCAACAAAAGTAGACAGAAATGCCACAGTTACCAGCTTTTGTACTCATGGTCAAAAAAGAATGAAGACTCTTGTTTCCAAGACCCAGAAGCATCGATTATTACAATATCCCAATCGCAGCCCAGACATCTCCAACTTGTGGAATGTTTGCTCCACACTCCCCTTCAGAAATGCCTCCTCATTACAGAATTCTTGCAAAAGTGAAATAATTCCAGCTACTGTTTTTCCCATAAAAGGGACCACTGTGTTTCTGCTACTTTCCCCCAGCATGTTTCTGTAGGTGGTCATTTCGACAATAAAGGAAGTTCAAGGGTTCAAACAGATTTCCACTGTTGCAGCCCAAAAATTTGAGGTTTTTTCAAGGAAGTCCCCCCTACCGAGCAATTATGTTTGAATTCAAGGCTGGCTCTTTCTTACCAACTCTGTGGGGAGAGGAGGGCAGAGGGGACTGGGGTGAATGGGGTGGGGGAGGAGGAGATAAGAGACTAAAGAAATCAGAGCGCTCAATCAGAAGTAAATGGTTGCAACCAGCCATCCGACACCATGGAGACTCAGGAAGGGGGAGGAGAGAGGAGTCTGGGGGATTGTTTCATTCCCCACTCTTATTCTTGGCCAGATTTTACTTTGATGAATTGATACACTGAACTGGGGCGGGGGGGGGGAGTCCTACAGGGTCCATAAGGGGACTATAGACTGCCCCAGGGACCATGTTCAGAAGGTGCTAGAAGGAACCAGGTGGAGCCGCAGTGTCCAGCAAGGAAGGTTTGCTTGTTCCCGGCGCAGTCTTGTGATCACTACACTGCTTAGCCCTCTCCAGAGAGGTGTCCACTCCTCTGTGATGTCCCATGACCTCCCCAGGGTAGGGCAGGCCTGCTCCCAAGACGCCAGTCCCCCCCCACCTCCTGCAGTGTTGCCAAGGGCAACAGAGAACTGCTGCTGTGCCGATTTCTTTTCTTTTTTAATAACCATTTCTCTAACTGAAGTATAGTTAATTTACAATGCTCTGTTAGTTTCAGGTGTACAGCAAGTGATTCACTTATACATGTATATACATATATATATATATATATATTCTTTCTCAGATTCTTTTTCGTTAGAGGTTATTACAAGATACTGAGTAGAGTTCCCTGTGCTATACGGTAGATCCTTGTTGATTATCTGTTTTATATATAGTAGTTTGTATCTGTTAATCCCAAACTCCTAATTTATCCCTCCTCCCTCTTTCCCCTTTGGTAACCGTAAGTTTGTTTTCTATGCCTGTGAATCTATTTCTGTTTTGTAAATAAGTTCTTTCATACCATTTCTTTAGATTCCACATATAAGTGATATTATATGATATTTGTCTTTCTCTGTCTGGCTTACTTCACTAAGCATAATAATCTCTAGGTCCAGCCATGTTGCTGCAAATGGCAATATTTCATTCTTTTTTACGGCTGAGTAACATTCACCATTTTCTCTTCTGCCTTTCTACCCCCCTTTCCTGGAAGGACGAAGATTAAAGATGACTCCAAAGACCCATGACTGAGGGCCCTGCTGCTCCACCCTGAATCTCTCATCTCTTTCTTCAGCCTCACTGTGCGTGTGTACATCTGTCTGTCTTTCCCTCTGCGTTGCCCATCTTAAAGTGGAATTCATTATCCTCACCTGCTTTGCAGAGTGGATGCACGAAAACATCGGAGGCTACACAAGTCCTTATTTCCCTTTTTCCCTTCTGCTAAAACTGCTGAGGCCCCGGCCGCTCAGTCGCCCACCTCTCGGGTCCCAGTTGATCCCGTTCGCGAAAGCTGCAAGGGTGCCATTTCCTTGCTGCTGCTAATGAGCACACAGCGAGGAAACTCTTGGAGCCAACAGGCCCTGCTAAGAAGAGGCACCCTTTTCCACATATTACCCAATTATTTCACCGAGGGGAGAAAACGTTATGAAATGAAAAACTTGAAAGCACACATATTTTTAAGAACAGAAAGCACAAGAAAGCACACCACGGCCGATGATGAAAGGACTGAACCGTCACACTAACATCCGTAACTGCACGTGCTGAGGGGATTTACGGAGGCACCGCTGCACCCGGAGCCACACGGATTCACTTCTCTCCTTCCCCCCTCAGGTGACTTTTACATCTTTGCTTGCAACCGCCTTATGCTAAGGATTAGCTCATTTTACAAAGAAGCGGACTAAGGGTAAGAGAACGTGGGTGGTTTGGCACAGAAGGCAGTAAGGGAAAACAAATTCTCATCTGGACACTGTCTGGGCCAGTCCCCGCTAATAAAACCTGGTGGAGAAAATGCCCAGAAGTAGTAGCCCGGGCCCCAAGGGGTGCTAACATTTAAAAAGGATGTGGGAAACGGAGAGGGCGGGAGGAATTGGGAGATTGGGATGGACACATACACATATCAATACATATTGATACTATGTATAAAATAGGTAACAAATGAGAACCTACTGTATAGCACAGGGAACTCTACTTAAGGCACTGTGGTGACCTAAATGGGAAGGAAATCCAAATAAGACGGGATGGACTTCCCTGGTGGCACAGTGGTTGAGAATCCGCCTGCCAATGAAGGGGACGTGGGTTCGATCCCCGGTCTGGGAAGATCCCACGTGCCGTGGAGCAACTAAGCCCGTGTGCCACAACTACTGAGCCTGCGCTCTAGAGCCCACGAGCCACAACTACTGAGCCCACGCACCTAGAGCCCGAGCTCCACAACAAGAGAAGCCCGCACACCGCAACAAAGAGTAGCCGCCACTCGCCGCAGCTAGAGAAAGCCTGTGCACAGCAATGAAGACCCTACGTAGCCAAAAATAAATAATATAATTAATTAATTAATTTTTTAAGAAAACAAATAAGAGGGCATATATGTATACATATAGCTGATTCATTTTGCTGTACAGGAGAAACTAACACAGCATTGTAAAGCAACTATACTCCAATAAAAACTAATAATAAAAAAGGATGAGCCAATGTCATTTGGCGTGGCTTTCCAGGCTTTCGGTGGAGATGTGAGGCGCGTCAAAAGGAAATAAGGAGATCAATAAAAAAAATTACGAGAGTGTTTCCTCAGGCTTGCCCATGTTAAGAAGTGTCTGACTGGATTTCATTTAGATTTTGCTAAAATGAGCTCCCTCCCATGATGAAGGGGTTATTCTGTTTCCATATGCCTTTTGACGGTTTTTTTGAGGGGTGCCTCAAAAAGGTCTACATTAACTCTTCTCTTCTTTTCGTTTATTTTTTTTTGACAATTTGTGTGTGCTTTGTGCTGCCTTAGAAAACTCAGATGGTATCTGTTATGGCTGAAGGTGGGCAGGGGGGCAGAATACCCCCTCTTGTAGGGAGGGGATCTCAAGAAAATTCTTTAGGAAAATAAAAGGTCATTTCCTAGAAATGAAATGTAAATGATATCTGCATTTCTTATTTGAACTTCTAAACTTATCTGCCCTGTCATTTCATGAGTGAAAATCATCCTTTTAACTTAAATTCTTCCTATTTAGGAAAACAAATCAGTTATTTCTTTGGCAAAAAAAAAGAGAAAGAAAGATATGTTTAGTCCAAGAGTTAGAAAGTAAGACCCGCTGCCTGAATCTCTTTAAAGACAGAGCTTCACAAATACAAGGCAGACCCAGCTATAAAAAGGCACAGTACATCTGACTGCCTGTCTCTCATAAGGAGACGCTCCCGGATGCTGATCCAGCACGTATCTGAAGTAGAAGAGGCATTTTTTTTCAATGCTTATCAGCTTTTTTTAGTCCAACTTTTGAAACTGTCTATCATTTCAACGTTTCCAGTGTAAAAGGATTAATAAAGAGTGATAGTTCCCCTGAGGACAAACAGGTGAGTTGGTAGTACAAGCCAGCTTTATCATCCCAATAAATCCACTTCTCAAAGCAAACAACAGAATGATCATGTAGGAAAGCACTGTCCTCTCCCATTTCTGGGCAAATGACTACAGGTTTTTTTTTTGTTGTTGTTGTTTTTTCTGGGAAGGAAGAAAAGTATTTTGAACAGAGTCTGAAAAGACTGATCAATCTGACCAAACCTGTGGTTTCGTTTCAATTAATGCCTCCTCGAAAACTGTATAATGACATCAACAGAGAATGACTCATAACAAAGGCGACTTGCATAGCCCACATTAAAAAAAAAAAGCCCATGTGAATAACATCATCACCACTAAAGAGTATTAATTAAGCAGCCCCTATAATCATGATGCAATGCACTTGAGAGGAGAAAACAATGACAACACTGCATGAACTTTAGATGGATAAGGTAGCCACAATCCCAGAGAGAATCAGAATATTTATTTAGAAAATGGGGCATGTTTATTTACTGTAAGACAAAATTACATATACAGGGATTCTTCTAGACTGATCTTAAAAAGGCCTCTAAATACTCCATCTTATTCTTGTGTGTTCTTGTGTGTGTGCATCGCTCGCACACACACCCATTTGGGTGCACATGCATGCACTAAATATACAGGTATTCTCATATTCAACTAGGTGCCATCTACACATTGCTTTTCAATTAGGCTATACTTAAAAAGCTTCCTAGTTGAAGATCGGGGACTGACAAACTTCAGGCCACCAGCCAAACTGGCCCATCATCTGTTTTTATAAATAAAGTTTTATTGGGACACAGCCGTGCTCACTCACTCACATATTGTCTATGGCTGCTCTTGAGTTACAATGACAAAGTTGAGAAGTTGCAACAGAGACTGTATAGCCTGCAAACTTAAAAAATTTACTATCTAAATCTTGACAGAGAAAGTTTGCCAATCCCGATGAAGACAACGAATACCTTCTCACTCACACATATGTCAGCCTGTACTCATTGTTCAGGTCTGATTCAACAAGCTCTAGACCTTTTTTCCCCCAAATTACTGGAAACTGTTGTTAAGTATCATGACAGGCTAAGAATTCGGATAAGAGAAACTTTTGAGACTTAGTATAATTACTACCTTTATTTTGAACCTTAATTTCTTTGGAAATGTTTTTGAGCTATGTTCTTGATATGATGCTATAATAGATGTACATTACTTTAACATATAATATGTACTATAAATACATTATTTAAGTGTATAAATATCATTGAAATGGAGCTACACAAATATTACTCAAATGTGTTTCAAGAGCTTCATACATGCACAGGATTTTTCCTATTATTTCATATGGACAGACACACACAACTCCATAACTACATTTACTATCATTCACTATCATTTCATTCTATCTCAGTGCAAAATTCAGGAAGAGGTGTAACAATCAGGGACCGCTGAACAGCCAACTAAAACCACCTGTCACCAAAAAGTATGAAGCTCCGTGTAATTCTAATACCATTGTGAAATACATTTCTCACACATATCTTTGCTGGGTATAACATCCACTTACCCCTTACCAGATGAGATTATCCTATTTCCCCCCAAAATTACTTGTTCTTATCGCTCACGTTCTTTTTTCTCGTGTTGTGTGTTTAAAAGTGCGTTTGGGCCGAATATAAACATGGGGCAGGCAGCCAGGGAGAGGAAACGGTTACAGAATCTGGTCATGACTTATTCTATACTATCTGAATCTATTTCAAGGAATATTCCATTTTCCCCTCTATTTCTAAATTTAACAATTCTGATTTCATTTCTCACACGGAACCCATTAATTATCCCTAGGTGATATGAAATTATCTTTAAAAAAAATCTAAATGTAAGGCTTTGACTGTCTGAGGCTAAGGGCTGAGCAAAATACACATCATTCCTGTCATCCTCCGTCAAACCCATGCCCTACAGATGACAGAGACAGTGATGAAATTTTGTAGGGTAGCAATGATTGGGTTATTCTGTACGTAGATGCAGACTGTCACATTCATGATTTGGATCAAGGGTACATGACCTCATTGCATAGATAGTCAACCTAGAGCAAATGTAATTTATTGGAGCCAGGAGGCCTCATTATGATCTGGCATTCAACACAGGCCATTCCTCTTACTGAAGCAACTCCTCTCACAAAGAAAAATGATTGTCATGTAAGAAATCGGTATTACTAGTCTTCATTTTACTGACAAGGTTTCTAAGGTAATGGAAAGAAAATACATTGCCCAGGGTTTGCCAGTCCATTACAGAACATATTAAAACGACTGCATATTAAAACGATTATGCAAAATGAATAAGGGGAAAATCATTCACTTGAAATCTCATCGGAATCTTTGGCTTTGTGGTAACACTTTTAGGACACTTAGCCAAAAGCACCATCTCCTGGGAAAAGTTTAAGGTGCTGTTGCTTAACTTAGGGTGCCAAAATATCCTTAATGTCTTGAAAGGCCCTTGGAACTATCGTTTCTCGTGCCGAGTGGAAGTACCCCATCCACACCACAATGCTTGCTAAGTTTCACACAAAGACAATACGGCAGGCTGGCTCCTTCCAACGATCCATAATGGGCTCTTTGAAGGACAATTGGAAGATACAGGACAAGAGGCAGAAGTTTCCTTTGACTGAGTGACAGCATTTTTGCCTTTTGATGTAAAGACAAAATTGAGGAGTGAGGAAGAGGTGGGAAAGAATGTGTAAAAATGCGGGAGATGGGGCTTCCCTGGTGGCACAGTGGTTGAGAGTCCGCCTGCCGATGCAGGGGACACGGGTTCGTGCCCCGGTCCGGGAGGATCCCACATGCCGCAGAGCGGCTGGGCCCGAGAGCCATGGCCGCTGGGCCTGCGCATCCGGAGCCTGTGCTCCGCAACGGGAGAGGCCACGACAGTGAGAGGCCCGCGTACCGCAAAAAAAAAAAAAAAAAAAAAAAAAAAAAAAAAGCAGGACATGTAAGCTAATAACATTTATTCATGGGCTTATTTGAGATTTTTCCAGGAATTTTCCATTATAAGTAGTTTAAACAAAGGCAGCCACTCCAAAATTATTGGGCGTGAAAGGCCCGTGTACTGGGGAGGCTAGGGAAGGGGAAGGAAGGGTGTCAGAAGGAACAATAATTTCCTTACTCACTGGTGTTCTAAGGTCTGTTTTTTAAAAAATGGAGCAGAGAGTTGCTGTCAGAAAGGTCAGTCTAGTCTCCTTTCCATGCTGTTGCTGAAAGCCTGTACGACCTTTATCTGGGTAGATAATGAACTAGTTATTATCTCAACGGAAGGTCTTGACTCTCTCCGCTTCCCATCATCAACTCACCACGCTTAATTCAACCTGTGTTTATGCAGCTCAAACGTAATCCCACCAGATTCAGCCATGCCCTTCCAGACAGCGATACTCTGCTAACATCACGCTGGTATCACTTTCAGGAAGGATGGGGAGAAAGCTTTATCATTACAAGGAGACCACCCTCAGACATGGCCATTTTTTTTAATGTTTTGGCATGTTTGGGGGTTTTCATTTCTCAGTGTATCTGAGATAAGCCACCTGGAGAGCTTTTAATTGTTTCTTTGAGGCTATTGTTATTTATACTCTATGGACACTTGAAAGGCAACTCTCATGATCTCAATGAAAAATGGTTTCATTCTCTGGATCTCATTCCAGGCACAGAAATGCTCAGCTAGGCAAGAAATCCTAGCTGTGAGAGCTCTTTTGCAAACAGATTTTTTTTTTAAGAATTTAAAAACTTCTCATTTGTGCCACAAATTCTGTTCAAGTTCTATCCACATTTACCTAAGCATCATTATTACCCCATCATAAGGATAAAGCTTTTTTGAAGCACCAAACACTTTAGCTTTCCTCCTCCTTCATTTCATTAATCTCTTTGCAGTTGGATGTGGCCATGTGGCTGACTTTAGCCAATCAAGGATAAGCATGAAGGGGAAACCTTAAAGAGGCAGTATGCCACTTACTACGTTCCCCTTTGTGACACGTGTCAAAATGGAACCTCCGTCAGCCTGGATCCCAGAACAATTACAACTAGCAGAGCACCCCTGTTGACACACCTTAGACATGGAGTGGGAAGGAGAAACAAACATTTGTTATGGTGAGCCGCTGGGATTTGGGGGATGTTTATCATCACAGCATAACCCAGCTTATCCTGACTTTCCTATTCCACTTCCTTTGACTACTGCTACCCTGTCTCCAAAACATGAGTATCTTTCTGTAATAGACATGTTCAGGAAAATTCCCGTGGATTCAAAAAAAAATTCATAATGAAAGGAAAAGACAAGGGCGTGGTAAAATTAGGTTCAATCAACCACAGACTTTCATTAAGTGCTCCTACCTGACTCCTTTTAGACATCTCATGCATGGTACTATGCTTATTTACAGGAACAGTCTAGTACTGCATTTATTTTTCATCACCCTTTTCTTGACCAGGAAATTCCAGATGTTACATTAGGCAACAAGTACATTGTGTTATCAACTGAATGCTTGTGCCCACCCCAAATTTGTATTTTGAAGTCCTAATCTCCCAGTGTGACTCCGTTTGGAGATGGGGCCTCCAAAGAGGTAACTGAAGTTAAATAAGGTCATAAGAATGGGGCCCTGATCCAAGAGAATTAGTGTCTTTATGAGAAGAGACACCAGAGAGCTCTTTCTCTCTCTCCACCACGTGAAAATGGGGCCACCTGCAAGCCAGGAAGAGAGCTCTCACCAGAAACTGAATAGACCAGGACCTTGACTTTGGACTTCCAGCCTCCATTACTATGAGAAATAAATTTCTGTTGTTTAGGCCACCCTGTCTGTGGTGCTTTGTTATGGCAGCCTGAGCTGACTAATACACATTGGGACTAGTCATATGGGCATACGATGAGATGAGTTGGTGATCACATGAAAGGAATTTCTCTCAGGACTAAGACACTAGGATGAAAAAGGGCTCATCATAAGGAAGGGAAGATTTGAACAATCCCTAACAGACAGATAGGTGTTCTGTGGAAGCACAATAAATATTCATTATGTGTCAGGCACTGGGTGTGGAGCTGGGGACACAAATGCCAATGATACATGGGCCCTGACGCCAAAGAACTCAAAATCTAATGGAAAATACATTGAGCAAACATATTACTGTACTTCAACCCCACAAACACTTGCTGAGCACCTACCACGAGCTATTAAACATCGTGCTAGGAGTTGAACCAGGTAATACATAATTATTGATCAACTCATTGTTCTTCATGGAAGTGCACATACTGCTCAACCATGAGCAGAATCAATAACCCGTGGGTAGGTTGGGGGACAAACACCCCATGGCCTTCTCACCACATGGTCTTCAGAATCTCACCATCTTCTCCCTGAGCTGGTCTCGGACTGGCTGACTTACCCTGGAATATCTCGAAAGGAAGGCATCTGACCGGTATGGCACCCTGTAAACAGCAGGTGCTCGCAAAAGATGAACTAGTAACAGCCCCATCCTCAGCTCCATTAGGCAAATGTTCGGCTTGCAGAAAAGCTTCTATGATAACATGTCTTAATATACAATTCAAAGCAAGTGGTCATTGCGTAGCACATAGCACAGTATCTGAAGTAAGCGCACCATGAGGCTGTCAGGAAGAGTGACAGAAGCAGGTTTGAATTCCTACCTGAACAGTGGCAAAATAATCCCTTCAAAAAGCAATATCAGTGTTCCTCAGAGAGAGCCTGCTATTCAGAGCCTTTCCTCAAATTTTACGGATCAAGCATTACTTCTTCATGTCAACCTCACACAAGGGACCTTAGGCCAGATCATACAGACCTGTAACTTCTCTTTTAGACGAAGCACAGATGCCATTCAAATTGTTTGGGCTTTTTATTACTATTAGGAAAAGTGAGAAATTGGAGGATGGCTTCAAAATATGGTTTATCGGGATGTGAGGGGAGAGCAAAAAAGGAAAACAGAAAATAGTGGTAATAAACAAGTCTCTGATGGCAGAAGAGGAAACATCACAATCTCCCACTAACTCTGGATTTACAACATTAATCTTTTAACATGGAAAGGGATTTGCTGAGACAGATACCAACATAGATTCTATTAGACGGCGGTCATGCTCTGCGCCTGAGAAGACAATGCATGGGAGACCATGCCAGAAGATGGGGGTTTCCCAGGTATACCTGAGCCAGTGGGCCAGAGGGAGGGAGGTTTAGGAACTGACATCAGCCATCCTTTCCTCCACCAAGATACCTTCTTTGCGCTGTAAGGATTCTGATGGTGGAAATTCTGCTTTAGGTTCTGTGGGGTAAGGAACTCATCCTGACCCCGTCTGCTCCTTCTTGCATCCTCCCACATTATAGCCAGCCTTCAGCTTTTCCCTCCTCCTCTGTGCTGGCAAAACCCAGAAACCAGATTATGACAGACTTGCGCAAACTATAGCCTTCACCTTTAATTAGATAGGATAGCAAGGTTAATGTCGGCTTTCCGTCTGAGTGAGGTCGGGAGAGAGTGCTAAAGAGTCCTGGGAATACAACACTTGTGCCTGCCAGCAAGTGTGCGCGTGGACAGTTATGGAAACATCCAGCTCTGGGCATTTGGTTCGGTTTTGTTTCAATAAGAAAGAGTCCCAAGGTACAACCCCACCTAGCCCCTGTTTTAATTAACTGGGATGTGGGGCGCGGTAACTAGGAAATGGTTTTAGCTGTCTTTGGTTTTCTCTGCCAGCACTCGGAGGGAGGTCACAATCCACAGCACACAGGATCTAAACACCGGGGAGGATCGTGTGGTAGCTTCTTGCAGACCCGCTTGTTTAGACAGGAAAATACACGGGCAGTGTTGAGAGGGAAGGTCGGCCATCAGACATATTTTCCAGTCTCCTGAATCGCAAGCTGTGAGGGAATCTTCTGGAACACAGTTTGCAGATTTGAGCAATGGGGCCCGAGGTGGAAATGGCCAGCATGGAAGAGCAGCCTCATGGGCTTGAGAAAGTCAGCCGAGGTATGTGAGCCTCAGTTTGCTCATCTGTAAAGTAGACATAATCACCCTTGGCTTTTCTGACCTCACCATGTTGTGATGAGGGTGAAATGAGATAAGGTGTGGGAAAGTGCTTTGGAAGATTCTAGAGCCACCCGCGGGCAAGGAGTTATTATATCCCAGCCCATCCAGAAGGCGAGTCTTTGGAGGTTGATTTGCAAACTAAATTGTTGGTCACCGGTAGCTATCACCACGCGGCTCTCCTGCATCTTCCTGTCCGCGTGGGGAATGAGGTTTTGCACCCATAGGGGGCTGGGTCGTAGGAGAAGCCCAGGTGGACACTTCAGTCAGAAGGGAGCATGGCCTCAGGGATGTTCTGACCGTGCAAGAGAGAAAGGCCACGTCACATGTGTTACACACCTGCTCCCCCCCGGGGCAGGAGAGAGAGAGGCAGCTGGGCACATGCATGGGCATGCCACGCTCTTCCTCCATATACAGCTAGGAGCAACGTGTGAAAAAAGCTGACACCATTGCCTTCTACAAAATTAAAGAAGCAGTCCTCACTCCTCCTCTCTGTTATCTCCTCTTTCGTCCCCTCTGAGAAAATAACTTTTAGTATTAATAAAAATCTGTCCCCCTGGAGGACTTGGAAGGGTAGCACCTCGCTGTCTGGGTGCCAGATTCCCAGACTACACTGTCCTTCCCTCTGCCACTGTCTGTAACACTTCCACGGTGCTCGGGCCCCTGGAATCCACTGGGCTCTTTCTCTGCGATCTGTTATCACATGTCCCTCCTGATGAGTAAATTAAATCACCTAAGAATCAAGATGGAGCCTAGCATACAATGTTCACCCGTTCAACAAATTCAACAAAGATTTACTCAGTTCCCACCATGCGCGGGGCAAGCACTGGGGTGTCAGAGACCAGCTGCTTGCTCACTCAGCCTGCTCACTGCTGGATGCCATTTCCCAGCACCCCCTGCAATTATATGTGGTCATGTGACTGAGTTCTGGCCAATGGAATAGGGGTAGAAATACCCAACTTCCGAGCATGACCCATAAGAACACTCACATGATCTCTATTGTCCCTTCTCCCATTTGCCTGTCAGAGGCCGACTTGGAAAAAGAGAACAGCCCTAGGGGATGAGAGAGCTACAACAAGAAAGGGGCCTAGATTTCTGAGTAACTGTGTGGAAGGCCATCTACTGAACACCCACAGTGAATTGGCATGTGGGCAAGAAATTAGTCACTTAGATGTTTGGGGTTCTGTGTTACAGAAATTAGCCCACCTTGATTAAAACACTTGGGAGTACGATGGGGAATGAGACATGGTCCCTGAGCCTAGGAAGTTTTCGGTTTTGTGGAGGAGCACAAAAACAAACAGGAAATTACAACAGAGCGAGATACCTGGCGTGGAGAGGGAGACACAGTGCAGTGGCTGCTGGCTCAGTGAAGGAGTTAGTCAACAAGGCAACTAGGAGAAAGGGGCACGAAGGCCAGGACCAGACGAAGCTGGAGGAGCTAGAGAGCTCTGCATATAAGAGGAGCCTGAACAATCTTAGAACTGGGACCAGACTCATATGATCTCGAAAACCAATTCATTTAGATGCTATCAGGAAGAGCCATAAGAAGCCATGGAAGAAGGTGAACCGGGGAGTGATGCGACTGGATTTGTGCCTTGCACTCTGCAGGAGTATAGACAACGGATTAGGGGAGGACAAGACAGGCAAACACAGTGACCAACCGGAAACCTCTTCCATGCACCAGACCCTTCGGCACTGACGTCAGCCCAGACCCCACCCACCATGACCCCAAACCTCGGCCACTGTGATGTGGACAGTTGGCCGTCTTCTCTAAGGGCCCAATCTCAGCAGAATCCCTCTCCCTGGCCCTGGTGCTCCCCCTTCCCCTCTTCCTGCCAGCCTGTCCTCAAGGTCCCAGCATGCCTTTCAGCAAAGCCCACGGGGGCTGATGCCACAAAAGAAGAGGCAGTCCTATCCCATCTTACACTCTCCATAAACAAAGCTCGTTAAACATCCAGCATTACACCAAGAGACAAGTGCCACTGAAAACAAGGACAGGCCAGTAAAGGTGACTTTCACTATGGCCTTAGCAGCCAGACACAAACAAACAGGCTGTCAGAAAGACAGGCAGCACTTATCTAGAAGGGCAGGGACAATCACTACAGGGATGTCACTAAAATAGCCGGCCTGTCATGGCAGCCCTGAAAACATAACGTACTTGGAGGAGGGAGCTTCCATCGCAGGGATCCACTCAGGCCACCTGGTTCCCAAGCAGAGCTCAAGTCCCTCGGCCACAAAGGAGCAGATGTGGCTGGGAGTGAAGGACACTCCGAGCAAGCCAAGAAGAAAAAGATCACGAAGGGCCTGGGGCAGATTTCTATTTAAAGCACAATCTTAAAAGGGGACAGATTCTTATTTTTATTCATCCCATGTCCAAGTGCAAAGACACAGCAGTTTATTTCCCACATTCATCTCTTGCTCCCCTCTGACCGACAATGTGGCTTTGTCATTCCATTGGTGAGATGCTAAAATGCTCCAGGTTGCCCTGGTCTTTACATCCTTCCCCAGGCGTTACTAATGGAAGCGGGGCTACAAGCACCAGCAGGAATGTGCCCCGTAGCAGTACTTTCGACCTGGGACTGTACCACCAAGAAGAGCGGGGGGGGCGGGGGGAAACGAGGCAGGCCTACTCTCAGTGGTGACCCACAAACCCATGCCACCTCCAGCTGGGCTCTGAGCCTGCCACCTTTCTCCTTGCCCTTGGTCAGCCCTTGTGACGGAGGCCGGCTAGCTGGTCAGCACACCTGTTTCCTTTTTCTTCTCGGACACACGAGCGGATGGTATGCGCCAATCTCCCCCCCCCTCCCACCGCAGGGAGGTGTGGTCATGGGACCCAGTTCTGGCCCGTGCAATGTGAGTGGAAGAGAACTTCCAGCTCGTCAGCCAGGCCTAGATCACAAAACTCTCAACCCTCCACTCTCCTTTCCCCAGCCAGCAGCTGAAAGAAGAGGGCGCCCAAGTTCTCAACGAGGGCAGAGACAAAAGATGGACAGAAGCTAGGTCCCTGAGGCACCCCTTGGAGAAGAATCCCCACCAAGGATGGTGACCTGACTAGGATCAGACAACTGGATGAAAGAAACTTTTCTTGTGCTCTCTCACTGAAAGCTGGGGGCGGCTGGTTGCTGTAGCTGACCTGGCATAACTCACACAGCTCTTTCCCCCATTCTTCTGAGTGAGGATTCCAAATCGTTACCATTTTCCTCCAGTTTCCTAACATCCGCTACCCCTCACAAAGAACTACACCTTTTTTTTTAAATTGAAGTATAGTTGGTTTACAATGTTGTTAGTTTCAGGTGCCCAGCAAAGTGAGTCAGTTATCCATTATGTAATATATATGTATGTCTCTTTTTCTTATTCTTTTCCATTATCATTTATTACAGGATGTTGAATATAGTTCCCTGTGCTGTACAGTAGGACCTATTTGTTTATTTTATATATAGTAGTTTGTATCTGCTAACTCCAAACTCCTAATTTATCCTCCCCCTCCCCCACTATCCCCTTTGGTAACCGTAAGTTTGTTTTCTACGTCTGTGAGTCTGTTTCCGTTTTGTAGACAAGTTCATTTGTACCACTTTTTAAAAAAAGATTCCACATATAAGTGATAGCATATGATGCTGCTGTCATTTTCTATGTCAGTGATTTTAACGGCTTTATTGAGATATAACTTACACACAACAAAATTCACCCTTTAAAATGTACAATTCAATGGTTTTGAGCATATTCACAGAGTTCTGAAACCACCACCACTATCTAATTTTAGAACATTTTCACCACCCCTAAGAGAAACCCTCAACTCATGAGCAGTCACTTTCTATTCTCTCCATCCCCCAGCACTAGGCAACCACTAACCTGCTTTATGTCTCAATAAATTTGCCTGTTCTGGACATTTCATATCATCGGGACCATACAGTACGTGTTCTTGTATGACTGGCTTCTTTCACTTAACATAATGTGTTCAAGGTTTATCCATGGTTTATCCATGTTGTAGCATGTGTCAATCATTTGTATTATCTTTTACCACCTTTATTGCCAAACAATAATCCGTTGCATGGATATACCACATTTTCTTTAGCCATTTATCAGTTGATGGACGTTTGGGCTATTTTGAGCTTTTCACTACTACAAATAACACGGCAAGGATCATTCATATGCATGTTTTTGTTTGAACATATGTTCTCAGTTCTCTTGGGTATATACACACGTAGGAGGAGCATTGCTGGGTCATAATGTAACTATGTCTAACATCTTCAGGAGCTGCCAAAACTGTTCTCCAAAGCTACTGCACTATTGAACCTTCCCACCAGCAATGTATAATAAGGGTTCCAATTTTCCACATCCTCATCAACACATTATTGTCTTTTTTATTTTAGCCACCCTAATGGGTATGAAATGATATCTCATGGTTTTGATCGGTATCAAGCATCTTTTTGTGTGCTTATGCCGACTTTTATGTCTTCTTTGGAGAAATGTCTATTCAAATCCTTTACCCATTTTACAAATTAAATTGTCTTTTTCTGTTGAGTTTTAAGATTGTTTTATAATTCTAGATACAAGTCTGTTGTGGGTTGAATTGTGCTTCCCCCCCCACAAATATGTTGAAGTCCTAACCCCCGGTACCGATGAAAGTGAAATACATTCTTTGCAGATGGAATCAAGTAAAGATGAGGTCATACTGGATTAGGGTTAGCCCTAACTCCAATGACTGGTATCCTTATAAGAAGGCCATATGAAGACACAGGGACACTGAGACACACAGAGAGGAGAGTGCCACGTGAAGAGGGAGACAGAACGGAATCATGTGTCTACAAGCCAGGGAACACCAAGTGTTGCTGACAACCACCGGAAGCCAGGAGAGAGGCAAACAACGATTCATCCTTAGAGCCTTCAGAGTGAGTATAGCCCTGCTGACACCATGATTTTGGACTTCTAGCTTCATAAACTGTGAAAGAATAAATTTCTGTTGTCATAATCCACCCAGTTTGTGGTAGTTAGTTACAGCAGCCCTAGGAAACTAATACAAAGTCTCTTCTCAGATATGTGATTTGCAAATATTTTCTCCCATTTTGTGGGTTGACTCTTCAGTTTTTGATGGTGTCCCTTGAGGGCCAAAAGTTTTTACTTTTGATGAAGTGCTATTTATCTATTTTTTTTCTTTTGTCACTTCTGCTACTAGTGTCATATCTAAGAAATCACTGCCTAATCCAAGGTCATGAAGATTTACTCCTATGTTTTCTTCTAAGAGTTTTATAGTTTTAACTCTTAAATTTAAGTCTGTGATCCATTTTGAGTTAATTTCTGTTGTAATAATGTGGGGGAGGGAGGGGTTCAACTTATTTTGCACATGGATATTCAGTTGTCCCAGAGCCACCTGTTATAAAGATGATCATTTCCCACACTGAATTATCTTAACACCCTTGTCAAAAATCTAATGACCATAAATGTAAGGATTTATTTCTGGACTCTTGATTCTATTCCATTCATCTATAGGTCTACCCTTACACCACTACCACACTGTCTTGATTACTGTTGTTTTGTTATAAATTTGGAAACTGGGAAGTGTGAGTCCTCCAACTTTGTTCTTTTTCGACATTGTTTTGGCTATGTTGGGTACCTTGCATTTCCATATGAATTTTAGAATCAACTTATCAATTTCTGCAAAAAAAAATCAGCGAGGATTTTAATATGGATTGAAACCAATCGGTATATCAATCAGGGAATACTGCCATCTTAATAGTATTAAGTCTTCTGATCCATTAACATGGAATGTTTTTTTCATTTATTTAGGTCTTCCTTAATTTTCTTTAATGATGTTTCATACTTTCTAGTGTACAAGTCTTGCACTTCTGTAAAATTTATTCCTAAGTATCTTATTCTTTTTGATGCTATGTAAAAGGAATTGTTCTCTTAATTTCTTGTCCTTGTCTAATTGGTCCTTGCTAATGTATAGAATACAACTTATTTTTGTATATTGATCTCGTATCCTCAAAGCTTACTAAACTCATTTATTAGTTCTAATGGTTGTGTGTGTGTGTGTGTGTGTGTATGGATTCCTTAGGAATTTCTTTATACAAGATCACGTCATCTGTAAATAGAGATACTTTTACTTCTACCTTTCCAATCTGAATGCCTTTTTTTTCTTTCCTAATTGCTCTGGCTAGAATCTCCAGTATAATGTTAAATAGAAATGGCAAGAATGGACAGTGTTGTCCTGTGTCTCATCTTAGGAGGAAAATCATTCAAATTTGCACTACAGAGTATGATGCCTGCTGTCAGTTTTCATAGATGTACTTTATCAGGTTGAGGAAGTTTCCTTCTATTCCTAGTTTGTTAAATGTTTTTGTCAAGCAAGGGTGCTGAATTTTCTTGAATGTTTTTTTCTGCACCTACTTAGATGACCGTGTGGCTGCACCTTCTAATTACAAAGGTAATAATGACCACTAAAAAGAAATTCAACTTCCAGCCCTCTTCCCCATCATATTTCACTATAATAATCTGTTTACCCTTCCTCCTTCCCTTCCAGACTGTGAGTTACCTGAGGTTAGGGGCCCACCTTAGACATATTTATATCCTCAATATCTAGTCATGTGTCTGCTACATAGAAGTCACTCAATAAATATTTATGGAAATGATGAGAATCACAGTAACCAAGAGCTGAAGGGTCCTTTCCATGGAAAGGGCTGTTGATGCAAAGACTGTGACTGGGATTAAGGTAGGGATGTTCTTAAGGTACAACGTCCCTTACTACAAGCAGTAAATACCACCTGTCTCAAACACCCAAGTAAGCAAGAGGCCTCATAGTATATAGAAAGAGTCATGACGATGGTCTTCTTATAAAGATGGCTTTGGAACTAGATAGTATTTTCAAACACACATTTTTCCAATGCCCAAATTAAGAAGAGAAGACATGGTAATAACTCAGTATTCTTGTGGTAGATAGCAACAAGGGCAATGATTCTTCCCTTCCTGTAACCACAACTCTTACAATTATCCAATGAAGAAGTAGAGTCTCTTTCTCCACCTCCTAGGTCTGAGTTGGTCCTGTGGTTTGCTTTGACCAGCCCTAAGCCTAGGCCTCAAGAGGTTATGGATATTTCCCTGCTGGAATCCTCATCATGAGAGATTCCGGACTCAGTTACCTGCTTACCCCAGCCAATTCCCAGCCATCCTTTGGACGGAAGGCCATCTTAGACTGGCCTGTTCTACCGTGACTTGCCAGTGGATCAGCAGCTCATCACCTACATGAGTGAGCTCAGCTGAGACCAGAAAAACGATCCCAGCTGAGTCTAGCCCAAATTGCTAACTCATAGAATTACGGCCTAAATAGTGGTTGTTTTAAGCTACTAAGTTCGGGGGGTTATCTGTTACAAAGCAAAAGCTAACTGAAGTAATGTATTTATGCCCACATAAATTAGAAGACCAGGTCTATTCCTGGATTGTTAACTAACCAATTTTAAAACCTTGGATTAGTCACTCCACCCTTTGGGGCCTCAATTTCTAAACCAGAGACACAAGGAAAGATGGTGGACTGGTCCAGTGTTTTGCAAACATCATTAAGCAGACAAGGCCCTTCCTCAAATGATACTCTACAAGGAACCTCAATATATGAAACAGATAAAAAAAAAAAAAAGGACCTGCTCTGGTTCTCAAAGAAGCTAAGCCCCATCTGTTCAGCTTTCCTCTAACTCCCCCCTCTTTCTCCCACCTCCACTCCCTGAAGTGGCACCACAGAACTCTGAGGATAAAGTCTGGAAAGCATTGTGCCATTCAGTTTTTCTAAGGCTTATCTCGGGCTAACATTCCGTGATTCCAGGCCTGAAGGGGAGACTTAGTTTTGCATGAATCAAGCCAGGTTGGCCCCTCTGGTAGCACTGCCCACACTATGTGGTAATTAGTTGTTTACTTGTCTGTCTGCTCTGCCAGACTGTGAGCAACTCAACTACAGAGACTGCTCTTCCCCCTTTTAGAGTTCCTTCCCTACCCCCATGCTTGCCGCTTGCCCCACAGTACAAAGCATCTGGCCATGTAAGTGGATGCTTAGATAAATGGATTGGTAGATGAGTGGATATATGGACGGATGGATGGAAGAATGAATGAATGAACAAATGACTACATGATTGGATAATTCATCGGATAATAAATGAATAAATAAATGAGTACATGAATAACTTTGACATGTTATTCACAATCTTTCAGAGACAGAATGAATTTTAGCCTTCTCCCTTAGTGGAAGTCCACGGCTCCAAATAACCTTTTTAGCATTGTCAGATTACTCTCGGCACAGTCTGAAACAACAGTAACTGAATTAGTACCTCTTGGAAAGCAACCCCAGTTATTTTCTCAGATTTCCTATCAATTCCTTTCAAGGTCAGGAAGCATCTCTCATGCCCCAACTCCGAAAATGTCAGCCAGCCTCTCCCCAGCCCCAACCGTATGGATCACCCTCCCCCACTTGGCAGTTGGCACACATGCCCAAAGATTTACTTGTGCCCTACATAAAGAGAACCTTCTGCAGAAATCTCTGCCCCACTTGTCCACTGTTTTCCCAGAGAAAGCTCACTTCGTATGCTACCCACTTTCGTTGGGTGGCCATGATGCAGGTGGGTCTGCAGATTTCCAGCTGTGTGTTGAGAGCAGGAAGCCCACAGGGAAGTGCATTGACTGAGGCCAGGGATTCTTCCTGTCCTCCTTTAAAGCTTCTGCTTCCTGCTCTAAGTTCTTAATGACTACTTTCTATTTAAAATCATCTTTAGCTTTGAAGGAGGCTAAGTTTGACAGTGCTGTAAGCCAAGATAATCTGGCCAGAAAGTAGTCTGATGAATTTAATATCTACTTCTTTTAAGGCAGGGAATGAGCATAACAAAGTGCAATCTGGAACAGAAATAGAAATAAATCCCAGAGAACTGATGCAACATCACTGGGGTAAAACAGTAAGCGGGGATGCCTGGTGACCTTTTGAGTTTGAAGAGATAAGGCCATGTTTCATTGTCTTGTTATTCTATTATTTAAACTCTGTGCCTCAATGGATATATTTGTCCTGCCATAAAGTTCTTTAAGGTCCCCAGAACACTCTGCACGCCCAATAATCATGGTGTAGAGTAGGCATCTTATTTTATACAATCAGTACATTCCTTAAAAGTTGCAGGGTATCAATTTTTCAATGGAATCGTTGTCCATTTAAAATTTTCATTAGCCTTTGTATTACATAAGTAACATGGAAAAGCAAAAAGGACCTCCCTTCTCAAAAAGAAAAAAAGTTATCTAGTATAATCCCACCTGCCAGAGATCACCACTGTTAACATTCCAGAGCAGTGTTTTTCAAACTATGGCTTGTGGCCCATTAGGAAATCATGATATCAACTTAGTGGGTCATGACCAGCATCTTAAAAAATGAAACAGAAAAAAGGAGAAGAGGAATAGAATTGGAATAAAGTAGAATACAGGATTGAAGGATAGAATAATATAGTAAAGAAAGGAAAAAATAAATATATCAGAACGCATTACATAGAGAAAAGTAGTATTGTTGCTAAAACTATCGTCTCAGCTACAGGCATCTACTGGATCACAAATGTAAAACATATTTCTCACTGTGGATCATGATCAAAACATGTTTTACAAGTACTGATTTGGTATATATCCTTCCAGACATTTTTTCCCTATATTCTTACATCTTCTTAATAAACATGCAATAATCTGCATACTTTTTAGTAGTAAGAGTTTTTAACTTTGGAATATAACATAAACACAATTTTGAGTTAATAAATATCTATTTGTATCATTTTAATGGCAGTAGACTATTTCACCATTCCAGCATGTAGTAATGTTGTTTGCTGTACTAATGTATAGGAATGTTGTTTGATCAATTTTCTATTGCTAATCATTTAATGTATTTCCAATAATTCTTAATTATAAGCAACACTGAGGCATCTATACATTCTTTTACTTATATACTTATTTTCTCAGGTTAAATTCTGAAGTGACATCTCTGGCATACAGTTTTTTTGTATATTTTGTATATTTTGTATATTTTGTATATTGTAATTTCATAAAGGCCAACTGCTTACTAGAAAATTTACACCAATTCCACACTTCTGTCAGCAGTGTCTGGAAATTATACCAATTCACACTTCCATCAGCAACGTCTGAAAGTACCCTTATACCCACCCCATCCTCATTCCCACCCCAAACCTGACCATTATCAGTATTTCATTTTGGCCTACTTAAATAAATGAAAAAAATGGCAATTTATTTTCTTTTGGCTTGATTAGTTATCTGAATTGAGGTCACTCACAGTTAATTTACACCTGCCTTCAAGCAACACTACAGAATACAAATAGGCAACCACTGAGCTAGGAAAGAATCCTGTGTATCCAGGAGGTGAATCTTTTGGGTCTAGGTAGTAAAGGCCTTGATATAGAAGATGACTCCTGCTACAGCCAATACCTTATTTTACCCAATCTACGAAGTTACCATCAAACAACTAATTAGTTACAGCCAGACACGTAGCCACTGCCTGGCCCCATCACATGTGTTAACATCCAACAAAGCCATATGCCTGCCATCAGATGCATGGCTGGTACTCCTTGATTCGTGAACCTTTCTGTCCAGACGTCCCAATCCCAGCCCTTCTGAGCATCCAAGGTCCCACCTGGACATCGTCTGTATGTCTTTTTTTTTTTTTATGCCTCTGCTTCCCCATCATAAACTGGAGGCAGAAGGCTATCTCAGTGGCGATAAGGAGCTGGGCAGGGTAAAGAGAGGAGCAAAGCTGAAGACAGAGAGCCATGTCTGGATCCTGGCTGAGGCCCTTTTAAGCGGTGTGCTCTTAGAGCCACCAGGAGAGCCTCCGTTTCCTCATCTACAAAAAAAATCACATTTCCATCACAGCGTTTTGAGGGGCTTGTGAAATAACATGAATAACATGTGCTAGCAGAAAGCAGTCACACAACAAATGTTAAGGAAACGTGAGTGTGCCCGCGAATTTGCTTGATGTCCGCCTGAACACGTCCAGAAGAATCTCCTTGATGACAGTCAGCTCAGACAAAAATTCAGCCATTTTCTAAAAACTAGGGGCAGGGCTGGCCACAGAAAAAATTTCAGGGGTGAAGAAGAAATTGTAGGCCCTGGTTTCGGCTGTGCCCCCCAGAAGAGAAGGGCAACTCGAGACAAGCAGTGGATTTAAGCAAGAGTGACCCAGGTCCTCAGAGTAAATCAGGATTTTTAAAGGCCTCTTATTCTGCATAAAGCTCTTTTGCATTTCACACCTGGTTCCTAGAGAAGCACATATCCTGGCCCCAGCTGCAACTCCTGACCTCACAGAGCCATCTCACCAGGCCTCCAGCTTTTAAAAGCCGAAAGTCAGTTACAGTCTCCTCTGCATTTGAAGAAAATCTGGGCTAATGGTCCAAAGCAGTTCCCCCATGGAAAAAATCAGCTCACTTATCCTCTAGCTGGGAAAAGGAATACAGCAAAGTATAGTCAAGTTGAAAACCATGTTCAAATTTATCATAACCCCCCCCCCCTTTCAAAGGCCCAGCTATGTGTCACTCGGCAGCAGGGTTCCCCGGGGCCCTTTCACAGCCATTTTTCAGACTTAACTGTAAAGGCTTCACACACTTTCACACCCAAAGGAACCAAACGTTCCATCAAAACACCAGGCGGCCGTAGGGCTGCTGGAGCCCCCAAGATGTTTCGGATATTCCCAGGAGGCTTGAAGGAGAAGGCTCAGACTCAAACAGTCGGGCCTCAATTCTCCAGTCTTGGTCACTTCAAACCAAAGAGTGAGGAAGCCTGGGGGGCTGGGGTGGGGTTAAGGGGGTTAAACTACTCCTTGAGTCCAGGACTTCTAGACTCAGCAATGGAGTCTGGGAAGCTGAGCCTGTATCGGAGGTTTGAAAGAAAGTCCAGTGGGTGGCTTTTTAGAACTTGCTTGAGGCCTTTTCAACCCCCAGAATCCACAAAGTTCCGTCTAGTCCGGGTTGCTACTTTGTGGATCAGATATCCAAGGCCCTGAAAGCAGAGCCACAAGAATAAACCCTCTCAGGGGGACGGAAAGGCTTTCCCCTCTTCGTTGCCTCTTGCCCTTCTGAGGAAATGCTCTGCTTTGCCTAGATTTTGCATAAAATCTTGACAGGGGCAAATAGAGGAGGCAACTCCCGACAGCTCTAAAGCTAATCCCTCCAAGGGATTAGAGGACTCATCACTCTTCTTCCTCCATGCCCTCCCCAAGGGAAGGAAGCAATCTGAAAATCCAAAAGGATTCTCCTTCTCACAGAGGAAGAGCTGAAGCAGCACCAGTAAAGATTCCAATGTCAAACTCTGATTACAAGGAGTTTCCAAGTGATCTGAAACACAGCTTTGTGAACAGCCCTCGTCTGAGAATCAAAAGGCTCCATGGCTATGCTTTAATATAAAAAGAAGCAGAAAAAAGGTCCTTTGAAGTAAATCACATTTCCTTCATTTTAGACACCCAAACTTTGCCATTACAGATCAGGCATAATCTTTACATTCCAGAAAAGGAGAACGAAACTTTTGTTTAGCCTAGAAGCCAAGAGACGGCAAGGAATAAGAACAGTCACTGTCAGAGCCTTGAAACATCTTACTGAAGAAGAGAGTTTTGTAAAACTACAAGGCAGGGAGTTTTCACTCAAAAGAAAAGTATAGGTACATTCACCAAAAGATAGGAACTAGAATGTTCATAGCAGCATTATTCAGAATAACCCAAACAGGAAACTATCCAAATGCCCCTCAACAACAGAATGGACAAATAAATCACGGTATAGTCATACAAAGGAATATTATACAGCAATGAAAATAAATGAACTACACTTACATACAACATAGATGGGTCACACAAATATAATCTTGAGCAGACAAAAAAATCCATATGTAAAAAAGCACATACTGGATGATGACACAACAGACCAAAACAGACTGTTAGAAGTCAGGATAATGGCCAACTAGGTGGGGAGCGGGGGGCATGCTTGGAAAGGAACTGGCAGGATTTCCAGAGGGCTGTGAATGCTGTTTCTTATTCCAGGTGCTGGTTAAAGAGGTATGTTCAATGCATAAAGATTCACTGAGCCGTACATTTATAACTTGTGCACATTGCTTTGTGTTACAATTAGCTCTTAAAGTTTTACAAATATATGTGTATCATTTTTACATGGTGGGAGAGAAAGAGAATGAATATGAATGAATTCTTTTGGTTCCAGGTAGCAACATTCCTCTAGAAACTAGAACTCTGTTAACAAGTCTTTATTTCCATTTGCTTACTTGAGGAAAGCTGTTACACTGCTCTGGGCACACATAGAAACTCTTTGTCTCTCAGGGAAAGAAAAAAAAAAAGACTATATTTAGAGTCCCTTTTATTCCGTGAAAGTACTTTGGAGTACTTTCATCATCTGTTCATTTTCAGGAAAACCAGTCGGTTTTTCTCCCTGCGCTGTATCTCTACATTAATCAGGGTCAGCTAACTGCTGTAACAAATATCCCCTAAATCTCACAAGGAAAGTTTACTTCTCCCTTATGTGACAGCCAATCAGGTGGTGGCAGACAGCCTTTTATGTGGTGATTCTGGGACCCAGGCTCCTTCTGTCTGGTGGCTCTACCATCCTTTAGGGCCTTGGAGTCCTCTGCTGAATCCTCTGCATGCAACCAGCACAGTGGGGAGGAAATAAACTGCAGAGGATCAGGTAGGAGCTTTTATATGTCCATCCCAGAGGAGAGCAATTATTCCTCTCACATTCCACTGGACAGAACTCAGTTACATGGTCCCACCTAATTGCAAGGGAGGCTGGGAAATGTAGTCTAGCTGTGTTGCCCAGGGGGAAAAGGGCAAAGCAAGTCATTACCGGACACGATACAGACAGTCCCAGAAAGTGAGGGCATGGGTGTCTGCGCTCAGCACCACTTCCACAATGGTACACGTCCTCAGCCAGGCCTCCCCCGCCATCAGCAGAAGTCCACGTCCCCCAAAACAATGAAGGTGTAATGGCAGCCGATGCTAAATTGTTCTTGCAGTATCCCATGACATGAGTTAGGTAGGCTAGCCAAGCCAGAAAGCGGGCTGAGATCCTTCTGCTCTCATTTGCACCCTGCATCCAGCCAGCCAGAATATTTATGCTGGTTGAGGAGCGACAGGGGCTGGGTTTTATCCATTTTCACATCTGTTTCCTTTACCCAAGCCCCCTGATACTAATAATGATAAAACAACAACAAAAAAGTAGCATTGATGGCATACAGGCATTCACTAGCACTTACTATGTATTCTGTGTATATGTCACACACTGCTGGACCTGTCTATGGACTGATTCGCTCAGTCTTCACAACCATTCTCTGTGGTGAGTCCTAACACTATCCCCATTTCACAGATAAGGAAACTAAGACAAAAAGGCTACAAATTTGTCCAAGGTTGCATAGCTGGCAAGTATCAGATCTGAGAGAATCAAAGGCCTTTCACTAGAAGGGCAACTGGGATTAGGAACACAGCCTGTGATTACGACAAAAAATCCCAGACCCTCAGGGTACAAAACTTGAACCCAAGCTTCCTAAAGAGGGCTTGATCCAACCAAGATGAATAGGCCACAGAAAAGTGTACAGAGCAACTTGGAAAGAAAGTCCAGCCTGAGAAGTAAAGGAGGGTGTCTCTTTGGTTTGGGTTTTTTTTTTTTTTAATTTCCCTTCTCACTCAACAGCTGTTAAAAACTGTGAATCTGCAAATCAATCAAGAAAACCGAAAAGGGCTTCAAATTGACCTTGACCAGCCAATACTCTTAATAGGCTACACCACTCATTTGATTACACATCAAATGAGTGTGTAAGTGAATCTCATTTCTCACTATCACCTCCCACCCTAACACCAGCCTGAGATTCTCCGGTCTTAGGCTACAGAGAAAGGGTTAAAATAAAGCCACACAAGCAGCAACCTTATGCAATATATTTTCCTTCGTGCAACTGGATTAGTTTTAATTAGCGAAAGCTCAAACTTTGCCAGATGAGCACTAGTGACATCTGATACCTGAGCAAGGTTGTAAAATCTCTTCTCTCACACTGAAGGCATTTAACCCAAGTGAAACTCTCCGAAAACCTTCCACGACATCCCTCACAGTGTCTCTTCTTGGTTTGCCCACTTTCCCCCAACACTGCCCCAAACTCTGAAGCATCCTTCTCTTCTATTTATGAAGCAGAAAGCCCCATGACTCTCACATGGAAAAGGATTTCTGTGGTATTTAGTCATGCTGCACTCTCCCCGCCCCCAAAGTTCATCCCTAGAATCAAAGTCTCAATAAACATGTGCCATCTTGTAAATGGGAGCACTTCAGGGACGAGGAGGGGGCTGGCTGAGGCAGCGGAACTTTGATGCGAAATTCACACGGAAAATACAGCTTTACTCGTATTATTAAAATATAAATCCATAGTGGGAAGCAGCTGCAGAGCACAGGGAGATCAGCTCGGTGCTTTGTGACCACCTACAGGGGTGGGATAGGGAGGGTGGGATAGGGAGGGTGGGATAGGGAGGGTGGGATAGGGAGGGTGGGATAGGGAGGGAGACGCAAGAGGGAGGGGATATGGGGACATATGTATACGTATAGCTGATTCACTTTGTTATACAACAGAAACGAACACACCATTGTAAAGCAATTATACTCCAATAAAGATGTTAAAAATATATATATAAATCCAGGCTCGAGGAAGAGAGTCCAGACGCACTTTGGAGAGAAACATAAATATTGATATTATATTCTAATGAACACTGTCTCACTGGCTGTCATCCTTCCTCATAACTCCTACTTCTTTCCTCCCTCAGTTGTCTAATAGTAAAAATCAAGAGTAGCTGAACTCCAGAGTAGGGCTTCTTATTCCACAAATCTAAATGCACTTAGATATGATAATTAGAAATCACATTTTAAACAACTTTCTTCATCCTCCAGCCAGGCTTCAAACATCAGCTAAAAACAGTTACAAATCAGCATTCCCTGCCACTTAAAAATTTGCTTAAGAGTAATAAGTTCTTTTTTCCCCATCTCTTTTTTAATGTTATTTTAGCTTTATCTTAGAAAAACTCCTACTTCTAAGTTACCCCTGGGGCCTCTGAGGCCAGATTCTTATCCCTGTGTCAAGCGGTGCTCTCCCTAGAGCTCGGCACCAAGATGTCATAAACAGTCAGCGCCATCAGACCAAAGTGAGGAAACTCCACTGTCCCAATCTGGGTTAGAAATCTTTTTTTTTTCTTCTTTGTCTTTTTTTAATTGGGATACAACTGCCATACATTATATTAGTTTCAGGTGTACAACATAATGGTTCAATATTGGCATATATTGTGAAATGATTGCTACAAGAAGCCTAGTCAACATCCACCATCTTACATGGTTACAATCTTTTTTCTTGTGATGAGAACTTTGAAGATCTACACTCTTAGCAACTTTCAAATATACGTTATTATTGACTATACTCACCATGCTGTGCATTACATCCCCAGGACTCTTATGTTATAACTGGAAGTTTGCTCCCTTGCAAATCTCAAACATGGAATCGCTAGTTCTTAGTCTGATCCTACTGGATGGTCCAGAGGTTTCTGTGGAATTCTTATCTTCCATGCCCATATTCATACAACAGGCCTGACAGGGGCTGGTGTGAGGGAACCAGAGTTCACATACTGTTTTCTAACCTCAGAAGAGTACTATCTATCTGAAGAGAGGGAACAGTCTCCATCTTAATAGGAGGGTGGGTCACACAGGTGAATACAGTTGTTAAAACTCACCAAACTACACACCTCAGAGCTGTACATTTCACTGCAAATTATACACTGACTTTTTTTAACATCTTTATTGGAGTATAACTGCTTTACAATGCTGTGTTAGTTTCTGTTGTAAAAAGACTATTCCTGGGCTTCCCTGGTGCCAGTTTCTGTTGTAAAAAGACTATTCGTGGGCTTCCCTGGTGGCGCAGTGGGCCTGCCGATGCAGGGGACACGGGTTCTTGCCCCGGTCCGGGAAGATCCCACATGCCGCGGAGCGGCTGGGCCTGTGAGCCATGGCCGGTGAGCCTGCGCGTCCGGAGCCTGTGCTCCGCAGCGGGAGGGGCCACAACAGTGAGAGGCCCGCGTACCGAAAAAAAAAAAAAAAAAAAAAAAAAAGACTATTCCTTAGGACACCTTTTCAATTGTTCCAAGACAGCAAAATAAGATTAATCAACAAGACTCTAAGAGAAGTGCCTGCCTCGACATTCAGAAGTGCCTTTGCAAAACGCATAGACACATGTGAGAATTTGCTTTTGCTCCTCCTAGCAGGAGCACGACACGTTATATATAACATGGCTTCCCTTGGAGCAAGTCCGGCAGAGTAAGGGGTGGGGGGTGGGGGGTCCTTTCCTTTTCAACTTTATGCCCTTCTGTGTGGGCCGAGGTGCCCCGCCCTGAACATGAAACAAAAGATGCCAACAGCTCTAAGCTGGATCCAACCGCTTCTCATTACTTCCACCAAACTACCACTGTCTCTCACCAGGACAGCCTCCGACTTGGTCTGTCTGCTTGTACCCCTGCCTCTCCCACAGTCTCTTCTTGACCCAGTAGCCAAAGTGATCCTTTTTTTTTTGTTTTTTTGTTTGTTTGTTGTGGTACGCGGGCCTCTCACTGTTGTGGCGTCTCCCGTTGCGGAGCACAGGCTCCGGACGCGCAGGCTCACCGGCCATGGCTCACGGGCCCAGCCGCTCCGCGGCATGTGGGATCTTCCCGGACCGGGGCAAGAACCCGTGTCCCCTGCATCGGCAGGCGGACTCCCAACCACTGCGCCACCAGGGAAGCCCCAAAGTGGTCCTTTTAAGCTCTAAGTCAATCATGTTACTGCTAGCCTTGAAACCGTCCAGTGAATCCCCACTTCACTCAGAGCAAAGGGCAGAGTCCTCACTCACGATGGCCTACTACACTCTACACCACCGAGCCGCCTTCCAGCCCCCCTCCCGGCCTCCTCCCCCCCCACTCTCCTCCTTGCATGCCCCAAATCCACCACCCTGGCCTCCTTACCAGCTCTCCATCACACCAGGCATGCTCTCACCTCAGGGCCTTTGCAGGATCTCCGGTTTCCTCTGCTGAAACGCGTCCTCCAGCTCACTACCTCATTAATCATTAACTCCCTCACCTTTTCCCAATCTTCACTCAAATGCCATTTCCTTAGTGAGGCCCACCTGAGCGCCCCACTGAAAACGGCAACCTCCCTCCAGTCCTCTGGACGGCCCTCATCGCCTATAACACTTAACACCTGTTAACGTGCTTTGTAATCTCCGTAAAAGTAATACTAGGTTTGTTGTTTATGGTTTCTCTCTCTCCTCTGTAAACTGTTTGGAACTATTGTTCACTGGTGAAACTCAAGAGCCTAGAAGAGTGCCTGGAATACAATAAATGAATGACTCTGGATGCTAAGATCATTGGTCATTTTATTTTGATACCTCTCTGCATAACAAAAAGAGGCCACAAACAACATAGAGATCTTAATAGCCGTCTGACCACACAGAGGGACAGAGAACTGCTTGGTCAGCTGTCTCCTTCCCCCTGACCCAGCATTTCACAGATTCAGGCACAGGTTTACACCTGCTTGGAAAAAATTAACACAGGCCTCCCACTCTGCATGATCCAATTATAGTACCAATAAAATAACAGCCATAATTACCAGGGGCTCACCATGTGCCAGGCACAGCTCTAAGTGCCTGAACACTTGACTCCTTTGGCCCTGTCAACAAACTGATGTAGCAGGTACTGTTTTTATCTCCATCCCATAGTAGATGAAGACCAAGGACCCAGGATTTGAAGCACGTGGTCTAACTTCAGCATCCATACTCTTAACCACGGACTAGCTTCCCCTCGACAATTAGATAAACCAGACACCTGACAACCTCACTCAAACTGAGACGAAGCAAACTCCGAAGGTTGTAAATTCCAAACCTTTCTTGACGGAACAGAGCACAAGGACATAAAGTTCTCACCACGTATCCTCAGAGAAAGGCAGGGACAAGCACTTGGATTCTCTGCCTTGGACAAACCAGGCACTTTGGAGCCAGAGAAACGGACTCTAGGACCCAGAGAGTTCCCTTGCCGTCCAGCTTTACAGTCCTTCCACGGCTAACACCAAAGCAGCTTCCCCCAAATAAATTCTTTATCCTTTATACACAAGAAAATTTAAATAGCCCCTCTGATGGCTGTGAGTCCAGTTTGAGCCAGACTAACCTCATTTCCCTTTTGAGTAGAGTTATTAGACTGGGAGATCAAAGAAATGCTACAGACATATGGTATCTTGATTTCAGCAAACCATTTGACAATCACTCACGATGATAGATCTTGTGGGCAAGGTGGAGAAATGTGGTTTGAATGGGAAGGTGGGGGGAGCGTTCGGGGCTGCTGCAACAATGGTACCCAAGGAACAGTGATTAATAGACGTCAGCTTGGAGGGATGTTGTTAGCACCGCCTGCCAGTGGGCTCTGGCCTTGAGTACATCGGAACAATAATTTTATCAAAGATGTGGGTGATGGGGTAGCATCGTGTTTAGGATGTCTGCAAAGAGCAAAACGCTGTGGGCGGTAGCTGACACACTGAATCAAAAATTTAAACCATCACCACTGATTGGAAATGAAAGAGCAAAGCAAGCAAGATTCAATTTAACAGAGACAATGGGGGAGTCTTGTGAAATTTAAGTTCAAAATACCAACTACACAAATGGAAGACAGGAAGCCTCATGTAAAAGAACCGCCACCATAAAGGAAAGGGCTTTGTTGGGCTACAAGAGCAATCATGCACCAGTGGTGTGGTGCCAAAGGTTAAGGCAACGAGGGCCCCCTTAGTCCTAGGGGGGCATGCAGATGGAGAAAGGAATGGGTACATTCCTGTGGCAGACGGCAACCAGAGTGGAAGGGGATAGGAAATGTGGCATTAAGATTCCTGGTTGAAGGAAGTGAAGTTGTTTCACCTGGGATGAAGAAAGCTTAGAAGGGACAATAACAGTCACCTGCAGACACTTAAAGATGTCCTGGAAAAGAGATTATAAGCAGATTCCATATGGCTCCAGACAGCAGATTAGGACTGAAAGGCAGGCATTGCCAAAAGACAGATTTAGTCTCAGTGTAGATAAGGATTATTTGAGAATGGGAACTAACCAGCAATAAAGTTGGGCTGTGGGTGGCCACTCCTAGGAATCTCAGAAACTAGATGGGCTTCCACTTGGGACATCTTTAAAAAGAGTCCCACCCTGAGTGGGAGGTTGGATTTGAGGGACGCTAGGGTCTTTCCCAACTCTAAGATCCCAAGACTGCCCAACGCTTGTTAACTTCATTTTGTTCTTGGTTAATTTCACTTTGAAGGACTTGGACGATTCACAATTAAGTAATTTTTCAGCACACGGATGCCCAGGTCCTCAGATTCCTATTTCAGGACACTCAGACCTTCTCATGTTCATTAACAGGCTGAGGGACAGACATTAGCGTCAGAAACGAAAATTGACCCTGCCTGTCTTAGTCATTTACAAAGATGAGCTAGACAGGGTCTCTGCCCTTTGTGGGCTTACAGTCTGGTTAAGAGTGCTCTCCAAAACCTTATTTCAACAAATTTAGACCTTAGAATGAGAGGCTTACATTCAGAAACCATTCTCACCTCATTATCTTTTGTTTTCACTTACTATCAAGACGTGATTCATGAGGAATTCTTGATGCGAAAAGAACTTGCAGGAATTTTTGTGATTGATGGTTTGGTCTTGGGATACGCTTCCCATGATCATTTTTAACTGAGTGTCCCACAAAATCTTTTGGTTCACGATTTTTACTAGAGTAAAAAGAAATTCAACTGAACTATCAAAACAAAATTCCAACTGCATTTAAAATTGTCTTTGTTCTAAAATTTCAAAGCATTGAGAATTACCTGGCAGTCCAGTGGTTAGGACTCTGCGCTTCCACTACAGGGGGCCAGGGTTCGATCCCTGGTCAGGGAACTAAAATCCCGCAAGGCACGGATGCAGCCACAAAAGAAAAATTCAAAGCATTATATGAAGTCAATGGATCTTTAAGACGTTTGCGCTAACATGGGACAACAGGAAAGATGTCATACGTGATTGGAACTTAAAGGTGATGCCCACTGTAGACCAGAAGCCCTGAGACTGAAGATGTTTCTGAGCACTTATGTGGAATTTACACTTTCCTGATGGCATTGTGTGGAAAATGCCTCCACAAACAGGAAGAAAGGTATCTTTATTGTTACCATCTTAGCAATATCAGCCCAACAGAACCTCAAGGATTTCCTAGGTAAAGTAGTTTGATAGTTTTGATTTAAAAGCCCAATCCAGGGACTTCCCTGGTCGCCCAAGTGGTTAAGACTCCACGCTCCCCATGCAGGGGGCCCGGGTTTGATCCCTGGTCAGGGAACTAGATCCTGCACGCCACAACTAAGAGTCCGCATGCTGCAACTAAGAGTCCGCATGCTGCAACTAAGAGTCCGCACGCTGCAACTAAGACCCGGCACCGCTAAATAAATAAATAATAAATAAATAAATAAATAAATACCCAATCCAGTACAACAAGAAAATTCTAGAAAGAAATGTGCTGCTGTTACTGGTTATGAGGAAATTACACCCATGAATTATTAACACTTGAAAGATTGCATTTTTCTCAGTAGCTCCGTGATGGGTTTAAAAGCAGCTTTCAATGGAGCTATTCGGGTATCATAATGCCTCAGAAAAACTCAATGAGTAGAGCCAGGAGGAAAAGACACCTAACCAGAGTTACGAAAACATCCCCCCAGAAAAACACATTAAGCAGACTGCAAAGGGTTTTTGTGAGCAGTAGTATGAACAGAATGGGGAACAAAAGGATCATCCTTCCAAAAGCAGGCTGAACCCCCAATTAGCACTGCTGTATTGACCCCAAATGATCGATTCACCCCATGTGTAACTTCCTAGTCTACTTATGGGTTTAGCAGCTCCTGGGTCTGCTCTGGCTGAAATTACGCATCTCACACAGGGAGTGTGGATCTCTCGGGGCCATCATCACTGGCCCATTCCACAGGACGATAGGCAGGGCTCTCAAAGGCTGGCCGAGGAAACGGTGTGGAACTGAGGGGGTGTGTCTTGGTCATCGTGGACCTGAGCTCCTTTCGAGCCTCTTCTCACCTCTGAAGCACTGACGATCTCCTCCTACGCCAATGAGAGGTTAGACTGTGAGCCCACTAAAGGGTAGTAAGTTATTTCCAGACCCAGCACAGAGCGTCTGGAGGGCCTGACCATGTGACGAATCTAATAACCCTCGGGGAAGGAATTTAGGGAAAAAGAATGAGAAGCATCACCTCTACCACACTCCCAGCCCTAGGTCTTTGTCCTCACAGTTCAAAGATTAAACAGGTTGTTTTGACATGGGTTCTCCCAGACCTGATGAGTACAAGTGCAAGTTCAAGTGCAAGAAGTTTTTGTGGGAGGCGACCCCAGGAAGCACCCATAGGTAACTGAGAAGTGAGACGGAGAAAAGAAGATAGTGAATACACAGTGTGTTTTCAAATAAGTCACCACTGTGGGCAACTGCAGCTCAGTCCTCTGGGGAACTCTGAGAGATGGTGTAGAACGTGCCTCAGAGCTCTCTCATCCAAGGTGCAAGGAAGTGAGGCCACTGGCCACCAACGTCCCGTCCATCATTGATTGAGTACTACTTCAGAGGCAATGATTCGCTGGCACTTCTGGCTTTCCCTGTGTGCAAGGCCCAGCGCGGTCCATCAGTCAGAAAAAAGAAAAAGCCCTAGGCAGAGTCACAGGAGTTGGCAGTAAGCAGCCATCAGAATGAGAGGTGAGGGCTGAAGGAATCTAGCAGGGCGCCAACACGGTCTGCTGTACAGAAGGAGAAAAGCTAAGATAAAGGTTAGCACAGAGTTCTAGAAAACTCGGAGGCGGGAGGTGGCAGGCAAGGAATCAGATTCCACTTCACAGAGAAGATGACGTGTCCACTGATTATCAAAGAAAGAGCAGAAATGAGCCAGTGAAATGTTCCAGAAGAAAAGAGTAGTATACACATTGGCCTAAAGAATGAGAAAGCCTGGCAAGTTGGGGGACAGCCAGTAGTTCAGTGTGACTGGACTGGGGTGGAATGTGGGGAAGGCAGGGAGGGACATGTCAAGTGGACAGAAGCGTATCGAGAAGGGCCTTGATTTTAATACTGTAATTCCCCTGGATTTGTGCAGCAACGTGTGGGAGAAAAGACTAATGTTTGGGAATACAGTTTGTGCACTCAGACCTGGACCCTAATTCTAGGCTCCAGCACTTTCTAGCTGTTGCTACCCAGAGCAAGTTGCTAATCCTCAGTAAAATAGTAGGAAAATAACTCTCATAGAGTCACTGTGAAGATTAAATAAGATGATTCATATAAAATCTTAGCATAGGGCCTGACATAGAGCAGAACTGAATAAATGTTAACTAAAAATAAAATAAATCTACTCGCTAGATGACAGATGTGTTACTGCAGTGAAATGGGAAAACGATGGTCTTTTCAGGACATGGCAATGGATTAATTGTGCATCCACATGGAAAAAAATGCATCTTGACTCCTACCTCATACTATTTGTAAATATCAATTCCATGTGAATCATGGATCTAAATGACAAAGGCAAAACAAAAAAACCTTCTAGAACATAAAAGAATATCCTCATGACCTTGGGGTCAGTGAAGAATTTAAGAACAAACAGAACAGAGCACAAAGACCACTAACGATAAAGAAAAGGATCCATAAACTGGACTACATAAAAATAAGAACTTCTGCTCACCAAGAGGTAACACTGAGTGAAAAGGCACACAACAGAGAAGGTAATTGCAATATCTATAGCTCACAAATAACTCATATACATAATATATAAAGAACTCCTACAAGACAAGAAAAAAACATACAAAGAACCTTACTGAAAAGTGAGTAAAGGCCTCAAACAGGTAATTCACAAAAGAGAATATTCAAGTGGTCAAAAATCTATATGAAAAGGTGTTCAATCTCACAAGCCATCAGCAAAATGCAAATTAAAACCACAATGAGATTTTTATTAGCTACCCACAGAGTAGCTACAATTAAAAGACCATACCATACCTGTTCACTCTTCGTCCCCTCTTATGTGGCCTTCCTCTCCACCCCTCCACTTAAACAGCACTTAGCAGGGCCACTCATTGCTAACAACGTACCAAGCTCAATGGCCTTGCCTCAGCGCTCATCTTCCTCTCAGAAGCATTTGACCAAAATGATTCCTCCTCCATTCCTGAGACACCTTCTCCTGGCTTCCATCATACCATGCTCTCCTGATTTCCCTTCTAGCTTGCTCACTGCTCTTTCTCAGTCTTTCTTCTCCTCTACTAAAATTCCGAAGTTGGACTGCCCTAGGCTAAGTCATGGTCCCATTTTCTTTACTCTCTACATGGTCCCGAGCTCCAGGGCTTCGCATATCGTCTCTACCCTTACATCTCACATCTACATCTCCAGCCTGGACCTCTCTCTTGAGTTCTGAACTCACACGTCTAATTGTCTAAGACACAAGCAGCTCAAGTTAACATGGCACAAACAGAAAAGCATTGATTCCATCCCCGCCCCCAAAGATAAAAGATCCACTCTTCCACGAACCTTACCCATTTCTGGAAATGGACCTTCTATGAGCTGTTTAAGCCAAAAACAACAACAACACTGGGAGTCATCCATAATTAGTATTATTATTTGCTCTTATACCCTGTACCCAAACCAATTGGTAAGTCCCGTCAATTCTATTTCCAAAATGAATTCAGAATCCAAGCACTGTTCACTGTCACCCTAGTCTCAGCCATGGTCACCACTCACACTGTCTAACTGGTCTACCAGCTCCGGACTTGCCTCCGGAGTGACTTTGCTCAAGTGTGTGTCAGATGATGTCACCCCTGCAAAAACCACTCCAGCCTGTCTCAAGGCAACAGGAAGCAGCTGTCCAAGGATGAAGCAGCATGGAGAATGGTGACCCGGGTGGGAAGGCTATACAGGGGGTATAGAGGTACCCAGACACATTCAAAGGGAGAGAAAAGAGAACTTCGGTCACTTCCAGGCTCCCTCTCCTTTTGAAACTCCCCTAGGCCTTGAGCAATGCTAAAGGGAGATGCATGAGGTAGCAGATGCCACTGGTACTCCACCCACACACAGCCCCTCTCCCCTCCCCAGGCAACCCCTGCAGACATTCCCGTACACACCATAGGCTTTTGGCATCTCTCTACCTGGCCCCGGGAGCCTGCTGAGCCCACACCGGGGGCAGGCCCCAGGAGCCAGGGAGTTCATACTCCGGGTGCTCTCCATCAGTGAGGGATGGAAGTTGGTGGAGAAATACTGTAGCTTCCTCACTCCTCAGTGGGACACTTCTGAGGTGTGTGATGGATTGAACCCCAGTTGCCCACCTCCCCACTGCCTCCCTGTGCTTCCTGGGATCCCCTCTCAAATAAACTCCTTGCACAGAAATCCTTGCCTCCGTCTCTGCACACTGGGAAGCCCAAATTAAGACACATAATACTGTGCTTTTCCTCCCAAACGTAATGCCTTTTATGACATCAAACAGGAACAATGCCATCCTAAATTTATCTGGACAAGTGGAGAGGTGTGTGCACAAAGCATGGAGATACCGTTTTAGAAAAATGTAAAAATAATAGATTTTAAGTCTATCCCTTGTATTATATGAGCCCCATCTTCATTTATTTATTCATGTATAAATATGCACAAATAGACTATATGTTCATCAATCGTATGCACACACCAAAAATCCCTTCTTTTCTCCATTCACCATTAGTTTGTACTCCAAACAGTGAAAAGGATTATATTGAATTCTGGGTACATAACTACCCACTCCTGCTTCTAAAGAAAAAGGGGAGAAGAGAACTCATTCTGCTCCATCGCTGAGTTTCACTTGTGAGAAATCTAATTTAAGGTGCAGTGGGTCACACACACACACACACACACACACACACACACATACGGGAAATGTATGCACCACTCAACAGTCTGCAAAACTTCCCTCCACTTCTTTTGAAGTGAAATCACCACTCACCCTGACCACACTCCCCAGATATCAGCGCTGTTGAAAGTGAAGGGCCGGTCCCTGCTGTGTGGTTTGAGGTAAAAAGGAGGCAGGATTAAAGCGCTCATTTCAAGTCCCCAAAGTAAAATACGACTTGGCCTACGGCAGTCCTAATTCTTTCCAGAACTCATCCCCGGAATTGCCCTTTTAAACAACCAGTCATTAACCCAACTCCGGGTCTTTTATAGCTGCGAAAACCGATCGCGCACATCATTTATTCATTACGCTTATTATTATTGTTATTGCAGAAAAGCAGCGAATTCCCGGGGCGGGGTTCAGAGGGGTTTTTTTGGGGGGTAGGGGTAGTGTGCGAACGGGGCGGGGGGGTCGGTTAGGAGGCTGTGCTGGGTTGCGGGACTGAGGTGCCCGGAAGTCCCCGGGGAAGGATGCCGTGAGGGCGCCCCGCGCCCCCCCCCCCCCCGCGCGCTCCGCGGCCACCGCCACCGGCGCAGCTGCTGCAGCAACCGGGGAAGCTTCTTATGTAAGTCAGAGCCGCTGACATCACCTTCGCTGCAAGCGTCGCAGCCGCTGGACTAGGCGCCAAAGGACCGGCGTGCTGGCTTACGGCCCCCGCCCACCGTCCGCTTGTTCCTAAATGACTCCAACGCCTCCCGATTTAGCCAACCGTGCGCCAGGGGACTCTCCTGAGCGCCAGAATGACATTTACTGGGAGCCCTGGGATGTCGCAAGAGTGAAGTTAACGGGCAGCAAAGGTGCCCAGGGGTCTTGTACACACGGCTGAATTTGGGCGACAGTCCACGTTGGGGGAAAGGGAGGGGGGCGGAACCCCTCCGAGATTCTCGGAGGGCAGATGGCACAGAGAGCCATTTAGCAGGAACCCTGTTCTGTTCAGGGCAGAAGAGATGCCCAGGGGGTCTCATCGATCTCCCCGGGGCCCGGGACACTCCTCCATCCACGCCTCTCCCAGGCCAGAAGGCTGGAGCAGAGCGCTTCGGAGTTCACTCCGGGAGGCGAATGGCGCCACGCTACGTCGCACACAAACGCAAGGCACAAGTTCGGGGCTTGGTGCAGCCCGTGAGGTCACAGTAAGAGGGACAAAACCGCCACGGCGTTGCAGAAGCCCTAAGAGGACACTCACTGCTCCTCGAGCGGCCCAAGCACGCACTGGGGTGGGGGTGGGGGGGACTACATGGCTCCGGGATGGGCTGCTGGAAACCACAGAACTTGCACCAACCTCCAGCCCCGCCGGGGAGGCACGGAGAAATCGAGCCCCAGAGGTGAATGACAGGCCCCTCTGTCTCCTGTGTCCCCATAAATGCTCCCTCTCAGCCCACGGCTGCCTTCGAGTCCCGAGACTGCCCCTTTAACTTTCTCCCCTCCGCGTCTGCGTCCCTGCCTGGGGTGGGTCTCAGGGGAGGCAAGCGTAAGGTGCAAAGCTGCAGCAGGCGCGGCGCCGGGATTGCGGCGACCGCGGAGGGCGCGAGGGTGCGGCGCCGACGCGGAGCGCCGGGCGGGCGGACGGCGCGGGTACTCACGCACTGCCTCCTGCTTGGGGTCCAGCGTGCCGAGCACGCGCTGCACGCCGCCGAGCTTGCCCTGCAGCGCCCAGACGCGACGGTGAGTGAGCTGGATGTCGCTCTCGAGCTCCTGGAAGAGGCTGCACGCGTGCCGGGCCACGTCCGAGAGCTGCCGGAGGACGCGGGCCAGCGCCGCGTTGCTGACCGCGCACAGGTCCAGCATGAGCAACACGGCCGCGGCCGCCGCCGAGGACGCCTCGCCGGCCGCTGACGCCGCCTCCAAGACCCCTGCCGCGCTCTCCTCGCCCGCCGCGGGCGCCTCTCCGTGCGGCGGCAGCGCCTGGTCGGTCGGCGCGGGCAGCGCGCGTGGCGCGCGGGGAGGATCCTCCGGCCCCGGCGCCACGGCCTCGTCCCGTCGGCCGGGCAGCTGCAGGGGCGGCGGCGGCGGTTCAGCGCTGCCTCTGTTCGCGTCCTCCGCCGGTTCAGGCGCCGGGCGTCGCTGCCGGCACAGCCACTGCGGCTCCACGATCCGCTTGGCGAAAGGCATCCCGCGCAGCCGGGCCGCGACTTTCTGGTCTCCTCAAAGCGCCCCGGGCGAGCGGGGAAACGGGCGCACCCACCTGGGTGGAGAGGGGTTAGGAGTCGGGCAAAGGCGCGTTCTGGGAGTCCGGATACGCAGGGGGCTCCTCGCTCACCTGGCCTCCTCCTCGTCCCCGCCCTCCCCCTAGCAAATCAGTCCAGCCGCTCCTCCTCCGCGTGCACCGTTCCCTGAGGAGGATGACAAGCGCGGGGCACAGAAATCCCGGGGCGCGCCTTGGCTCTCCTCACTTGCTTCCAACCCGGGTCGGCTGGCTCAGCTCCATCATTCCTGCGCTCGCCGCCGCCGCCCCGGCCGCTGCCGCCGCCACCGCCTATATAAATGGGCGTGTGTGTGTGTGTGTGTGTGTGTGTGTGTGCACCCGCGCGCGCACCCGCGCGCGTGTGTGTCTGGGTGGGTGGGTGGGTGTGTGTGCGCGCGCCTCAGTTTGAAAGTACCCCGGCGCAGGCCTCTCCCCGCGCGCCCCTCGGCCGCTCCGGGGAGCAATTGCGCCCGGGATCTCTCTCCCTCTCTGGGCTGGGAGGAGGTTTCGGAAAGGCGCTTTGAAAACCCGGAGAGAGGAATCCGCCTCCAGCCCAGGCGCAGGAGGCGGCGGGGCGGACGCAGGGCAGGGGAGGGGAGGGGTGGGGGGAAAGGCCCGGGCGAGCGGGACGCAGCGCCCTGTGCGGCCGCTGGGAGTCACTGGTGGCCTCGCCTCTCCAGCCTTGTTCTGATGCAAAGACACTTCCTCGCATCCGAGGGGTGAGGATTGAGACTGTCAGCGCGGTGAGGGCGGGGAGTCCTCAAGTTGGGGTTGCCGGTGTGGGTGGCGAGTGCAGAGGCAGGAGGGTGGGGTATTGGGGATGCGTGTTGACGTGTTGGTGCAAGTTGCTTCGCCGAATTCCAGCTCTGAGCAAGTCCTTTGGGTTCTTAGCTGGGAAAACTGGGCTGCCCCTTAGAGTGCCCTGGGCTCTGTGAGCGCTGTGACACAGCTGGGGAGGGTGAGGGGGCGTGGGCGCATCTTGGGGTGGCCAGAGTGGGCAGGACGCTATTTATACCCCTTCCCGGGCATCCCTCGGCCGCTGCGCTGGGCCAGGTCTCTATAGTACATCATGAATGAGACCCAAACCACCCATGAGCAAAACCCCCAGAAAACTGCTTGCAAAACTCATTGACGCGTTAGGTAGGATAAGCCATATTACCTCCCTGTCACCCTGCCCTGCTGATCAGACACGGGAATGTTAAAGTTCTCCGTCAGAGAGCTGATGATTCACAGAATAAAGGAAGATTTTCCCCTTTGGTTAACTGAAAGGTATAAGTTCTAAAAAGGCATGTACACTATTTCGATTGCAACAGTCGAAGGCTGGATGCTGTCAGCCTAAAACCTAAAAAAGAGTTTGAGAAATGTTAATAAAATGCATGCTTTCATCCCTCCAAAAAGAATACTGTAAAAATATTTTTTATTTTAAAGCCACAAGCCAGATCTTGGGAATGCAGACTTCATTTCATGTGTCTAAAGAGAACATGGAAAAAATATGTTTTATGGCAACAATAAAGCCCTGCAGACCAGTGGTGGGGCCCGACACTCGGCACTCTGGACTGGCCCATACTTCAGTTATAAAGGCTTCAACAGACGCCCCTCTCCTATTCTACCTCAAAAAATAACATTTTGGGGGAGGGAGTGTCCTTGTTCATAAAAGATCCAGGCTGGGGATTTGGGGATAAAAGGTCATGATGTCTGCAAGGTACACATAAGTGTTTCAGTAGCAACAAGAAGAATGATGATAATAATGTATCTGGACAAAGAGGGAGACAAAAGAAAATAGGACAAAATAAGCAAACAGTGAGTCTAGGTAAAGGGCATATTGGGATTCATCATACATTTCTTGCAACTTGAAATTTGGGTTTGTTTCCAAATAAAAAGTGGGAAAAAAAAAGAATATTTTGGGAAAGGGTCTTTTGGGAGTTGTTTTTTCATCTCACAAATCTAAAGAGCTTAGAGCTGGCTGTTTTCAAATCTAGCTTGACTTTTTTAATATGTTCACAATTCTGAACATGAGTCCTGCTAGATAGCCAAGCCACGCGTTCCTTCCTAAACACACTGAGGCAGGAAGAACAATGAAGGGTATTTAAAGGCCTCCAGTTAGGGGCCCTTGTGGCAAGTCTGCCCCACTGCTCACTGCCCCTCCCCCGGCACTGCCCTAGCCCCAGCATCCAGGGGTCCTCTCCACCAGACAGAGGTGATTGAAGGGGGGGACGGGAAAATTCCATGGGACGGGGAGCCCTCCTCTGGGCCCAGGAGGGGTAGGATTCCAGGGGGTAGTTAAGTTCTAGAACACGCTAGCTACCTTGGTGTCTGCCCCAAAATGGCCAGCAGAGACTCAAGTCAAGATCTCAAAACGATTCAAAGTACAGTTCAGCGGTGTAAAAAGAGAAACTCTTTGTAATCTCCTGGCCTCCTGGTCATGTGCTCATAAAGCCATGTGGGCAAAATAAAAAGCTTTGATTGTGGCGTTTGATCTCCTTCGTTCTCACTGCCCCTGGGCCCTCTTTGGTAGCCGGCAGGGACCTCTCCAAGGTCACTTCAGTATTTTATGTTTGATGACTTTGAAGGACAGCTTTCCTTTCAAAGTCACCAAAAATAAAACTAATACTAATTAAAATATGCATTAACACGGTGGGCTGATGTGTTTCTCGGCCCACTGGAAGGTGTGAATAAAGGCACTTTTAGAGAAGTGATCGTTAAACATCCGAGACGCTAAAAAACTGCGCTAGCCTTGCAAGGGCAGCTTCAGACCACCTGGGGGCCTCACTGTGCCCCTCCCACTTCAAGCTCCACCCTCACCCCACGCCCACAGCTTCAGTTTGGCTGCTACTTTATAGACCCGAAACATTTGAATCAGGTCATGGTGATGGGGTGCCCGAATATTCTTCGTGCTAATGAATTTTCCATACATCCAGGAGCTGTGTCGCTCTTACTCAAATCTCGGATTGCCCCATTTGACTCCGAGTTTTCCCACAAAAAGCTCTGATGAAATCGAGGTTGACGTCTGAAGCTAGACTGTTACATCTACTTATGTGTGTGTTGATCTCTCGAGATCACATACCCACCCCCGACATGTACACATATTTATCACCATGAGCTTACAGCCAAAAGGGAAAAGAAAGGCAGCATTTAAAAATGACCCCACTGCCTAATTCCAGGCAGTCATTCATGCAGCTCAAAGGCCAGCACAATTCTCCCATAAACTCGAATGTTCGGTCAGTATATACCCTTTGCCATTGTAAAACGAACGAAGTATCCTGTGTCACCACGCCCCACAATTACACTCCTGCCTGCTGCAGCCCAGCGGGGACAAGGTCTTTGTTGAAGGAAAGGACTGGCATTGAGAAGCCACACAGCCACTCCACCCTCAGCCTGGCTAGGCTCCGGCTAGCACAGAACCCTCGTCAAGCAGCCTCTGGAACCTCACAAGCAACAAAGCAAGAGATTCCTGAAAGATCCTTCACCAAAAATGTCTGTTCTGTTTCAAATATTCCAGCATAGACACTGCACCACCATTATTTATACTTGAAAAATATTTCTTTTGTCCAAGAAATTCCAGGAGACACATGGGCTTGTTAGCATAATCGTGTAATTACAGTGGCTGGAGTCTCCCTTCCTTCACCCAATCGCACCTATTCCTCACTGAATCACTTTAATTCGCTCCGAAAAGCCCTGCCGCTAAGTAAGAAGCTGTTAAATAAAAAACATTTTCAGTAATTTCATTGGGCAAAATGATGAGCCTCCCATCCCAACCCAAGTTACCCAAACCATTTCGCAGATAGAAAAACCTATCAAGTTTACATAAGGAAAAAAGCAACCATTTGAAAGTGAATGAATGTAAACCATAGAACATAACGTGGAAATATCTTGTAATGGAGGTGCCTTACACTTGCTACAGGCAGAAGCACAGATTTCAGAGTCTGTAGCAAGGGCTGGAGAAGAAAGGAGAGGTTGCCATTCTTGGGAAACGACTGGAGAGTCATATGGTTCACATTCAAGCAGAACGCTTTTTGGAGCTCATCATTATCCTATACTCAAACTGTACCCTCAAATAAAGTTAGAGCACAGAGAAACACCTTGAGGGCAAAATAAAAGCTGCAGATGAGAGAGCCGTGAAACATATGGGAAGAAGACACACGCACAACCAACAGAAAGGCTGCAGAAGATGTTACTGGCCCCTCTCTCCTCCACAGCAGTGCTCCCAGGGAGGTTCTCCCCAGTGTTACGTTAGTTGCTGAGCTCTGAGATTCACCGGCTCCCTCTCTCCTTTAGCTGTGCTGGGGCCCAGGAGGAAGCCGGCAGCCCATGCTTCTATGCCATACTGTTGGCGGGGGGGGAGCATGCTTTCTCCCAGATCTGTGGTTCGCAGCATGAACGTTATGTCCAAAGCCTTCATGGCTTAGTTTTTGAAACTCAAAAGTCCAAGTTCTTCTAGTTCAAGAACCTTAAATTTGGTCTTGTGTACCCATGTTCCCAGGAACCACCAGGGGAAAAAATTCACTAAATATCAAAATGGGAAGCCACCATACAAATAAGTTCAGGTACCTGCCTGTTGACAACTATCAAGTGTATAGTTTCCGGGGGGGGGTGGGGGGAAAGACTATATACCACTACAAAAGGGTTTCCTTTGTTTTAGTTTGTGCTTTTCTTCCTCAAAAATCCTCATCTAGTCTATTAAGTATGCAGGACAGAGGTTTTTCTCTGCATTTTACTGGCAGGGAAACATGGGGAGAAAAACAATGATGCTATTAAATGGTTTTCCCAAAATGCCAAAGACAGCAAATCCAAAGATTGTTCCAACCAGCCTTTTTATCTTCCCTGCAAAGAACTGTTGATTACTCACATTGTTTCCAATGGGAGAGATTTTGACTTCTTTCTTATCTTCAAAAATCCTAGCCTCACATTTTACAACTGAATATAATTTTAAACATGCCAAATCTGGATCTAGTCAGAACTGCAAATACATCAAAATAACGGACAGAGTTAAAGCAGATGGAGCAAACAACAAGGGAGTTTCATTCACTTATTCGTTCCTCTGGTTATGCAACAAACATTTACCGGAAGCTTTATTTACCGAGTGCAAACATTTATTGGGTGCTCATGCCTCTGTTTGCTGCCAGGGATATAAAAGGAAAGAAGACACAAACATCGCTTTCAAAGGGTGGAGTCTAGTAGGGTAGATAGACATGTAAACAAACAATGGTGGGGCAATGCCGGCAAGCTGTAATAGAGATAGGAATTAAGTGCTGCCCAGAATCCCGGAGCGATTAACACTGTCTGGGGGGAATACAGACTGGAGCAGGGATTCTAAAAGCAACATGGGTTTCAGAGCTGCTTCTTACAGCTTAGAAGCGGAAAGACTGAAGCTGAGACCAAGCAACACCACATGGTTCAAAGCAAAACAGGGTGGCCAAAACTGAGACCCTCCAACCAGCTGCAAGAGAAGATGAGCTTTTGACTAGTATCATTAAAGGGCATTTCCAACAAATCTTTTCCAAATCCTGCAAACCAGTTGGTAGGAGAAAGAATGTGGAAATTATGTTTTGTTTTTTTTTTTAAGCTGACATGAAATGTTCACTCTTTGGCAGGGCTCGGTTTAGAAAGAGGAAGTGGATTTTTAATATATTTACTATAAAGCAAAGTCTTCGATTGGGTAAAATGAACCACAGTCTCTGGAGCACATGGCGCTAATAAAGTGAAACAGCCATTCCCCAAGGGTTCATAAGCTTCCCGCCTCCCCACTCCCTGCACCTCCTTTTTTTTTTTTTTAACTGTTCAGAATTTGTTCTCCAAGCACCCTTCTGTGATGAAAACACCCAGTGCTGGCCTTGACCCAGAGGAAGTGCTTTGGACTGTGGTGGTCCTGAAATAAATCAGCTCTTTTTGAGAGGAACTTGAGGGAGTGAAATCTACAACTCACATTATCAGTCTGGGATTGAGTCCTTGTGAACGGCAGAGGCAGCAAACTTCAAACTTTATCAAGATCGTCGTGCTCATTAAGGAAGTGAAATGAAGCCAGATTTGAAGGAAAGCACTGGAGTAATTACAGAGTTATGAAGATTTAAAAGCTATGTGCCTGGGCACGCAGAGCGCAACATGTTTCCTTTGGGTTCAGAGACACCACAATTACAGGGCTTAGGGGTAGCAGAGCACCGAATTAGAACTCCCCATTAGTTTGATTAATCACCGATGTTAAGTGCAGGCCCTGGAAATGGCTATGGCTCAGCCTGATTTGTGTCTCTTCCTCGCCTCCCCCTCCCCATTTTCCCCTCTATTTCCTTTACGAGATCAGGGGGTCAGGGAAGAATACGAACCTTGTATAAATGATAAGAAACTGGGTGCAAGCAAGTTAAAACTTCCTGAAGCTTAATGATTTCCCTACATCGGGGTTGGCTTTGCCAAGACTTGTATAATAGTGTGGTCTTTCTGCCTCCCAGGCTGTTAAATGGTAATGGTACAGCAGTGACATGTTGGTAAATCTAATACGAAAACCAGAGCATAAAGTATTTTATGTGGGTGTAGAACAAGTTAACATCCCCATAGGAAGCTCATCGAGATAATAATATATGATACTGCATTCGACGGGCTACAACAAACAAACAAAAAGCCCCAATATCTAGCCAATTAGCAATGATGGGCGAGAACCTGGCTCTTTGGAAGGAACTGTTACACCCTTCAGATAAAACTGGCTTATAAATCTACTTGCAGAAATGGTGTCTTGCCTGGCAAAATGATGCTGCTGGCGTGAGGTAGGTATTTTGGGGTCAGGATATTTGACTTGGTGCCTCCACATCAATATAACCAAAAAGTACAGCCAATTTTTTTATGAATGGGGAACACAAAGGCTCAAAAAGGTCACTGCACTAATTCAAACCCAGCACGACCACTCAGAGAAGGAACCCTGTAAGGAAAAATCCAGAATTCCTGGCACAAAGGTACTTCACTGGACAGGCCAGCCTTTAAATTGTGAACCAAAATGACCCTTGGTGGGAAAGGTGATTTTGTCAGCGGGAGATTTTTAAATCAAAAATGTCACTGAAATTTACTTCCGTGGCCCTTTTCATATTTGTGCGTGAACTACAGGGCTCCTGGGATCAAACAGGAGACAACCGACCAGCCATGCCTCTTAAATTATTTTTCCGGAGGTGTTTTCTTTCTCCACCTCAATTGTAAAGATCCAGGAATAACAGCCCAGTGAACAAAGTAGACATTTTTATTTCTCATCCTGTCTCAGTGGTCTCATAGTGGGTTCAATAAGAATCTGGAAATAATGAAAGCTTCTCCGTGGAGAAACACAAGACTCACCATAAGAAACGGCAGCTCCTAGGAGTCTCCTATAGTAACGGCAACAGCAGCAGAAACACTGCAGCAGTCCGAATTTCCTCCTTAAAAGAAAAAGAAGAATTTTAAAGGTGATCATTATCCACACTCACTAGTGTACAGACAGAATATCAGGCCACCAAGACAAAAATAAAACAGTTGTCCAAGAATTCTGTTGGGAAAAAAAAAAAGTGGTAAGCAAGAGTGCCTGGATTATAGGCTCATTTTGATTTGTTTTGAAACATGTTTCAAGTATTTCCTATGGACTTTGGGAAGAACTTCAGCCCTGGTTACTAGGAAAGTCAAAATAAAAGGATGGGGAAGGAGCAAAAGAGAAAAAAGGGATTTGAGGTTTTTAAATTATTTTCCATTTTTATTTGAATTTTGCCTTTATTTGCTCTTGAGAAAGTGTTCATTTTTAACCACTCACAGCCTTGCTCAGTTTTGCTACAGTGACAGACACTGTCATCAGCCTCCCCACCAACCCCTTCTCCTTTTCTAACAGAATCTCAATTTTGTTCTGGGTGGCAATGGCCCAAGCCAATCTCCTACCCATCCTAGACTCCCTTGCATTCAGGATTGGCCAGATGATGCAGCTCTGGATAGGCTTCCTCCTTCTTCTTTGGCCCTGGAGAATGGACTCGAGGGTGACAGAGAAGGGCTGTCCTGCGACTGTGACATACATGAGGATGAAAGCAAAGGGATAAGGCTCTTGGAATGTAAATGATGGAGCAGAGTGCTGCCCCAGACCTGGCCTCCCACACTCCAGAGTTCTTGTATTGTGAAAAAAATAACCCTGTATTCGGGTCAGCTACTACACATGGTCAGATGCAGTTCTGACCGATTGGATTACCACTTCCTTACAAAGCATTGCTCTAACATTCAGAATACCAGGGCTCAGGATCTTCCTCATTCATTCATTCCACAGGTGTCATTCAAAATACTGTACCTACTACGTGTCTGTGACTCTTCTAGGAACCAAGGAATCATCTTCGAATGAAACAAAACAAAGACCTGCCCTCAAGGTGTTTCCCTTCCAGTTAAACAGCATTAAATAATCATTGTCCAATAACAAAAGTTTATGTATTCAAAAGGTGGTTCTAGTCCAGTTCTAAGATAAAGAAGTACTAGGGATGTGATGTACAACCTGACAAATATAATTAACACTGCTGTATGTTATATATGAAAGTTAAGAGAGTAAATCCTAAGAGTTCTCATCACAAGAAAAAAACGTTTTTTCTATTTCTTTAATTTTGTAGCTATATGAGATGATGGATGTTCACTAAACTTATTGTGATAATCATTTCATGATGGATGTCAGTCAAATTATGATGCTGTACACCTTAAACATATACAGTGCTATATGTCAATTATACCTCAATAAAACTGGAAGGAAAGAAGATGACTCTACTGGGTTCATATACTTAAAATAATAAAAAGAAGTGATGTCTGTAGCAGATGATGCTGAGTTCCTTCCAGAATTCCCTCACCTGGCTGGAGCACTCAGCCCCACACTGCTGTGGATGTTGCCTGCAATCTGCTCCAGAGGATTTCCTGTATCTCACCAGAGCTACCGGGGAAGTTACATCCCTCCAGAAGGGCAGCCCATGGCCAATGACTCATTGGTACAGTGTGGAACACACTCTGTGCCAGTATCCACACCCCAGAGCTCTTTGTAGGATCAGGCTGAGGCTGCCTTGTCCTGAATCCACATCTTTGCTTAGCTCCTTCCCCTGCCAACCCTGCTTCCCTCACACCTCAACTCTGCTCTCCCTCACTACATCATCTGCACCAAACACTCTCCACCTCAGGCTCTGCTGTTGAGAACCCCACCTAAGACAGGGTCTGCCTCCAGTTTTCTTTAATTAATAAAGAGTATAATGTTTTCATTTCCCCCATTTGAACAAACTGTCTGAAAACTTTCTTGTTTGAATTAAGGTTCACAGATATTAGAGGGGCTGACTTATAACTCAGTTTATTATTATTCAGCTAAATACAGCTAGCCACCATGTTGGTTCTGACCAGTACAACATCCTAATTGTTCTAACAATAGCAAACCATTTAAGTTTCACCTTCAATTGACCACCAGATAAGAAAAGATGCATAAAGCTTCTTAATGTTGAAATAGAATTTCATGAGAAGTATAAAAACAAGAAAAGTTATGAAAATTTCCTCTAGACCAGTATTCAACTGATCCAAATCTTATGCACACATCAGGATGTTGCTGGTACCTCAAAAAATAATAAAGCATCATGATGATTATATCCATTTTGCATTTGCATTTATTGAGAATAAACAGTATGCACACTGTGATTTGTTATACTCATAAATAATAGCACCAAAACTTTCATATTATGTTTTAGTCTGCTCAGGCTGCCATAACAAAATCCTATAGACGGGGAGACTTAAACAATAGTAATTTATTTCTCACAGTTCTGGAGGTTGGGAGTCTGAAAGGGTGCCTGCATGGTTGGGTTCTGGTGAGGACCCTTCTCCTGGCTTGTAGGCTGCCTTTTTGCTGTGTCCTCACATGGTGGAGAGAAAGGGCTTTGGTCTCCTTCTCTTCCTATAAGGACACTAATCCCCTCATGGGGGCTCCACCCTCATGACTTCATGTAAACCTAATCACTTCCCAAAGACCTCACCTCCAATATTATTTTTAAAACCCCCCTGGGACTGCCCTGGCAGTTCAGTGGTTAAGACTCCATGCTTCCAATTCAGGGGGCACAGGTTCAATCCCTGGTAGGGAAACTGAGGTCCCACATGCTGTGCGGTGCAGCCAAAAGTAAAAAAGCAAAAAAAAAAACCCCAACAAATATGTCACAAATAAAAAGCACAAAATGAAAGAATTATTAAAATCATGTCATGAAAATAGTTTTTGTCTATTTTGATGCTTGACCATTAAATTTTCACTAAACTTTAATATACATTCAGTCTAAAACCACATATGAAACAATATATCAATTTAAAATGAATTTGTTGACATTCTTATATAAGCAACTTAGGGTAAATAAAATTGTGTCACTTGTTAAATAGAAAAATATCAAAATTTATCTTTATAGATTTTGAATAGTGTTAAAATTGCTTTAAAATAAATTTCCTAGTATAACTTTTAATTATCTGTTAATCCAAAATTAAACAGTATTTGCTTAAAATCAGATATTTTATCATCCACTATATAAAAAAGATAAAATGATTTTTTAACATTTTAAGGGACTGAAAAGATGGCAGGTCACTTTCAAAGGGGTTCAAGTGTCCATAAAATGGAAATGCTGAAATAGTTGCTCTCTGGAGTTGCATATGCTCTGAATAACTATGATTGTCCTGTCATAAGTTGAATTGGGAGCTGTAGCATGCCTGGGGACCTTTATTTATCTGCCATTATATTAGTAGGTAGTAAGATAACAGTACTTAGGTAGCCCTAGAACGTGTCTTGTCGTACTGTATTTTTTGAAACAAGAATACTAGACTTACTCAAGGAAAAAAGTACACTAGGCTGTGAAATGAACCAAACAATACAAGTCTCTTGACTGGAGAAACCCTGAACTGAGTTTATGGATTCTCCAGCCCTAGAGATATTTTAGAACGTCTCCAAACTCAACATCTTGGTGTTTAAACATTCAAATACCTAGAGGGAAGAAAATGAACTAAATGACCCTTTCAATTCTAAGATCACACGTTTCCAACCACTGATGCTCAATATTAATCCAAGCCAAGCTCCTGCATGCTGCTTGATTATCTTCCATGTTAAAATACATGAAATGCACATTGGAGACAGTGTCTAGACCACAAGCACAGAGCAATGCGTACAGTGAAGATAACCAGAGAAAACTGTGATCTGGAAGATAAGAAAAGATACCCAAATCAAGTTTCCATTTGGACCAACTAACTCATCAGCTTTACAACAACTGGTGTGGTTTTTCCCACCAAAAACACAGGATTCCATCTTATTAAAGCTTATTAATAAGCCCATCTTATTAAGCCTTATTAAATCTGTATGACCTTTCTTCCTCCTTAGTCTCTTTCTCCCACAAATGTCAACTGAGTGGCTAAAACCTAGAACTAACTGACAGGTCTGCCCATGCACCGCCATGGCTCTGCAAAATACCCCCTGGGCAATTCTTTGTAAATACAGGTACTGATCTATTTTAAAGATAGTATTTTGATTAAACACTATATTGAGTTAGAATACCTAACTTAAGTACTTTATATGAGTTCTTTGTATATTAATGTTGACATCTATTTATTATATATGTTGCAAATAGACAAAAGCAAATCCAATCCTGTGCTACTGAAGGGTGGTTTACTTTCCTCTTTCCTCACATTTTAAGACATCCTATAATGGATTTAAGAAGTTGTCCTTGTAAAGAGTTCAAATGGTATGAAGTTAGCCCCCCATGGTTAGGGTAGCATCCAAATGGTGGAGCCTGGGACTCAGAATCTCTTTTAGCACAGCACTCTCTCTCAGTGATTTCAATGACATTCCCTGGGCAAGCTACTCATCCTTTCTTTTCTTGCTTCTCTTTCAAGCCATAATTCCTATCTTTACATATGGCAGTTCCGAAACCAAGCCTCAACCAAGGGGCTTGGCGATTTGGGGATGAAATGAACCACCAAGTACTGCAGTCTCCAGCATGAAGCAAATGCATGGAGAAGCAAATGACTCCTATAGCCTTTTCTCCATCACTGTCTAAAATGGTTTCCTTGGTAAACACAACTGGAGGTTTGTCCATTTCAAATGATGCAAACCAAAGAATCCTCCCTAAACCTCTGGAGTTACTCTTCTGTGGTCTAAGAGGATCATTAGGCAATGGCTTTCCAGTAACCAGTCCCAAATACATTCCCATTACTTACTTTCTTCCAGTGCCTCCACCCACCTTACACAACCATTTCTCTGCCTTCAGGGGATACTTCTGAAAATGAACACGTGCTGGTTCTTACCATGGGGTGGTCCCAACCCAACACGAGGACGTGCTCCCCTCCTCCCACAGCTGCCACTATTTCTGCACATATGAATTCAGTAAGGTTTTTTTATTTTTCTCAATAATTTTCTATTAGATGCAGTATGAGCACTAGGGGGTTACCTTGGGCCTACTTCAAGATTTAATGTGGTTCTCAACCTTGTCTGCACATTGGAATCACCTGGAAAGCTTTAAAAAGGATTGATACCTGGCTTCCTATCACCAACCCCACCAAGAAGGTCTGGTTTAATTGGTCTAGGGTGCAGCCTGGGCATCAGAATTTTTTAAACTCCCCAGATGGTTCTAATATTCAACCACGGCTAAGAATCAACTGGAGTGAGGAGATTTGATTTAAATCCTGCCACTAATTAGCTCTGTAGCCTTGAGCAAAAGAAATATTCATTTATCCAATAGGTATTCCTTGACAGCTTGTTGTATGCAAGACAGTGCTAGGGACCTTATCTCTCCAGTTTCCAAGATAAGTGAATTGGACTTAACAATTTATTCATTCATGTGGCAAATAAGTATAGAGTGCCTACTACCTGCCAGGCACTGTGCAAGGCATCAGGGGTACAGACTCGATGGACAGACTCCCTGCCCTCGTGGAGCTTACAGTTTAGTTGGGGGAGGCGTGACCATATACAAGTAGTGAAAATTAAATAGCAATGTCAGATAAAGGATGAGAGGAAAATGAGAGGGACTGGCGGCCAACATGGAGGCAGTGGGGAGTGGGGTGGAGAAGGGGGGGATGGAGAGAGGTAGATAGGTTCCAGAAAAAGTCAAGGAGATAACATCTCCAGGACTTGGTGATGGATATGATATAGGGATGAGAGAGAAAAAGGGAAGAAGGCCAATTCCCGGGTCCCAAGACTGAGGGGTCATTCACTGGGGCAGAATGTGGGAAAAGAACCTTAGCCACCCCAGAAGGTTGTGAGGGTCTAGAGCCAAAGCCCATGAAACTGGGGCAATGAAACCAACCCCCATCTCAGACAGAGGTCAGGGCAGACGGGGGACCTTGGCTAAGAAATGAAATGGCTCTCACAGTGGTCATTTCAGTACCTGGGCTGGGTTTTCATATAGCTAAAGGGGAGGCCACTAAAGAGCCTGTTGCCACAGGCCCAGGGGGAAAGAGTGGGGGGGGGTGGAGAAAGAGAGAGAGAGAGACAAGATCCACAGCTACTGCTGGATAATCTGAAGAGTAAACGCATGTATGTCCCCCTCACCTGGGAGGCAGATCTGGAGGAACAGTGGACAGAACACCACTGGTGACTGATTCACACGGGGGAAAAGGTCCCACTGGGGGAAAAGGAATGTATCCTGGTGTGAGAACAGCTCCAGTGGATAAACATTTCCAAAAGGCGAGAGGGAGAGGTAGAAGGAGGGTATTCCACAGAAAGGAGCCGACTTGAGCGCAAGGGAGCAAGCTCAGGAACCGGGGTCTGCCTCCAAGAGTCCCCTTGTGAAAGCTTAAAGTCCTCGCGGGTTTCCGAGGTTTCACAGTCTTTCCTTCACATATGGTTTTTCCCCTCTGATGCTCCTCAAACCTTGAACACAGACTGACAGACCCGCATAAGGGTGTGGCTGTGCAAGGGAGGAAGGTGAGAGCCGGGCCGTCCAATTACTTCCTAAAGCTCCCAAAGATCCTTGCAGAGGGAACAGCAACTTACCAAGGGGAAGGTCCTGCCGAGCGCCGGACCTCCACCCCCACTGACGTTTGCAGCGCCCCCTGGTGGAGTCGGGAGTAACACACGACGCAGAGAAGTGGAGTGACGCCGGTGGACAGCTTGAGAGGGCGCTGGGATTCAATCCATCCCTTTCCCAAATACGGTGGGGAAGCAACCCTGAAGACTGAGATGGAAACTTCCATTTGATGTACAGAGGCAAAACACCAGGCACAGTGCCTGGTTCAGAGTTGGCAATCAGCAATTGGCAGCCATGATGGTGATTATGATGATTATGATGATTGAGATTCAGTTGCTATAGATATCCCGTGGCCTTAAATGATCCCAGAATGTTTCACGGAGTAAGAAGTCCCGCAGGCCCAGAACAAGTAGATTGTAATGTGGAGGGTTTGAGGACAGAGTCAATGATCCAGCTCCACATCAATCCTTAGCCTTTCTTCCCAGCAAGTATATGTTGGGCAACTGATGTTCGTGTGCCATACACTCAGACCACTGCCTGAGGAGTGCAGAAGACACTGCAAGAGAAAAATCAGAGCAAAACAGAGCCAAGAGGTGGGGTGGGGATGGAGAGGAGAGGAAGATAGGGCCAGTCAGGGTCCCAACAGGAAACAGATGGCATATGCAAATGAGGATGATTTGAAGAGGGTTCTTTTACAGAGGGACTAATTACACATTGGAAGCGACCAGTGGCAGTGGGTAGGAAAATGCGGGAAAATGCGGGAACTCGGGGCAACAGGCAGCAGAGCTGTTACCACCCCTAGGCCTACAGAGGTGAGGGGAGAGAGGTTTCCAGAAGAAGAGAGTCACGCAGGCTTCCCTGAAAGAAGCAGTGGCCTTAGATCAAGGGACAGAGTCAGCCCAAAGAGGCAACTGAGCAGAATAAATGTCTGGACCTCACTGTCCTCCGACCTTCTGATCTACTTCCAGAACTCCCCATAATTTAAACCCAACTGGAAGTCTCTGCACAAGGGAACCCTGTTGACATAATCCACAGAGCAGGCCGAAGAAGGCCGGAGAAGGCCGGAGAAGGCTGGAGACGGCAAACAGCAGACATCTGGCCCGGGTGAGGAGGAACAGCTAAGGATGAGGACAGGCATCCCCACGGCCACCACCCCGCCCTGCCCCCCCACTTTTGGCACATTCGCCTTATGCCGCTTTGCTTTTACAAAAGACCTACATCAATACCTGTTTTCCCTAACCAAAAGAAATCCAAAGAGGATTCTCACTTTTACGAAGAAAGGTGAAAATCGAAAATAGCACTCAGCGTTTGTTTTGCAAGCAGCTGTTACAGAGGCAGCGCCCATCCTGAGCGGCGAGAGTGGCCCCGCCAAGCTCCTGCCCGGGAACTGCGCTCAGCATCTCAGCATCCAGCCGCCATGGCTTTCACCTGTGTCTGTGAGCACCTGTGCTGTATCTCGATTTATTTTGTGCATCCCTTAGCAAGATGTGTCCTAAGGTAATCGCTTCTTTGCTTTACGCCATTTTTTGCTTATGAAAGTTTTTGTAGAACACCCTACTTTCAGAGAGTGGGGAAACCTGTATTGGGTTCTTCTGGTGTGTGTGTGTGTAAAGATAAGACCACAGGCCCATCAGCAGCAGGATAGGCTGACTTTATCTCAGAAATGATGATGGGTTTATATGCACCATCAAACCCTCTCTCCGCTCTTGGGGCAAAAGACAAGCCTCATTTTGAAAAGAGCCACACGCAGGGGTAGGAGTAGGAAGAGAAAAGGCTGGCAAAGAAGTCAAGTTCCCCCGGGGCTGCTGACAGGACCACAGGGAACTACCTAGGGTACTGTCGGGGCAAGAAAAGGTGCCAGGCTGGAGGGACAGAGCAGAAGGGCTCATAAAGGAAAACAAACATTGGGCAGAGAATAGCATGGAGCAGAAGGTGGCTGTACAACGTGTAGTCGGGGTCTGTGATAAAGGGCCTCGGCCTGGAAATAGGGGGTGACGTGGGGGGGGGCAGGGAATGGGGTCCAGTTGAGATATCGCATTTTTCATAGTCCAAGACTCCACTTCCTTCTCTTTTCACCCAATGTCCTCCTGGAAGATGGACGGAGCTTTCGCTAACATCGCAGGGTGTGTGTGTGTGTGTGTGTTTTCATTTGTCACTAAATGATCGGCATTCAATGAAATGCTTCTATTTGGGGGGCATTACCATCTTTCAAACAAGACGTAGAAAAGCAGAGGGAGGCAGCTAGGGGCTGCACTTAATCTTCTCTAATACCGCAGCACGAAGGAAACTGGGGAATGAAAACATAGTCATTTAGAAAATGGCTGATGAGTCACTGATTGGCACCGGGTGGAGAAAAAGCGAAGTCGTTATTCACTCAGAGTAGGCCTGGTCTTTAAAAACAGGCTCCTCACTCTGCTGGAGGGGGCTTTAGAGACTGAGGGGGTGGCAGAGGGCAAGGGCCGCACGCCCAAGGCAGGGAGGACCCTCCTCCTCTATCTCCCTGCACCTCGGCCCTTGAAAAACCTCCAGCTTTAAGAAGCAGAAAGACAGCTTAATGCCGCCTTGTTCCTCTTTCTTGAGGCCTTAATAATACTTTTGGGGAAACTTCAGCTTCAGAGGAACCAGGCCAAGTAGAAGAGACGGCACTTTTTGTGACCATAATTTTGCCAACAGACCCAACCCCCCGTTACTCACAGAGTTCCTTTCCCAGGTCCTGGACTACCCAGGACTCTCTTTGTCTCCCTGCTCTCGACCTCTTCGTTGTTTATTAGTTCTGTCACTGAATTGGTGGGAGTGGGGAGATTAGACTGGCAAAGTAGAACATGGTGAAACGTTCACTGGGGGAGGAAAATTCAAGTCCCCGGTAAGCAGAGCTTTGGGGACAGCCTTGGAATTTTGTTTCTGTATGTGTGAGAGAAAAATAAAACAAAACACAATAAAAATCCTGCCTGCTAAGAGGCCTGCCTTTGCCTGATAGTTCTTGGGCCTTAATGTGCAGATTGGGGCAATGGGCGAGGCACTGAACCAAAAAGAACTTGACTGCTTCACAATGAGAAGGGCAGAAAAAAGAATGGATCTAGGAGGGGAAAGAGGACAAACGCCAGGTCAGACTGAGTTGCAGAGAAAGCCGAGGGATGCTGGGAGAGAGACACCGGGAAAAAGAGGGACAAATTTGGGGCTGTAAGGAAATGGAGCTTTGGGGAGAAAGATAAGTGAAGAGGAACTTGGCTGTGTGCTACAAATGCTATTCCTTCTTTACGTTTTGTTGATATGACACGAAAAATTTAAATAGCTTTTCAGTTAGTTTGGGTTGTTGGAGTGGTGTTTCTTGTGAACATAGCACTGAGCTGAGGTGGACAGGAGGGTGGCTGGGATTTATGCACGTCCCCCCCACCCCCCATCCCACATACAACTGTTACAACATATGCTTAATTTTCTTACTTATATTTTGGCTTGTCACTTGCTTAGTTAGTTGTCCTTGCTCATACTGGGCTAAATTTACCTACCCTAAGTAAAGACAAAAGAGAAAAGTCTCAAGTTGCATCTAGTTTCAGTTACATAGGCAGATCTGCAAGACCCCAGTTCACCTTAGCTTGGAATTCTATCTTGAATATTCAACTTCCAATATCCAGAATCTTCCAACTTTTCAGTCTCTATATTCTTCGAGAAACTGCTAAGGTGCTGGAGGTAAAAGAGAGACTCAGTGGCCTACGGGCTGTTGAGGAATGTTCCCATTTTGCTGGGAGCCTACAACAACAGTTACTTCTCATACAATGTTATTTTAAACATTATTGTATGTATAATATACAATTTTACATATTTTTCCTTTATCAGAATAAGTAATTTGCATTTTAATTTTATGCACTTTTTTTAGTTCCTCAAAATCCTGAAAATGACTTTAGGCACATACACCGTCCTTTTGTCTCATCAAGATGGAGCTCTTCTAGGAAAAAAAAGAGTAATATACTAAAAGAATTATACATCTTAATCTAGCAGGATTTATTCCAGGATTGTAAGGTCTCAATAGACATGTAAGAAGCATTTGATAAGACATAATGCCCATTCCTGACAATAATTTAGTCAACCAAGAATATAAGGACACTTCCTTAACAAGATAAAGAATCTCTCTCATAAACCAACAGCCAACATCATGTTGAATGTTACCAAATAAATGAACAAAAGAGCTACAAGTGTTTCCATTAAAGCAAGGAAGAAACAAAGAAGTCCTGATATCACCATTGTTGTTCATTGTTGTTCATTGTCCTTGAACACTGCCCTGTAGGTTCTAGCCACTATGATAAGACCTTAAACAGCAACAAGTTTGGAAGGAAAAACATATCAACATTCCCAGATGATTTACTTGTTTGCCCTGAGAAACCAAAGAATCTAATGAAAAACCAATGGGCCAAATAATCAAATTCATTAACATGGGCCGTTTATAAAACATATACACAAAACTCATTTCTATCATCTTTTCTATAAATTAGCAATCTCCAGTTAGCAAATATATTGGGAAAAAGATCGCATTGTTGATAGTAACATATGTTTTTAAAAGTTAGTTTCAGGAGCTTCCCTGGTGGCGCAGTGGTTAAGAATCCACCTGCCAATGCAGGGGACACGGGTTTGAGCCTTGGTCCGGGAAGATCCCACATGCCGCGGAGCAACTAAGCCTGTACACTACAGCTACTGAGCCTGCGCTCTAGAGCCCGCAAGCCACAACTACCGAGCCCACATGCCTAGAGCCCGTGCTCCACAACAAGAGAAGCCACCGCAATGAGAAGCTCACGCACCACAACGAAGAGTAGCCCCCGCTCACCACAACTAGAGAAAGCCGCATGCAGCACCAAAGACCCAATGCAGCCAAAAAAAAAAAAAAGTTAGTTTCAATGCACACAATGTGCTCCCCTGCGCGTTCATCTGTGACTTCTAGCAACAGAGATGATCACTTATTGAGTATTTACTATGTTCCAAATGCTGAACTGAGGCAGAGCTTCCCAAAGTATCTATTACAGAGAAAACCCAGCACATTCAGTCTGTGGTTTCACAGATATCTCTGCTTAGGACAAACCCTAAAAGTTGCCTTTTTAAAGTAACTATATTTCAGTTAATAAAAGGGGGTTTGTGTTAAAGGGGGAAATGGGAAAATGCTAATAGAGGCGGTGAGTGGCATTGGTTCCATTGGCCCCTCCCTATCCACCCACTCTCCTCGCTCCTCCTCCCTGGAGGCTGGTCATATCATGGGCGCCCTTGCTTCTGGCTGGGTTCAGCCAATGGGGAGCCCCAGCAGGAGATGGGGGAGCAGAAGAGTGAGGCTGGTGTACTAGTTCGGTCCCCGGCTTCCTCCCCAGCGGGCGTTGCTGCAGTTTGCTTGGGCCCCGGTCTTGCAGCCTTTTCTATATGCTCCCCAGTTCTGCCCATGCTTGCTTCTCTTGCCCCCTTCGGGCCTGGCATGATAACCCTCCCCACAACTGCTAGTCTTGGATCCTTGCACTATCCCTTAGCTGGTTTCCTTGAACCCTGCCCACACATTTGTAACAGATCCCTTTACTAAGCTTTGTCGAAGTCGCCCTGATGGATACAGTGATATTTGTACGTGACTCAAGTTTGGGCATCTGAGCTGTGCTATGAAGTCATGATAACAACCTTTTAAGATGAGGATCGTTCTCCCTATTTGACACAGGAGGAAAGTGCAGCGTAGACAGTCTAGATAGCTTAGCTAATGTCACCAAACTACTAAATGGCTGGATGGTCTGGGTTCAGTCTGCTGCTTCAGCACTTCACCACACAGCTTCTCAGGTAAACCCAAATCTGTATCCCACCTGCCAACCCATCACCTTGTCAGTTTTCCAAGCAAAGTATAATAGTAACTCTAGCCAACTGTGATGTAACTCCTCAGGTTTCTTTTTCTCAGGCCAAATGCTTCAGAAGGCCCTGTTCTGAGGAGGGGTTGGTTATGTATCCTTGCCCTTAAGATCTCTTCAACTAGCTAGTGATTCAGGGTTTTGGGGAGGAAAAGGAGCCCTATACTAACCTTTAGGCTCCCACAGAGCTGACACTGCTGTCGTTGGCTATATCCCACTTGAGGTGATAATACTAAAGCATAATAAGCCTACATCCACCCAAGAATGGCAGACTCCTGACCTGATTCCTGCCCTTCTGAAGCCACAAGAGGTCTCACAAAATTTAAGCCAACTAATAATGACTCATGTTTTTGTCTATCCTTCCTTGGATTTTAAAGGTTTCATAATCAACACAACACTTCATAAAATCATTTGGGTGGCAGGGATGAGGGCTTACACTTTGCTCTTTAGATAGAGGGAAGATTTTTAAACATTTAAATAATTTGATGAAGCTCATTTAACATTTGACTGAGGAAAATCTGGGCAATCTTAACCTTTTATTTTGTGCTTTCTTTCTGGCAGGACAACTATTCTTATAGATTTCAATATTGAATTATTTTTTAAATAAAAATTATCTTTTCAGTATTTGATAACAGTGAAATAAATCCAAATCCTCAGATGGTCCTTAGAAGGAAGTGTAGTACTGTAGGTAAGAGCTTGAACTTTGGCATCAGCACCCCTGAGACTGACTCCCCGGCTGTGTTATCTCAGGCAAGTTTCTTAACCTCTCTGTGTTTCAGGGTCCTCATGTGTAAAATGAGACTAATGATGGTATTTGCTTCATAGGGTTACTGGGAGAAGTAAATGACCAATTCACATGGTGTTTAACATATAGTAAACACTCAATAATTGCTACTGATTATTATTACTATGTTGAAGCTTCTGTGATAGGCACTGAGGAGGGTCAAAGATGAAAGAATGTCTGCATGCAAGTGGATTATAATTTTATAGAGAAAAATGAGCATAAACAATGATCATACAAAGCAGAACTAATAGATGGTCTGACTGGAATACAGAATGCCATAGAAATACAGGGGATGGAGAAATTCTTTCCAGTCTTGTATTCTAGGGAAGGATGCATGCCGAAGTGCCATTTGGATTGACCCAGAAGATGGTTGGGATTTTGATAGCTAGATTAGGAGGGAAGGGAGGCAAAGGGAAACAAAGGGGACAAAGGCCCAGAGGAAATGGAGGCAAGGTTATGCCTGGGAAGAGTGGATGTAGAAGCTTAGCTGGAGCACAGTGGGCATTAGGGATGACAGGAGACCAAGGGACTGGAAGGATGGACGGGAGGAGACAAGGCAGATAGGCTGCAGGTGGGCCGGCATGTGGGCCTGTACGAAACTGAAGCCAAGAATGGAAGGAGAGTTGGGATGGAGTCAGCACTCTGGGTGTTCTCCTCCTGATTTTCTATTCATTGGCTCACGAGACCTCTGGATTCGGTTTCGTCATTTAGGAATGGAGAACGTTGGACACTGGTATCTCTTTGAGGCTCTGGTTTCGATTCTTTTGGAGATATATCCAGAAGTGCAATTTCTGGATCATATGGTGGTTCTATTTTTAATTTTTGGAGGAACCTCCATTGTGTTTCCTTAGCGGTTACATTGCTTTACGTTCCTGATAACAGCGCACAAGGGTTCCAACTTTTCCACATCCCCACCAACACCTGTATTTTCTGGTGTTTAGATAGTAGTTGTCCTAACGGGTGTGAGGTGATGTCTCATTGTGGTTTAGATATGCATTTGTCTGATGATTAGTGATGTTGAACATCTTTTCATATGCTTGTTGGCCATCTGTATATCATCTTTGAAGAAATGTCTATTCAAGTCCTTTGCCCATTTTTTAATTGGGTTACTTGATTTTTTTGTTTTTTTGGGGGGGTTGTACGAGTTCTTTGTATATTCTAGATATTAACCCCTTATCAAATATAGGATTTGCAATATTTTTTCTCATTCTGCAGGTTGCCTTTCCACTTTGTTGATTGTGTCCTTTGATGAACAAAAGTTTTTAAGTTTTATGTTGTCCGGTTTATCTATTTTGGCTTTTCTTGCCTGTGCTTTTGGTGTCATATCCAAGAAATCATTGCCAAATCCAATGTCATGAAGCCTTTTCTCTTCGTTTTCTTCCAGGAGTTTTATCGTTTTGTATGTCACCAGCCCAAAAGCTTACCAGCTGCACAGGGCCTTGGCTTGCAGTGAGAAGCCCAAGGGCACCAGAGGTGGCTACAGCAGGAACACGTGGGGTCCAGACACCAGCAGCAAGAGCAGTGCAGCAAAGAAGATGGCGGTGACACCTCGGGACACAAGCACCAGCTCCAACACCCAGGCCCAGAGGCTACTGTGGCTGTCATCATTCTCATGCTCCTCCAAGATTCAGTTTTATGTGTAAAAGCGTGATAGAATGAAACTCTAAGAGTCTTTCTAGCTCTAAACATCCTCTCATGGGTGAATTCAATCTACACCTACCATGCATCATATATGATAGAAGACATGGTTCTAGGCACCTTGCATGAGCTCTTTTCATCCTCAGGATGCACTAACTAAGCATCTACTACGTGCCCAGCAAAACTGCAGGCACTAGGGATTAAAGGTGATCGAGATATACCCCGCATGCTCAAGGAATTCACCATCTAGCCAAAGTCACCAGGGTTTGTTTTCACTTTCCTATTTCTCCTTCTCCCTCTCTTTCTTACACTCTGGCTCTTCTTTCTCTCTGACTAGTCTTCCATATAGCTCAACATATGTCAGGCTGTCAACATATGGCATATTTTGCAAACAGATAAACAGTGGCACATATGCAACCATATATTCCTGGCATGCAGATGCCCCAGCTTGGCTTCATCAGCCTCAGCAGAAAGCACTTGGTGAGGCTCTCTCAGAAATTCCAGAATGCATGAGCCACGCATGTAGGCTCTGACAAGCGGTTAAAAGAACTTATTCCTCGTCCTAAGTGCGAAGGCCTGAACGCTGCTTCCCCGCCCTTTCCATTCACAGGCATTTAATACCAAAGGCTCTGTCCTCACTCTCCACTGTCTGGGATGTTCTGACCAGAGGTCAAGTTGCCCATTAAAGATCCTTTTGTTTTTCCATTTGGCAGTGATTGATTATCTCCTCTGCGCCAGTAGATCAGCCCTACAAGGACGTGGATGGGCTGGACATTAAGAGTCTTAGGTCTATTTTGTCCATTTAAAACTACAGTGTGTGCAGCAGACTCTGTAAATGCCCCACCCATATCCTTCCACGCTGGCATTTCCCTGCACGTCAGTCTGCGTGCCTGCATCTCTATTTCTTTGTCTGACGGCGTTCTCGGCTCATGCACGCAGTAGGCCCTGTACTGCCTCTCCCCCACCATCCCTCAACCAATGACTGATGAGAAATGATGGATAAATGCCCCAGCTTTCTCACCCTTCAGTGGGATAATTCTGAAGCAGTGGCTCCCAGAGCTCTCACTGGGAAACTTGCTTAACAGGATATCTTAATAGGCTTCCTTCTTTTTTCCTTCCTCTTCCCCACCACACACTACTGGTGTTTCCTGGAGTTACCCCATAAACAAAGTACTTGCACTTGAATCCTTGTGTCAGGGTCTTCTTCTGGGGGTGCCCCGATTAAGATACTCTGGAACTCAACTTTGGAAGAAAAGGTGATCAAAGAAAACACGGGATCTCCTCAAACGTGGACTTCTGACTGGTGGCCCAGGAGGCAATCTGCACCTTAAAAGTGCTCCTGGATAGTAACAAAAGCAGCAGCCAGTCCCATGCTGTTGGAAATACTGTGCCCAAATTGGACTGGGTCACTGGATCTCATAAGAGTTTGTCCCAGCAGCTAAGCAGAACTGTCCTGCCCTGGCCATGTGGAAACTGGAACAGAAGAGAGAGTGAGCAAGTTACAGTCTCCCACTTTTTCTACTCCTGTGTGGCTTCTTGCCTCCTGCCTCTTAAGATCATATTTTGTTCCTTTTCCTTGTAAAGATTAAAATGTACACAAACAAGTAGGTCAGGGAAAGCAGCAATCGAAGAAGATGACTGTTGGGTTGTGGTAATAGCTCATTGGAAGCTCAGCATATACTAAATCTGAGTTAACATTTAACTGCTAAAAACTCAGGTTTGACCCAAGGAGGCAAAAGTCATTTAACAAAGGTAACTCCACACAGCAAGTTTAAAAATTATCTTTATATGACTGTCCTTTAACTAGCTACTGCAAAATTTTCAGGAAAGTCCCAGTGGCAACATTTATAAGCTGAATATGGGAAGAAAGAAAATGAGAGTTTGAGATGAGAATGAGGCCCATTACATCTTGACCCTTGATCCATTCAGTAAGCTCTAGTAAGCATTGTCCAATAGAACTTTCTGTGATGATGGAACATTCTAGAGCTACACTGTCTAATACAGTAGCTGCTAGCCCCATGTGGCTATTGAGTACTTGAAATGTGGATAGTGCATTCAATATGTATTACAGTTATTTAAATAACTCATATATTACATTATTATATATGCTGTTAAATATAACTTTATAATCATATTATAATTAAAAGAATGGTTATTCCAGTGCCAGCATTTTCCCCAATCCCCTTTTCCTTCTTCTCCCCAGTGAAGCCCTGGCTTGAGCCCATTTTCCTGTCTTTGACCCAAGTATCCCCTTCAGGATTGACTTTTGCTCTGTTCTCCAGACCTGCTCGCTGTCCACCACCTCCCGGCCTTTGGGATCTATTGGTGGGGTTGCCCCATGAGGAAAGGACCACAGAGCTCTCTGTCTTCAAACCAAACTCCTCTTTAACCTCTTTCCTACTGACTCATCCAGGGGAGACACTGGAGAAAAGATGGTGACTTGCCGCAAACCTTACATCAGGGACACAGTACCCCTCCTTCCCTTCATCCCTAGGCCTGCTCTGAGTTTGTGGAGAGACCTTGACAAACTATCCCTTGTTTAACAGTGAGGCAGATGCTGTCAGAGGTCGGCACATGTCCCCTTAGAGGCCTTCACCATCTTCATGCACATCTGTCACTCGCCACCCCCCTCCAGCTGGAGCCTGCATCTCTTTATTGGAGGAAAGTCCTCTGGCTGCTAGAACCCACTTTGTCTATGCAAGGAGGTACAGAAGTGCCTGGGAATCTATGGTGCAGTGAGTTCTGATCCACTGATTATCATGGCGGGGGCTGGGGGCCTATAACTACTCCAGCTCCCTCATCCCCTGATGAGGAATTACACTATCCCCAGACCAGGACTGAGCGAGGTTTCCCTCCTGGGGACTTTGCTTGATGTATCACCCCTCCTTGGAGTTCTTCCCTTTCCAGTTCCATTTCCTTACTGGTTTTTATGAACCTTCATTTCAGTGTCTACTACTGGGGAATCCAACCTAAAACAAGTATTTCTTGAAATAAAAAACCCAAACCCTAAAATCCTCTAAAGCTTCTTCTCCTTGTTTGTTCTTTGCTTGTAATCTCTTTTTTTAAACTTTGTTTTTAAAGAGACGAGTGGGCAGCAATACCCAATTAAACATTTTAAAATATTTTCAGCATATCAGAAGAGATCAGTGTTATCTTAAATTTATTTATTTATTTATTTTTGGCTGCGTTGGGTCTTCATTGCTGCGTGCAGGCTTTCTCTAGTTGCAGCGAGCGGGGGCTACTCTTCGTTGCTGTGGGCGGGCTTCTCATTGTGGTGGTTTCTCTTGTTGTGGAGCACGGGCTCTAGGCATGTGGGCTCAGTAGTTGTGGCGCACGGGCTTAGTAGCTCCGCAGCATGTGGGATCTTCCCGGACCAGGGCTCGAACCCGTGTCCCCTGCATTGGCAGGCGGATTCTTAACCACCGCGCCACCAGGGAAGCCCCCAGTGTTATCTTAAACTCTTGAAGATGGTGTTCTCTGTCCAACAGATATGTTCGCCAAGGTCCTCAATCTAAACATTTGAATCAGTAGCTCAGTGTCAGGCCCTCAAAATAAAAAGGAAAGAGAGGGATGCTTCTTGATTCAGCAAATATTTGTTGCAGGTGTACAGTGTTTGAGGCGTCTGTGCCAGATGGAGAGCTGAAAGTAACAGGGTACCCCAAGTTGCTCTCAATTTCACACAGATCTGGAGAAGGAGTCTGCTAATCACATTGCTGCTGTGGCAAACATACTTGGCGACAAGGACTTATTAAAGATGGAACTGGGCTCTTCAAAATCTTTTTTAAAAAATGACCAAAGGGCTACTTCATGGCCTAGTTTCTTTATTAAGTAATAATGCATGGAATGCCTTGTTTTCAGTCCTCAGCAGCTGCCAAAATCTGAACATATCAAATCCAAGAGATCATACCATCCGGGAGATCTATTAATAGCAAGATAATTTTCAAGTCCACTGTAGCGAGTAGTGTTTTGTTTTTTGGTTAGGCATATAATACATTCCACATCACGTCTGCTGAGCTGTGTTTTGGGGTCGCATTTTAAAAAATACATCAGGCTTGTTTTAAATTAGGGTCACAATAATCCATCAGTGTTTGGCATTTTGGCTTGGGATATTGTGGTACCACAGATAATATCTAGGTTTATGGAACCTAAATTAAAACACACCTGTCTCTTTTATGTTCTTGTACTGTGTCTCTTGGTGTTTACCTGGGATCACAGAAGTGAAAGAAAGAAAAGAGCTCTTTGGCAGGGAAGCAAGTTGTAATAATCCCATGAAGCATATTATCTCATATGGATTCTGCTCTGCTTGGGGGCATCTCACATGAAGGGGAAGAAAGTCACAGGTAGCAAAACCCAACATTTTTCCCCTGTTCAAACCATTTATCAAGGCCTGTGTGTATGTGTGTGTCTTGTTTAAAAATCCTTCCCTACCACAGGGTCATAAAGCTATTGTGATGGTTAATTTTTCAACTTGGCTAGGCTATGGTGTCCGGTTATTTGGTCAAACGCCAGTCTAGATATTGCTGTGAAGGTATTTTACAAATGTGATTTGACATCTACATGAGTAGACTTTGATAAAGGAGATTACCATCCATAGCGTGCATGGGCCTTATCCAATCAGCTGAAAGCCTTAAAAGACTGAGCTTCCTCAAGGAAGAAGGAATTTGGTCTCCAAACCATCTTCAGATTCAAGACTGTAACACAGATTCTTGCCAGAATTCCCAGCCTGCTGGCCTGCCCTGGGGATTTTAGACTTCCCAGTCCCACCCCTAGAATTGTGTCAGTCAATTCCTTAAAATAACTAAATCAATCAATCTCTCTCTCTCTTATACATACACATACACACACACACGTATATATTTCACACACATACACCAATAGAGTATTTACATATACACACACACACACACATCCTACTGGTTCCATTTCTCTAGAGAACTCTGACTAATACAGATATTCTCCTATGTGTTGTTCTAAAAGTGAAGTTTGGGATTTCACAACTAACTTTTTAACCCATCTGGAATTGATTTTGTGGATATATTCTTAATTTATTATTTCTTCAATGTCATGTGTTTAGGGAAATAAAAAGAGATAAATGTGTGTATTTGCAGTCCTCTGGACTGTAATTTTGTGTATCTTTTTAAAAGCATAAACATCTAGTTCTCATTGTACAAATTCTGATTCAACAGGTCTGAGTTGGGGCCTAAGCATGTATATTTTGTTAATACAGGCAATTTTGAAGCTCTATATAGAAGAAAATATATGTGAATATTTTTATATCCTTTAGATAGGAAACATCTGAGAATGATATTACAGACAAAATCCACTAAGAAAAAAGCATGAGATATTTGACCATATTAAATATTCCTAAACTGTATACAACTATCAGTTATAAGATGAAGAAGCTCTAAGGATCTAATGTATAACATGGTAACTAGTTGATAATACCGTATGGTATAACTGAAATTTGCTGAGAGTAGAACTTAAGTGTTCTCACCAAAGAAAAGGTAAATACGTGAGGTGATGAACGTGTTAATTAACTCAATAGTCAGAATCCTTTCACAATGTATACATATATCAAATCATCACTTTGTACACTTTAAATATATTACAACTTTATTTCTCAATTAAACCTCTATCAAGCTGAAAAATTCATACAGAAAAGCACGTCCATAAGATTTTTAAATTTCTGTATAGCAAACACCACAATAAGGAAAGTAAAAAGTAGAAGGACAAACTAGGAAAAATGTACAATATGTATTAAAAAATTAATATCCCTATGTAAAAAGCTCTTATAAGTAAATACTGCAGGAGCAGTAGAATAGATAAGAATGATTAAGAACCTGAGTTATGGGATCTGCCTGCTTGGTTTTGAATTCTGGCTTCAGCACTTACAAACAAGATCCTGGTGGACACATTACTGCACCTCTGCCTCTATTTTTACATCTCTAAAATGGGAATAATAATAACTTCATAGGGTCATGATGAATATTAAAATAGATAATGCCTATTAAGGGCTTAGAATAGTGACACATTGTAAGGCATCAATAAATATTAGCTTTCTGATTAAAAGAGTAACATTTCAAAGAAAAATGGACCGATGACGTAAACAGGTGATTCATTAAAAGCAACGATAACAACCCAATACAAATGGTGATGAGACATAAAAAAGTGCCCTCACTTGTGATTAGGAAAATTCAATATGAAAGATGGTATTATTTTTGTTGTTATCATGGGTCAGATTGGCAAAGATTAAAAAGACAGACGACATCGATAGCTGGAGAGGTGATGGGAAACAGACATTCCCACACACTTCTCTGTGGCTGATATTTAGGATGGTTGTAAAGGTAAATAACAGTTATCCCACCACTAACCACCTTGAGTAGCACCCGCTACCCCACCTGCATGGCCCTCTCCCTTGGGACCTGGACCTCCGAATCTAGCAATTAAAGGATTACCTTCAGGACCCTGCTCCATGCTAAGGTCAGGATCTACAATGTTGTTGAGTATTTTGAATATTATCTCTCTATGCAATCTTTCAGTAGAGTATTCTTACAATATGTCAGAGGTCAAAATATGTACACCAAGGAACTAATGAGAAAAACGTAGAAAACTCCACATATTCAGTTTACTGCAAAACTGGAAACAACCTAAAAGTCGTACAAGAGACTTTGGTTAAATATTTCATGGTAAGTCTATACAATGTAATATTATGCACATCTTAAAATGAGGACATTAAAATGACCTTAGGAAGTAATCAATGGGGGGAAAAAAGGTACAAAATGTTTAATAAGATCACTTTTGTTTGGGCATATATTTTTCCATGTATTTGTATGTGTGAAACACATGTAAATGTATAATACACACATACACATACATGTATTTTATATATATGTAATTTTAACAGTATTTATCTGTGGTGAATTGCTAAAAATAGCCATAAATTTCTCCTATCTCTGCATGCCTGTACCTTTGGAATGTGACTTTGGCTCTCCTCAGATCAAAAGGCGAAATCTCTGTCCTGACCCCTTGAATTTGTGCTTACTTAGCCATGTAGCTTGTTTGGCCAATGGGACATCAGCAGATATGGTACTAGCAGAGGCCTGAAAAATGCTTAGGCTCTTGTGCTTAGACTCTTGTTGCTGCACTTGGAACCCTGAAACCACCATGTGAATAGGAGAACAGTCTGTTTATTCTCCAGCAGGTGAATATCACATGAATAGGTCATGTGGAGGAAATCTGAGGTGCCATGGCCAACAGCCTGCCAACTGCAGGCTGTGAGTGAGGTCATGCTCCACCATCCAGCCCCAACCAAGCCTCCAAAAGACTACATAGATACGCTAAGCCCAACCTGCCAGCCCACAGAATTATGAAGTAAAAATTGATTATTGTTTCAAGCCACTAAGTTCTGGTTTGCTATATTTAAATATTGAACACTGAAAATTTTAAGGCAATTTTTTATGACTGTATTTTCTATACTTTTACAATGAACATGCATTACTCTTAAAATCAGAAAAAAATGCCTTTTCTATTTAAAAGTTTTAAATTTCTTTTTCTTGTCTCATTGTTATGGCTAGAACTTCCAATACTACTATGTTGAATAAAAGTGTCAAGGGGCTTCCCTGGTGGCTCAGTGGTTAAGAATCTGCCTGCCAATGCAGGGGACATGGGTTAGAGCCCTGCTCTGGGAAGATCCCACATGCCGCAGAGCAACTAAGCCCTTGCGCCACAACTACTGAGCCTGCACTCAAGAGCCCGCAAGCCACAACTACTGAAGCCTGCACGCCTAGAGCCCATGCTCCACAACAAGAGAAGCCACCGCAATGAGAAGCCCACGCACTGCAACGAAGAGTAGCCCCTCCCACAGCTAGAGAAAGGCCACACACAGCAATGAAGACCCAACGCAGCCAAAAATAAAATAAATAAAAAAATTATATTTTTAAAAAAGTGTCGCGAGTGGGCATCCTCGTCTTATTCCTGATATTAGAGGAAATGCTTTCAGATTTTCACCATTGAGTATGATGTTAGCTGTGGGTTTGTCATATTTGGTCTTTATTATGTTGAGGTATGTTCCCTCTATGCCCAGTTTCTGGAGAGTTTTTTTTTTATCATCATAAATGGATGTTGAATTTTGTTAAAAGCTTTTTCTGCATCTATGGAGATGACCATACAGTTTTTGTGCTTCAACTTGTTAATGTGGTGTACCACACTGACTGATTTGTAGATATTGAAAATTCCTTGCATCCCTGGGATAAATCCCACTTGATCATGGTATATGATCCTTTTAGGGTATTGTTGGATTCAGGTTGCTAATATTTTGCTGAGGAGTTTTGCATCAAAGTTCATCAGTGATACTGGCCTGTAATTTTCATTTTTTGTGATATCTTTGTCTGGTTTGGGTATCAGGGTGATGTTGGCCTCGGATAATTAATTTGGAAGCATTTCTTCCTCTGCAATTTTTTGGAATAGTTTCAGAAGGATAGGTGTTAACTTCTCTGAATGTTTGGTAGATTTCACCTGTGAAGCCATCTGGACCTGGACTTTTGTTTCTTGGGAGTTTTTAAATTACTAATTTAATTTCATTACTGGTAATTGGTCTGTTCATATTTTCTATATCTTCCTGGTTCCGTCTTGGGGGATTGTACATTTCTAAGAATTTGTCCATTTCTTCGTCGTTGTCTATTTTATTGGCATATACTTGTTCATAGTAGTCTCTTAGGGTCCTTTGTATTTCTGTGGTGTTGGTTGTAACTTCTCCTTTTTCATTTCTGATTTTATTGATTTGGGCCCTCTCCCTTTTTTTCTTGAGGAGTCTGGGTAAAGGTTTATCAATTTTGTTTACCTTTTCAAAGAACCAGCTTGTAGTTTCATTGATCTTTACTTTTGTCTTTTTAGACTCTATTTCATTTATTTCTGCTCTGATCTTTATGATTTCTTTCATTCTACTAACTTTAGGCTTTGTTTGTTCCGTTTCTTTTTTAATTCCTTTAGGTGTAAGGTTAGGTTGTTTATTTGAGATTTTTCTTGTTTCCTGAGGTAAACTTGTATCGCTATAAACTTCCCTCTTAGAACTGCTTTTGCTGCGTCCCACAGATTTTGGATCTTTGTGTTTTTGTTTTCATTTGTCTCCAGATATTTTCTGATTTCCTCTTTGATTTCTTTAGTGACACATTGGTTGTTTAATAGCATATTGCTGATAAAAGCAATCCAAATTGGAAAGGAAGAAGTAAAACTGTCACTGTTTGCAGATGACAGGATACTATACATAGAAAATCCTAAAGACACTACCAGAAAAGTACTAGAGCATATCAATGAATTTGATTAAGTCGCAGGATACAAAATTAATACCCAGACATCTGTTGCATTTCTATATGCCAACAATGAACTACCAGAAAGAGAAATTAAAGAAACAATCCCATTTACCATCACATCAAAAAGAATAAAATACCTAGGAATAAATCTAAGGAGGTAAAAGGCCTGTACTCAGAAAACTATAAGACAGTGATGAAAGAAATTGAAGAAGACACAAACTGTTGGAAGATGTACCATATGCATGGACTGGAAGAATTAATATTATTAAAATGACCACACTACCCAAGGCAATCTATAGATTCAATGCAATCCCTAACAAAATACCAATGGCGTTTTTCAAAAAACTAGAAGAAATAATTTTAAAAGTTGTACGGAAATACAAAAGACCCTGAATAGCCTAAACAATCTTGAGAAAGAAGAACAGAGCTGGAGGAATCATGCTCTCTGACTTCAGACTACACTACAAAGCTACAGTCATCAAAACAGTATGGCAGTAAAGAAGATGTGGCACATATATACAATGGAATATTACTCAGCCATAAAAAGAAACGAAATTGAGCTATTTGTAATGAGGTGGATGGACCTAGAGCCTGTCATACAGAGTGAAGTAAGTCAGAAAGAGAAAGACAAATACTGTATGCTGACACATATATATGGAATTTAAGAAAAAAAATTGTCATGAAGAACATAGGGGTAAGACAGGAATAAAGACACAGACCTACTGGAGAATGGACTTGAGGATATGGGGAGGGGGAAGGGTAAGCTGTGACAAAGTGAAAGAGCGGCATGGACATATATACACTACCAAACGTAAGGTAGATAGCTAGCGGGAAGCAGCTGCATAGCACAAGGAGATCAGCTCGGTGCTTTGTGACCACCTGGAGGGGTGGGATAGGGAGGGTGGGAGGGAGACGCAAAAGGGAGGGGATATGGGAACATATGTATATGTATAACTGATTAAATTTGTTATAAAGCAAAAAGATAAATAAAATAAAAATAAAGAATGTTATAAGAGACAAAAAAAAAAAACAGTATGGCACTGCCACAAAAACAGACACATAGATTATTGGAAGAGGATATAAAGCCCAGAAATAAACCCAGGCTCCTATGGTCCATTAATCTACAACAAAGGAGGCAAGAATCTACCAATACAATGGAGAAAAGACAGTCTCTTCAATAAGTGGTGCTGGGAAAACTGGACAGCTACATGTAAGAGAATGCAATTAGAACATTCTCTAACACCATATACAAAGATAAATTCAAAATGGATCCAAGATCTAAATGTAAGACCAGATACTATAAAACTCCTAGAGGAAAACACATGCAGAATACTGTTTGACATAAATTATAGCAATATTTTTTTGGATATGTTTCCCAAAGCAAAGGAAATAAAAGCAAAAATAAACAAATGGAACTGAATTAAACTTAAAAGCTTTTGCACAGCAAAGGAAACCATTGGCAAAACAAAAAGACAACCTACTGAATGAGAGAAAATATTTTCTGATGATATGACTGATAAAGGGTTAATATCCAAAATATATAAGCAGCTCATACAACTCAACATCAAAAAAACAAACAACCTAGTTTTAAAACGGGCAGAAGAACTGAATAGACATTTTTCCAAAGAGGAAATGCAGATGGCCAAGAGTCATATGAAAAGATGCTTGACACAGTTAATCATCAGGGAAATGAAAATCAAAACCACAATGAGGTATTACCTCACACCTGTCAGAATGGCTACCATCAAAAAGAACACAAATAACAAATGTTGGTGAGGATGTGGAGAAAAGGGAAGCCTCTGTTGGTAGGCGTGCACTGTTGGTAGGAATGTAAATTGGTGCAACTACTGTGGAAAACAGAATGGAGGCTTCTCAAGAAACTAAAAATAGAACTACCATATGACCCAGCAATTCCACTCTTGGGTATATATCCGAAAAAAATGAAAACGCTAATTCGAAAAGATACATGCACCCCAATGTTCATAGCAGTGTTATATACAATTGCCAAGATATGGAAGCAACCTAAATGTCCATCAACAGGAGAATGGATAAAGAAGATGTGGCATATATACAATGGAATATTACTCAGCCATAAAAAAGAATGAAATTTTGCCATGTGCAACAACATGAATGTACATGGAGGGCATTATGCTAAGTGACATAAGTCAGAGAAAGATAAATACTGTATGATATCACTTATATGTGGAATCTAAGAAATAAAAGAAACTAGTGAATATAACAAAAAAGAAACAGACTCACAGAAAGAGAGAACAAACTAGTGGTTACCAGTGGGGAGAGGGAAGGGGGAAGGGGCCATATGGGGGTGGGGGATTTGGAGGTACAAACTATTATGTATGAAATAAGTAAGCTACAAGGATGTACTGTACAGCAGAGAATATAACCAGTATTTTGTAGTAACTATAAATGGAATATAATCTTTAAATTTGTGATTACTAGGTTGTATACCTGTAACTTACATAATATTGTACATCAACTATACTTCAATAAAAAAATTGAAGGAAAAAATAGAAAAAATAAAAGAAAATCATTAGCCGTTTGAATGATCTTAATGTACATAAATCAATATCTAAGTGACAAACTTATTCCAAAATATACCTAGCGTACAACCGCTGAATGCTAAATGAATCTTTATAAATAAAATAATTGGCTGCCACCAAGAACATAAAAATTTTTTTAATTACTTTTTAAAATTTTTAAATTAAAAAAATGAAACCCTATACCTGATTTAAGCTGTTTAACAGAGTAATAGTATTAATAGCTAACATTTAAATAGCACTTGCTATGTGCCAAGGCACTACATGTTTTGCATTCTTTTGCAAAATAGTATTCTTTTGCAAAGAACACTATTATCATTTCCTTTTTCCGGCTGAGGAAAGTGAGGCTCAGAGAGGTTTAGGAACTTGTGCAAGGTCACACAGCTAGTAAAATGGCAGATCTGTGGTTGATCCCAAGCAGTCTGTTTCCTGAGTCTGTGCCTTTAACTGGCATAAGACAGAGGCAAAACCGTATGTAAATGTGCAAGGTCATTTCTTAATGATTTGGTATCTGAAAGTTACAGCTATGATATATCCAGCATGCTCCCTTGTCTCTCTTGGGTTTCCTAACTTCAAACAATTTCATCAAGCAATAAAGTGCGAGGGTGGATGTGGTGGTGAAGATGTGCTAGCTTGTCAAATGGTTCCATCGTGTGGCTTGCTATCAACTCTCTGAGAGGGATTTGTTGAGGGAGGTGGACGGTGTGAAACCTCTACCTAAAAACAGGTTTGTCAGTTGACAAGGTTCTTATGATTTCTGCTTTCCCTCTCCACCAAGGCCACCGCCAAGAGAAAGCTACTTATAAGGTTGTTTATCCCATATTCTACTGTACAAGAGGCATTTTTTATACTGCATTTCTAGCACAGTTCTGTACACTCTACAAACAGCGAATGCTCAACAGAAGTATAGGTGAGGAGGAGGAGGAGGCTCAGACATACCTAGCAAGCTCTCAGAAGGGGTGTGTGTGTGTGTGTGTGTGTGGCTGACTCGTTAAAAGCAGAACTTCAGAGTCAGATTAGACCTGGGTTCAAATTATGTTGCCACCATTTACAAGTTGTGGGTCCTTGGGCAAGTTAGTTAATCTCCTGGTGTCAAATAGAGATACGAGGGCATTGTGAAGAGTAAGTGATACGATTCTTGTCAAGAACTTGGCAAGAGCTGCTACTCTCTATCACCATCATCATCTCAACTTAGCAATAAAAAGTTTAGAAACTATGATTTCATCACATTCTAAATTATCCATAGACTTCAATGTCATCCAAAGCAAAGAAATAGGAGATCTCTGCCATGGAAGACAGAACTGAGAGTCCAAAATTCTTGGTGACAAACCTTTCTTGTGGTCTTGATAGTGTAAAATCACTACAAGATGGTGGCCTCAGGTGGTCAAATGGAATCAAGACTGGTAATACCATCTGGAGTTACCTAATGATCCTTGTCATTTCCTGAGAAATTACCCCCAAATACTGTTGTGACTTAGAGATGTGATCCTTTCCCAACTCAGCGTGGCCATAGCCATCGATTGTCAATGCTTGAGGACAACAGAAAGCAGGCCTGGGTCTATTCTGCCTATTCATTATTGCCCCCTGCAGCCATAATTACCCCACATGACAGGCTTCTTTTCTTCCAACATACAGGATTAATATGTGCAGGCTTAGATAATAATTTGAAGTCTGCAACAATTAAACAGTCATGTTGAAAAAAGCCAAGGAACAGAGTTTGTTAAATAAAAACAAGTGAAACTAAAGGAAAGGTCATCGTTTTTGTGTTTCTGTAACAAATACAATCTACCGATAATCTGTATCTGCGCGAATCCCCGTGTTTTTTAGGTTGTAATTAAATTTCTCCTTGAATAATCATCTTGCATACTTTCCTTAGGGGAAACCGTTTACATTTCATCATATCTTTGAAAATGTAATCGATCTCTATTTTAATCAAGCTTTCCTATTTGGATCACTCCTTTAATAGGCTGATGAACACGTCTGTTTTTAAAAATACAACTCAGTAGTGAATTCGACTGGTATCAGAGGTACCGTTAAGTCAGTGCAGTTTTAGAGATAGTTTTGATAATGAACGGCTATGATGCCCAAAATACCTGTGGCAGATTGATGTAGCAATGGCTCCCAGTTTGTTCAAGTCTCTCTGTATCCATACACTTGGGTAGTCTCCTTCTACTCTGACTCTAGACTTGGCCATGTGATTGTGTGACTGACAGCACAGTAACAAATGTGATGCTAGCAAAGACTTGAAAAACACGTGCACAGTGGGGCTATCCCTCTCTTGCTATTCTTAGGACTCTTGTTATAGCTGCCACGTGAACAAGCCCATCTAGGGCTGCCTGATGAATAAGAGAAAACCATGGCTGGAACTCAAATGGCTGCCTCAGCTAACAGCCAGCCAACATCCTAGCTGACCCAGCAGTTGCCTGCAGACACATGTGAGTGACACCTAGTTGAGACCAGCAGAAGGCTCATCCATCTGAGCCCAGTCCAAATTTCCAGAGCACAAAATTGTGGTTGTTGTTTTAAGCCACTAGGTCTCTGTGGGGTGGTTTGTTACACAGTGAAAACTAACTGACCCAGTGTCCCAGTGAGAGCAGGGTTGTAGCACCAGCATTGGGGCAGAAGTTGGATTCCATCAGAATGATTTTGTTTATAAACAGCTGTGATGGACATCGACATAAAAACAAGTGAGCAAATACCACTTGGTCCATCCATCCACAGACACACAGTTACATCATGGTGACTATGAAAACTGGAACAAACGTAACTACAGAGGAGGGGGATGGGGATGGGCTAACCCCTTCAGCGTTTGGGATCTGACCTTGAAATTATGAGGATTTTAGCAATAGTGAGAGCCTCCAGTTCAGCGCCACCTAAAACTTCATTTGTTTGCTATTTTGCATTTCACGCTTTGCATAAAGCTCCTGAAGCCTTTGGTTGGATCAGGCCAACTGGCTCATGAAACTGAAACTTGCTCTATGATTTTTTTCCATCTACTTTTCCTAAGTATATGCTCTGTACAATCTCCCTTAGGAAAAGGGTTCCATGGTCATATAAATTATTGTATACTCTTGATCCTTCTTGGAATTTCACAATGTACCTTGGCATATTAAAGACCTGTTTGTCTTCACTTATTCCAGTGCTGAGATGTATTTGACCATAGAATCCTTTTTGTGAGTAACATATATTAAGACCTCATTACGCAATGTTTCTCAGAAAACACTCTGAGAAAGTTTTTTTTTAAAACTTTCTTACAGTGAAATACAGCACACATGTGGAGAAGTACATGAAGCAAAAACATGCAGCATAATGAATTACTGTAGACCAAATACTCTTTTAACTACCATCCTGCTCAAGAAGTAGATCATTGTCAACACCTCCACTAGACCCCTGTGCATTCCTGGGCCATTACAATTTCCTCCTTCCTCTCTAGAGGGAACAGTTTCCTGGACTTTATGGTAATAACTTCCTTGCAGTGTTTTATTCTTTTGCCACCTAGTATAATACCTAAATGATACACTTGTTCTGTCTATTTTTGAAAGCTATAAAAATGGAATTACACAGTATGCATTGGAGGGGCAGTGGGTGTAAGTATCTTCAACTTCAACAGATGTCAAACTCTTTCCCAAATTGAGGGAAAGGGTACCAATTGACACTCCTATCATCAGTGTACGAGAGTTCCAGTTGCTCCACATCCTAGGTTATAGTTGGTAATGTCAGATGTTTTCATTTTTGCCAATCTACTCAATGGGCAGTGGAGTTTTGAATTTGCATTTCTCTGTTCAGTAAGGAGGTTGAGCACATTTCATTATGTTTACTGGTCATCTGTATAGCCTCTTTTGTGCAGCTCATGTTCAAGCCTTTTGCTCATTTCTTTACAGAGTTTCTATGTCTTTCTTAATGGATAGGAGCTCTTTATCTATTCTAGATAGAAGTCCTCTGTTGGGTACAGGAGTTGCAGATGTATTCTCTTGCTCTTCGGCTTGTTTTCTCTCTTTCCTAATGGGGTCTTTTGTTGAACAAAAGTTCTTCATTTAAACGTAATCAAATGTATCAGTTGTTTCCCTTTTATGCTTAGTGCTTTGTGTGACACCTGTAATAATATCTGTCTCTATGTCCAGCGGTATTCCAAGGAGCTAGACTTGAAATGGTCAAGTCATTGGTCACTGGTAGTGGTCAAAGCCAAAAACTGTAGGCTGGAGAAGAAAAGGGGAGTGGGTGGGAAGGGGAAGGGTAGAAGGCCAGAGGAGGAACAAGAGGGGTTGTCAAGAAGGCAACAGGGGCGGATGGAGGGTATGACTGCAAGTGGATTGAATGTCACTTTCACCATATAGCTCTTTATGCATGGAAAGGAAGTTGGCAGTATCATCAGAAAGAACAGAGAATCAGTTAAGAAGATGTGTGGGGAGAGTGGTGTACATATCAACATCTCCAAAGGGAACCGTGCTGAGAGAATCATCACTTTGGCTGGACCCATGAATGCCATCTTTAAAGCCTTTGCTATGATCACAGGTGCACTGGAAGAGGACGTCAGCAGAAAAGCACAGCTGCCAGCAGACCCTGGTCACCCTGAGCCTGGTGCTCCTTTGCTAGCAGTGTGGCTCTCTCATTGGGAAAGGAGGTTTCGGGATCAAGGAACTATGACGAGAGAGTACAGGGGCTCAGGGCCAGGTGGCAGAGAAGAAGCCTCCCGACTCAACTGAGCAGGCCATTATAACTGCTGGCGTTGGGCAAGCCATCATTGAGTGTGTCCAACAAGCCTGTCCAGTCATGTTGGAGTCACCCTGACCCCACAGGCCATCCAGCTCTCTGGTCATCTTTGCAGGTGGTCAGGACACGTACCACACAGGCAGCAACGGTGTGGGCTTTCCTCACCCCCACTCTCCACCCATCCACGTGCCTCAACCATGACCTAGAGGAACTCCCTCTGGAGGCCGGCAATGCAACAGTCTTGTTTTCCTATGATGCATGGCAACCCTGGATTCAGTGACATCGAATCCACTCTCCAGAGATGAAAGGCTATTGGGCAGGTTTGGATGTATCTACTGAGACTACTCATGAACTCACATTTCAAGCATTTTAATTGGCTGCACAATGGGGCATTAGGATGCCCAAATCAATAAGGGCCACCAGACGTCTGGGGCATAGTTCATCATTGCAAGCCCAGTGGACGGATCTACTGTTAGGCTGGTTACCATCACTGGATCTGCTGCCAGCGTTAGCCTGGTTCCATATCAAATTGTCTGGCTGTCCTCAGAGACAGGTGGCACAGGGAGCCGCTAAAGCAATGCAGATCCATCTACAATCCTTTCTGGCTGTTCACCACTCTTGATCCATCTGTGTCGTTTCTGAACAGTCAGCAATTCCAGGTTTTAAATAGTCTGTAAGTTTCCATTTCTTTACACTTTACATCCACTTGTGATTTTTAAATTATTCGAATTCCTTTCTCCATTCAGCTGTTAGAGCTGAGTTCCATATTTAGTTTTATAAGCTTCTCCCTGTTTTGTTTTACTTTGGGGTTTTGTGCTCATGCCTTTTTTTGTTTGTCATAGAACTAGAAGACTAGAATATTAATACAATGCAGTTTAGTCCATGATGTCAGAAAAGTTCTCAAAAACTAATGAAAAGATGGACTGGGTATCTGTTTGCTCTATTCTCCCATGACAAAAGCTTCAAGGACAAGGACATTACATTCTCTTGGTAGTGACTGTGGAGCAGCCTTTTGGAGGTCAAAGAACGGCCATCTATTGGTTTACTCCTATACGCTAAGCATTGTACTAAGCCGTGGACCTACATTACGTCCTTAATTCTCTCAGCAATTCTGGAGGGAGCTATTTTTTGCCCTCAAAATAAGTGGGCAAATGAAGCTTCGCTGAGGCAAAATCACTTCAGCAAGGTCACACAGGTCAAATGGCCAGTCAATGGCAAAGGGGGGATTTGAACTCCAGATTGAATCTCACCCCAAAGTTCACGGCTTTCCCAGTGCAACATGCCACCCTCCAGTCAGAGCAGGGGACATGGTGAAGTGCTTCTGTGAAAAGGAATTATAAAGTGTCGCCTTTGCTGCAGGATAACTGGTGAGGAAAAACCTTTCTACTGACTCTCTGTCTTGGTGTGGGTTACCCTAGAAGCAGGACCTAAGACAAGGATTTGAGTGCAAATCGTTTCTTTGTGTGGTGATTCCAGGAAACAGCAGTAGAGGAAGTGAGACAGGAAGGAGAGGCAGCCAATAAAGGGAAACGTTATCAAACACTGGGGTCACTGGAGCGCAGTCCTGCTGGGGAACTCCCAGAGCCCCCGGTTGCCCTCTATCCATCGTTGCTCCAATGGAGGGGTTAGGAGGCTGGGTTTTTATCCACCAATTCACACCCATCATTACACGAGGGTGCCCATGGAGGGATTAGTTCTCAGGAACTCTGGGTTTTCCCTGAGGGGGGACCCACATGCTCCCAGGGCTCAAAAAGGTCCTGCTGGCCGAGGCTTGCAGGTGTTTGTAGTAAAGAGCCTTCGGCGTAGAGGTGGGTACCGAGGGGGTGTGGCAGAAAACCAACACTGTCTGCTCCACCCCCTACTAATAAAAGCTAAAGAAAAAGAGAAATAGACACGAACTCTGGTGAAGGAGAGAAGGCTATAGAAAAGGTTTAAATCCCTTCACAGAGCTGTGCAATGTAATATTCCTGAGACGTTCACAGTGGCACCTTCCCATCTAATCTGCCACACAGAGGAAGGGACACCCACCACACTACAGTTTAATAATTTAGCTATTATTCCAGAGCGATCCTATTAACAGTCCATTCATTTTCTCCCCAGCGGTTCAGCCATTGAAATTCACCCACTGCGTCTTTTGACTATTAGTCATACTCTGGGAAGTATTATTTAGGAGCGCGTACCGAAAAAGATTTGACAAAGATTTCACGTGCAACCTGATACGAAAGAGATGATTTCCGAATTGGACTGGGGAGCCGGCTGGGCTGGGTTGAGGCTCAGACATTCTCCTTATAGCTGGAGTTTTTCCAGCCCATTTTCCCATTCACAAAATGGGGGGAGGGGTGGCCAGCAGAGGCAGTGTTTCGAGATTTTAAATACCGACTAAATCAAGGGCCTTTTTAATGCTAATTAACCCACTTAATCCCTTTCAGAGACTAGCACTTTCAACAGCTTTAAACTAGAAGAAAAATGTAATAAACGGGGAGGGAGGGAGGAGCTGACTATTGAAGAAGGCGACCACAGCTGTTAACTTGCACTGACTGTGGAGGACTCTGACGCCGGCTAGCTTCAGAAACAGCAAACATCCCAAAGAAAAACAGTACAAGACTGTTTCCGAATTTTCAGTTTCTGGTTCAGATCCTCGTTCAGGGATGTACAACCCGTGTCCTGCCTTGTACAAGGCTGCTGCAATTTAATTCATGTGCTCTTGTGAAAGCAGTTTTACACCAAGGAATAAAAGTAAAATTAGGCCAAGCAGTTATCAAAGCAGTCACTCTTTTCTTAACTGTGTCCCCCACTACACACACACACACACAAACACGCGCACACACGCATGCCTCCACACACATACCTTTCTGAAGACATCTTCTTTCCTAAAGATGAAATAATTTCTAAGGTGTTCTTCGTTATTAGGGTCAGCTAAATTGCTTGCTGATCCTAGCATTAAGGATGGAATCAGGCTGACCTAGGTTAGAGTTCGGGTTGTGTCACTTAACTGGTATTAGTTTTTTCACTTGTAAAATGGAGTCCATACTGATATATTCCTTATCAGCTCCAATGGAAAACAATACAGTCTCCATAGCAGGGAGGTCAAGTAACCTTTCCTGTAAACAGTCAGAGAGTAAAGATTTAAGGTTCTGTGGGCTACCTGGCCACTGCTGCAACTACTCAGTTCTGCCACTGGAGCACGGAAGCAACCATAGGAAATACACAAATGAATGCGCGTGGCCGTGTTCCCATAAAACTTTATTTACAAAGGCAGGCGGTGGGCTGCATTTGGCCCATGGGCAGTAGGCTAGAGCACACCTTTCTCAGTTGCCATTGAGCCATTTTACAACTCTGGATTTGCAAAATTGTTCTTGTCTATAGACATGCAAATTCTGTCCATTAGAGGTTCGATTTGATGTGCCGCCGCCCCATGGAAGAGGTCAAATTTGCCTGTGTTTGTATATTCATTTCAATATTCCTAATCCATAAATGTGTCTGTTCTTGAACAGGTTCTACCATCCTACCAGTTCCCTCATTAATGAATTAAATTAAATATTTAATATCGTTGAAGAAAAAGTTATTCTGATAGTTGTTAAAATGGTAAGGAAGACTTTATTCAACACTATTTCAATAGGTGTCAGGACTATTACAACAGTGGAGAGAGGTCAGGCTCAACTCAGAATATGGCAAAGACAGCTGGGGATTTATAGCCAATGAGCAGAGTGAAGGAAGCAGTGGGTCTAAAACTACTAACAGGAAACATCAAGTATAGGAGGATTCTTGGTGAAGGCAGGCCAGGCTGATGAGGTATCAAGGATGGACGATGGGGAATTTGATCAGATATCAAGGGTGATCAGATATCAGGAATGGAGTGATTCTCACTAACCTGATTTAGCAGGATTCTTGCTAAAACTGGACTAAGCAGGCCAACGACAAGGCCCAAAGACGAGGCCTAGTTAAAAAGAGACCTCAAAGGAGCCTGTCTCAAGTATGGTCAAGGAAAGAGTCTCTGTCGTACTAAAGAAAAAATTCCGTGACACTTATTAAAGACAGTAAGGCAGACTTTATCCAGGGGGATTAGTACAATGAGGTTTTGCACAGGGGGAGAGAGATCAGACTCAACTCCAAAAACAAGGACAAGTGAAGGTTTAGAGCCAGAGGTGGGGCCAGGGGGGTCACTGGATGGAAAACTACTAAGAGGATCAGGGATGAGGGAGATTCTGGCTAAACTGATTTGATAGGACTCTTGCTGAAGGCAGGCCAGGGTCATACGATACCAAGGGAGAGGGGATGAGAAATATGATCGGATACAAGAGCGGTGGCATTCCAACAGTGGAGGACTGTGGCTAAACTGACTCACTGAGATTCTTGAATAAGCAGACAAAGGACAGCGCCCAAAGTTGGGGCCTTGAGGACTTAGAGGAGCCTAACTAGAGTTAGGTTGAGGAGAGAGTCTCTGTCAGTCAACATGTGTTCACTTTACATCTGTACGAAAGTCATAGATGAGGTTTTCTTGAAAATTAACCTTCATTTTTAAAAAAAATATCTTTATTGGACTATAATTGCTTTACAATGGTGTGTTAGTTTCTGCTGTATAACAAAGTGAATCAGCTATACATATATATATATCCCCATATCTGCTCCCTCTGGTGTCTCCCTCCTACCCTCCCTATCCCACCCTTCTAGGTGGTCACAAAGCACCGAGCTGATCTCCCTGTGCTATGCAGCTGCTTCCCACTAGCTATCTATTTTACGTTTGGTAGTGTGTATATGTCCATGCCACTCTCTCACTTCTTCCCAGCTTACCCTTCCCCCTCCCCGTGTCCTCAAGTCCATTCTCTACGTCTGTCTGCATCTTTATTCCTGTCCTGCCCCTAGGTTATACAGAGTGAAGTAAGTCAGAAAGAGAAAAACAAATACCATATGCTAACACATATATATGGAATCTAAAAAAAAGGTCATGATGAACCTAGGGGCAAGAGGGGAATAAAGACACAGACCTACTAGAGAATGGACATGAGGATATGGGGAGGGGGAAGGGTAAGCTGTGACAAAAAAAAAAAGGTTCTGAAAATTAACCTTTAATCCAGCCAATGTTTTTGAAGGAATTAACATAGAAACCGTCACATGGCAAACACATAATAAAGTTGTGGTTGAGTTGTTACTGCCACTTTTGCCGTCATGATTATATGAATGAGAATTCCAACAAGAAACAGAACTCAGCCCAAATGATTCAAATGAAGAGATTCCAGTGAAGGGACTACTTTGTGGGCAGGTTAAGGGAAACAACGAGAGATGTTAAAGTCCAGAGACTATGAAAAGGTGCCATTACCATGTGCTGAAGGGGACAAAGGGAGGACATGGCATCACTGGATTGCAGTGAGAGCTGGGGCCAAGGGGCCACAGGTCAGATTCTGTGGTCATGGGGGGACCCAGTTCTTGCCAGAGATGGAGCGCTGAAACAGGCAAGAGCCAGGGAAGCAATATTTCAGCCTCCCTCTCCTCCTGTCTTCTGATCTCTTGCTGGGCCCGCCCATTGGCAGAACCCCATCAGAAGTCAGCTGCCAGGGAATCTGGGTGATGTAGTCTGCCTCTAGGGGCACAGAACCAGGCAAAGAGGGTGGAGGGTGCATCTTGGGGGGTGGGGGTGAAGAATAACCAGCACAATTATTACTATTATGTCTTACAATGCTCAAAACCCACACAATGTACAACACCAAGAATGAAACCTAATGCAAACTATGGATTCTGAGTGACAATGATATATCAGTGTAGGCTCATCAACATAACAGATGTACCACTCTGGCGGGGGGCACTGATAGGAGGAGGAAGCTGTGTGTGTGGTGGCGGGGAGCAGGGATCATATGGGAAACCTCTGTACTTTCTACTCAGTCTTGCTGTGAACCTAAAACTGCTTTTAAAAATAAAATCTACTGTACATCAACTATACTTCAATTAAAAATATATACATAGGGACTTCCCTGGTGGCGCAGTGGTTAAGAATCCTCCTGCCAGGGCTTCCCTGGTGGCGCAGTGGTTGAGAGTCCGCCTGCCAATGCAGAGGACACCGGTTCATGCCCCGGTCCGGGAAGATCCCACATGCCGTGGAGCGGCTGGGCCCATCAGTCATGGCCGCTGAGCCTGCACGTCTGGAGCCTGTGCTCCGCAACGGGAGAGGCCACAACAGTGAGAGGCCCGCGTACCACTAAAAAAAAAAAAAAAAAAAAAAAAAGAATCCTCCTGCCAATGCAGGGGACACGGGTTCGAGCCCTGGTCTGGGAACAACTCACATGCCGCGGAGCAACTAAACTCGTGCACCACAACTACTGAGCCTGCGTTCTAGAGCCCGCGAGCCACAACTACTGAGCCCGCGTGCCACAACTACTGAAACCCATGTGCCTAGAGCCCGTGCTCCGCTACAAGAGAAGCCACTGCAATGAGAAGCCCGCGCACCACAACGAAGAGCAGCCCCCACTCACTGCAACTAGAGAAAGCCCACGCGCAGCAATGAAAACCCAACACAGCCAAAAATAAAAAAATAAATAAATTTACTAAAAAAATATATACACATAATTAAAAAGTCTATTAAATTAAAAAATATTGTATAGTGCTTTATATTTCCTAAAGCCTTTGCATAAAAGTTGTTGTGAAGAGATAGGGCAAATCCAGTGTCCTCATGCTACAGACAAGGAAATTTAAGCTTCAAGTAATTCACGCTCAAGTAACAAGTGGGAGAGCCTTCTGATTCTAAGTTCAGTGTGCAGAGAACAGAGGTCAGTTTTGTGGGGTGAAATCCTAGGGAAGCTGAGGAAGAGAACAAAGAGAAATTTTCCTGATTTGCACATTTTGTCACTGATAGAAATGGGGGTAAACCCTACTTACTTGTGGCCAACCAAGTGTGTCCGAGTATGAGGGTGTGTGTGTGTGTGTGTGTGTGTGTGTGTGTGTGTGTGGTGGGGAGATGGTCAGCCTCATGTGATCACTCTCTATAATTCTCCTCCCAGAACCCTTGTGTGTTGAGGTGGCTCAATCTTCAGAGACTCTCCTTGTATTTCAACCTCCCCGCTTCCACACACCTGCCTCTGCTGGTTTCTTAAGGGCAGAGTGGTCCACAAGGATGCCTCATGCAGAGTGGATCCGAAGCACAAGGGTAGAGCAGAGGCATATCAGTGTGCCAAGTTCAGAACCTCCCTGGCAATCTTCAGAACCTCTGCTGAAAAACCTCCGCTCTCACCTCTACCCCTGTCTAACTAATCTTTCTCTTTAGGGCCTCAATTTAAAGGCTACTTCCCCCAGGGATGCCTTTCCTGACTCTCAATACAAATTAGGTTTCTCCCATTATTCTTGTCCCTATGTCTTGCTTTTTCTTCAGAGAGCTTATCACCAGGTATGATTGCTTAGATAGTTGCCAATCTGTTTATTGCTCGGGTTCCTCTCTACAGACTACAGTATAAGGTTCGTGAGAACTGAAACATCATCTACCACCAATAACCCAGTGTTTAGCACAGGCCCTGACACGGAGGTGATAATCAATAAATGTGTGTCAAATAAGTGAATGCATGAATAAATCAATTACATCAAATGAAATTAAATTAATGAAAACTAGTCACCCCTTCTAACCTCACATAACAGCCTTCTATTCTTCCAACCAGACTATGGATATATCAAGATGCCAGAGGGGTGGGAAAGGATTTGGGAATCAGGACAGATTTTAAGGATGGTTATAAAGACCTGGGCTTGTATTCTGAGTGACATGGGGAGGCACTGGAGGGGTTGGGACATCTTTAGCTCCTCCTCTGCTTCACCTTGCACTCCCTCCCATCCCTAGTGACTCATAGTAGGCATTCAATAAATTTGTTGAATACAGTAAGTCCCCTACATACGAACAAGTTCCATTCCGAGAGCGAATTTGTAAGTCCAATTTGTTCGTAAGTCCAACAAAGTTAGCCTTGGTACCCAACTAACACAGTCGGCTGTAGAGTACTGTACTATACTGTAATAGGTTTACAATACTTTTCACACAAATAATACATAAAAAAACAAACACAGTAAAGTACACAAAAGCACAACCATTTGTAGAGGATGCATGCACGTGACAATGTACGCCAGACACTTGAACTAATTTACGCATGTAAATTTACGCATTTACTAATTTACACATGTTCGCATCTTTGAAAGTTCGCGACTTGAAGGTTCGTACGTAGGGGATTTACTGTAAATGCATGAATGCATGCGTGCATGGATGCATGAATGAATAAAAATATGATCTCTGTCCCTAAAGAACTTATGAGTGTTGTAATAAGATACAATTCATACTCATGGAATTATTGTAGCATTCCAGGGATGGGAGGGGGTACAAGACACATGCCAGGCTGCAACCAGATATTTGGTGGAAGAAACTTGAGAATCACATTTCTCTATTTTGAATTAGTTCATTGTCTGTCTTGTCTCCACTGTTTCAATTATAAACAGCTTCAGAGCACAGCCCAAGCTTACGACTGATTCAGATCCCTGGGGCCCTAGCACACAGCCCAACGTCATGAGGTGTGCCAAGAATACTCTTCCCATTCTCATGCTGCTTCAGCAGGTTGGATTAATTTTTAGGGCAGTGCATTTCACATGCCAGCCCTCTAGCTAGACGTTGGGTGACCCCTCTTGGGGAGTTACCCAACGTGGTTCCCGTCATGTTGTACAGCCAAGAGACAGCTCTGAGGATTCTAGTCTTTCCCTTCATTATCCTAACTCTCCAGTCCAGAGGTGAGAGCAGTGGTGGTTGGTCTGGAATCACTGGCTTTTCTTTCTGTACAAAGACTAGGGGTGGTGCTCCAGGGTTGTAGAAAAAGCGCTGGACTTGTTTTGAGATTCAGCTCACTATCTGTGTGTCTAGAGACACATCGCTTCATTTCTCTGGGCCTCAGTGTTTCTCATTCATAAAATTAGAGGGTGGAGGGTGGATAAGAGAAATCCTAAGATCCCCTCCTGCTCTTCTAGGATTCTAATTCCTGATGTGACATAAGAAAATGATTCCTTAAATGGCCATAATCCATCTTCTAACTTCCGGAATGCTCCTAAGCCATATATGTGCTGTATCTCTGGACCACCTCCAGAGATTTCAGATTTTGCTCATCCTAAAGGTGCTCTTATTTCTGAAATACCAGACCCTGATCAGTTTACTAACGAGCTTATTTTTACTTTTTGGCTTTGGGTTTCTGACATCTGTAACAACTTCCTGTCAGATCCTAGAAGGTTCCCTCCCAGAGTGTCTTCAACAGCAGCAAACAATTTACACCCACCCAGGACCCATCATGCCTAAGATGTCTTGGGGCATCTTACTGCAATTAGAAGAAAATGAAACCAGGAACTCCGTCTGATGAAAACCGAGGTTGCAAACTAGTATTAAAATAGAAATCATTAATGTAGGCAAAATGTAGCTGAAAGTGCCAATTCATGTGAGGTAGTGTGTTTGGGAGGGCAAGGAGAGGGCGCCAGGTAGTTATGTCTGCAGTTCTGTGGGACAGGACTAACTGAAGAACAACATTAAGCATCTACTTACTGGTTAATGTGCCAGAGATTCTGATGAGCTGATAAAACAGGAAAAACCACTGAAAGGCTCCTCTGCATTTATCCAGGCGCAGACTCAGAAGAGGATGGGAGTGAAGTAGTTTACATAGGAAGGGATCCTAGAAAGTACCTGTAGGTGAATGGGGAAGTGAGACAGGGAAGGGAAGGAAGCCAATAAAGGGAGGATTCTTGAGCAGGATACCACTGTGGGTGCTGAGGCTCAGTCCTGCTGGGGAACTCTGGGAAACAGTGTAGAACACGCCTTAGTGTGCCACCTGAGGGGCATGGAAACTGGGGTATTTATCCTCCAACTCCCATCCATCGCCGGCCGAGGGCAATTCCTGGAGGCATCGTTGGCCTCCCTCCTGCAGGTCGATAGAGAACCGTAAGAGGAAGAGCTATGGGTGCTTGAAGTAGGATGCCTTCAGCATGTACTAGAATGGTACGTGCTGAGGGGATGTGAGTGGGGCTTGATAGCACCTGCTACATTAACCTTGACCATGGTCCACGTGGCTGGGTAGTCAATTCACACAATGAGTCAGGTGCGGGGGCGGAAATCACAACATCTTTGAGATGAGTGCACCTTACTGATCTCTGGCCTATCCGCCCATTCTCCAGATAAGAAAACCAAGGTTTAGAAAAGCACTGTCCAATAAAAATATAATGCAAGCCACCTATGTACTTTTTTTTTAATGTCAGTAGCACCTTTAAAAAGTAAAATGGGGCTTCCCTGGTGGCACAGTGGTTGAGAGTCTGCCTGCCAATGCAGGGGACACGGGTTCGTGACCCGGTCCGGGAGGATCCCACATGCCGCAGGGCGGCTGGGCCCGTGAGCCATGGCTGCTGAGCCTGCGCGTCCAGAGCCTGTGCTCCGCAACGGGAGAGGCCACAACAGTGAGAGGCCCGCGTACCGCAAAAAAAAAAAAAAAAAAAAAAAAGTAAAATGAACAGGTGAAATTGATTTCAAGAGCATACTTTATTCAACCCAATATGCTCAAACTATTAGAGTTTTACCATAATCAACAGAAAAATGAACACTGAGACATTTTGCATTTCTGGTTCTACAGCTTTGAAGTTTTCCACTTATAGCACATCGCAGTTCTGACTGGCCACCTTTCAAGGGCTCAGTACCCACCTGTGGCTACTGCCTACCCTACTGAACAGCAAAGATCGAAACATTTCCATCACTGCAGAAAGTCCTATTGGACAGCGCCGGTCTAGTTAGTTTGTGTCATTTTCTCCAATTTAGAGCACTTGTGGGTGGTAGAGGTAATTAACAAGAAGCCAGGAGAGAACCCTAGGATCTCTAGTTAGGCTGGAACCCTAGGCTTGAAATCTTCCCCAAAATAAAAGGCAGGAAGTGGTTTTGATGGACCCTCAACCTGTTGAGCACCAAGATGAACTTGGCTGGTTGCACAACCTCCCAGACTTCCTAGATATAAAAAGATCCCAAGGTCAAGCTCAGCGAGACCTCTGGAGGGAAAGGTCAGGTCCCTCATCCATTACCATGTCCCCAGCCCAGGACCTGGCCCATAGGAGGCCCTCGAGAGAGCTCTGGTGAATGGTGATGAGAAGCATCCTTTGGGCAGCAGTCACAGACCATCAGCAGGTAGGGGCTGGGGAGCAGCTGTGAGGCAAACATCATCACCATTTTGGAGGTCACCTGGGTGAAGCAGTCATGAGCAAAGCAGTCAAGGGACAGTTGGACAAAGGAACCTAAAAAAGAATCAAATATCTGCCCACTCACCAATCCTTTCTTAACAACCATTTAATATGCCATCCTACAAAGAGAGAAACAGAGGCACAGAGCAGTTAAGAGAATCTTCCAGCAAGACCCCTGTGTTTGCCTGCAGTGAACTGCTTTGACACTGGGCCCAACACACGTATTTAACAAGAGGCAATCTGCCCAGGGTTTTATTCCCACAATAAATCTTACCATTTTCGGCTCCTGAGACTGCCTCCTCCTCCCGGCGTTACACTAACAGCTGCCTTTCCCAGCAGTGGTGGCAATAAATGGTGTGCACACAATGTAGACGGTAAGGTTTCAGGGTGAAGCCTTTGGAAGTGACTCCTTCATAACTGTATCTATGGCCATGCCGTATCTCATGGTGCGGCTCCCTAACACCACGGGCGGCTCTGTGTGTGTTCCGGAGAAAGGGGGAATGAGATGCATCCCCACCCTCCAATCCTCACGCACCCCTCCCAGCGGAATTTGGAAGTTAAAGCACCTCCTGGGTTTTGAGGGGAGATCTGAACCTCTCCTAGTGCTCACATGGAGCTGCTTGCTAGCCAGCCAGCCGCAATAAGAGGTGCTGGAGATGCGGCTGCTCCAGTAAGCCTCTTCTAATCCATTCTGCCCACTGTGAGGCCCCTTCCTGAGAACTCCTACAGCAGACTGTCAAGCCAGGCCTTTGTCTTCCATCCACCATGAGATAGCCATTTCCCTGGACAGCTGCAACTCGGGAAGGGGTTACTTTCCTGCTTCCTTCCCTACTCCATACATATCGCCCAGCCCCACCAGAGCACTGGTGATTGGTTGACTGACCTAACAAATGAATGGCAACCTTCATCTTTGGTGTATTTAAATCATCCAGTTAGTATGGCCTCTCTAGCGGGCAAACAATGCAACATGATTGGCCCACCTCTTCCAAGAAGGGGCCCAGAGTCTTACAACCGAAGAGGGAAGAAATTCAACATATATGTTTGGGGTCTAGATCAGTTTCAAGTTCTGTCTGAAACCAAAGCATAACCTGACTTTGCACATAGACTTCTCCAACGCACCCCCCTCCACCCACACCCACACACGATGAGAGATCCTATAGGACTTTTTGAGGCCACAGTCCTCAAATATTCTTTACCTGGTACATAGTGGATGCTTAATAAATATTTGCTAAATAAAAATCAATGAAGGTGGACACCACGACTTGGTTATCCTGGGGAGGCTGCATGATCAAGTGGGGAGAGCATGGGCAACAGACCTGAGTTTAAATCCTGCCTCCACCTCGAGCTATCTGCATGGGCTTCGGCAAATGCCTTAGCCTCTCAGAGTCTCAATTTCCTCATCTGTAAAATGGGAATGATAATATCTACCTCCCAGAGCTGTTGTGATGATTACATGAGATATTCTCAATAAGGCTCCTAAGTACCTAATAGGCACATGGGAAACATCAGTTACTTTCCTCTCTGTCTGGAATATTCTTGCTCCTGTGGCAGACTCCCAGGCACCCTCTAAGACTTTCCTTGAATATAACAGTCCAGGAAGAGGCGGTCCCTCCTTCTGCCCTGCTTTTCTCGTATCTCTTCAGGCAGCTATTATTGCACCTCTCACCCCATACCGCAGTGCTTTGGGTCACTGCTCTCCAACCTTGAGGTCAAGACCAAGCTTCCACCATCTTGTATCCTCAGTGCTTAGCATACTGCCTGGCATGTAGTAGGCACTCAATAAACACTTCCTTTTCCAGGTAGGAAAAAAGATAAGAAGGACACATACCAAAATGTAACCATGGTTATCTATAGTTGGTGGGATTATGGTTGGTTTTCTCCTTTTTTGGGGGGTGGGGGTCTCTTCTATATTTTAAAAAAATTTTTTCCCTACAATGGTTATGCTTTATTTGAGTAATGATATGATTCTGTAAAAATTAATAAGTGTATACTCAATAAGATGGATGGATGGATGGATGGACAGACAGATGGAAGGATAGATGTAGTCAATACATTTAAGCAGTTTCCATTCCACTGATTCTCAATATCTGGGTCTGAGGTAGAGTTTGCTGTCGGGTGAGAACAGAGATTTCCATGTCCCATGAGCCAGCTCCCTATTTCCTACCAAAGGGTTTTGAAGCTCCATCCCTTCTGTTCAAACTCACATTTTTCTGAATACCCATTCCAGGAAGGAAAAATGAGCCCCACTTCACCATGTCAGCACTCAGCAAACATTTTCTATAAAGGGCCAGATGGTAAATATTTTAGTCTTTGGGGGCCGTACAGTCTCTGTTCACAATCTCTCAACTCTACCATTATAGCATGAAAGCAGCCATAGACAACAGGTAAGTGAACAAGCATGGCTGTGTTCCAATAAAACTTTATTTACAAAAAACAGCAGTCCAGGTTTGGCCCAGTGACCACAAGTTGCCAGTCCCTGGTCTGGGACTTTGCTAACGTTGCTCCCCTTCCTGGAAGGCCCTTTCTCCCACCTGCCTACGTAAATTCTGTCCATCCTACTTATCATCTACTGTCTTAGGCTGCGTTACGGCACTGTAATCCCATGTATTCTAGTAGGTGCTAGACAAATACGGAACCATTTGCTAAGAAGGGTTCTATTTTGGGGGGCATTTTTAAAGAGGGTATGTTTTGGAATTGTGCTTGGAAAGAACCGGAATGGGAAAATGTAAATATTCCTAAGAATAGTCTGCAGGGCCTCAGCCTTAAAATGATATGGTCAGAATAGTAATTCCCATCTTAGAAGAAAAAGACACACCAAAAAAATTCAAAAGTCAAGCAGCTCTACAATGACCTAATGGCAGATGGACAAAAAGAAGCCAGGTATCAGGGTTGGCCCAAACGTTCGTTCGGGTTTTGCCATAAGATGTTAGGGGAAAACCTGAATGAACTTTTTCGCAACCCAATCCTCACTCTATTTCTAAGCTCCAAAAGAAAAATAATAATAGAACCTTCTGTTAAGGAATTTAAGACCCAAGTGCAAAGGCATTTTTAGTGTCTTTGGCCAAGCTGGGGATGATAAATCAAGCCCCACCCCTGGAGATGCTGAAGTCTCCCTTCTAAATGAGCCACCATATAACAGTCTGTGCAGAAGTCTGGCTTCAGCTTTCGGGTTTCATTTTTCCTGCTCTGCCGAGCGCTGAGCCTGTGCTCTTGGCTCCGGGAGATGGGCTAAGGTTTACGCTGAAGATCACGTGGCAGTCCCAGCGGCTCTCGGCAAATGTGACTGAGGAGTCCATAAATGGTCCTTGTCTAGGGGCAAAATGCTTGGCTCCCTCTGCCTAAAAAGGAAATACTGAAGAAAATGTACATTATGGTCACCATGCTGCCGAGAGGACAATTTCCTGGCTGGCAGACCACTTGCTGACAGAGCAGAGCCAGGGAGAGCAGAGATGCCAAGCCTGTTGATTCACACGCGGGGCTTTTCAGAACGTTTGACAGCCCCGTACTCGCAGCAGCCGCAGCTCTGTGAGCACACACCATCTGGCCCCAGAGCCCTGCAACTAAATGAAGGGAATCCATTTGAATAGAGCTTTGACCTGGGGTTTGGAAACCAGCCTCCTATGGCTTCCTTTGGAATTAGAGACTTAAAGACTTGCCCTTTCCTTCCCCTTTGGTTGTTCCAACCATACCACACCTTTTCAAGCAGAGCCAGTGTATTCTTTCAACAGCGCAGTCGTTCATTCACTCACTCATTCATTCATTCCATAGGTCAGCATACACTGAGCACCTCGCAAATGCTGATGCTTCAGCTCCAGCGGTGTCAAAGTCACACGTGGTCCCCGTCCTCCCCGAAATTACAGGTGAGTAGACAAGACAGATGTTCAACATTTACGATTCCATGTGAGGAAGGTTATGTGTGGGACAGTACAGTGTGCTGTGGTCGGGGGTGGGGGGATGACCATGTAATTTGCTATTTGGACCTGGATGCTTGTGGGAGTAAAAGGAGGTGCTGTTAATAATTATTCCAGAACAGCAGGTTAAACTAGGATTGTCCTGGGCCAGCCGGGTCGTATGGGTCCTCTAAGCTTTGGCCATGCAGTCAGGGGCCTCAGTTCACAGGTCCACTCCCCTCCCCTCCCTCGGTGACTCTGTTCCTACCTGCCCCCATTCTCATCCTACTGTTGCTCCTTTATAGGGGAGCAGAATGAGGTGGCCTGAGGGTCAGAGCCCACTGATGTCAGTGCTTTAAATCCCACACTTGGCAGTGCTGCCGGGCATTGAGCTGTCATCATTTCCTCCTATTCTGGGTTACCCTGAGAAAAAACTTCACCACACGGAGGCTCTAAATCTTGACTCCTGCCTTTGATTCCAGCTCCCTTCCCATATTTCACGAATGTGGCCGGACCTTCTGCCCAGGGCTGTCCTGTGATTTTATACTCTTCAGCAATACAAGGAGCAGGCTGGCTTTGTTGTTCTGGAAGCTCCTTCTTCAGGGATCATGGGGTCCTAAAAGCCCAAAGCTCATTGGTCCAGTGGTCACCTAGAGGGTGTCCCAAAGGTATAAATACCTCACCAACAACCTATCATTTCATTGTCCCTGTAAGTCTGAGCTGTGGAAGATTCCTGTTTTCATTACTAAGGGTGGACCTGCACAACCATGACATTAATGACAGCCTTGGTGCATGTGGCAGATGCTAGTGAGGCTCTGTCCCTTAGTCCCTAGGCCCACCTCTGAGTTCACCTACAGCCACATAGATACTTCCCAGTAGGCTGGTAGCTTCTTACCACAAACACATATAAACCCTCTGCCTGAGGCTTCACCTGCCCGTCCTTGAGCCTGCTCAACCCACACAGGGCAACCCTCAGCCAAAGAGGGACGAGAGACAATGGATGTGACAGCCAGGCTCCAAGATGGCCCCAATGATCCTTGCCTCCCACTATTCATGCCCTTGTGTAGTTCTCTCCCACAGTGAATATGGCTAACCTTTGTAAGCAATATAATACAGAGGAAATGATGATGTGTGACTTTTCGGGCTAGATCATAAAAGGCATTTAGGCTTCCATCTTGCTCTCTCTTGGATCACTCACTCTGGGGGAAGCTGGCGGCCATGTCATGAGGACACTCAAGTAGCCTTTTGGAGAAGGCCATGTGGTGAGGAACTGAGGCCTCCTGCCAACAGCCAGCACTGTGCTGTCAGCTGGGTTAGGGAGCCATCTTGGAAGTGGATTCTCCAGTCCCAGTGAAGCCTTCAGATGACTATATCCTGACCAATATCTTACGAGAGACCCCATGCCAGACCATCCAGCTAAGTCAGCCTCAAATTCCTGACCCTTAAACGTGTAAGAGCTAATAAATGTTCATTGTTGCTTTAAACTGCTAAATTTAGGGTAACTTGTCACAAAGCATTAGATAACTAATATGGTAGATAAATACCCCAGCTTGCCCAGAAGCACATTCCACATGGTTCCTCAGGCAGTCCTCAGTGGAACTGAACCCTGCTTGTCCACAGTGGTAATCTTCTCACTGCAAGCTTCTAACTTTGTTGTTATTTTTTCCCCCTCTGTGTCTCATTCTTCCTACTCCCTCAGTTCTGCTTCTTGGGATCATCTCTCAAATAAACTACCTGCCCCGAAGTCCTTGCCTTGGCATGTTCTTCGAGGGAACCCAAAACAAGATAGGGCATCTTGTTCCTATTCATGGATCAACTTTTCAAAGGAAGAGCAGCTCTTGTGAATATTCTTATGCCTTTAGAAAACAACTATTCTAAGTCTTTATCAAAAATAGCTCTAACATATATTTTATGATTCCATGTATATGAAATGTCCAGAACAGGCAAATCTATAGAGACAGAAAGTAGATTAGTGGTTGTCTTGGGCTGAGGGAGGGAATGGGGACTGACTGCAAATGGGCACAAGGTAACAGAAATATAGGGTAATAGAAATATCCTAAAACTGGATCATAGTGAGAGCTAAGACTCTATATATTTCCTAAATATTAACAAAGTATGCACTTTAAAGAGGTGACTTTTATTGTATATAAATTGTGCCTCAATAAATATGAAAACTGATTTTCACAGCTGAAACAAGTATAGAAATGAGAAAAAAAGAAAGACGTAGGACAGAGGGAAATGCGAAGGAAAGGATTCCTATTGCCAGCCACTTTAGAGCCATAAGAACTAGGTTTACTACAGTCTCTTCCAAAATAAAACCAACACATTTGATACAGGACGAGTAGTAATGAGGCCAAACTGTGCCTCCTCAAATACAGAAAACTAATATTAAAGACAGAATCTCATGAGGGCTTTGTCTAACCAAAGAAGACTCCCCCAGAAATGCTACACCTGTGGTTTTAGGAACCAATATCCCCATCTGATATATAAGAACACTCCTAGGGAAGTTGTCTCAAGAAAGCCATCAGCAGCGACCAATCCTTATGAGGTGTGAGGCATGGTGAAGGAGGTTGTGAGATACTGGCATCTCAGCCCCACGACGAGAAGGAGGAAAGCACAACTAGTTATCATCCACTTCCTTAAAATCAGAAATACTTAGGTACACGCACATACCTTCCTTCATCTCGCCTGCTGAGAGAAGCAGTGTCCCCAGGGAAATGAGCAGCGTGGCCCATTCTAGGTACCCCCTTCCTTCTGATTAGCCAGGTCTCTGCCTGGCTAGGATCAAAGTTCAGGAGCCTGGGACAGGAGAGGGATGAGCGTATTGAGCACTTAGTCCTTCTCTACATGTTTACTTACTGAGCTTGGAGCTCCTACAGAGCAGCTGAGTAAAGGCCTTACCTGGACTACACTGATTTCAGAGTATGTTGGGAGCCTCTGTTATGCATGTGGGGGGGGAAGATGTAAGAGACATACATATAGGTACACACAGGCACAAACACACACACATGTACATACACACACATGTACATACACACACGTACGCATGCTGGTGACTTGGTTGTATCAGTTAGCTTTTGCTACATAACAAAACACCCCAAAACTTAGTGGCTTAAAACAACCACCATTTATATAGATCATGATTCTGGGGTTTGTGCAGGTAGTTCTTCTGGTCTGGGCTGAGATTTCTCACTTGCCTGCAGCCAACGAGACAACCTGGGAGTTACCTAGAGGCTGGGTGATCTAGGATGGCCACACTCACGTGTCTAGTATTTGGAAGCTACTGGCTGGGGCAACAGGGGCAACCACATGTCTCTCGCCATCTGGCAGGCAATCTTGGGTCTCAGGGTCCTGGGAGCCACAACAGAGAAAGCCCCAAAGCACAAGCACGTTTTAAGCCTTGGCTTGCTTCCTGTTTGCTAATTTCCCATTGGCCAGAGCAGGTCACATGGCCAGTCTAGACTCAAGGGAAGAAGAAATAGATTCTACCTCTTGATGCAAAGAGCTGCCATGTCAGGGGCAGGGGAAGTACTGGGGGCTATCATTTATATAATCTACCACACCTGTTTGTTTTTGTTTGGTTTTTTTAATTCTCTTCTCATTTCAGATCTGTGGGTTGTCATTCTTCTCACTTGCTGGAGAATGTGTTTTGTTCAACAGCTCTTCTAGCAGCTAGAGAATATAATTTATTTTGAGATGAGCCATTTTGCCCTGAGAAAAATTAAACTCCAGCTCTTTCTCTTGAAGAGAAAATTCTCTGTTGCCCTAATCAGCTATTGACTGCTATGGAGACGCCCCCAGAGTCTGGTTACAAGCCAAATATAAGAAGCCATGCCAGGGAACCTGTTGACAGGGTGGATTTGGCTCCCGGGTCATGGTGGGCCTGAAGGAAAGAAAAATGGCAGTGCCAAAGCCATGAAAGAGGAGAGGGGGAGAGGGAGGAAGTAAGCGAGAGGAGAGGAAGCACTCAGTTAACAGAACTGGCATTGGTGTCACCCTGAAGGAACACCCAAGCACACACCGCTTAACACCTCAGGAGGAATCTGTAGCCCGGAGACCTTAGCTGCATCTTTTTAAGGGTTGATTCAACTACATCCAAGGTAAAGGTTGACTAATCAGAATGGAGGGAAGATGCTCTGTGTTCAATTACATACTGTCACAGGCAGTCAACACTGTTGGGGTCTGAGAGGGAGGAAGGCAGAGAAAAGATTGTTGGGTAACAGAGGTAGGTGGCGAAGGGCACATCTGGCATGGGAGGATTTTCCAGGGAAAGAGAGAGATTTGAGACTTCAGTCTCAGCTCCCCACTGTGAGATAAACATGAGAGGGAAGGAACAGGGCCCTTCAGCTCACTCCCCTCCTGCTTTACTCAGCTCCTGAAATACAGTTTAACTTGGTATCAGCCAGCTGCTCAAGAACTAGCAAATAACCCTCTTGCCCAAAGCACGGTGTGAGCGCACACACACAGTGCAGAGGTGGGGTAGGCCAGAGTAGTCTAAAGAATGTTGTTCTTCCCTCAACGCATGAGTGGAACAGTCCCCCAGGTAGCTTTTTGGGGGATTTGAGAGCTTGCTCTTTGGGATGAAGGTTGCCAGTTGCCCATTACAGTCCAACTTTCCCCTTCTTACTGGGCACACAGCTTGACTACATTTCCCAGTCTCCCTTGCTATGAGGCTTGATCATGTGATTGAATTCTGGCCAGTAGGATGTGAAAGGAAGCAATGCCACCTCCAGAACTGGGATTTAAGACAGTAGACATGTCTCCTCTGTGTTATCTTTCTCCCTCCCACCACTGGGAACTCCCCGAAATCTAGCTTCAACCACATAGATAACAACAATACCCCAGGGGATAGCAGAGCCACACAACAGAAGGAACTCGGGTTTCTGACTGACTGGGGAACAGAGCTGCTTCACTTAGCTGAACCATGCCCCTCTGAATTGTTATCTGAAAGACAAATAAACCTCTTGGTTCTGTAGGCTACTGTGTTGTTAAGTCTCTGTTACAACAACTTAGCCTTTTACCCTAACTAATATTTTCATTCATTCAACCTCAATCTTGTAGGACCCCTTTGGGAGATTCTCCTCTGGTCTTGAGGTCACCATGAGGCCCGTCTTAAACACTAATGAATAAAAAAAACCCCAAAATATATATGCAACTCTGAAAAGACTGTAGAATGATGGCTGCTTTCCCTGAAAAAAATTTTTTTGGGGGGTGGTGTATGTGCAGAGGATGTGATGACATTGCACATGACTCAGCCAAATTGCTTCAGAACAGCTTTTTTTCTCCCCAAAGCTTATTCCCTATGACAACTATCATCCTCTGTGTGTATGTCTCTCATTCTTTCTCTTGCTCTTACGCTGCACACACACACAAACACACGCAAACCCCCCTACTCCTCTCAGGCCTGTCTTCCCCTTTTGCTCTTTGCTCTTCTTCTGCAGCCTCCCCCTTCTTCTAGTCTCAGCTCTCTTGTATCCCCCTCCCCCATCTGTGTCCCTATCATCTTTCCACGTCACAAAAAACAAAAGATCATCCTGAACATCAACCCTTATTAGGAGGCAGAAAAATCAGTGAAATAGAGACAATTTTCATGTTTTTGAAGTCAGGAGGAATAGAAAGAATTTAGTATTTGTCTCTGTCCTGCCTAGGGAAACAGATTCTAACTGAGCAGCTACTATGTACTCACAAGACAGATATAGAACCATTTGGAAGGAATCCTGAAGAGCAACCAATGAGAAAACCAAAGTTCAGAAAATTACTTGCCTGGAACTTATTAAAGGAAGAACCAAGAATGGACCCTGGTCTGTGAACCACTCGTGCTCAACTTCTAGCCCCATGCTCCCTCCTGCCCTTACCCCCACTCCCTGCTCGGAAACTTGGAGGGAAGTACCTGAGGCCCCTCCACAGAATGCTTGCTGGAGCTTCATTCCACTAGACCCACCAGAGGGGCAGGAAGGCAGGCCAGACAGAGGGCTGGGGAAACAAGCCAGCCACAGAGGCGGCCAGGGCAAAGGCTGCACACCCACTCTGTGAGCCAACAATTTCACTCCTAGATGTTTACTCAAGAGACATGACAATACATGCCTGTAAGAACACTTTTCTGGGAAGGTTCATGGTTGCTTATTCATAACAGATAAAAACAGGAAATAATGCAAATATCCAACATGATGAGAACTGGTAAATAAATTATGGTATAGTCATACAAAGGAACATGATCCAGCAATAAAAAAAAAAAGGAATGAACTGGCCATATCACTGTTCTAAAGGCCAGCTATTACAAGATGGCATGGAACAAAGTAAGACAAATATGGTAGTCAGTTTTCAAGATGGTTCCCAATGAAACTGCCTCCTGGTATTACACTGTACATAGTTCCCTCCTATGTTGTACCAGACTAGAGTTGTTCTGTATGAACAACAGACTACTGCACGAATGATGGTATGTCAGTTCCAGGATTAGGTTATAAAAATCTATGGCTTCCTGTTGGCCTGTCACTTGACCTGGGAGAAATCGTGCTATGAGCAGCCCAAAGGAGAGTCCCACATAGCAAAGAACTGAAGCCTCGTGCCAACAGTCATGTGAGTGAGATTGGAAGCAAATCCTCAGGAGAGACATTCATGAGAGACACTCATGAGACACTCTGAGTTGGAACCACTAGGTCCTCCTCAATTTCTGACCTCCAGAAAATGTGTTGAATAGTAAATGTTGTTTTACATCTATTTTTAAAAAAGGAATGAACTGCTGCTATACACAACAACATGGATGATCTCAAAAGCATTGTATTGAGTGAAAAGAGCAAGGCATAGAAGAACACACACTGTATGACTTCACTTGTGTGAAGTTCCAGAAGTAAGACTAATATACGATGACAGAAATCCCAGCAATGATTGCCTCTGCTGGGGGGTGGGGACTGACTGTAAAGGGGCACAAGGGAACATCCCACGCTGATTGAAATGCTCTGTACCTTGATTTGTGAGGTCAGGGCTGCCTGTGTACATTTGTCAAAGCTCACTGAACAGTATATTGAAGAACTGTGTATTTCACTACATGTAAATTATACCTCAAACACACACACACACATGCACGCACACGTGCTAGTATTAGGAGAAAAAAGACTATTAAAGGGAAATGGATACATTAAATTTGTAGCTTTTCTTCCTTGCCACAAAATGCACAAAGCAGATGTTTTCCAAACTCATTCTTCACTCATGTCTCTTGGCTTCATCTAGCCTTCACCTTCATTCCATCTCTGATAACTAGCAAAATCTCTTGCCCCACCCATCAAAACCATCATGCCAGATCAGTTGGATGCAAATGTGCATCTTCACCTGGGACAGACTGAAATGGGCACCCTAGGCTCATCCCTGGGTTGTGTGCTTCTGGGTCAGGCTGTGGTTGAAAAAGACAAGAGCAGGGAGATGATGCAAGCTCTTTACCAAGTCCTAGAGCTCCATCCCACTGGGGAACTGTGGGAGAGAGTAAGGGATGATCCCACCCAAATGATGAGGAAGGTGGGGCATTTATACACCAACTCCCATCAGTCCCTGGCTGAAGGCTGTTCATAGGGGTGCTAATTCTCCAGAACCACTGCTCTACTATGTGCACAGGCAAGGTGGGATCTGGCAGACAGAGAAAGCCCTCAAGCAAAGAAATGCATTAGTTGGCAGCTGGAATTCAGATCCATACGGATAGAAATGGTAAGGCATGAAGGGTTAAGGGTAGGGCATTATTACTGTCTGCTATAAGACGGAAACATAGAGGACCAGTAGTGTTCCCTGATTGGGTCTGGGGTCTTAATCCAGGCCCATGTACTGGTTAGCTTTTGCTGTGTAACAAACCACCCCAAACCAAGGTGGCTTAAAACAATAAATATTTTGTTTAACTCACAATTCTGTGGGTTGACCAGGTAATTCTTTTTTTTTTTTTTTCTCAGTACGCGGGCCTCTCAGTGTTGTGGCCTCTCCCGTTGCAGAGCACAGGCTCTGGATGCGCAGGCTCAGCGGCCATGGCTCACGGGCCCAGCCGCTCCGCGGCATGTGGGATCTTCCCAGACCGGGGCACGAACCTGCGTCCCCTGCATCGGCAGGCGGACTCTCAACCACTGCGCCACCAGGGAAGTCCATGACCAGGTAATTCTGATCTGGGCCAGCTCAGCTGATTTCTGCTTGGCACTCTCATATGTCTGTAGATGTGAGTTAAATGAATGGTTGTTTTAAGCCACTCAATTTGGGGATGGTCACATGGCAAAAGCTAACTGATACACGGGCTGAAGGAGCGCTGTTAGATTATTAGGTGGTCGGGTAAAGCCTCACTGAGAGGGCCCATTTAAGCTGAGCTTAAAAGATGCCAGGGAGATGGGGATGCTAAGAGGGGGCAGAGGGGGCAAGGCACAGAGGACAGCAAATGCAAAGGTTGAGGCAGGAAAGACTTGGTGTTTGGAGGGAACTGAAGGAAGATGAAGAAATACCACCAGGGCTGAAGGGCAGAGAGAGAGAGAGAGAAAAGATTAAGGCGCTCAGGGAAAGCCTATTCCTACTCTAACTCATGAGAGGAAAGGAGTCATAAAAATATGCTCTTTATTAATATCCTTCATTAATAGAGCCTTATTCAAAACTATATTCTGAGGGCTTCCCTGGTGGCGCAGTGGTTGAGAGTCCGCCTGCCGATGCAGGGGACACGGGTTCGTGCCCCGGTCTGGGAAGATCCCACATGCTGCGGAGCGGCTGGGCCCGTGAGCCATGGCTGCTGAGCCTGCGCGTCCGGAGCCTGTGCTCCACAGCGGGAGAGGCCACAGCAGTGAGAGGCCCGCGTACCGCAAAAAAAAAAAAAAAAAAAAAAAAAAAAAGTATATATATATATATTCTGAATACAGAGCCTTTTGATTATATAATTAATAGAGGATACGCTAAGAAAAATTATTCATGTTCTTTCTCCAGTCTTCTTGTGCTGTTCCTGCCCTCCACCCTTCTCTTCTCCCCAGGCTCGCGCAGCTACAGGAGGAGGGAGCTGGGGTGGGAGCAGATTGAATATTCCTGAAAACGAAGACAAAACGAGCCCCCGTCGACTAAACAAAAGAGTTCACTAGAACAAGCCGTTGGCGTGAGGTGGCCACTCAGAGAGGTGGCCACTCAGAGAGTTGGCCACGTGGCCCGCTGGATTCTGGAAAACTGGCTTCCGGCTTCAGCACTCTGAAAACTTCAAGTTATTCCCTCTCTGTGCGTTAGTCTTCTCAGAAAAAAAAAAAAAAAATAGCCCGGTGGAGCCCAAGGCCCTGGTGAAATGAGGTTTTATGGGACCCTGGAGTTTCATGGGGTTGTGTGTGGGCGTGCAGATGAGTACGCAGAAATTAATTAATCTCAGATGCCAGAAAAGTATTAAAAGAGAAAGGGAGTGAGAGACCTTGGAGGTTGAAGAAGAGAAAAGGAGGGGGAAGGCGTTCACTCGGTCGTCTTGAATTGTACCAGATTTTAGTTCAACAATAAACCAGTCCTCTGATTTTGACATCTAATGCTTGGGCAAGAATGCGTTTGAACAGGAGAATGCATGTGGAGATAGACCAGAACTGAAACCCTTGTCTCAACAATCAACTGAATTCACCAGGCAAATCCCTAAATAAGCTTTGTTTAGTTTAGTTTTGTTTTCGTAAAGGAAGGAAGGAAACTCTACCGCATCTGGCACAGAAGCAGACTTCCTGGTAAAAATAGGGGCAAATGTGGAAAGAAAACTAAAAAAATACATCATGCCTGAAGCACTAATTGAGAGACCAAGGAATTAGACCTGCTTCTGCTATTAACTAACTGTGTAAGATGGAGAAAAACACATCATCTTTCTGTGCTGCAGTCTCCTCTTATGAGGACATGACTGGATGGCAGATGGCAAAACGTTAGCATGAATGACACCAACATCTCTGTCCAGGCGACCGAGAGACATCAATCATCAGTCGGCACAATCTTTCCTGTAACACCTAGACATGTTCTCAGAATCCATCTCAACACAGGGCTTCCAGTGACCACTACCAAATTAACAAAATTGGCTCTCAAAATTAAACCTACCTGCTTTTCTGAACTAGACCACCACTGGTTCCCAACCTTTGGGCTGCACTCTCCTGGGAGGCTGTGAGGTTGCTGAAAAATATCTGTTAAGTCATACGCTCGCCAAGCCTTGTCTCTAGGATCAATGAAGTGCTATCTTACCAGTGTCTTCATTCTCAAAAGGGAATGGGAATATCTGGCCAAGAGCATTTCAAACTCCTCTTCTGCTCTGGGACTCTCTATTCTGAGGCTAAATTTCTCTCTCTCCTCTACCCACTTCCCTTCTACTTCCTTCCCCCCGACCCAAGATCTTCTAACAGTAACATGGTTTCATTTGGTCAGGAAGGAATCTCTCAACCTTAGTGACAGATGAAAGAGCCAGGCAGCAGATGACAGCAGGTGAGTGACAATAATCATCACTGCTTTGTCCTTGTGATGATCTGTGACCAACTTGAGGGTCATCTGCCCAAACTGCCTCCTGACTTCACCCTCATATTTCAGGTCATCTGGCCAGGGTCCTTCTTTCCATATCATTTCCCAGACTTTCGTAGAGATTTAATATCATCCCACATTCAAGTTTAGTTTCTCCTTCAACAATTTGGGGTGGAAAGCCAAGACCCAAGGCAGTATGGAGAATAAGCTTGGGCACCGTCGCTTACTAGTTGAATGACCTTCAATAGCTTTCTTCATCTCTTCGAGCCTCAGTTCCCTCATCTATAAAGTGGGATAGTTGTGGTGATGAAATAAGACAATGTAAGTAAATCATCTAGTACAGTACAGAGCCTGCCACCTAGTAGGTATTCAATAAATGATCATAATAACAGTGATAGATAAGTTTATTGGATACTTCCTATAATGTCAGGTATTCTGTTAAGCATGTTACAGACAAACTGTTTAACCAAATATATTTCCCTTTGGCGACAGGTTACAACAGTAGCCGCAATTCTTTGCAGCTTCTGTATCTCCGCTTCTGGATTCCAAGTATTGGCCAATATAACAGGACAGAAACTATACTGTGTGTGAGTTCTGAGCCTAGGCCTCAGACTTTATGGACATCTGCTGTTGCTCTTGGGACTCAGCCCAGCTGCCGTGTAAACAAACCTGGCCTGGTCTACTGAAGGGTAACCCACAAATGGAGTAAAGCCATGCTTTCCTAGCTAGAGACATCCTAGACCAACCAGCCCCCAGCCAACACAGCAGCTGACCTCATCTGCACGAGTCAGCTGACCAGGCAAGTCTGACTGAGATCAGCAGAACTGCTTAGCAGATCCCAGTCCACATTGCTGCCCCACAGAATTATGAACTAAATAAAGGATGGTGGTTTTAAACCACTACGTTTTGTGATGACTTGTAATGCAAGCCATTTTCTTCTTGAGTACATAGCTAGACTATATTTCCCATACTCCTTTGCTCCTAGACTAGCCATGTGACTAGTTCACCCCCATGAAATGGGAGGAGAAAGTGGCATGTGTCACTTTCATGCCAAAGCAGTTTAGGAGATGGTGTGTCTTCTCACTTCTTTTTCCTTTGTCTACTGAATGCATGCACAGGCTCCAGCAAAGGGCTGCAAGGCCTTAGGGGATGTGGAGCCACAATACAGTAAGAACCTGGGTCCCTGAAACACCACATGGAGGAGAGCCACCCACCGACTGAAAATATCCATTTGGACTTTATACGATCAAGTAATAAACTCCAATTGGGTTAAGCCACTGAAGTATGAGGAGGTTTCTGTCACGGCAGTTAGCGTTATCTTAACTAGCACAGGAATTATATATTTAACTTAGTCCCATTTACCAATAAAGAAACTGAGTAAAAAGAAAATAAGCCAGTACGAATCTGAACATAAACCTAGGCTGTCTGACTCATAGCAAGTCTACAAACTAGCTTCCCAAGGTTTCTGTCACAGTCAAACTTACTAATAGTCCTTGAGGCTTTCATTTATGAGTCGCTGGGTAGAGATGCAACAATACGAGCCTTTGCCATTTCTTGCCCTTCCCCCCTTCCCCAAACTCCACAGCCTTTGACGTTGGTGTGGAGGGAGGAATTCATATTCGTGTACCTGTCTCCCTCTCTCTCTTTTTAAAAAATTTTATTTATTTATTTATTTTTGGCTGTGTTGGGTCTTTGCTGCTACGCACGGGCTTTCTCTAGATGCAGCGAGTGGGGGCCACTCTTCCCTGCGGTGCGCAGCCTTCTCATTGCGGTGGCTTCTCTTGTTGCGGAACACGGGCTCTAGGCGTGCGGGCTTCCACAGTTGTGGTGCACGGGCTCAGTCGTTGTGGCTCGCGGGCTCCAGAGCACAGGCTCCGTAGTTGTGGCGCATGGGCTTAGTTGCTCCACTTCATGTGGGATCTTCCTGGACCAGGGCTTGAACCCGTGTCCCCTGCACCGGCAGGTGGACTCCCAACCACTGCGCCGCCAGGGAAGTCCCTCCCCGTCTCTTCAGACTCCAGCTGCCCTGTCTGTCATAGTCGGAGAGAATGGCCTAAAGACCCTGCACGTACAGAACTTCTCACTAATGAAGGAGCTGCCTGCATGTACAGCTTTCTGCAGAGCTCTGCGTCCACCACAAGGGGCACGTGCCTGTGCATGTCAGTGCTCTCCTCTGCTGCCCATGCCTCTCCCTTCACTGACACCACAGCCTCTCCCCATATTTCAAGGATCAATGCAGTGGAAGGGACAACAGAATGTTTGTTCCCTGCGCTTTCTTTCAACAGCTACTCACTGAACACCTACTACGTGCCATGTATTGTGTTGGGCCCTGGCCATACAATGAAAAAAAACCGTAGAATCCTTGCCCTCCCCAAGCTTATATCTGATGGGAAAAGGAAAAGCAGTAGATGGGCCATTGACCAAGGTGTGAATCTGCTTAGAGGTCAAGGACTATGCAGAACAGATGAGTGATGGTGTGCACGGTGATTATTTTGCCGACACCTAGGGCAGCAGTTCTTCACGTTAGCTTGTATGAGAATCATCCAGAGAGGCTTGAATTTAAAAAGCACACCATACAGCCTGATCCTCAGAGATTTTGATCTGGGAGATGAGGAGTATGGACTCAGGAAATCTGCACTTTTAACAAACTCACTGGGAGATTCTAATTCATACTGCCCTTTGAGAAACTCTCGTCTGCGGTAGGGGTGGCATTTCCACAGAACTTTGTCGACGTGATACTGGAACTCATGGGCAGCTCTAGGCCAGGCCTTTGAAGCCAAAGGCTGGGGGGCACTGGGTAGCAATGTGCCCAGTGGTGCCCAGAACTGCTAGCAAGTCAGCACCACAGAACGCCCAGAAGACCGGAGAACAAAGACTCCAACTAAATCCATTGAGTCCCCATGAAAAGATGGAGAGAAAGGGCAACTGTCATCAGTGAGATGACAAATAACACGCTGAATGTGAGCCCTTTGCTTGAATTAAGTAAGCAGAAGCCTTTCAGGGAAGCAGCTTGTGGGAACACATTAAAATAGCATAACAAACTGCAGCACTTTCTGGGAAACTCAGACTTTTCTTACTTTAAATCAAATCTTCAGGGAAGAATTCATACCCCAAACAAGCAGCACTGAGTTGTTTCAAGAAGAGGCGCCAGTTATAGCTGTATCCCCGGCCAAGGCCCAGCTCTGGGAGCAGGCCACTGCCCTTTAATGAGAGATTTGCGTCCTGAGAACACAACAAGGATGAGAGGGTAGAAATTATAGGAAGGTAGAGTTCAGCTTGCTGTGAGCAAGAACTTTCGAATAATGTAAAAATGGAACAGGTTGCCTTTTGGGGCAGCAAACTGTTATTTGAAGAATTCAAGCCAAGCCTAGATGTACTGCTGTATATTTACCAAGAGTTGTTTGTATCTACAGATATAAAAAACAAGATTAAGACACTGTCCTTGGCCTCAATGGAATCATATTCTAGCGGGACAGACAGACAAAGAAACCCACACGACTCTAATATGGTACAATGAGGCCGTGACTCTAGTGTCCCTGGACACTGCAAGAGTGCAGGAGGGGAGGTTCTGGCTCAGATGGAAAGGTAGGGGAAGGCTTCCTAAAGGCAGTGACATGAGATTTGAATGCTAAGCCACTCAGCGATAAAGAGGGGATGGCTTTCTGGGCACATGTAATAGCACAGGTGAGGGCCCGGACACATGACCCAGGCATTAAGGGGAAGAGAAAACGCAGGAGGGTCAGCAGGATGCAGTGTAGGGTACCAGAGGAAGGAGGTGGGGAAAATACCTAGAAAGGCAGGCACAGATCAGCTCATTAGGAATTCATTGGGCTAAGGTGAGAGGTTAATTAATCTCGATAATGGTGAGAAGCCATTGAAGGTTGACCTACATGACTTCTGGAGCCCTTTTCAATAAAAAATTTCTTTAAGTCTAGAAAACCATTTGCTTCTTCCCAAATTACTTTATAAATTAGTAATATGTATGTAAAATCAATGCAATTTTAGTCACAATCCAGCATTTATAGGATCTTGTTATGTGAATGAGGTGGTATCATAAATCAGGAGAGAAAGCAGACGCAAGTAATAAATAGTGTTGGGACAACTGGCTAGCCATAAGGAAAAAGATCAAATGAGATCCATACCTCACACTATCCACAAGCATAAACTCCAAATGGATCAGGTATCTAAATATTAAAAAAAAATAAATAAAAGCCACAACCGTACTGGAAGAAAAGATAAGTGACTGCCTCTAAAATCTGGGTGTAGGGAAAGGCTTCTTAACGATGCCTCAAAATCCAGAGGCAGTAAAAGAAAAGGTTGACAAATGTGATTACTTAAAAACAAAATTTTGCACAGCCAAAAACACTCTAAATAAAGTCAAAAGACAACTGACAAATGGAGAGAAAAATTCTTAAAGGTATCATAGAAAAGGCATTACTATTCCTAATATATCAAAACTCTTGGGGCTTCCCTGGTGGCGCAGTGGTTGAGAGTATGCTTGCTGATGCAGGGGACACGGGTTCATGCCCTGGTCCGGGAAGATCCCACATGCCGCGGAGCGGCTGGGCCCGTGAGCCATGGCCGCTGAGCCTGCCCGTCTGGAGCCTGTGCTCCGCAATGGGAGAGGCCACAACAGTGAGAGGCCCACATACCACAAAAACAAAAACAAAAACAAAAACAAAAACAAAAACAAAAAAAACCTCTTGAAAATGGGAGGATAAGGGACTGGGGGAAGGAACTAATGAGGAGTTAATGCTTAATGGTTATAGAGTTTCTGTTTGGGATGATGGAAAATTTCTGGAAATAGATATTGGTGATGGTTACAGAACAATATGAATATATTCATATATTAATGTCAATCAATTGTACACTTAAAAATGGATAAAATGGCAAGTGTTGTGTTGTATATATATATTTAAATATAAGTATATATAAATATATACATACATACACACACACAGATATATATAATACCACCATTAACATTTTTTAATCACTGAAAAAAAAATTGAAGGAAAAAGGACAAAAAACCTGATGGAAAAATCAGAAAAATACATGAACAGGCAATTCACAATGAAGTTGTAAAAATGGCCCTTAAACATAAGAAAAAGGTTCAAACTCATTCATAGAGAAATACAAAATACAGCAATACTAGGATATGATCTCTCACCTATCAGATTGGTAAAACTTTAACAGTATGACAACAAATTATATAGACATGGCTGTGAGGAAACAGGCACTCTCATACATTATTAGTGGGACTGCAAACTGGTACAACTCTTCTGGAGGGAAGTTTAGCAGTATGTACCAAATTATATATGCAAGGTTGCTTTTGACCCAGCAATATCTCTTCTGGAAAAAAAATTCCCAAATACAAGAATACATATGCATATGGTTATTTGTAATTACAAAATATTGGAAACTACCTAAATGCTGATACATGGGAGAGTGGTTGAAGAAATAAATGAGGCATATACCCAATGGAGTACTATATGCAGATGTAAAAAAGAGAATGAGGAAGATATCTGTGAACTGATATGGAATGAATTCCAAGACGTAATGGTAAGTGGGGGAAAAAAAGCACAGTGCCAAAGAGTACCCACAGTATGCTCCCTTTCATGTGAGAAAGAAGAGGAATGAGAAAATACACGTGTATCTGCTCAACTGTGCAGAAGAAATAGAGAAAGGATAAACTAGAAACTGAGGATACTGGGTAACTATAGGGGACGAGGGGGAACAAAGTGGGAAAAATGGGGGAATGGGAACAGCATAGTAGAGATGAGAGGGAAGTGACATTTTTATGAGCACACATATTTGTTTAGTTCTGGCTTTTAGAACTTTGTTAATGCTTTGATTACTGTAAAAAAATGATTAAAACCAGGCTGTGAAGAGAGCTCAAGATGGTATGCAACCAGCAACAAACGAGTCTAAGTTGTTACAAGTGAACAATATAACCACACTGACTAACTACTGACTAACTAACCTACATAAAATTTTTCAACAGTAGCTTGATTATATACCTGAAGGTTAAAGACATAAAGAACTGCATATTATTCTCTAGTTAGTAAATTGTTTTTCATGGGGGTTTAGTTTAGCAATTCTGAAACTACTTTATGTGTGTACTAGGACTGAGCAAGTACATAAATTTATCATGGATAATGAGAAACAGGTTTCTCACTGTTAGGGAAAGGAATTACAAATAAGGACAAGAGGAAAGCTAGAACGAGCTCTGTAGTGTTGGACTGGAGGAAATATCAATATGAACACATGTTTTTTAATACACGTACATAATGAGATGCAGAGAAATATGTATAGGCGTGTGGTACACGTGTGGGCATGCGTGCATATATTCCCTACCCCCATTTACTGAGAGCACAAGGAATTAATGACGCCCCAGAAGCAACAAGCATACCTAAGCCCCACATCTTGGTTTCTAAATACCATTTTCCAATAAAAGGAACCAGAGCTCCCTAGAGAAATGGTGATTTCAGAGCTGGGGCAGGGAAAATATAAGGTAAGCCTGGCATACCTGGTGGTGCCAGAAAGTAATGAAGTGCTCAGAAAATGATGGGGCATGTTGAAAGGACATGGAACCAACTCAAAGGAACTTCCAGTGGTCAAATCTGGGACAATCTGACCAATAAAATAATGACAGTAATGGATTATAACCTACAGGAAAAAATATCTATACTGATATAAATAAATACATAAATAAATAAGTAAAATAGCAGCTCCGCCTTGCAGTAGAACTCCGATCAATAAATGTAGAAGACATGTTGGAAACTGAAAAACACTACTTGGCAAAGACCACAGTAATACTTGTTGCAGGTAAGAATCATTGATGATGAATCCTATTATGGACTGACTTGTGTTCCCTCAAAATTCGTATATTGAAGCCCTAAGCCCAATGTGACTGTGTTTGGAGGCAGGGCCTTTAAGGAGGTAATTAAGGTTAAATGAGGTCATAAGAATGACGCCCTAATCCAATATAACTGGTATCCTTACAAGAAGAGAAAGAGACACGTGGGATGCACACACAGAGAGAAAAGGCCATGTGAGGACACAGTGAGAGGGCGGCCATCTGCAAGCCAGGGAGAGAGGCCTCGAGAGAAACCCATCTTGCTGTCACCTTGATCTTGAACTTCCAGCTTCTAGGACTGTGAGAAAATAAATTCCTGTTGTTTAAGCCCCTCAGTCTGTGGTATTTTGTTATGGCAGCCCTAGCAGACTAATATGGATGATAAAATTAGTGTGCAGAAGTATCACGAGAAGCAAGATATTTACATCATCTCAGTGTCTCTCCTCACATGACACTTTTTAACTACAAGGGTGAAAACAGTAACTTTACAGTGGAGAAACCCTGCAGACCCCACCTTAATCAAGTGATCAAGGTTAACATCGCTAGTAATGAGACACTGACATCATGAACCCCTGATACAACAGACACATCATTTCTGTTGAACTCTTGCCTAAAATGCATAACCTCAATTTTTTAAAAAATGAAAAAACATCAGACACATCCAAATTGAAGGACATTCTACAAAGTAACTGACTAGCACTCTTCAAAAATGCAAAAGTCATGAAAGACATGGAAAAACTGAGGAACTGTCACAGATTGCAGGAGATTAAAGAGACAACTAAATGTTATGTAGGATCCTGGATTGGATCCTAGACCAGAAAAAGACATCAGTGGGAAAACTGGCAAAATCCAAATAAAGCCTATAGACTAATTAATAGTATTTATCAATATCAATATCAATTTCCTGATTTCAATGGAATTTGCAACTATGGTTATGCAAGATGTTAACAGCAGGAGAAGCTGGGTTGAGGGTATATGGGAAATTCACACCATTTTTGCAATTTCTCTATTGAAAAAAATAATGCAATTTTTTGATAATCCTGAACAGGCTAGTGTTCAGCCTTAAATCTAAAATGATTTCAATGTAATTTTTTAAACACCTAATGTTAAATTAAACAAGAGTTCAGAATGTTACACTATGAGTCTGTTAACATAATCTTCTAAAATACACAGACACATATAAGCAATAAAATGCATTGTTCATAGATAGATACACATGTACCAAAAAAACATACAAACGCGAGCTAGACAGTGGTTTGGTTCTCAGTCGTGTCTGCACAGTGGAATCAACTTGGGAGCTTTAAAAGCTACTGATGCAGGCTATGTTAAAAGAAGGTAAGCTATAGTCCTTCCCTTTGTCACCTAGCACTCCCTAGTTTGAAGAAAGAAAACTAAGACCTGTCCATATCTACATTAAATAGGGGTTTCAAAATATATACAATAACATGCTTAGGAATCTGGAAAATCATACTGAAGTAGCAAATAAGAATCACTCTGACTTGGGGAAAAAAAACTAACTGATGCTTGAGTTCTCCCCTTCTTACCCTTCCCCCCTTTTCTGATTTTATCTGTCTGGCATGAGATCCAGGCACCAGGGGTTCCTAAAAGATTCCCAGGTGATCCCAAATGTGCATCCAGGGTTGAGAACCCCCGGGCCTGAAGGAGACATAAGAAATCTGTGTTGGTTGCCTGGAGGAGGGAGGGAGAAGCATGGAATTAGCAAGAGGAAACCAACTTTACTTCAAATCTGAAGGAAAAAATTACTAAATGTTAGGATTTGTAATTGTGGAAGGTGAGACCACAGGTATTTGTTACATTATTCTTAAGTTTGTCTCTATTTCTTTAAATTTATAACATCTTTTAAAGAATAAAAATAAGCTTATTTGTGAATCCATAGGAGTGTCATTTTGATGAATGTAAGGTATAATCAAGAAACACTGTTGGTTTCATTTTATAGAGACAAAGGAACAAGGAAATAAACACAGGCTTCAGATTTGCAGCTCTTGAAGGCTCATTGGAAGTCCCAACAATAATTTTAGCATCTTCTCCAGACCTCTTGCCCATAGCTGAAACACATTAATCCTTGCTCTAGGGGTTCACTCTTAATAAATTTCTGGTCAATGCTATAATTTAGTGGCTCAATAAAGTAGAAAAACAAGTGGTTCAATGGTAACAACAACAACTGCAATGTTGTTTATAAACAGAAATTATTTTTAAAAGCTAAGCACTTGCAATTTTTTAATAATCCTGAACAGGCTAGTATTCAGCCTGTCTGCAACAGCTTTGGCTGTATCAATTGTTCCCAGACTGACTGGCTGGTTGCCATGACGCACAGCTGATAAATATTTATAATTCCCACCTTAGTCTTGTTAATCTGTCTGTACTGATCTATTCGTCCTATCTCATCTTGTTCTGCAGTGGGTCCAGTAGCCTACCTCAAAAAGAATGCCACTCTGCAGCCAGAGAACAAAGCAAGGCTGACAGGCTCTTAGAGGGGCTCGAATCCATGATCATTAGGAGGCTTTGTCTAATCAAGCATAGAGAAGGTATTGCAGCAAAAAGAACGTCAATTAATGTAAGGAAGGCTACTGTAGGGGAAAACTATTGATATATTCAGTGCTGGGAAAAGGGGGGAAAAGAATGCTGAACAAAGGACAGAAAACATGAGTTTTAGTCCCATTTCCACTACAGTGGCTATGACGTATTCTGGGTTTTTTTTTGCTTTGTTTTGTTTTTTGGCCACACTGTGTGGCATGTGGGATCTTAGTTCCCTGACCAGGGATCAAACCCATACCCCCTGCAGTGGGAGCGCAGAGTGTTAACCACAGGACCACCAGAGAAGTCCCGACATGTTCTGTTTTTATTCCTCCTGTTGTTGTCATCCATCTTCCTTCTTCCTTCCTTTTTTAAAGATTTCACTCAACAAACATTTATTTATCCAAAAGAAAGTCTAAATGTTTTTGGAAATAGTTTGGCTTCTCTGACATTATCAACAACTGCATTGCCACTCAGTAGGAGAAAACCTCTCCTGCATAATGAATGGGATAAAGGAAACTTCATGAAATGGTTGTTTTTCTAAATTATAACGTGTTTCTTTGATGCTGTGCACTCAGTAGGCTAATACTGTGCAAAACTTGCATTATCACACATTCATTAAGCTGACAGCCCCCTCTGCACCCGATTTTACCTATTCAATGCCTGTATAATCATGTCGAGTGCTGGTTAATTTCTGATACATCTGTCTTTCTACCAAACCATGGGTCCCTCAAAGGCAAGAATCTTGTCTTGCTCATCTGTGTATCCACACAGTGCCTGGACCCCAGTCAACACTGAAGATTTTTCTTTAATTGGCTAGAATCAATACTAAGAAGCAGTAGATTAGTATGTCACCTGTCGCTGGCTCACTTCTAGAGAAAATTCTTTGGCTCTGTTTCTAGGTCAGCGCCGTGGGGGCCAGGCTGTGCCTTCCCAGCCCTCCCTTCAGGATTGAAGTACTCACTCCCTGCGCTGACTGGAGTGCTGGCCACCCAGCAATCGCCACTTGATGGAAGAGAGCCGCCTCAACAACGATGCGCCCCTTACCGGGGGTCCATGCAGAGATATGAAGACCTGGGCCCTTGCCCTAACCCCAGACAACTCTGCAAAGGTCATCCCCGCTCCAGAGCTCCCCACAGGATCAACAGAGGCCTTTGTGGCGACTGTGCTGTAGCTCAAGTTATCCCCTGCCTCATCCAGCTAGTTTCTCTTCTTTCCCAGGTGTTAATCCTAAGAGCACCCTTAATAAACTCTGCCGACTGATTTCTCTGTCAGAGTCGGCTTCGCGGGGAACAGGGCAGGCAATGCCCTCTAACCTCTGTTACAGATGTGTCCTTCTCAGGCCTGAGCCATAAAACACTGAATACCTGTGGGAGCCCAGATCTACTTCTGGGCTGAGTCTTCACTAAAGAGGCCTGGCGGATAAGGAGAGAGTGCCCCAGTCTCACTCACAAGACACTACTCTGTTCTCCGGTCCCCCTCCTTCCCGCTCGGCTACAAACGCCTCCACATCCCTACTCGGAGATCCTGTTATGATCCAAACAGATGAAAATTCCCTCCTTGGGTCCAAAGTAACTGTAAGCTGAACACTGTGTAGTTGAAACCAAATCCCTTTAAGGGAAGCGACTGCTTCCAATATCTTTTCACAACTGAGCACATCCCAAGCTCAAATCCCAGCCTCACACAGCAAAACAGCTTGGCAGAGGCACCCCGGCACAGACCAGCTGCTCACCTGGCTTCATGCACAAAGTTGCCGCAGCTCAGGTTTTCCACCACCTGGAGCTCCTCTTAGCTGGGGATGGCTTTTGGATTCCTATGGAGGAGGTGGCCCCCGCTGGGCAGAGCTCAGCCTGGAGTCTTCCCAGACTAGTCCAGCCCCAATCCAACTAGAGATGAGAATCACTGAGAGGACTAAGGACATGATGGGAACTACCAAACACAGATTTGACCTGCTGGTTTTGACTTGATCGCTAGGGCGGCTAAATCCCTTCACCCCTACCCTGGACCGGTCCACCATCTTGTCGCATCAAATGCCCGCGGCAGACACCGGACGTCAGTCACACAATCGGCTGGGCATCACTGTGCAAACGTCTCCTTATTAGTCATGTAGGCCATTTCATCTATTTTTCCCTCTGTCTGTGTAACATTCTCTCAAGCCCACACAAAAAAAGAAAGCCTTCTCAGGAGGCTCTAACATTCCTCTTTCAACCATCCCCTTCCCCAGCAATACAGTTTTTTCTTTGTATTTGATAGAATCAAAATCAGATGCGTTGCCATCAGGATATGATAAACTGTACTCTTGGTGTTTCATCATAATAGCAGCTTTGGGACTAAAGCCAAACAGTGGCAATTTCTCCCCTTCAAAGAAAAATTGCTTTCTAAACCAACTACACCCCCAATAAAATAAATAAATAAATAAATAAATAAATAAATAAATAAATTCAGTCTATTCCAAAATGCATATTCATAATACCAACATAATAATAAAACTCAGCAATATAAACAGAATCAAAGGTGATACAAAAAGAAAAAGAAAAATTGCTTTTAAGAATTAAACAGGGCTTCCCTGGTGGCGCGGTGGTTGGGAGTCCGCCTGCCGATGTGGGAGACACGGGTTTGTGCCCCGGTCCGGGAAGATCCCACATGCCACGGAGCGGCTGGGCCCGTGAGCCATGGCCGCTGAGCCTGCGCGTCCGGAGCCTGTGCTCCGCAGCAGGAGAGGCCACAACAGTGAGAGGCCCGCGTACCGCAAAAAAAAAAAAAAAAAAAGAATTAAACAACATTTTCCTTCCTCACACCATCCTCAATAGACCCTTCCCCAACCCATGGTACACTATTTTAGGAGGAAGACCTTTTTGTAGAATATCTTGAATATTTCCGTATTTCAAATCAATGCATTTGATGCCTTCAGCAAAAATAAATAAAGTGGAGGCTTTAGCAAATTATTTCAGAGTCACAGACCAGATAAAATGAAGGTGAAATCTGGCCTTAAAGAGGAATGTTTAAAAGAACACAAGTAGATGTGGAAGAAAGACTACACTGCCTTGCTCTGCAAGCAGAGAGAATTGATCTGGAGTGGAGATTTGATGGACTTTCATCTTACCCCTGGTATTTGGGGGCCTTCCCGCACCCACACATTTTTGTCACTCAGTGTTTACAAAGAACTAGAGAAGCAGCAGCAATTCAGAAAAAGATTTTGTTTCAGGATGGAAACAAGCAATCAAGAAGTCACGTAGTCTTTTATTATGCAACAAGAAGTAACCGACTTATAATTAAGTGGTGAAAGAAATGACTTTGTAAACAAACCTTTTTTTCCTCCAAGAGGAAAAGAGGAAGAAGAGCTAGAGACAATGTCAGGGCCTCTTAGGAGGTGAGATTTGAGGTTTGATCGTTTCTGCAGACCTCCAAAAGAGTGGGAAGCCCTTCTGAAGCTGTCATAAATATTGGTTGTATAACTGCTTTAGATTTCCTCTGGGGTTCTTGAATAATCTTCTCAGATTGAGGTGTTGTGACGGCAGCTAGCCCACCAGGACGAAGTCATTTTCCTTCTGCTCCCTGTACTGCCATTAGTTTATTGAGACCTGTGTGCAACCAGTATCACAGTCAGTCACCCTCATCTAATGGAGATGATAGTCACAGCGATAGTGACAGCGATGATGGAGAGGAGAGTGATGAGGCGGTAGGGATGGGATGGTAATGGAAGCAGAGATGGCGGTGTGGTGACGGTGGGCTGGTGGTGTGTGGAGGAGGTGGTGATAATGGTGATACAGTAGAGCTGATGATGGTGTGTGACAGTGACAGTGTGGTAGAGACAGTGGTGACGTTGATGCTGATGTGGTAAAAGTGGTGACAGTAATGGTAGTGGAGATGATGGTGACAGTGATGGTGGTGATGTTAATGGAGATTATGATGGTGACGGTGATGTTGATGGTAACAGTGATGATGGTGGTAGTGATATAATGAGTTCCTGATGGGAGCAGTGGTGGTGTGATAAATATAGATATAAGACCAGTCTTTTGCAGAGATTATGTCCCTGTTCCAAAGGCTGCAAGATCCTAGAATTCATTTCTGAACTTTCTTACTGAGTCTTCCCAGTAATAGGTGGACTGATTTATTGTGTCATTCAGAAAGTACTGATTCAGCACCCACTATGTTCCAGGCACTGTTCAAGGTGCTGATGATACAGCAGTAAACAAAACAAACAAAACTCTGTGCTCTCAAAAAGTTGGTATTTTAGCCAACGAGAGAAACAATAAACCAAATAGATAAATAAAATATGTTATATATAGGGTGATGATAAGCCCTAAAGAGAAAAAGCAGGGAACATGACATAAGGAGTACAGGCAGGGCTGGTGTGTGTGTGTGTGTGTGTGTGTGTGTGTATGGGGGGGTGGGGAGGGAGAGATGGTTTGGATGATGGTTCAGCAAATATTCTCTCTCTTTCCCCCCTCCCACTGTGGGCAGAGTATACTTCCCTAACTTATTAATGTTGGGCTTGGTCATGTGATTTCCTTTGACCAATAGAATATTTGTGGAGTGTGAAACGAGCTGAGATCATGAATTGGCTCTTGGACCCTGACGAGAGATCAGGAGAAGAACATGCCTTGGGAGCCACTGCCCCTTCATTATGGGCCTCAACACAAGCACACAAAGAGCAGATCTGAACCCCACTCTCTGCAGCCTACAGCAGAGCTGACAAGCCCATCCCAGAGCAATCCCGTCTCAGTTGAACCCAGGAGTATGGAAATAAGAGCTCGTTGCAAGCCACTGAGTTTAAGTGTGGCTTACTCTGTGGCCAAATCCCGGCAACAGCTGACTAGCACAGAGCAGTCACAATTTCAAATAAGGTGATCAGGGGAGGCCTCGCTGGGGAGACGACATGTGACAAAAGATCTGAATGAGGCGAAGCAACAAATAATGCCGGGAACTCGTGAAAGGTCGTCCCAGGAAGAGGGAACAGCAAGTGCGGACGGAAACTCGGAGATGGAAACAGAAATGACATGCTTGAGCAAGGAGGCCAGTATGTCTGGAGCAAAGTACAAGAGGGGCGAAGGCACAGGAGAGGAAGCTGGAGGAGTAACAGAGTGCGAGGCAGAGTGCGGAGGGCCTGGAAGGTCATAATGAAAATACTGGGAAGCCGTCAGAGGGTTTTGAGAAGAAGCGTGACTCAGTTTCACTTGTATTTTGAGAGGCTCTCTCTGGTTTGAGTGAGGGTGAGCAATCGGCTCTTGGGAGGTAAGAGAGGAAGGCAAGTGCTGAGACCCCAGGGAGAGATGCCCGGGGCTCGGATGGGACACGGAGCGGGGATGAGTCACAGGGTGACTTATTGTCTCAGACCAGCTTGATGGGATGGCCCAGACTCTTCATCCTCCCACCCCAGGAGCCAAGGAAGCCGAGGCCATTAGGGGCGAACTCAGGGGTAGTTATCGGTAACGGAGCCGAGATGAAAGGCCCCACTCCCACATGGCCAATCTGTTGCTTAGCACAGTGCGCGTCGCCACTCCATCCCTCTATTGTGTGGGGGATCTTAGTGATTCGCTAACGGAGGATCTTTTCAGAACAGCTGAGGCAGATGCAAATACAGCCTGACAGCCCAGCCACCGTCTCTTGTGTGCGTGGATCCTTCTTGCTTTGTCCCAGTTGGCAACACGCCTTTTATTCCAAGCATCAGATGAAGAGCTTGCCTGCATCCCAGGGGCCCCAGTGGCACCTAAAGGGCTGGGATGCCTACATTCTAAACCTCCTTATTTTTAGAGGCTCCATGGGAAATGAACTTGTTTGGCTCAGGCACTCCGATAACCCTCCACTTCCACTTCCCCTCTGGTACCACGTCGTCCTGAACCAACTGCTTCCCTACTTGGCCTTGGACTTCTGTGCAGTAATCAAAAAGGCGGACTTAGTCCAGCATTTTCCAAGCTCTGTGTGGGATGTTACTCTTTTCTTCAAGTTTCATCTGATTATGTGGGAAGGTAGGTAAGGGGTGTGTGTGTGTGCAGCTATGTGTATGTAGGCGTGCTAGGAGATGATATTGCACAGAATATTGATTTGAGTGTTATCAAATAAGATTTGATTATTATTATCTGAATATGATTACTTAAGTTCGTGTTCCCTGTCATCTTCTTTCCTTGGCTCAACTTCAAGCACTCACAGAATATGTTTTAGAAGATAATTTTTTCCAAGTCAAAAATGGCCTAAGATAAATGCATCCCTCTGCAAGAATATTTGAAAAGATTAGCAAATTGAACCAAATGGGCTCCAGTCCTCTCTTATTTTGTCAAGTGACCTCTAAGAAAAAAAGCGAAATTTTTGTGAAAAGGTATCAGAGCAGCTAAATACTTTGTTCCGAGTTAGTGAATCATCAGGTTTGGAGAAATACTTTGTTCTGACCTTCTGTAGCCACGGATGTGAGACCATTTACCTGGATTTAGTGCCGACCTCAGAGCCTTTGGCTGCAGGTTACCATGACAACAAGTTCCACCCTGGTGAAGGAGGAGGCTCTCACCAAGGGAAAAACTCCAGCCAGACATGGTCTTTTACTTTTTGGAAGGAAAGCTAACTCCATCAAGAACCTAAGCAGACACTCGAGGTAGGGGTCACAAGACTATCTTCCAGCATCGTCGTGGGCTGGGACTGGAGAGCGGCTCTGGGAGCACCAGTTGAGCCACCCCATTTTACAGGTGAGGAAACTGAGGCCCAGCATTGGGGGTCACCAAATTTGGTCCCCAGTAGAGTCCTTGGGAGGTGGAGGTGAAGTTCCTAATGAAGTTAAGTCGCAAATATAAACAGATATTTGATCAGAGGTGCAGAAGAATTGCTCATTGAGAAATTACACTCCATTATGTAAAAAGTCGCTGTGGGGTGTCAAATCTGCCTTGCATTCACGATGTGTGAGGATTGGATAAAATGTTGAAGCTGGGCCACTGCCCTGTTTGGATTCTCTTCAAGGACTGTATTTGAGAACAAACCAAAAGTACAAAACTGGCTGAAAAAGAAAAAGGAATTGGGTGGTTGCCATCAGCTCATGGTGGCCTGCAAGCACTAATGAAGAGCCCCTGCCTGACTCACCGCCCTCACAGCCCGGCTTCCCAGGCAGGGCTGTGGACCTCCTGACTTCGGACTCTCCTACCTTCCCTCCAACTGTACTTCTTAAGCCACGTAGCCTTTAATTAACTGCTGTCATTGTAACTGACCCTGAGATTTTCACATATTCTTCTCATTCTCATCACTTAGAAAAAACAAGTCTCAGGGAGAGACAAGTTCAATGATTTGCCCAAGGTCGCATACCTTGTAAGAAACAGAAACGAGTCTTGGGACTAGAAATCCAGTGCTGTCTCCACCAGCTCTGCCACTCACCACAAAATGTTACAGATTGCTCATTGGATGGCACGGTTTAATGCTAGAAATCATTAACAAGTGGAAATACCACAAAAATGCAACAGTAAGGACAATCTGTAAGTGAGGAAAATAATTGCTAAAAGCTAGGAGAGAGACCGAACCCTCAAACAAAGGAAAACATACTTAACTACTTGATTATCTGGACAGGCAGTCAACAAAAAGGAGGAAACTGAGTGGAGCCAGCCTCAACTGCCATTAGATCGTGAATCTAAGAGAGTAAAGCAGAGGCAAATGCCGAGATAAATACAGAATTTTGTAAGGGAAAGACTTCACTTACAAAAGGCAGAACTAAACAAAATGCATAAGTTTGAGATGGGCCTCTTCTAGGAAAAAAATTACAACCCTCCACCATGTGACTGCAAGCAAAAGAAGAAACCCAGATTATCTTAGGCAAATGGAGGAATTAACTCACAGGCTGTCAAGGGCTAACAGAACCCATGAGAAGCTGGAGGAGAAGGCTTGGGACAACCAGCAGGACCCAAGGTTGCTTGTGAAGTTAACAGAAACCATAGCTGAAGCCCAAGTGCTACAAGCACGGTGTTTTCTTTGTTTCTGCTCCCACTGCTGTGTATGTGATTCTGAACTTTCCCTACATCTTTGTGCCCCTTGTTTAAGATTCAGTATCCCAGGATCAAGTGTCTAACCGTTTATTTAAACCTTAGTGTACCGGGGGCAGATAGAAGGAGGAGCTGTCCCCTTTGCCTTCTATAATTGGAGCATCAGCAGAAGGATGAGATGGCTATTGCCCTCCTACTAAAACCATGCCCGATGGGGATATATTAGTTGGGCAGTACTGACAGCTGTCACAAACCCCAGGGTTTAATGGCTTAACACAACAGAAGTGTATTCACCAGGCATGTAACTGTCCAACACAGACATTCCTGGTTGGCAGTCAGCCTTCCCAGGATTATTCATGACCCAGGCTTCTCCTTCCATGTTGTGGCTCCCCACTCCTCTTGAGCCTCAGAGTCCTTTGCATTCAGCTGGAGAACAGATCGAAACAATGAAGGTCAGCTTCTTGAGCAGACGTCACGTACAGTACTACTGCTTCCATTCCACTGGTGAGAACCAGTCCTGTGGCCTCAACTACATGTAAGGAGGCATGGAAAACGCAGTTTCTGGTAGGCTGATGCTTACAATCAACACTTCTACACTCTGCAAAAGGAGGTCCAAATCTTCTATGGACAAAAAAGTGTCTATCATGGGAGAACTCACACAAAGAGAGATGGGGGCCAACAGAAAGGGAGACGGTAGGATGTGTGGCAGCCAAAAGCCAACGTAAGTCTGTTACAAAACGTATTTCCAGACCCTTGTCAGGAAGCCTATATTTTAATTTAAATGGACTGGCTGTACCTCCTTCACCAGAGTTTATAACTCTTGGGGTTGGATGTTACCCTGAGAGGTCCACCTGCTGCCCAGGTTAGAATTCCCCTCTGACATTCCTGATGACAAGGCAGTATTCAACTTGTATTCCCAAACCTCCTCAGAAGCACTGTATCAACTAAGATGTTTTAAGCTATACATGATAGAGAACCCCAACTAAAAGTGAAATCCAGAGCTAAGGAGCTTTCCAGCATAGGGTGATCAGCAGCTTGATGCACAGGTTCTTTCCACCTCTCTTCTCTGCTCTCTCATTTATGTACATGTTCCAGTTTGACGAAATCCCTCTTACACGGTCATGTCCCAGAAAGAGCAGCAAAGTGACACCCTCCTTTGTTTTTCCTACAATCCCTCTACTAATACAGCCAAAGATTAGATATTGTAACTAAGGTAATGAAAGCTACTGTAACAGATAAACCCCCATATCTCAATGCCTTTTTACACAACAGAGGTTTATTTCTCACTCACATGGAGTCCTGGTTGACAGGCAGTGCTCCTCCAAGCAGTGGTGACCCATGCCCCTTCCAACCTGTGGCTCTGTCATAGTCAACACACAGCATCTAAAGTCACCCTTTCTATCTGTATCAAACTAGAAGGGGACAGGACATAAAGGGTTGTGTGTGGGCAGCATTTATAGGCCAGGGAACGGAGCGCCTCATATTCTGTTAGCTAGGACTCAGTCACATGGCCGCACATAACCGCAAGGGAGGCTGGGAAATGGAGTCTAACGATTTCTGCCCCAGATATTTAGCCACTGGGCACCTGCATCCCACTGATGGTTTTTCTTGAGCTTGCTGTTGCCCAAACGCTACCAGATTTTATCTTAATGGGCGGCTGCTAAGGTGGCCTCCCTGTCCTATAAGCACTAGAATTCCTCATTTGAACCTGGGGCAGGGCTCCTCTACAGGGCTCCCACTCATTGCCCGTTTGGGGCACTCTTTCTGCTCGCTGCTTCTACTACTTTTCTCCCTTTTCGGAAGGTCTCTTTGGGCACTGTATAACTAAGACCCACCTAGAGAAAAACAATTTCTAACTGAGTGCAATCAAATTTGTATAAGTCAAGCAAGGGTGCTGACCCGTTTCAAGGATATCAAGGGCCCGAGGGAGTTACTAATTAATACCTCCAGTGAAAATCATGTTAACGTTGTCACTTTCTATATCCTTTTTGCCACTGTGGGTTTTTTTTTTTTTAATTTACAAGTAGATTTCCAGATCCTCTGTCGGTTCACTCTTCTGTGTCTTAAGTGCCACGTGAAAAAGAGGAAAACTTGTATGTCTGCCCCTGCTCTGCAATGCTGGGAATTTTGAAAATGAACTTCAAGTTGATGTTGCTTTCCTCGCTTTTTGAGGCTTTGTGGGCCAGAACATTTGCTCTGTGTATCTATTTCCAACTCATAATGCAAGACATGTAATTACTGGTGCCTCCGCCCCGTCCCTGGCAAGCTCAATCAGGCAGAGCCTATCCAAATGTACCACACAGACTCCTCTTCCATGGCAAACCAGGGCAGATGTTTCTTACTCCAAAGAACCATGTTCAAACAATTCCCCAGCCAAAGGATCATCATTGGGATGTCACTAAATGGTATTTTCTCTGGAGGAGCTCACATTAATTAATAGAGTTATTAAATACTGGACAAAGGGTTGTTTGTGGCTAGAATTCTATTACCATAAAGCTTCAAAGGAAATAGTACCATATAGGCCCCCCAAAAAAATCTCTTAAAAGACCCCTTTCCAAAAGCCAGTGTGTGGTTCAACCTCATGCTGTCACAGTTTTTTTAGACCTGGAAGGAATCTACAGATTTACCCATGCGTTCAAGGATTTACTAAGCATCAGCTGGGTGCCAGGCACTAGAGAGGTTGAGAGAGATGGAGATGAGTCCCTGGCTAGAGAAGCTTCTAGGCCAGTAGGGAAGACAGACACAAATCAGAAAATTGATATTATAATAGAAGAGATTAATGTAAAATTCAGCTGAAAGATAGTAGACCTGGATGAGGTCTCACAGATCATCAAATCCAGTGTTTGTCAGCCTTTTGGAACCAATACCCACTTTTTTTTTTTTTTTTTTTGCGGTACACAGGCCTTTCACTGTTGTGGCCTCTCCCGTTGCGGAGCACAGGCTCCAGACGCGCAGGCTCAGCGGCCATGGCTCACAGGCCCAGCCGCTCCGTGGCATGTGGGATCTTCCCAGACTGGGGCACGAACCCGTGTCCCCTGCATCGGCAGTTGGACTCTCAACCACTGCGCCACCAGGGAAGCCCCCAATACCCCCTTTTATATAAAAACAAAACTCTCTAGGCCACCGTTCAGGAAATTACAATACTGTCCCCCACTCCCAGAAGATATGAATCTTTTAGGAACATGGAGTTGGATTTTGTGGATCTTGCCCCATCCAGAAGATCTGTTCCTACTTTGCTTTTTCGGTAGTTTTATTTTTTTTTAAATCTCAAAGTTTTCTAAATATTGAAATGCTCTTTCAGAACTCCTCCCCTCTGCCCCCAACATCCACCACCCCAGTTAGCTTATCTCACCCAAGTGCCCCATTTTGAAGATGAAGACACTGAGGTCCAGAGACGGGAAGAGCAAGGCTCAGGCATCTTGGGGCCTCCAGTGTGGTTTGGGGTTAACAGTGATGTGGGAGGATGAAAGAAATGGCATGACTTGTTTAAAGGACAGTGTAGCCTCTGCTTCTCAAAATGTGATCTATGGACAAGCAGCATCAGCGTCCTCTGGGAGCTTGTTAAAAATGCAGAATCTCAGGCTCCACCTAAGACCTACAGAATCAGAATCTGTGTTTGTTTGTTTTTTTTCCAGTACGCGGGCCTCTCACTGCTGTGGCCTCTCCCGTTGCGGAGCACAGGCTCCGGACGCGCAGGCCCAGCGGCCATGGCTCACAGGCCCAGGCGCTCTGCGGCATGTGGGATCCTCCCGGACCGGGGCACGAACGCGTGTCCCCTGCATCGGCAGGCGGACTCTCAACCACTGCACCACCAGGGAAGCCCCAGAATCTGTGTTTTAACACGACCCCGGGTGATTTGTATCTCCACTAAAATCTGAGACGCACCGCTGGGGCAGTCATTGCGGAGGACCTCATGCCGTATCTCGTTTGTCCACCTGAATTCATCAGCAGATGTGGTAGACGGTTTCCGACAGGCCAATAGCCTCAAATGCCTGCACCTTAACTCCTTGCAAGCCTACTGTAGTTGATGCCACCGGGTAAACCCACGACCAATGAGGGACTGAAGCCAGCGGATAATTACCCCATTCTCCCCATCCCTTTAAAAAATTTTTGTATTTATTTTATTTTTTCTTTTTGGCCGCGCCACACGGCATGTGGGATCCTAGTTCCCCAACCAGGGATCGAACCCATGCCCCCTGCATTGGAAGGGCAGAGTCTTAACCACTGGACCACCGGGGAAGTCCCCTCTCCCCATCCTTTAACCAGACAGTTGATTAACCCCCAGCTGGTATGGTCTGTCCAATGCTGCAAACATCTTACCAAAAAGAATTCCAAATAATCCTGAAAGATTCTGTCCCAAAGCTGACTGGAGGATCACGCTGACTCTTATCAAGGTCTACTTTGTTCAGGTGATTGTTTGGTTTTTTTCCCTGGCTCCTTGCCATTCCTCCACCTCCTAGCCATCTCCCATGACTTAGGATTACCCCAGGCATGGGAAAGTAGCACCCAGTCATTTCTTGCAAACAGACTCCACCTGCTTCTCTCATACAGGTTCCCCGTGTTGCTTTGGGAATTCATCCAACAGTCTCTACCTTTCAAAGCTTTGAATCAGACACCGATCTGACCGAGGCTGGAATTTCAGGGCACTGCTTTCTTTATTTGGATTGGGTTTTAATCATAGGATTGCCCTTCTCAAGTCACACTGACCATTGTCCCTCGGGGTCTCTAATTTACGTATTTTACTTACTCTTTCTAAGAGGCAGGCCTCCCATGGATGATGAATGTTGATATTCTGCCACCTAGTGGACGAACTGGAACTGCAGGGATGGAGCCTAAAGGCGGAAAAGAAGGAATCAGTAATTTAACAACCACCATGTTCCTAATGAACGTTTATTATGTACAGACCACTCTAAACATAGCAGCTGATTTAATCCTCATAACCTCCGTACGATGAAGATGTGCTCCTAATTTCACAGGCTTAAGAAAATTAAGCAACTTCCGATAGCGACACAGGGAAAGGACAAAATGCAATAAAAGAGCTCATTAACAAATGGGTTACAGCTCTGGGCAACTGAGCCTCAACTCTGCTGGGGATCCTTTGAGACACCTTTGACAAACTCTCCCATCTTTGCATTTTCTTGTTCAGTAGCACCAAGATACAAACTGTTACCAGGAAAAGAGCACGGGCTTTCACCAGACAGACCGGGATTTCAGTCTGAGCTCTGCCATTTCCCAGCTGAATAAACTTGAGAGGATCACTTGACTTGCCTGAGTCTGTTACCTCATCCGTCAATGGGAGCTGACACTATACCCTTAGGATTGCTGGGGTGATTGGACAAAACCATGTGTATAAAGTAGTCCACGATACCAAGCTCTGGGTGGCACTAGTTGATTTGGGAGGCGCAGACAAGACTGGCAGGGAACCAGGGGAAGTAAAGCCAGGAAGGGAGGGCGGCCAATACAGGGCGCATTGCTAAGCTGGCTACCACGGTGGCCTGCTGGGACCTCATCCTGAAGGAAAGCCCTGGGAAACAGTGTGAGACCCTCAGCTCACAATTACCCCAAACAAGGACTGAGGGAACTGGTGTGTTTGTGGACCAATCCCTGAGAGTCATTTGTTGAGGGCCGCTCCATGCGTGCACGGAGATGCGGACGCAGGCAGGTGGAAGGGCGCCAGAGCGCCCCGACGGGACCGTGGGCCCTAAGCAGTGCGTCACAGCGTCTGCTCTCAGCAGCCAGCCTGTGCCAGGCACGGCCCTGCTCCCCTGCCCCTTCGCCATCCCATCCCCCTTCAGAGACTCTCTTCTGCCATTTTGCCGAATACAACGTGCGAGGCGCTTGCCATCCTCCTCCTCTGTCATCATGTTCTGCTTTAATCCTGATGCAACATTCTTTTTAATTTAATTTTTATATTGGAGTATAGTTGATTTACAATGTTGTGTTAGGTGTACAGCGAAGTGACTCAGTCATACAAATACATACATCCATTCTTTTTTAGATCCTTTTCCCATTTAGGTCATTACAGAGTATTGAGTAGAGTCCCCTATGCTGTACAGTAGGTCCTTGTTGATTATCTATTTTATTCACTGATGCATCATTCTTAATCTCTTTTCTGCACTACGTTCCTCTCCCCCCCCAACCTATATGACTACCCTCTTCTTCTCACTGTCTTTTGCTCAGTTCCCTCATGTTTGAGCCTTTATTCTTTGTTTCCCGCTCTCTGGCGACCATCAACTTCTTTCCCAATTGTTCAGAAACCAGCCTTTGTGCTATTTCAGAAGTCCCTTCTCCCATGACTTACGTTAGCAAAAGTATCTCCATCTTTCTTGCCCCATGAAAGGTCAGGTTACCATTCAAAATGAGTATTAAGGAAAAGAGCACTGAGGCAGACACCGTGGATTGCTCGACCAATGGCCATTTGATCCTCTTCTTCTTACCAAGAACACACTGATATATTTTTTTAACCTTCCAGAAAAAGGCATGTCCTTCAGAGAGGTCAAGACCAAAGAAGTACTTTTGGGTCTAAGCCAATCAGGGCTTAGCCTTTCCCTTGCAAGTGACCGATTTAGACACTGTCCAGTTGAGCAATGCTGGCTAAGGAGAACTGGGGAATGCCCAGGGCAAGGTTTGCCTTGCTTGTGAAAAGGGATCTTTTTTCTTCTGCTTCTGGACATTGTTAACTGTACATAACACCCAGAATTGCCACAATCCTCTCAGAACCATGAAGAAAATACAAGAGAAAATAAAAAAAGTGAACTAGGGCCAACATATTGTTGAGCCACTGATGACACCAACCCTAGAGACATCCTATAGGACTGTGTAAGTCCACTTCAGTTGAGTTATCTGTTGCTTGCAACCAAAACCACACTGAAATGATATGATAAAGTCCTTAGGCTTTAGAAGTTAGTTTTAAAAAAATACTTACGAGAGAATGATTTTAATACACAGATGATCTGCTCACAAATGTTCTTAATGGCCCATATATTTGCACTGGGCTTGGCCACGTTCTCTAGCATAGTGTCATTATGCGTGTAATGTCTGTAAGAATCAGCCTGAACAGACCAGGAGCACATCTAAATGAGCCCATCTGGCCTTTAGTTAATATAACTCCTAAAAAGTCGGGTGGAAACTGAATTTTTCCTATGTTGAAGAGCAGGTGAACTAAATTAGATAATGTTTTTGGAAGTGTTCTCGATAAACCTGAGGTTGTGGTAGCTTATGAATCACTTTCAACAATAAGATTTCCTTTAAATAAGCAAGCCTATGGCAAATCCTTTTGGGTTCAGAGGAATTCTCCTTTAAAAGTATATATTCTCCCTGTGATGAGTGATTCCTTAAATTGGGGTTTGGCTTCAGGGAATCCGTGAATCCCATGAAATTAGAAGCAACATTCTGTGTCTATGTGTAAATGTGAATTTCTCTGAGGAGAAGATAACTAAGCTTTCAGCAGATTCTGAAAGGAGTTTATAACTACCCTCCTAACTCCAAAAAAAAAAAAAAGGAGTTAAGAGCCACTGCTAATGTAGGTGTTTTCAAAGCCTGGATTTTCTTAAAGAAGCATATACTTGCATTTGAAGGCAATCTGACAGAGGGCTAATGTAGCATTTTGAGGAACCAATGTTCATATCCAATTTGTGAATTCTCAGATGTCACACCAGATGTCCTTATTTTCATGAGGGCCCTTAGGCCCTATGGGAAAAAATATGTGAAGGAGATTTTGGAGCTAGCTGCCATGCCTCGCATTCTCAGGAGATGTGGGAGACTATTACAGTAATGGCCCCCATTTTTTTTCTCTATATGTCTCTATATCCATCCACCCCTTGGGTAGTCATCTCCAATACTAACTTTGAATTTGGCCATGTGACTTGCCTTGGCCAAAGGAACAATAGCAATTATGACAGAAACAGAGACTTGAAAAATACTCGAATACTGGGAATTTCCTTCTTTTTCACCCTTATTGGAGTCCCTGCCACCACCTCCATATGAAATAGCCTGAGTTAGCCTGATGGATGATGAGAAACACACGATCCAGTCACCCCCACCATCCCAGCCTACAGTCAGTCAATCCTCAGAAGCAGAACACATATCTGGGTGGCAGCTGACTGCAGGCACATGAGTGAGTCCTGTCGAGACAGCAGTAGTACCACCCCGCTGAGCCCAGCCCAAACCACCAACCCTGTAAGCTGAGTAAATAGCTTACTGTTTTAAGGCAGTAAGTTTGGGGATGGTTTGTTATGCAGCAAAAGCCAACTGATACAGGAGGGAATACAATGGCTCTTTTTCCCGGGTACCAGCATCCCTTGTGGCCGTGCATGGTGGACACAGCAGGGAAGAAGACCAGACCTGCTGTAAGACCATGTTCCAGACCACGGGGAGGCTCCGTGACAGCCCCACAAGCGGTGGTCGGCAAGCCAGGCTGAGCAGGATGGGCGGCCAGTGAGCAGATGGGAAACAGGATCCGTACGCTGGGTCCTCACTGCCCTAGGCCTAGCTGGAATTATCTGGGCCCCAGAATAACTACCGGGCTCCTCCCTTCCGTCACTCTATCTCCCACCAAAGGAAGGCCTGGAAAGGTGAGGCTAGAAAGTGCTTTTTAAGGGTTACTCAGGCCCATTTTTTCCCCCATGCTTGGCACGATTTAAGAAAATGAGAATTATATTAGATTAAGTAGGAGAGAAGAACAGGAATTGAGTGTCAGAGAAGGAGAAAGGGAATCAAAAAACAAAGGAAAGAAAAAAATGTGAGAGAAAAAACAGAAGAGAAAGAAGATGCCAAATATCACCCAGACTCAGTCATAAAGAGCACGAAAGAAAACGTGATTATTATGTTCAGGTGTTTGCATGCCCAGTAAGCCACTTAACCTTCCCAACTGTCCTGGGGAAACTGAGGCTCACACAGGCCATGTAAGTTGCTCTAAGACTATAGTGCCCCAAAGTGGCAGGACCGGGACTTGAGCCAGTCCTCAGCCCACAAGGAAAAGCAGACTTGACGTGGATAATAACAACAGACCACACTTTTGGGTGCTTACTAGGTGCCACACACTATTCTAAGTGCTTTACATGGTTCACTCGTTTGAGACTCAGAACAGCCAGGCACCAGGATTACCATCATCCCCAGTTCACAGGTGAGGAGACAGAGACACAGAGAGGTGAAGCAGCTCGCCCAAGATCACTGAGCTCGTAAGTGGTGAGGCCGGGTTGTGAACCCACGGAGTCCGGCTTCAGAGTCTGCACTTGGAGCAACTACACTGTAATGCCTATCAGTGCGCTACCAGATTCCCACCCCACCGCGGCTGCCACCACTCTCGGGGCTTTTGAGTGGCCCAGCGGATGGGCTCACGGTACCGGGACAGGCCTCAGATGAGGACTGATCACAGTGTAAAGATCTGTGAAGGCAGGAACTCCACGAGGAGATCAAGTAGAGCCCCCCTCATTTTTGAGTGAAAGGCCTGGCTGCCTTGTGCTCTAACCAGAACCAAGCATCCCTCCCAGATAGAAACACACGCAGCGCGGGATCTGAAGGACAGCCCCGTGCACTGCACTTCGTGGGAAACAGCCAGGAATGGCGGCTTCTCATTTTGATGTCTGGGCCTTTGGAAGCTGGAAAGAGACTTTGCTGGAAGCTGTTTGAGGAAAGAATGAGGGGCTCCGGGGGAGGGGGGATGGAGATGAGAGCACAGAGAGGATACGGGAGAGACAGGTGCAGGGGAGGGGAGCCGGAAAAGAGGAGGCTGCTCCCCCGGGGGCATTTTTACATTACTGATTGCATGACTGGTACATTTAAGTCCCCTGGGAGCCACAGGTGTATCCCAGGTGCACCCAACACGAGTCTGGTTCAGAACTTGATTCCCTAGCAGTCTCCCACTGTCTAGATCTTAGATAATAATCCCAGGAGAAGAAAGGCTGGAAGATTCCACAGAGCAAAATGTAATTCAGAATCTGTTTAGCTTTTGAAGTTCCTCTAAAAGAAAATCAGTCGCCTTTGTCTCCCATCTCCACTGGCCCTTACTCTTTTCTGAGTTTCTTCTTGGTCACAAACACGCATAAGGCGCTTCAAGGCGAGACACACCAGCAATCAGTTTAGCAGGAACACTCATTAAAAAAAGAAAAGAGAAAAGAAGAAAGAAAAGGCTTCCATGATGGTGGCGATGATCATTTCACGGATATGAACCCAACTGAAATAAGGAGATGGTGGCTTTGGCAACCTGGGGGGTCTTCTGTGTGTTTTTCGTGGGAAATTTCTGGATCTCTGGGCTTCGGGGCATTTCAGCATCAAATCATCAACCCCCTTTCCACACAGGAGAGAAGAAAGGCAGTATGCAGGCCTTGATTCTCTCCTCTGTGGTTTGAGGTGTCTCTAGGGAGAGTGTGAACACTCCCAAGAACCCTAAGGTGTGTATTTAAATTTCTGAGAGGGAAGTTAAAGGTAAGGAAAGAACACAAGGTTTCCAAAGGGAAAATTCCAGAAGAAGTAACCATGGAAACTGTTCCAAGGTCTTCAGAGTAGTGTCACGTGGAGCCGAGAGACAGCAAGCCCCGTTAGTGGGAAATGAAACCCTAAAGCAGAGAAGCTGAGCAAAGGAGTGAAATGAATCGAAAATGAATGAAGCAATTTTTAAAAGCCAGGTGACTCAAGTCTCAGGAATCAATGAAAATCAAGGTAGTGAAAATCATCGGCTTCTGTACATGGAAGATGCAAACACATGTATGCTCTTAGTAGCCCTTCCTCCTGGGGGCTGTATTCCAATCACATGCATACCCCTAGGCTTTTCAAATGTACCAGCGGCAAATGTCAAGACTTTATTTATTCTCATACATGTATTCATCAGTTCACTCTTTCGTTCAACAGATGTTATAAGGTATCCGATGCTACAATTACGCATTCATTCATTATTTATTGAGCACCTACTATGTGCCAGATACTCTATTAGGTATGAGATATGACCGTAAACAAGACAGATATATCACCTGCCTTTACAGAGCCTGCCATCTAGCTTATGCTGTGCTCAGTAATATGAAGGATTCAGAGAAGCAAAGGACTGAGTTTGCTAACGTCAAGGAAGCCACAGTTTTCTTAGGAGGAAGAAAGAGAGCATAGGCACAGTAAGAATTAAATACTTACACAAGAGCTAGATTAGAATTCCAAGCAAGAACACAAGCAATGTCACAGGCAATATATTTCCATTTTCCCCCTTTATCCCTGCCCAAGCTCATCCCCAAGCTTGTCTCCAGCTATTTAATACACTCTGAAGTTCCTTTGTGAGGGGAATCCTTAATGAGGTATCTTGAAGGAAATCTACCCAATGCCTGTATACGTTGCATTCATCCCTTGACTTATATCTCCAGAGACAAATTTGCTTGTAGGTGAACTTCCAAATCCACCTGATGGAGGGGTAGAGGGAGAAGAAATATGTCTCTAAGACCTGCTACTTTGAGGGCATCATAAATGACTGGTCCGCTTTGAATTATGTTCCTGAATCAGCTCTCAGCCTTTAGGAACTCCCCATGGTGTCTTCACTGTCACCTCTGGAGTTGGACCAGTACTAGTCAAACCTGCAGAATTCAAAATAAAACCTCAGCTTCCTGCCTTCTAGAAGATCAGGAAAACGTGTGGGTCTTATGAGAAGAGAAAAACTGGAATATGATCATCAACCTTGACCATGGATCTCACGCTGATGACCAGGTGATAATGGCTCAGAGTCAGGCCCCAGGGGAAGGTAGCCCTGCCTCCTTCCTCTCACTGGGCATCAGGCATGGCCCCCTCCCCCTCCTTTTTTAAAATAAATAAATTTATTCATTTATTTATTTTTGGCCGTGTTGGGTCTTCATTGCCGCGCGCGGGTTTTCTCTAGTTGCAGCAAGCAGGGGCTACTCTTCGTTGCCGTGAGCGGGCTTCTCATTGCGGTGGCTTCTCTTGTTGCGGAGCACGGGCTCGAGGCATGCAGGCTTCAGTAGTTGTGGTACATGGGCTCATGGGCTCAGTAGTTGTGGCTCGCAGGCTCTAGAGTACAGGTTCAGTAGTTGTGGCGCACGGGCTTAGCTGCTCCGCGGCATGTGGGATCTTCCTGGACCAGGGATTGAACCTGTGTCCTCTGCATTGGCAGGTGGATTCTTAACCACTGCGCCACCAGGAAAGCTCCCCTTCCCCCTTTTTGAATGACACAGATGACTGATCCATCATTTGGGAAGACCACTGTGCTTATTCCAAGAAAGTGACCACTGGCTTGTAAAAGTGAGACCTGTTTGAATCTTTGGCTGCTTAACTCTCAAGATGGGCTGGTGAAAAAAGCTACATGATAGGTGAGGGGAGGAATATTATTTGGGGAGGGAATATTACCATGGAGTGTGTTCCCTTTCTCTTCTGTCTCTAGTTTACTTATCACAGGCAGAGAAACAGAACTTGGTGGACAAAGCAAAACCATGATCCTGGGCTATCATGGATCCAAGGATGGCTAAACTTGAAGAGAGTCAGGTTGGAGGGCAAGTCCCAAGAGTCTAGGGCAAGGCCGACTGATGGACTCTTGTCAGGCAAAACTGTGGTGGTCTGGATGAAGAGAGAATGCCGATTCTGGTTCATTTTAATTTCCTTCAATTTCTCCATGAATCAAAATCATTTTCACTTCATTGAGTTTTGATGGTAATCGGGTGATGAACTACTCATTTGTCAAAATTTTCTAATTAGCATGGAAAGAAAAGGAGTCTTCAACATGGCTTATCTCCTTGCCTTCCTCTAAGGCAGAGGTCATAAATTTTTGCAGTTGGCTACCTTCACCATGGTTTTTTGGTTTTGTTTTTTATTTTACTTGGTAGAGGGAAGACAGGAAATGAGGTCTCCAGTTCTGACCCAGGCTCACAACTTTATACCTGGCCTAACTCTTACCACTCAAAGTTGATAGCTTAAAATAACAATCACGTATTAGCTTACTATTCTGTGGGTCAGTGATTTGGCCTGGGTTTTGCTGGACAGTTCTCCTGGTGGTCTCATCTGGACTTATGCATATAGCTGCCATCAGCTAGAGGACTGACTGGAGGCTGGTCGGTCTAGGGTGGCCTTATTCACATGTCTGGTGGTTGGTGCTGGCTGTTGGTTGGGACCACTTGGGTAGCTGGGCCATACATCTTCGGCAGGCCAGCCCCAGTTTATTCAGATGACAGAGTTCTCAGGGTTCCTAGGAGCATCAAGAGAAGACGAGCCCAGTGCAGAAGCACTTCTCAAGTTTCTTCTTCCACCATGTTTTTCGAATACCCCACGGGTTAAAGTAAGTCACAAGGTCAAGTCCAGATTCAAGGGGTGGAAAAGTAGGCTCCATACCTGGATGGGAATTGTTACAAAGTCACACTGCAAAGGGAGGGGATGCATGCAAGAGAGGACAGAGTTACTGTGGCCACTTTTGCAAATCATCTCCCAGAGCCTTGTTGCCGTTTGAGACAGCAGCCCATGCAAGGAATCTCTTTCGTCTCTGGCTGGCAGTGTAACAGGCTTGGTTGGACTCCGTGTTTCATGTTTTTCCTCTGGAAAAATGAAACGGTTTGAAGGAGACAAAGGAAAAGATGTGAAGTGCTTCAAGTTGCCAGAGGGTATTGTTTCAATTACATTTCCATACCTCTACAAGAACAAAATCACACACATATGTATATCTGATATGTATGTATATACACAGAGAAATTATGTATATACACATACATACTGCATTCTTGTGATAACTACGCATGCTAGTGCAGAGTCTGGGCACCTCTTTTTTTGTATGTGAAAGCAGTGTTGATAATGTCTATCAAATAAATAAATAGTCCCAACCTTGACTTAGTCATCTGAGAGAAATAGAAAGTTTTCACATCAATCTGTAAGCTGATCCATATAATCCCCTATAGAATACACGCACACACAAACACACACATTATATTTTCAAGCTAAATAATAAGTATTTAGAAATGATAAGGTTTTCTTTTCACTTTCTTCCTTTTATGACAACATATGTCGATCCACTCTGTTATTCTGTGTAAGGAGCATATGCCAAAGGTTACAAAAACAATGGTGGTGTGAGTGGAAGAGGTATCGTATAATTTATCTAGGTAGGAATACTATATATATTTTTTAAATATATTTAACCTACAAGGACATAATAACATAATGGTTGAACATATATTTCAACTGTTTAATCAACTTCATCATAGAAAGCAAACAGAGGGATTATAAAGAACCTATATCATATATCGGTCAGGGTTTGGTCAGGAAATCAGAAACCACTCTAGGTACTCTGAGAAGAAAAAGATTTAATGCATAAAATTAAATGCTTACAAATCCTGAGAAAGAAAAGTGGAGCTGGAGGAATCAGGCTCCCTGACTTCAGACTATACCACAAAGCTATAGTCATCAAAACAGTATGGTACTGGAACAAAAATAGAACTGTAGATCAATAGAACAGGATAGAAAGCCCAGAAATAAACACATGCACCTACGGTCAATCAAGCTATGACAAAGGAGGCAAGACTATACAATGGTGGAAAGACAGTCTCTTCAACAATGGTGCTGGGAAAACTGGACAGCTACATGTAAAAAAATGAAATTAGATCATTCTTTAACACCATACACAAAAAGAATCTCAAAATGGATTAAAGACCTAAATGTGAGACCGGACACTATAAAACTCCTAGAGGAAAACATAGGCAGAACACTCTGACATAAATCACAGCAATATCTTTTCTGACCTCTCTCCCAGAGTAATGAAAACAAAAACTCAGATAAACAAATGGGACCTAATTAAACTCAAAAGCTTTTGCACAGCAAAGGAAAACATAAACAAAATGAAAAGACAACCCACAGACTGGAAGAAAATATTTGCAAATGATGTGACCAACAAGGGATTAGTCTCCAAAATTTACAAAATGGCCATCATCAAAAAATCCACAAACAATAAATGCTGGAGAGGGTGTGAAGAGAAGGGAACCCTCCTACACTGTTGGTGGGAATGTAAATTGGTACAGCCACTATGGAGAACAGTATGGAGGTTCCTTAAAAAACTAAAAACAGAGCTACCATATGACCCTGCAATCCCATTCCTGGGCATACATCCAGAGAAAAACATGGTCCAAGAGGATACATGCACCCCAATGTTCACTGCAGCACTATTTACAATAGCCAGGACATGGAAACTAAATGCCCATCGACAGAGAAATGGATAAAGAAGATGTGGTACATATATACAATGGAATATTACTCAGCCATAAAAAGGAATGAAATAATGACATTTGCAGCAACATGGATGGACCTAGAGATTGTCAGACTGAGTGAAGTAAGTCAGAGAAAGAGAAATATCGTATGATATTGCTTATATGCAGAATCTAAAAAGAAATGATACAAGTGAATGTATTTACAAAACAGAAACGGACTCACAAACTTAGAGAATGAACGTATGGTTACTGGGGGGAAGGGTGGAGGGAAGGGATAGTTAGGGAGTTTGGGATTGACATGTACACACTGCTATATTTAAAAAGGATAACCAACAAGGACCTACTGTGTAGCACAGGGAACTCTGCTCTATGTTATGTGGCAGCCTAGATGGGAGGGGAGGCTGGGAGAGAATGGATACATGTGTATGTATGGCTGAGTCACTTTGCTGTACACCTGAAACTATCACATTGTTAATCAGCTATACTCCAATATAAGATAAAAAGTTAAAAAATAATTAAATGCTTACAAAACCATTGGAAGGGCTCAGGAAATGACAGTAAGGAAAAGCTGTCCCTAGCTTTCAAGAAATCAGGAACTTGGACTTCCCTGGTGGCGCAGTGGTTAAGAATCCGCCTGCCAATGCAGGAGACACGGGTTCCAGCCCTGGTCCGGGAAGATCCCACATGCCTCAGAGCAACTAAGCCTGTGCACCCTAGAGCCCATGCTCCACAACAAGAGAAGCCACCACAATGAGAAGCCCGCACACTACAACGAAGAGTAGCCCTAGCTCACCGCAGCTAGAGAAAGCCCGTGCGCAGCAAGAGACCCAACGCAGCCATAAATAAATAAATAATTTTTTTAAAAAAAAGAGAGAAATCAGGAACTTGCAAAAATTGTAGAAAGCTGCCATTCATGGTCTCCGCGACAAGGCACACTGAAATGGGTAATTTACAAGAGAATATCTAGAAGCTGCTGGAAAACCTCACATCTATTGTCTGGCAAAGCCCACACAATTCCTATTGCAATTCTAATGACTTCTGCTTCTCTTCTGCTTTCCAAATCTTGCAAAGGTCCCTATCATTGGAGGACTCTATTCTGAAAGCTGGCTGGCAAGTGTTTCTAGGAGATGTAGCTACTAGGCTTCTAGCCCTTCAGTAGAAGGGAGACCATATAAAGAAATGGGGATGAATACTTGTCAAAATAAAACCATTCAGCACAGACTGCCAAGTCCTCTTAACCTTACAACATCCACTGTTCTGAAGACTGCAACCCCATATTGTATGGATATATTGTAACAAAATGCAATCAGTCTATACATACTAGTTTTGTGCTCTTTTTTCCTGACTTTACTGATGTAGCCATATAACTCTCAAAACCCATAAACTGATCATTTTCATGGTAGTAATATATTTCTTTTATTTAATATATTTAAGCACCTTTGAGTTCTTACGCAAGTGGATTTCTAATATTTTTTCCTCTGCTATAACAAGTTACTTTACACAAATATCTACTTTCCCTCTTTTTGAGTTAATTTCTTAAGTGTCATTCCCCAAATGAATTAATGGGTCAAAGTGCATAATCAGTTCCTTAAAAGATACTGTCTTGTTAAAGCTAATGTAGAATAGTAAATTGTATAAATAAACATTATGCAGTGTAATCTTACACCGTATGGCATTAATCAATCTGTTACTAGCTTTTATTTTCCTCTGGGTATACAAGGGATTAAAAAGTATAGCTTCACACTAAGACATCTGGCTTCAAAACCATTTAAGTCACAGATGTGTGTGTGTATGTGTGTGTGTGTGTGTGGCTTTCTCACCATTCTTCCCTGAGGCTTACAATCGGACTCTCAGAATTTTTGGCTAATCTCTCCAAAAAAGTCCCCCTGTCAAATTTTTGATTACTCCTATCCTTCCATCATTTATCCAGTGTAACCCCATGTTGAACTCTCTATCATGGAATGGGAAGGGTCCCTGGACATTACAGGCTATATCTCAGGGGTCCTGAGAGGCCTTGGGAGTCAGCCCACACTCCAGAACTGCTCTTTGCCTGAAAGCGGGCCAGCCCTCCCTGCTCCAGGACTTCTAGGGAGAGTGATTAGGTCACCACCACACCTCAACTTTTACATGGAGCTGTCTCCTTCAACTCTTGACTTCTTCGACCACTCCCCTGCATTGCCCTCTCCCAGCCCCTCAGAAGGTCAAGACCGTGGCCATGATTCGAAGCTATGCTTGAAGGCCACCTCCTCTAAGAGGCATCTCTGATATCCCAAATAAAAGAGACCTCACTGCAGAACTGCCATGATACTTCATCTCTACTAGTTCTGATACAACTTTCGTTTTTTTTTCTGATTTGTGAAGTGATTCATGCTTGTCGTAGAAGAGTTGAGAAATATGGAAAAGATTAAAGAAAAAAAATCACTCAATCCCACAACACACAGAGATAATCATTGTTAACATTTTCCTGTGTTATCCCTTTAGCCTTTTCAATGATTTTTTTAAAACATAATTGAGAGCATACCGTGGATATAGTTTTTTTTAACCTAACATTTTATCATGAACATATTTTCATGTCGTTAACTTTTTGATGTCTCATTTCAACAGGAACATAAATTCTATTGTGCAGATGTACTGTAATTGACTAATGCTCAGTTGTTCCGTATTTGTGTAGTTTCCAGTTTTATACTACTATACATAATGCTGTGATAAACATCCTTAATAATAAATCTTTGTCTACATGTTTATTTCCTTAAGATGTGTTTCTAGAAGTGGGAGTATTGTAGTGAATTAAATAATGCTTTTATTTAAGAATTAGACAAAATTAAGGATCCTCTTCCCAGAATAATACAATCAAACATATAACCACACTTTTGCATACACTTTCTGGAAATTTATCTGAACCTCACATGTGGATTTCCTAGGGGTCCAAGGATCACTAAGTTAAATATATTTGAATTACTAGGTCAAGAGATGAAAAAAGTTAAGGATACGATAGAGAGTCCTAATTTTTTCCCAGAAACATCTATCTGTCCCACTTTTATGGTACAGATAATATTTTATACCTTCTACCATTATTATTCATGTCTTATCACCCTGCTAGACTGTAAGCTCTTTGAGAGAAGGGTCATCTCTGATTTGTCTCTAAATATTCCACAGGACTGAGAAAAGTGTCTAACCCACAATGGATGTTCAGTAAAGGTCCACTGAATCGATAACTCAATTTCAAAGTCAGAAAGGAAAAGAAAATTCCAAGTTTGATCATGTGGAAAGTGGTTTGGGATATGCTTCATACCCATGACAAATGACACCAAGAGATGGTCGCTGAAGCCGTCACCAAGGCTGGTAAGCAGAATGGGCAATGCTGCAAATAGATCTTCAGATTTCAGTGCAAGTGCCAAATGCTCCATTTCTGCAGCGTGGACGGTGGCTATTGCCTGTCTCTCAGATACAGAGGACTGTGCACCAGAAACTGGCCATCAATTACTCGCCAGTGAAATATTTCTAAGAACCATAATGACCTATTAACTCCGGGATTAAAATTATATGTAAGTCATATTACCAACCTCAGTTAACTCCTTGCACAGTGCCCATTTTCCAAGCAATGTGGAAGGGACATCTTGTGGCAGACATGCTTAGGGGCCTATCCCACCGCCACACCCCACCCTTCTCAGTGAGAAGACACTCACTCTAATTTGGTTTGGGTTGGCAACATACCCAGGCCTAAAGGGCGACTATGATAAATGAGAAACCAATCATGATAATTCCATCCCCCCCTTTCCAGGTACTGATCTACCTCACATAACGACTGTTCACTTTATGACTTTTTGCCGTAACGGCTCTTGAAAAGTTGTACCACTTTGTGAACAATGACTCCCTTTTTTCCCCAATAGACTGACTTTTTCCACCTCAAAACACACTAAACAAATATGCTATAAGAAGTGATATGACATCATCGAGGTCTCAGCCTGAGTCCCACTCACCAATTTTACTGAACATGCATTTACTTGTCAGAGCCTATCATATGGAATGAATTTGGATTGAGCCTCATGTTTGAATGAGCCCCAAATGTTCTGCTTTGCGTATGGATACCAAACGAGAGGGATGAAGAGGTGTCATCTCCATCTCTTCAGTCTTCGTGCGTGTGCAATTTCACAAGCTTCAAAGCACTCTCGTGTTTACCTTTTATTTTGTCCTAAAGGTAATTTCTAGGCTGTAACTTTATATTGAAGTGCACCGAGAGCACTGAGAGAACAAAGTAACCAAGAACTCCCTCTCTAAAAGCTGGAAAGATGGCGAGACAATGGTGGAGACAAAAGAATCCACCTTCCAAAGAATGACTGCTCCAGTCTCTCCACCACCATTCCTATCAAGTCTACTTTTTCTACATTATAGTTTGTGTACAAACTGCAGTTATTTACTTTCAAATTGTTCTCCATTTCTTATGAAAACTTGCTTTCACTGTTCACTCAATATATTTTCTTACCTGTGAAAATTATCAGGGTATCTTTGATTGGGACAGACCAGGTTATCATTTTTCCCTCAGAAATTAATGGAATTTTTTTAAAAAATGAATAGCTTTCCACTCAGTGGCAGGGCTTTCAAGAATGAATGAAAGTTGCAAAGTGAGAGACTAGGGTACTTACTTCTTAGCCCACCTCGCAGCTAAGGATGGAAATGAGAGTAAGTTCTGGTCAAAGAGAGGGAAAGTCTCCTGGGGGTAGAGGGGATGGGGGTCTGGGAAAGATTTTTCTCCACTTTACAAGGAGAACACTTTTCTCCCATCCCCGTCTTCCTTCCCTGAATTTTAAAGTATTTCAAAGACTGATTTGACTAGAGCTATGGCAAACTTCATGTGAACTTGAGGAAGAAAAGCAACAAGAGAATCACACAATGCTAAACCAGCACCCTGACCTGAGAGAGCTGAAGAAACGATCCTCGACCCATTCACCGGACACGTTTATGTGTGAAGCTGACTTTACTTAAGCATTGCGTCTACGCCACAACAACGTGAAACAACATAGAACTGACTATCAGGTTTGTCTTTCTAAAATATTTAGGCCACCTCTCCATGTTATTTAGCCCGGCTGCTTGTCTTCTAAAATTCCTTGCTTACCCAGTTTGGGGATCATCATCTCAGGGTCGCCCCCAAAACCCCATTCCTCTCACAATATTATGCAAAGTAATTGAGCTCTCGACACCTCTACTGGGTGGGCAGCCACTTCCGTACATCATTGTTCTATGTTCTACTACAAAATGGGCCAAACACTCCACTGGCAAAGGTAGTGAACCATCCATCCTTGCCTGTGCCTCACTTCGCAGACTCTCTGATGAAAGGGAGCAGAGATTCCATTCTTTATTGCTGTGAATTATGTATGCCACCACTTTAGAAGGCAGAGCTGGATACAGTCAGTTTGGGTTGTAAATAATAATTTTATTCTCAGTTTCAAAACTGTTGGGGTTGGGAAAGACATTGTAATAGTGTGTTTCAAGAAGCACAGAATTGGAACTTGGAAGACCTACATTTCAATCTAACTAAGCTCGACTATTTACAAGCATCTCAGGATCCCAATGTCCTTATATGTAAAAACACGGGGGAGGGATGCACTAAAGAATGTCGGAGGTCCCATCCTGCTCTAGCAGTTTCTAGATGAGATATCTGGGGCCTGAGAAGCCAGCTGACGTAACGTTTAACTTACACCTGTGATCAACCTCTTTTCTATTTTTAGTTCTGAGGCTTGATTTATCAAGGTTAACTGTATACTTGATATTTTGTTCAGATACTCTATTTCCTTCCCTGGCTTCTGAAGTTATACTGATCTCAGTACACTGACACTGCAGGCAGAAGGGGAAAATGAAAGGTTATGAAATAAAACCAAGTGAACAGACAGAGTTACATATGTGGGGTACAATGGGTATACAGAGCTGTTCATCGCAGCTTTATTTGTAACAGCAACAGAGTGGAAACAATCTAAATGTCCATCCCTAAAAGACTGATTTACCAAATTGTGCCATATTCCTAATATGGAATACTAGGCAACTATTAAAAAGAACGAGGCAGATCTTCATGTACTAATATGAAAGGTGCTCCAAGATAGATAGATAGATATAGATCGATAGAGAGTGCATGTGTTGTGGTCCTCAATAATGTATATACCATGCTGCCATGATGGAAAAGATACATATATATGCTTGACTACATATAGAGTATCTCTGGAAGGATATACCAAAAATGCAACAGTGGTTGCCTTCCGGAATGGGAAATAAGGATCTGGAGGATAAAGATAAGAGGGAAACTTACCCTTTATTGTTTACTTTTGGCATCTTTTAAATTTTGTACTATGTGCATGCCTTGCTGTTAAAATATGTTAATTTTTTTTTTTTTTTTTGCGGTATGCGGGCCTCTCACTGTTGTGGCCTCTCCCATTGCGGAGCACAGGCTCCGGACGCGCAGGCTCAGTGGCCATGGCTCACGGGCCCAGCCGCTCCACGGCATGTGGGATCTTCCCGGACCGGGGCATGAACCCGTGTCCCCTGCATCAGCAGGCGGACTCTCAAACACTGCGCCACCAGGGAAGCCCCAAATATGTTAATTTTTTAAAGACTAAAAAATCTTATAATGAGAACTAGAGAGTTAAATGAGGTGTGGGAGTTATTGGTGGGTTTCAGTTGCCCACACGCTTCCTCTCCTACGCTGGTAAGTCTTCCACATCGTACACCCAGGCCTAGAGAACATTCCGTGACCCAGAGTTTTGATGGTCAGTGGCACCCTGCTTTGCAACCCTGCCTGCACCTCGTCCTCCCCACGGACCTCGGGTACTGGCTTTGAGCTCATAAGAGAAGAGCCAGTGTCCCCTCCTTGGGACTGGCAGCCATCACTGCTGCTCGGCATCTCTGCCTTTTCCTGGCCACAGTGGGAGGCGGCCCTGGATTCCTGGTGGAAAGCTCACGGGTACTGGAGTCAGACAGCCCTGGATTGGATCATGAGATTTACCTTCATAGCCAGATGTTACCTCCTCATCTGTACAGAGGTGATGGCAGCTTCTTCACAGGTTGTTGTGAGACTTTGAGCTACATAAGCAACGCACAAGGTGGGGGCGGGGTAAACGTGCATCCCTCGTCTGTCTCTTCACTTGCTTCGCTGGCACCCATTCATCATCACCCTCCTCAGTTTTCAGAGTGACTCCTGAGTTGATGTTCCCTGAACAGTTTTTCTAGAGCAGTGGTTTTCAACCAGAAGCCACTGTGCCCCCAGGGGCCACTTGGTAGTGTCTGGAGACATTCTGTTGTCACAACTGGAGAAAGGGAGACTACTGGTGTCTTGTGAGTAGAGACCAGGGATGCTGCTCAACATCATCTTATGCAAAGAACAACAAAGAATTATCTGGTCCAAGATGCCAGCAGTACTGAGGTTGAGAAACCCTGATTTAAAGGAGTTTATAAAGCTCCAGGTGGTTGTTCAAATTGGCAGGGCACTGCATTTAAGAAAACAATTTGATTTTAGAGCAGCCTATAACTAAATTCACTAAGGACAATTTCAGCAGTTACCGCCTCTGCTCTGTTTCCAAGAACATGAGTCTATCTTTAAGCAAAGGAGAATGGAAAATTAGGGGGAAATCATTGCTAGATCTTTTATTCCAAGAACTTGAGAAACTTGCCTATGCCCTTTTAGACTATGAACTGAGGTAGCTTTGTATCACTGATCTATTGCTGTCTAGCAAACCACCCAAAATGTAGTGACGTATAACAACAACCAGTATTTAGTTTACATTCTTCGGGACAGTTCTCTGATCTGGGCCAGACTCAGCTGATCCCGGTTAGCCCAGATAAGAAAAACCACCCAGGAGGGCCCAGTCCAAATTGCTGACCTGCAGAATCACGGGTTGTTGTTTTAACTGCTAAGTTTTGTAGTTGTTTGTTACACAGCAGAAGCTAACTGACAGAACAAGCATTCAGTTTGGGGCTCTTGGCAATAGTGATGCTATGAACATTCTAGTACACAACCCGTCCACATGCGTACGCAGTTCTGTTGAGTGTAGGAGTGAAAATGCTGGTGGATGTGCTTCATTCTTAAAGTACTAAATTATTCACACACATTCATTCTTAAAGCACCAAATTATTCACACACACACACATACATGCACACGCATGCGCACAGAGCTTCGTTTTCTTTTCATAACTTCTCTTTGTTGCCTTCAGTTGCAGCAACTGCCCTGAGCCCATTTTTCAAAAAGAAAGGGCAACTGGCAGGAAGCTAGTTCATGATGATTTTTCATAGCCAGGCTGGGAGCTCAAACATCCGGTTCCCTGCTTACTGTGTCTCCCACCTTCTTCCATTAAAAAGCGAAAACATCTTCTTCCATTAAAAACAAACAAACAAACAAACTTTTCATTTTGTCTAGGCAAAGAACCATTCTCAAACATTTCTGCACATAAGAAGGAAATGACCAAGAGCACACAATAGGAAAATAATCTCTCGGGCATGTGAGAACATAAGAGCTATTGTGGTTTTTTAAAAAGCACACTTCAGTGAACAGGACAGAAGTTTTGTTTGATTATGACTCAGGACCTTGAGGCAGTACATGGGTAAGAACTGCTGATTCCTGTGGGGAAGATGAATACATGTCAGGAAGAAATGTCTGCATTGTTCATGTAATCAATCAACAAATATTTCTTGGGTGCCAACTATGTATAGAGTCCTGCACTTCCTGTAAGTCATTTGGACCTTGAGAAAGAAGAGGAGGGTCATGAACTCAGCCTGCGGTCACAGGTACCAGGACAGTGAAGCTCCAAACCAGGAACTGGCCCTACCCAGTTCAGGTTTCTGTGATTTCACCCTGGTTCAGTTTTTTTCTGCTACTGTAACTCAGTTTCTTCATTTCAAAAACTAAGAAAAAAAATACATGGGCATAGGCAGTCCCACACTTCTGAGGAATTTACTAGATAATGTCATTACATCCAGGAGACATTTTTCTGTTTTCCTCTGACTTGACCTCACAAAAGCTGTAGCCACCATGGACCACTCACTACTTTTCAAAACCTTCACTTCTCTTGGCTTCAATGAAATAACACCCTGCTGGTCTTCTTGCTTCTTTTCTGGGCTCTCTGTCTGCTGGCAAGGTTGGTCCTCTTCCACCAAGCTGTTAGATTCTGGGGTTCCTCAATCCTTGGCCCTTGACCATCTCCTGTTCCCACTCTCCCTAAAAAGTCTCATCCATGCCTATGCCTCAGACATGTGTATGATGATGGCTCACACATTTCTTCTCCATCCCAGACCTCTACCAATGGCCTATTTGACACCTCCTCGTGGGTGCTCAAGGGCATCCCAAACCAAGCACTTCCAAATCAAACTCCTAAGCGTCCAAAACAAACCTCATCCTTGTTGCTGATCTATTCCCTATCTCAGTGAGTTGCACCATCATTCATCCAGGGATACAGGGCTGAAGCCAGTTAGTTGTTCTTGGCATCCTTCACTCCTCCCTCTCACTGAAGGCTCAAGCATTACCTCCATCCTGTTGAGCTCCCTCCTACATCTCGCTCCCACCCTTCCACACCTCTCCACTACTACAAGCTATCAGCCTTGTTCACCTCAATTACTAGCCCCTCCTGTCCATTCTCCACACCCTTACAATTTACGAGAATATCACATATATATTTTAGTTAATCCTCAAAACAATCCTAGGAGGTAGACTCAGTGGAATGTCTTATCGTCATTTTATATAAGGAAACTGATGCTCGTAGGAATGAAGTGAATTGCCCGATAAACCACAGCACCCAAGAAACAAATCTGGATCTCAAACCCAGCCCTTGAGCCTCTAAATGCCCCCATGAGTGCCACTGCATCGTGCCCCACACTATGTTATGTCCCTGTGGATTTAGCAGGTTTCTTCATTCCAGTACTGAACATGATATTGGTGGGTACTGCTCATCTCCATGCAGCAGCTCTTAAATAAACTGGCTAAAGCCATCCCACATTAAGGGTACTGTGTATAATTTTGTAATGCCCCAGCTCTACTTTTTATAGAATCAAAACGGCTGCTTGGACTGATGCCTTAGGAGAACAGAGATTGTGAGGGAGATGAAGGAATTGGACATAATTCCAGTGTATGACTACGGGAGAGTGTGGCTGAGGAGGGGAGAAACAAAATCACTGCAAGAAGGAAAGTCAAAGTACAGAGAGGCAGACTATTGGAAAGGTTATTGACATGGTATGGAAGTCCCCAAGAATCAGGGCAGGAGCAGTATCAGCGAAAGTGACAGAGAGGAGGATGTAAAATCTTAGAAGAAAGAAGGAGAATGACACAGGGTTGGCAAATGACTGCAACCAGGAGGAGAGGTGGGTGGTACAGTCTGATAACCTGACATTCAAAGATGGAGACACAGGTGCTATTAGTGAGGAAGAAGAGAGAATGGTCTGGGAAACTAGAAATAAATAGCAAGGAAAGGTACCCATCCCGCCTTCCAGTCCAGGGATATGAGGAACGTGAGAGAAAACAGCCACCACTGAGAAGATGGCAGGAAAAGCTGTGTTCTCAAGACAAAGTCAGGTTTCAGGGTGAGCAAGAAGATAAAGGAAATATTCAGAGAAAAGGTTTAGGACAGAAGGAATTTTACTGACGACTGACCAAGAATCCAGATGGCACAGTAGAAAAGTTTAAGGAGTTGGGGAAGGGTGGACAAAAAGGTCAGGAAGTGGGGTATGTAAGCTAGTCTACAAGGATACCCCAATGAGTCCTGCCTTCCCCCTCTGCTCATCGAGAGGTGGAGAGCCTATTTCCTCTCCCCTTGAATTGCTGTCCCTTGGCCCAAAGAGTACTGCTTTCCTAGGACTACTCCCTTCTGTGACTCAGCTACTGTGCTGTGAGAAGTCCAAGCCAGATGGAGATGCTACATGGAAGGGAGCCAAGGAACTCTGGTCAACTGCCCACTGGAGCTTTCTGTCAAAGCCTACCTCAACTGCTAGCCATGTGAGCAAGCCATATTGGCTATGCCAGTCCAGTCAAGCCCCCAGATGACTGCTGCTCCAGCTGACATCATGAGCAGAAGTGAGACAGGAAGAAAGAGGGCAGGGCACAACCATTAAAAGAATGACACAGCCATTGAGAAAAACGGGACACGCCAAAAACTGCTTAGCCCCAAACTCCTAATTTATCTCCCTCCATGCCCCACTATCCCCTTTGGTAACCATAAGTTTGTTTTCTATGTCTGTGAGTCTATTTCTGTCTTGTCTATAAGTTCATTTGTATCATTTTTTTAGATTCCACAAATATAGCACAGGGAACTATATTCAATATCTTGTAATAATCTATAATATAATGGAAAAGAATAGAATATATATATGTATATATATATAACTGAATCACTTTGCTGTACACTTGAAACTAACACATTATAAATTAATTATACCTCAATTAAAAAAAATAAAATTTGATTAAAAAAAACTGATTTGAACCTACTAGGCCCAAGATGGTGGAAGATTCAACATCCCGTATACCTTGGGCCTCATTATATGCTCACTGTAATACATTAGCATATGCTAAATGACACACACACAGGCGCCATGACAGTTCGAGGCTGATCATAAAAGGCCAAAAAGTGGGCTGTGGACCAATTCCTAGAAACCCCACCTCGCCGCCCCTTCCCCCAAATAGAATATTCCTCCTACTCGTTAGCATATGAAATTACCCAGCCCATAAAAACTAACCACCCTGCGACCCAAGGCCTCTCTCTCGCCTTCCAAGACAGACCACACTCTGTCTATGGAGTGTGTATCTCCCTGAATAAATCTGCTTTCAGTCTACTTTGGCTCCCTCTTGAATTCTTTCCTCAGTGAAGCCAAGAACCCTCAGTTGGCAGCCCATATGAGACCTGGGATGTGACCATTCTCTCGCTCCCCTTTCTTCTGCAACAAAAGAGCCATCCAGCTTGGACCAGTCAACCCATTAAATCGTGTACAATAATAAAATGGTTGGTATTTTAAGCCATTAAATTTCTGAGTGGTTTGGGTACAGTAGATGGCTGAACCAGGGATACACAAAGTCATCTGGGGCTTAGGGTAAGTAAGTGAGGCACGACTGAGGAACCTGGAGTTTCTTTTGTGACTGACCTCATCAGGGGTAAAGGCTTAATGAGCTAAACTCTTTTTTCCCCCTGAGCAACTGGAAGAATGGAATTGCCTTGGGAAGTGCCCCTTCACCTTAGGGTCTCTGTGCTGAGTTACTGTACAACGATGACTTCTTTTCTGCCTCAGAATCTATACTCTGCACATAGACAAGACACGGAGCTTCAACCCCGGATTGGAAGAAGAGGTCTCCAGATGAACTGTGGTTGCAGGCTGGATCTTAGAAATCGTTTCTACTTTGGAGGTGCCTTCATCTAAAACCATCCCCCAGACCCTGAGGACTAGGACTCTACCTCACCCTTCACGTATGATTCCCCTTCCCCTTGAAGGAGACTCTCTGAGTGGTTCTCAGGTTAATAGGAAAGAAGCTTGAAGATGCAAATGAACTGAGCAACCATGACAACGAAGACGGGAAGGAAACAAAACAAACTAATTATGCCTATGCAAATTCTTTCCTGAACCGGCAAGGTGAGAGAGAAGGGACTGTCTGTCTGCAATAACGTCTAGTGGCCCATGAAACATACAGAGAGTGCTGGTGGCACCTGTGGTGGCAGCTGTGGTCAGGGAGAAAGCTAGACCTTCACGAGTCACTCCTACATGTTTATGTTCATGTTCACAATGGCGGCATGTTTGGGGGCGGGGTGTATGCACACGTGTGTATGTATATTGAGCACGTATATACCAAAGACTTTAAGAAAAGGCATACTGCATTTCACTTAATTTTCTTCAGTTCTGGCCTTCCTGGACTTTAGCATCTGAGACATAGCTCCACCACAGAAGCCCTTAACTCATCAAAGTGCACTTGGCATGGGGTCAAGCAGTCCTTCTCCAATGGTAACGTGCATGTGAGTTGCCTGAGCATCTCGTTAGACTGTAGATTCTGATTCAGTAGGTCTGGGGTGGCCCAAGATTCTGCATTTCTAACAAGCTCCTCCAAGAACCATACCCTGAGAAGTGAACGTGGAAGGATAAGAGTGTGGGTCCTGCATCCAGACCAGCTGGGTTCAAATCCTGGCTCCGTCTATCAGCTGTGTGACTTTTGACAAACCACCTGGCCTTCCTGCACTTCCTTATTTGTAAAATGGGGATGGTAAAAATGGCAAAGAATAGTGTCTAAGGGTTCTTGGGTGACCTAAATGAGTGTATGTATTTAAAATGTTTAAGCAGTCTAAGGGTTCTTGGGTGACCTAAATGAGTGTATGTATTTAAAATGTTTAAGCAGTCTAAGGGCTCTTGGGTGACCTAAATGAGTGTATGAATTTAAAATGTTTAAGCAGTGCCGGGCATGTAGTAAATATTAACTATTGTAATCTTCTTATGACTTACCCACTAATTGAACATTTTCTACCTACTGGGAATAATGTGCTATGTGCTTTACCTGGATCATAGATATTACTTCTCACAACTCTGTGAGAAAATTGGTCCCACTTTACAAAGAAAAACAGGTTTCGGGAGGTCATGGAGCTAGTTGGAAGTAGAATTTGAAGGCAAGCTGCCTGATTCCAGAACCCACAATATCTATGCTCTGAGTATCATGAGAGAAGAAACTGTAACTATTCATGACTGTATCCTCAGGGAGCTAACACAAAAAATATTTGTTGAATGAATTACCTAATATGTATTTTTGCCCTGAAGTTAGAAATAAGTAAACTAAAGTTCAAAAGAATTTTAAAACATCCCAATTATGCCACAAATGGGAGAGTTGGGATTGAAACCCATATCCCTTATCTATAAAGGTAGTGGACTATTCTCATCACAGAAATAATCTTGATCTTATCCACTGGGAGAGATGAAAGTGGGTGAAGAAAACTGACCGATGAGCAAGCATTCAAAAACTCCCAAACTCAACCAGGGCTGCTTGGCTTGTTTTGAGGATAATGGACCAGTGGAAAGCTACAAGTGAATGCATTTGCTCACATGGAACTTCTTTGCCAAAGTCTCCCCTCTCTGTCAGAGCCTCTAAAGGCTATCGGACTCATGGACTCATGCTTCCTTACCCTTACAGCTAGTGGGTTAATGGAAGCTTCTTTAATGGTCTTATATAAGGTTTAGAGGGTATCTTAGTTTGGGTTCCCCCAAAGAATTCAGTGCAAATAGTCTATTTGGGAGGTTTGGGCAAAGCGAATAGGAGAGTGGAAAAGTGATTCAGAAAGGAGAAGGCATCCAATAAGGAGTACATTATCAAGTCATCTACCTACAATAGATAATTAGAAATGAATCCCATGAAGAAGCTTGGGAAATGGTATAAAACACAAGTCTCAAATTTATCCCACATGCGGGGAAAGGGAGCTGAGGTATTTATACCCCAACAGCCAAGAGTTATTGGTTGAAGGCTGCTCTCAGGGGTGTTAATTCCTTGGCACCTCAAGCCTGCCACACACAGGAGCATGGTGGCCCCCACTGTTCCAGAAAAAGCCATCCAGCACAGAGATGTAGATGCTGCCACGTGGAAATTGGTGGAGCACTCTGAAATGACAGAGTTCAAGGGTTATGGATAGGGAACCCCCAAAGTCTGCTAGGAAGGAGCTCCTTTTGCTGCTTCCTATGACAGCAGCTCACCAAGAGGAGAATTATACAGGGAAAAAATGACCTACTTGTGCAAATGTGGTTGTCGGGAAAAGGGGATGTACGTCCTACACACTATAGGCTAGGCCTCGTACAGTCATTTCCAAAAAGGGGGATGCAGGAGACAATGGACCACACCTAGTGGGTAGAGTGTTGATAAGCAGCCTATCTCGGTACCTCTCAACCCTCAATTCATTTAAACGCATTCTTGAACTTGCTTGTGGAAAAGGGAATAAGAGGATCTGTACTTGGACGCTGGGGGAATGGTAAGAGAAGGCTCAGAGGGGGCGTCCTGTATGTGTTACTAGATTTATTCTTAATCCCAGAAGGAAAGAATACATATATTTTCTCAAATATCAGTGTTCTCCAGAATCAGTGAGGTCATGGAAACCCTAATCTTTGCCATGTGCTCTCACAGCCACAGTTATGCTAATTAAACCAGGGGGCTCTGGTGAACCCGGTGAAGTCAGACCTGAGTCAGTGGGCTGGAGGGGGATGGGAAAGCACATGGCGGCATCAGCAGTTGTTTCTGCATTCAAGGCTTAGGTATGAGGCCAATAGGCCCCTGATCTTCCTTTTATTTTCCTGACACCTGGGCCGTGGAAGCCGCCCATAGTCCATCCAGAGTGTGGAGTAGCAGACAGCAAGATATGCCATCACCGTTAACCTGAGCTGGCATCACCAATGACAGGGGGGAAATCATTCTAGAAGGGCTTTAAAACTGGGTTTGTGATCTAGAGGACTTCAGATGTTGTTGTTATTTTGACTCAATTTCTTAAACAAAGGGGCTCGGATGCTACTGTGGAATTACAGGCATGTGGACCTCAGGAAGGCAGAGCAGCCATTCCCCAGCATTTGGAGCTCTACTTCGAAAGGGAGAGTTAAAATATTCAATGTGCTTTCGAATCTCCATATAACATTTATTCCAAAGACATCTAAGAGCCTAGGGAAGGTAGATTTGCTATGTGTCTCCGCAATCCTGACTCTTTCTTTCTGTTCCCTCCTCCTTCCTGCCACCCCTGGTTCTCCATATACCAAATGTCTTTAAGGCATAGAGTGGGTCTGTGTGTATTTGCATAACAGCAGTCCTCTGAATAAAAATAAATCCTGAATAGATTGCTCCATTGTATACATGTGTGGGTATACATGTCACATACATGGATTTATTTTTTCCAAGAACAAATGTCTCAATGTTTCTCTTCCTTGAGAAAGTTACCAACTGCCAGATTCTCAAATTCCACGTGGAGCTTTGTAATAACAGAAAATACATGTTAAAAGCCACAAGAAATAAAATATAGTGAAGACAGATTTTTCTTTCAAGTAGTCCTGAATTTCCAAAGACTTCACAAGTCAAGTAGAAGACAATTCTTGGAATGGCTTTGTTCACCTCTACAGTAGGTGAATAATGTTTGGGACACTAGCCAGTGATTAAGTAACCAAGATTCACTCTTTCTCTGAAGCAAAGAGAAGCTATGGCCACAGAATTCCTACAGAACTGTGAGAAGCACAGCTTTGGAAACTGACTGTCCCGAGTTCAAATCCAACACTGCCACTTACTTGAGTGAGTTTCTAAGCCTCTTAGAATCTGTTTCCTCATCTAGAAAATGGGGGCTATTGACACCTAGACCACAGGGTTATTGTGAAGATTAGCCATATTGTATGTGGAGTGTTTGGCACAAAGCAGGTGTCAAGAACTGTAAAGGGTAAGAGCTTACCCTGCTTGCAATCTAACAAGCTAGCCTGCCACAGTTTTCTGGATGCCGGTAGAAAACACAGACTCCTGGATCAGAGACGAAGGACAGTTTCTTACAGCAATAATAGTAGCCAGATCATCAGCAGTTTTTCCATCAGTTTCCCAAGCCCCAATTCCCACAGAGGGGTGTGAAGAGGACCAGGTGACACCTGCATATGCAAGCGGGTTTTATTACAGGAGAGTAACTGGGGCAGGCTGGGGTGAGGAGAGGTGGATCAAGAGGATGTACGGGGAAGTGAGTCCTGAAGGTTAAGAGGAACACTCATTTTGAAAGAGGATGGAAAGGGGAAGAATGTGGAATAAGACCCCAGTAAAACGAGGAGATGGAGAGGAAATGGGTTGAACGGTGTCTAATGGCTTCTAGTCTTGTACTGAGAAAGGGAATAGACCTCTGAGGCAGATGATATTTTCCAAAAATGGCCTTAACCATATTTCCAGTTCCATATGCTTTTCCAGAAACTTGCCATTCCCCCCCTCCAGAGGTGGAATCTATTCTCCCTCCCCTTCAACCTGGGTGGGTCTTTGTAACTGCCTCAACAAATAGAATGCAGTAGAAGTGACGTGTGACTTCCAAGACTAGATTAGAAAAGGCAATATATCTTCTATCTGCTTCTCTCTTTCTTGGGATACTCATCCTTGAAACTGAGCTACCATACTGTGAGGAAGCCCAAGCTACCCAGAGAAGTCATGTGTAGGTGTTCTGGCCAAGAACCTCAGCTAAGGTCCCAGACACGTTAGTGAACAAGCCTGCAGACGATTCTAGCCCCCAGCTGTCAGGTCATCAACACCCTCTGGGGCCCCACTGTGTAACAGACATAAACCATTCCTGCTGCGCCCAGTCCAAATTCCTGACCCACCGAACCACAGAACCCATGAGCATAATAAGTGGTTGTTTGATGTCACTGAGTTCGGGGGTAATTTATTATGCATCAATAGATGACCATGACAACCAGGCTGGGGAGTGGGAAAGCCTTCATAAATAGAGCTGGGGGAAACTGAACTGGTTTCTTTTAAGAAATGCAAAGCTTTCACTGGAAGGGAGCCTACCTGAGGAATGTGAAGCACAGATTTGTAGGCACAACAGGCTCAGTGTGTCAACATTCCTGAGGCCAGCTCACACCCCAGAAAGAGTGGGTGGTCGTATCAGGCGGGCAGAGTGCAAGAAGGCCCCCTGCCTCCCAGCGTCTCCAACTCGTTATCCCAGCAGCATCTCTAACCATGGTCCCGAGCCCACTGCCACCCCATCTCCTTCTGCCAATCCGCACTCGTCCTCATTTCCTGTTTTGGCAGCACTAACCGGCCACCCAGACAGGAAACTGAGAAGTAGCCCTCAAACTGAAGCCCTCTTCTTCACTCCCATGCGTTTGTCACAACTCGTATGCCTCTTCTTCTTTGAATAAATTATACTATTAAAAGTGTACCGCTATCAATATTTGAAACTCACAAACTGGGGTGTACAGAAATCTAACTTTATTTCTTGCTCTGGAGCAACCTGTCTCCATTGATGGAGCTGATTATAGACATCTCAGTTTCCTCTTGCTTTCATTGCTTCTTTCGGGTAGTTACTTAGTTCTTCAGAATTTTGCCTCCCTATCAAGGATTCCTCCTCCTCTTTTTTTTCTGATATGGTGACTAGGTGCATTTTTATGGTTGGGGAAAGATGGCCTGGTCCTCCTGCTCTTCTTGAGGGGGGTGGGGTAGCTTGGCTCACCTGATCACTTGGCATCCTGCCCTGGTCTCCACTGAGGGCTGGCTGGTCTTTGGTCATTGTGCCAGCACCTCCTGCCCTGCTGATGACGGTGGTCCTTGCCACTGCCTCCACTGGAAGGTCCCCAAATTCTGCGAGGTCTCCTCAGGCCTTCTCGAGTACCTCTGCCCTCTCAATGCTTCCATGCCCAAGTCAGGAGGCCAGGAACTCCCTCCTGCCTTCTGGGTGCGAGTACACAAGGCTGTGAGGCTGATGTCACTTCACTTCTTCCTCATCCAGGAGGATGCAATCCAATGCTGTCGCAGGTTCCTGAGATGCTCGTAGTAATTCAGGATGTGCCTGGTGAGGTGGTCACTTACCCCAGTGCTTTCAGGTTCTCCCAAGCTTAGGTGGATGTTTCTACCACCCCTTCCTTCAGCCTCCATGCCTGATTTGGAGGGTGAGAAGGTTGGGGAGATGGCAGGGGTGGGGGGACATTTGCTTCTTCCAGCTTCACCTCTCAGAACTGGAAGGGTGTTTCCTCTCCTGCATGTGGTGGCCCCCCTTCCTTACACTGGGTCCTCATCCTTCCTACTCTATGCCTTTTCCATGGTCAACCTTCTAAGCTCCGATTTCTATTTTATAAGAGCCCAACTTTGGGAATCCTGAGAAAAGCCTTTGCTTTCCCTTGTTAGTCTGCCTTTCAAGATTATTGTCCTACGAAGGGCTTTTAAGAATCTAGTTGAAATGTCAAGCTAAGCAATGATCATGTGCCCTATGCCATACCCACCTCTTCCCAGGACAGTAAGCCTCCATCTCTTGGTATAATCTTCATGACAAAACAGCAAGTGATTCTTTTTCTCTTTCTCTTTTTTTTTTTTTTTGCGGTACACGGGCCTCTCACTGTTGTGGCCTCTCCCGTTGCAGAGCACAGGCTCTGGACACGCAGGCTCGGCGGCCATGGCTCATGGGCCCAGCCGCTCCGCGGCATGTGGGATCTTCCTGGACCGGGGCACGAACCCGTGTCCCCTGCATCGGCAGGCGGATTCTCAACCACTGTGCCACCAGGGAAGCCCTTTTCTTTCTTTTTTTAAATAAAACCTACCTACCAAACACGGAAAACACATTTGGACAATATTTTAAAATAGTCTCCTACTATCTAAGCTAAGTAGAAGAGTAACGTCATGAAAAGTTGTGGTATATTGGCTTTTATTTTAAATTATATCTACTCTAAGAAAATGAAAATTGGTTTGCTGATAATTAAAACATTGAGTTATTTTATTGCATTTTGCATAAATCTGAATTCAACTTAATTATCATTATCCATGGAGGAATTTTGAAGCCAGAGGGAGAAATCTTTAAATATTACCTCCAATACACCAGGTACAACATTTGAAAAGTGTTTTCCCAGGACAGAAGCAGCAAGATCATGAATTTAGAAGACAAAGTTCTCATCAGCAATCATCATCTGATAGATCTAGAACACCCACCAGCAGTCACATTTGGGTTAATGACAAGTTGATTTCTCAATGTGTACACACCCTTACACTTTTGGGGGGAGTTTTTTTTTAAACCTGAAAACATACATTTGGGAAAAGATGAGTTTTGTGTGTGGATGAGATTAGAGTGGGCAGGAGGTTCTGTTGGGCTATTTGAACAGAACCAGGAAAGGTCCCCATCCCTAACTGCCTTCCCCAACCAGGTGCCAAGGTGTGGAACATTTCACCATTAGAGAGTTATTTCTCTAACCTAGGAATTACCCTAATCAGCAATCCTCCTTTAAAATTTTCTTATGAGCTTTACCAAATATTTAAAGAGCACTATATACAAGTCTCTATACTAGGGCTTAAAGACGAGTTGGGATGGAGGGTGGGCAGAGATGAGGGAGAAGCAACAAACTGATTAAAAGTCAGCAACACCTTAGTGTGACTTTTTCCAGAAGTTTTCCTTCCTTTGGGAATTAGGCTTAATGACAGTTTTGGGTATCTGAAGAGAGAACAGGAAGAAGAAAGAGAAATAGAAGATGGAAGTTGGGGGAAGGGTAGAGAAGCTGCTAGAAACTATCATATTTCCTTGATTTAAGTTATCATTTCTCCCTCCCTCACATATTTTAATAATTCCTCAAGTCAGGATTTATCCTGCAATCTATATATAGATTTAATGAGGCAGTGCATTTCTTCTTTCTTCTTAAGTTATTAAATAGTGCTTCTTATAATCCATGGCAGGTAATACTAAGAGATCAGTAGTATTTTAGGTGAAATTTTAATTGAGATAATTGTAGATTTACATGAAGTCATAAGGTAAAATACAGAGATATCCTGTGAACTCTTTATCCAGTTTCCCCCAATGGTAACATCGTATAAAACTATAGTATAATATCACAACCAGGACATTAACATTGATACAATCCACAAATCTTAACTGGATTCCCCCAGTTTTACTAGCACTTCTGTGTGTGTGTGTGTGTGTGTGTGTGTGTGTGTGTGTTTAGTTCTATGCAACTTTATCACATGTACAGGCTCATGAATCCACCACCACAGTCAAGATACCACAATATACAAACAGCTTATACAACTCAATCTCAAAAAACCGACAAACAACCCAATAAGAAAAAGAGCAGAAGACCTAAATAGACATTTCTCCAAAGAAGATACACAGATGGCCAACAGGCACATGAAAAGATGCTCAACATCACTAATTATTAGAGAAATGCAAGTCAAAACAATGAGGTATCACCACACACCAGACAGAATGGCCATCAGCAGAAAATCTACAAACGGGGCTTCCCTGGTGGTGCAGTGGTTGAGAGTCCGCCTGCCGATGCAGGGGACACGGGTTCCTGCCCCAGTCCGGGAAGATCCCACATGCCGCGGAGCGGCTGGGCCCGTGAGCCATGGCCGCTGAGCCTGAGCGTCTGGAGCCTGTGCTCCACAACGGGAGAGGCCACAACAGTGAGAGGCCCACGTACCGAAAAAAAAAAAAATCTACAAACAACAAATGCTGGAGAGGGTGTGGAGAAAAGGGAACCCTCTTGCACTGTTGGTGGGAATGTAAATTGATACAGCCGCTATGGAGAACAGTATGGAGGTTCCTTAAAAAACTAAAAATAGAACTACCATATGATCCAGCAATCCCATTACTGGGCATATAACCAGAGAAAACCATAATTCAAAAAGACACATGCACCCCAATGTTCATAGCAGCACTATTTACAATAGCCAGGAAATGGAAGCAACCTAAATGTCCATCAACAGAGGAATGGATAAAGAAGATGTGGTACATATATACAATGGAATATTACTCAGACATAAAAAGGAATGAAATTGGGTAATTTGTAGAGATGTGGATGGATCTAGAGACTGTCATACAGAGTGAAGTAAGTCAGAGAAAAACAAATATAGAAATATTGTATAATACCTCTTATATGTGGAATCTAGAAAAATGGTGCAGATGAACTTATCTGCAAAACAGAAATAGAGACACAGACGTAGAGAACAAACATATGGACACCAAGGGGGGAAGGGGAGGTGGGATGAATTGGGAAATTGGGATTGATATATACACTATTGATACTATGTATAAAATAGATAACTAATGAGAACCTACGGTATAGCTCAGGTAACTCTACTCAGTGCTCTGTGGTGACCTAAACGGGAAGGAAATCCAAAAATGAGGGGATATATGTAAACTTACAGCTGATTCACTTTGCTACTCAGTAGAAACTAACACAACATTGTAAAGCAACTGTACTCCAATAAAAACTAATTATTAAAAAAAGAATAACCATGATCAAAAAATCTACAAACAATAAATGCTGGAGAGGGTGTGGAGAAAAGGGAACCCTCTTGCACTGCTGGTGAGAACGTAAATTGGTGCAACCACTATGGAGAACAGTATGGAGGTTCCTTAAAAAACTACAAATAGGGGCTTCCCTGGTGGCGCAGTGGTTGAGAATCTGCCTGCCAATGCAGAGGACACGGGTTTGAGCCCTGGTCTGGGAGGAGCCCACATGCCGCGGAGCAATTAGCCCCGTGAGCCACAATTACTGAGCCTGCGCGTCTGGAGCCTGTGCTCCGCAACAGGAGAGGCCACGATAGTGAGAGGCCTGCGCACCGCGATGAAGAGTGGCCCCCGCTTGCCACAACTAGAGAAAGCCCTCGCACAGAAACGAAGACCCAACACAGCCATAAATAAATAAATAAATAAATAAATAAATAAATAAATAAAAAATCCTAAGAGCCCCTTCTAATTGTAGTCCTGAAACAAGCCTGCAGAACTGTGTGGCTGGGGGGAGGGGCGGCCCTTTAAAAAAAAAAAAAAAAAAACTACAAATAGAACTACCATATGACCCAGCAATCCCACTCCTGGGCATATATTCAGAAGAGATGAAAACACTAATTTGAAAAGATACATGTACCCCAACGTTCACAGCAGCACTATTTACAACAGCCAAGACATAGAAGCAACCTAAGTGTCCATGACCAGAGGAATGGATAAAGGAGATGTGGTGTATATATATATATATATATATATATATATATATACACACACACACACACACACACACACACAATGGAATAGTACTCAGTCATAAAAAAGAATGAAATAATGCCATTTGCAGCAACATGGATGGACCTAGAGATTATCATACTAAGTGAAGTAAGTCAAAGATAAATATTATACAATACCACTTAAATGCAGAATCTAAAACAAATAATACAAATGAACTTACTGACAAAACAGAAACAGACTCACAGACATAGAAAACAAACTCATAGTTACCAAAGGGAAAGGGGGAAAGGATAAATTAGGAATATGGGATTAACAAATACACACTACCGTATATAAAATAAACAACAAGGATTTACTATATAGCACAAGTAACTATATTCTATATCTTGTAATAACCTATAATGGAAAAGAATATGAAAAATAGTATATATATACACATATATATAAAACTGAATTACTTGCTGTATACCTGAAACTAACATAATTTGTAAAACAACTATACTTCAATTAAAAAAAAAGATACCACAAAATTCCTTCATGGTGCCCTTTTATAACCACACCCACATCTCTCTCACCTCCCAACCCCACCCCTAACTCCTGGCAACCACTAATCTGTTCACCATTTCTAAAATGTTGTCATTTCAAAACTGTTACATAAATGGAATCACACATTATGTAACCTTTTAGGGGTTTTTTCTCTCAGCATAATACTCTGCAGATTTATCTAAGTTTTGTGTCTATCAGTAGTTCCTTCCTCTCTTCTGCTTAGTGGTTTTCCAGGGGATAGACATAGCATGGTTTAGTTAACCATTCACCTGTTGAAACCTGTGCTGTTTCCAATTGGGGTTATTACATTAGTAATATTTATTGAGCACCTACTATATATGTTAGGCACTTCTGTATCTGCTGTCCCAACTAATTTTTACCCCCAAAACCCTTGTGAAATAAATATTAGTATCTGCATTTATAATATATATTAAGAAATTGAGGCTCCATTATGCCAATTAACATGCCAAGGTCACACTAATGGTAAGTGACATAGTCAGAATTCATAATCAGGTCTTCAAGTGCCAAGCCCATGAGTGCTATTTGCCAGTTGATTTGATGGTTCTTCCCTTGGGCTAGCTTGGGTATCGGGGCTCGGGCTGGCTAAAATGAGCTCAGAGTGAGAGCACTTAGGGCTGTTTATGCAACCCCAGGTTTCTTCATTATTTTCCCACCATAAATCAGAACAGGCCTGGGGAAATGGGCAGTGAAATGCCTGGTATCTCACCAGCTCGATGGATTTCTGTTTTAGAGGAGCCTGTGCTCAGGGGCTCATCAACAAACCAAATAAAAAGATGAAGGTGAGATTTGGTTTCCCCCATCTTGATCAAGATTCAACTGTTTCTTGTGCTCTTTTCCCACTTTCTCTGCCAATTGACAAAGGTATCAGGGGAGTGGTAGTTAAGCTGACACACTGTTATTTTGAAAACGACTGGGAAATGCCATGCCAGCTCACGTAGTTTCAGAAAAAGCCTCAGAGCAGCCCGTCCGCCCAGGGGAGGGACACACTGTGCCTGTCATAACTGAAGCAAGTCTCCTGGATGAATGAGTATGCCTGTCAATAATGAGCCAGCTCTCTGATGGGACAGCCTTTGGGAAAATAGGCACATGGATGTTATCTCCTTTGTGACTTCAATGCTGGGACTTCAATTCCTAAGCCCTCTCTCCTATTTAAAGTGCTTCTCCCATCAGCCCATGGCCTACAATTGCCATGCCCACTCCATACCCCTGAAACCAATCAGAAGTTCTGAAATTGTGGCAACAGTCAGGGGGCATATGTACATTTCAAGGGGGAAGTGAAAATCACAGTGAGAGACCACCACACACCCACCACAATGGCTAAAACTAAAAACACGGACAATACCAAGTGCTGACAAGGGGCAAGGCAACAGGAGCTCTCATACACTGCTGACAGGAACACCAAATGGGATGATTCCTTTGGAAAACTGTTTGGCAATGTCTACTAAAGCTATAATATGCATCTCTTACAGCCCAGCAATCGACTTCTAGGCATCAATTCAAGAGAAATGAATGCTCAAGTCCACCAAAAGACATGTACCAAAATGTTCACGGCAGATTTATTCATAATAAACAAATGTCCATCAGTTGGACAATGGATAAATAAATACTGAATGTTCATGCAATAGAATACTAAAGAGCAAAAAAAATTACTGAGATTTACAACCGGGATGAACCTTACAGAGGCTGAACTCAAGAGTACATACTGTGTGATACCATTTACATGAAGTTCAAGAACAGGCAAAATTCACCTATGCCGACATAAGTTAGAAGAGTGGTTACCTCTAGAGGGAATGGGAGATGGTTACTGACTGAACAGGGGCATGGGGAGCCATATAGGGTGCCTCATCTTGATCTGGGGGGTGGTTGCTTGAGTATATACACAGGTAAAAATTCATCAAGCAAAACACAAGATCTGCCCTTTCCTATATAAATATTATTGCCAAAATTTTTAAAGTTAAAAAAAATACAAGGGAGAGTTGCTCCCCATTCACCTCAGGGGACACTGGACCAGGCCACCCTTCTTTCCTGCCTTCCTCTTCCTCATCTATGGATCTGGTGGACATGGGGATGTGTCACAGAGCCAGTTGACCACTCCACCCAGTGGATTATTTGAGGAAGCCAAACTGATACAACAGTAGGGTATAATTAGTGGGAAAGCAGATGAGAGATTGGCACAGCAGTCGGAGGCAGGATAAGCACTTCATGCTAAAATGCCTCCAGAGTCTTTTCCTGTCTCCAGTGAACAAAATGGTGACTCATGCTGAGGCGGAGATGGAGGAATTATTTGAGCATGGATGATTTCCGCTCCCTTGGAAACTTGAGCTGGGGACAGACACACACACACACACACACACACACACACACACACACACACACAGAGTAATCTACTTCTGACAGGCACTGATTCCAGAGGGATTTAAATATTCAAAACGAGAGATAGAGAGTTAAGAAAAATCAGCAGGGTGTGCCAACCTCACACAATATAAGCATTTATTCTTTTTATTGATCTAATTGGCATGCAGTAAAATTTACTCTTTGTAGTATATAGTTGTATACGTTTCAACAAATGCATATGGTTGTGTAACCACCACTACTATTAAGACACAGAACAGTTCTATCACACCTAAAAATTCCCTCGAGGTGCCTCTTTGTAATCAACCCCTTGTCCCACCCAACACTGGCAATGCTGATCCCTTCTCCAGCCCTATGGTCCCTACAGTTTTACCTTTTCCACAATGTCACATAAATGGAATCATACAGTACGGAGCCTTTTGTTTTTGTTTTTGTTTTCAAATATTTGGTAATTCTTTGTTTTGTTTTTTTTTAAAGATTTATTTATTTATTTATTGCTGCATCGGGTCTTAATTGTGGCATACGGGATCTTCTATTGCGGTGCGGGTGCCCTTTGTTGCAGCGCGCAGGCTTCTCTCTAGTTGTGGCGTGCAGGATTTCTCTTCTCTAGTTGTGGTGTGTGGGGTCCAGAGCACATGGGCTCTGTAGTTTGTGGCACACGGGCTCTCTAGTTAAGGCACACAAGCTCAGTAGTAGTGGCGTGCGGGCTTAGTTGTCCCACAGCACGTGGGATCTTAGTTCCCTGACCAGGGATCAAACACACGTCCCCTGCACTGGAAGGCAGATTCTTTACCACTGGACCACCAGGGAAGTCCCATGGAGCCTTTGGGTTTGACTTCTTTCACTCAGCATAAGGCCTCTGAGAATCAGCCATGTTGTTGTGTGTATCAATAGTTCATTCCGTTTTATTACTGAGTATTATTCCATGGTATGGATGGAATACAGTTTAACCACCCACTAAAGGACACCTGGGTTATTCTTAGTTTTGGGCAATTATGAATAAAGCTGCTACAAACATTCACATATAGGTTTTAATGTGAACATGTGTTTTCATTTCTTGGGAAAATACCTACAAGCGGGACTGCCGGTAAGTGTAGGTTTGACTTGATAAGACATCAACAAACTATATTCCGAAGTGCTAGTACTATTTTGCTTTCTCACTTGCAATGCACGAGCGTACCACTTGTTCTACATCCTCACCAACATTTGGTATTTTCACTTTTTTTTAACTTTTTTTGAACTTTTGAATTTTATTTATTTTTTTAGAGAGCAGGTTCTTATTAGTTATCCATTTTATACATATTAGTGTATCCATGTCAATCCCAACTGCCCAATTCATCCCACCACAACCACTACCCCCGCGACTTTCCCCCCTTGGTGTCCATACGTTTGTTCTCTATATCTGTGTCTCTATTTCTGCCCTGCAAACCGGTTCACCTGTACCATTTTTGTAGGTTCCACATACATGCGTTAATATACGATATTTGTTTTTCTCTTTCTGACTTACTTCACTCTGTATGACAGTCTAGATTCATCCACGTCTCTACAAATGACCCAATTTCGTTCCTTTTTATGGCTGAGTAATATTCCATTATATATATGTACCACATCTTCCTTATCCATTCATCTGTCCATGGGCATTTAGGTTGCTTCCATGACCTGGCTATTGTAAATAGTGCTGCAATGAACATTGGGGTGCATGTGTCTTTTTGAATTATTGTTTTCTCTGGGTATATGCCCAGTAGTGGGATTGCTGGGTCATATGGTAATTCTATTTTTAGTTTTTTAAGGAACCTCCATACTTTTCTCCATAGTGGTTGTATCAATTTAAATTCCCACCAACAGTGCAAGAGGGTTCCCTTTTCTCCACACCCTCTCCATCATTTGTTGTTTGTAGATTTTCTGATGATGCCCATTCTAACCGGTGTGATACCTCATTGTAGTTTTGATTTGCATTTCTCTAATAATTAGTGATGTTGAGCAGCTTTTCATGTGCTTCTTGGCCATCTGTATGTCTTCTTTGGAGAAATGTCTATTTAGGTCTTCTGCCCATCTTTGGATTGGGTTGTTTGTTTCTTTAATTTTGAGCTGCATGAGCTGTTTATATATTTTGGAGATTAATCCTTTGTTCATTGATTAGTTTGCAAATATTTTCTCCCATTCTGAAGGTTGTCTTTTCATCTTGTTTGTAGTTTCCTTTGCTTTGCAAAAGCTTTTAAGTTTCATTAGGTCCCACTTGTTTATTTTTGTTTTTATTTCCATTACTCTAGGAGGTGGATCAAAAAAGATCTTGCTGTGATTTATATCAAAGAGTGTTCTTCCCATGTTTTCCTCGAAGAGTTTTATAGTGTCCGGTATTACAGTTAGGTCTTTAATCCATTTTGAGTTTATTTTTGTGTATGGTGTTAGGAAGTGTTCTAATTTCATTCTTTTACATGTAGCTGTCCAGTTTTCCCAGCACCACTTATTGAAGAGACTGCCTTTTCTCCATTGTATATCCTTGCCTCCTTTGTCATAGATTAGTTGACCATAGGTGCCTGGGTTTATATCTGGGGCTTTCTATCCTGTTCCATTGACCTATGTTTCTGTTTTTGTGCCAGTAGCATATTGCCTTGATTACTGTAGCTTTGTAGTATAGTCTGAAGTCAGGGAGTCTGATTCCTCCAGCTCCATTTTTTTCCCTCAAGACTGCTTTGGCTATTGGTATTTTCACCTTTAAAAAATGTTAGCCACTGTAATAAGTGTGAAATAGTAGTACACTGCAGTTTTAACTTGCGTTTCCTTAGTGACGAATGAAGGTGAGCATTTTTCCATATGCTTATTTGCCATCCTCATACCTTCCTTGGTGATGTGTCTGTTCAAATCCTTTGCCCATTTTTTAAATGGGATGTTTATTTGCAATAATGCTGAATTTGGGGAAATCTTTCTATATTCTGGACACCAGTGCTTTGTCAGAAGTGTGATTTGCAAATATTTTCTCCTAGTCTATGGCTTGTCTTTTCATTCTGTTAAGAGTATCTTTCAAAGAGCAGAAGTTTTTAATTTTGATAATGTCTAATTTATCAATTTTTTCTTTTATGGATCATCATTTTCATGTCATATCTAAGAACTCCTTGGGTCAAAAAGTTTTCCTCCTATGTGTTCCTAGAAACTTTACAGCTTTATTTTTATGTTTTATATTTGTATATATGATCCATTTTGAGTTAATTTTGGTATAAGTTGTGAAGTTGGATAGAGGTTCATCTTTTTGCGTACATATGTCCAATTGTTCTAGTACTATTTATTGAGAAAACGATTTTTTCTACATTGACTTGTGTCTGCAACTCTGATGAAACTCAGCTGACTGTATTTGAGTTGGTTAACTTCTGGACTTTGTTTTATTCCACAGTTCTGTGTTTCTGTCCTTTCACTAATACCACACTGTCTTAATTAATGTAGCTTTATAGTAAGTCTTGAAATCATAGAGTCCACTGACTTTGTTCTTTTTCAAAATTGCTTTGGTTAATCCAGTCTGTTTGCTTTTCCATGTAAATTTTAGAATCAGCTTATCAATATCTACGCCAAAAAATCATGCTGGGGTTTTGATTAGGATTGCATTGAATCGATAGATCAATTTATGGAGAACTGACATCTAAACAACATTGAGTTTCCCAATCCACGAACATGCTATCTCTTCCCATTTATTTACATCTTGTTTTATTTATTTATTTATTTATTTAATTCTGGCTGCATTGGGTCTTCGTTGCTGTGTGTGGGCTTTCTCTAGCTGCGGTGAGCAGGGGCTACTCTTCATTTCAGTGCGCAGCCTTCTCATTGCAATGGCTTCTCTTGTTGCAGAGCATGGGCTCTAGGCATGCAGGCTTCAGTAGTTGTGGCTCGCAGGCTCTAGAGAGCAGGCTCAGTAGTTGCGGCACATGGGCTTAGTTGCTCCATGGCATGTGGGATCTTCCCAGATCAGGGCCCGAACGCATGTCCCCTGCATTGGCAGGCGGATTCTTAACCACTGCACCACTAGGGAAGCCCCTAGATCTTCTTTGACTTACTTCTTCAGTGCATTATAGCTTTCAGCATACATCCTATGTGCTTTGTTACACTTACACTTAAATGTTTCGCATTTTTTGTTGCTGTTGTAAATAGCACTTTTTAAAATTTTTGAATTCCAATTGTTTTGTTAATACCATCGCTTATTGTATATTTGCCTTGTATTCTGTGACCTTGCTAAACTTACTCATTAGTTCTAGGAGCTTTTTTGGTAGATTCTTTGGGATTTTCTACATAGATAATGATGTTGTCTGTAAATAGAAACAAGTTTATTTCTTCCTTTCCAACCTGGAAGCATTTTACATATGCATTTTAAGGTCAATCCCATGGCTGGTTAAAATGTTTCCCTTCCAAAAGCCAAACTTCGCAGTTCGTAAGATGTTGCCTCTCTCTCATATTGCACACTAATAAGTAAAAATGGGGACCACTAAATTATAGCAGTCAGGATAGGTTAGGTTTTGCTGTAGTAAAAAATAGCCCTGGTGCCTCAACAACAAATACCTCTTACAATGGAAAAGTTGTAAAATCTTGCTCATAGTATATACCCATTCCTGGTTGACAGGAGGACTCTGCCCTTCATGGCCTCTCAGGGACCCAGGCAGATAGACCAGCCACTGTCTTAAATGTTATCTGTGACTGTGCCAGAGCAAAGGAGAATTCCAGAAATTTGTTCACAGAAGATTCAGCCCAGAAGTGACTCATACATTCTGCTCACGAGTCATTGACCAGAAGAAGTCAAATGACCACACTCCACTAGAAGGGGGCTAGGAAATGCCATTCTACCATATGCCCAAAAGTGGAGAGCCAGAAATATTTGGCGAAGAGCACTAATGACTGTCAAGGCATACACTTACACACACACACACACAAAGATAAGATATAAAAATCATTCTAATGCAAGGTAGAAAGTGGTATGCCCCTTTAGAGTGGTACAGAGAAAGTACACATGGAATTAAGAGGTTTCTCTTGTATGAGCTTAGGGGAGGCTCCAGGTGAGGCTCCAAGCAGCAGGAATCTTTAAAACTAAGCCTTGTAAGATGTTAGAAATCTGATCTTCAGTATGTTTACATTTCATAACATACTATAATCATTAAGGGAAGGGGTTCTGGAGACAGACTGTTCAGGTTCAAATGCCAGATCTGCCCAATACTAGCTGTGTGACCTTGGATAAGCCACTTAACATCTCTGTGCCTCAGTTTCCTCATATATAAAATGAGGAGACTAACAGTGCCTGCTTCATAGGTTGTTGAGGATTAAATGAGTTAATATTTGTAAAATTCTAGAGTAGTGCCTGGCACATAAGTACTATAGATGGGCAAGTGCATACACACACACACACACACACATACACATCCAACCAATTTTAAATCCGTGAGATTTTTAAATGCAGACACTAGATAACTAATTTCCTATTTTTTTCTTATCTGTGGTGAAATTTACCCCTGGTTCTAGTGAGTAAGGGTTGCAAACTGACAAAGCCACCCATTCCCTGCCCCCCTGACCCGGAAGCACTGAGCAGGGCTCCTCCTGTCACTCATAACCAGCAAGTCAGACCAGACTTCTCAGCTATAAGTCAGCATTCTCCCTTCCCTGTCCAGAGCTAGACCAGCCCAGCCTTTCCTAGATTTTCCTCTCTGACTGTGGAGACCTAAACGCCATTTAGGAAAGTCATTTCACCAAGCTGTGTGGAAATAAACCTTCGTTCATCATCTGCCTGGGGCTGTCTGTGGGGACCATGGACGAGCAGAGTCCCACAGGACAGTAAGAGATTTGGCCAAAGGCACTCTTTCAGGAAAAGGATGGAACTGGCATGTGGAGACCTCCACAGCTCCCTGAAGATGAGCAACTAAAGAAATATTTCTACTGTAAACGGGAAAATAATAAATCTCATAAGCAGAGTGATAATGAAAACATTCATGGATTTAGCTCGTTTGCTCAAGTAAAGCCCTTTGGGGTATATTCTCCTGTTTGAGTCTCAGAAACAACTCTGCCAGGAATGCAGTCACTCTCATTTCACAGATGAGGAAACAGAGACTCAGAAAGGTGATGAGATTTGCCTGTGGCGTTGCAGACTGTAAGCGACACAGGAGAAACTTGAACTCAAGAGCTCCTCCTCGCGGTTACCTCGAAGGCCCTGTTTTCCAAAAGATGAAAGGCACACTGCCAGCGGGGTGCCAAATGATTTCATTTTATATTTGATATATTGATTAGCAAAATGTAAAAACAGAACAAACTAGGAATTTGAAGCTTCCCTTTTCAATTCATCTGATTTGTTTAAAACATTAGGCAATTTAAAGAAAATCTTAAGCAATCAACGGCACAGATGGCGCGCGGACGTGGCAAAAATAGTGAAGATGATCCTGAAAGATGAAGGCTGGAAACCCTGCTGTATGGTGCTTGGAAAGAACAGTGACTTCGGGATCAGTGCGCTAGGCCTGGCTCTGTCACTAAAGAGCTCTGTGACCTTGTACTAGCTCTGAGCGTCGGTCCCATCCTGCCTAGAATGAGAGGGTCCGTTGCAGTCATTTCTGGAGCCTCTCCAGCAGGAATCGTCTAGGTAGAAGCTGGGTGTTATGTGCAGAAGTGTGACGGGCTGGGTGACTTTGGCCCCCTTCTTCTGCAGTCTGCTTTCGTTGCCTGAAATAAAGCCGACAGGACGTCAGTTGCTCAGGAGCTTCCAAGGAGGGCCAGATTCTAAAGTCTCCTGCCCCCTCGCTGGCTGTGTGCCCTGGGCTCCGCGGCCCACCTAGGAAGGGAGACCATGACGGATGGGGGAGGGGAAGAAAGGGGTTTCCGCAGAGCCATCCTCCAACAAGGAAGGAGCGAAGGGGAAGCCTTGTAAGAATTCCAGCCGGGAGGGGACTGAGGGCAGCAAGCGGAATGGAATTGACAACAGGCCCACTCTGAATGGGATCAGGGTCAGTGGGAAGGTTTCTTGGAAAGAGCCAGGATTCCCATTTGAGTGAGTCTTGAAGGTACTTGTGGGTGGACGGGTGGCAGTTCCCCTACCACTGAACCAGATCAGCACCCAGAACAAGAACGTACAGGAGGGTCACCATCAGCTCATGAAATTATGAGGAAATCCAGGGCCACCCTGACCTGCCTTGTGACCCTGGGCAAGAGCTTTGTCTCTCTCTGCCTCGGTTTCCTGATCTGTGACATGGAAATAATAACTATCTCCTAAGGCTATGGTGGGGATTAAGTAAAATAATACATTTAAAGCCTGGCACGTGGCAGGAATAAATGTTACCGTTTATGTTTACCACTGAGAATCTGAGATGGGGCAGCCTAGATGGTGTTCCAGCTTGGAGTTAGACAAACGTGGGTTGAAATCTTGGTTTGGCCACTAATTAGTGATGTAACTTTGGGCTGCAGTTTCCATTGATAAAATGGTGATACTAATAGTATCCCCATCAAGAGAGGGTGGTCATCAAAATTCAACCACGTGATCGCACAAAGCACTCGGCAGAATGCCTGCACGTCTGCATTACTCAATAAATTACAGTTGTGATAGACGTGGAGCTGTGCATGCCAAATCCTCCCTGGAGAACAGCCTCGTGACCCCAGCTGTGGGGAGTGCGACCAGCAGACCGGGCCACTGTCGGTGCCTTCGGGGCCTGTGTGACCCTAGTAAGTTCTCTGAAGGCAGAACCTCCCACTTCTTGGTGTCCCCAGGATACGCAGCACAGCGCTGCAAATATACGAGGTCAGCTCTAAATACTTCCGGATGGGCTGACTCATTAAATGACTTACTTCTGAAACTCGGGATGTATTTCAGTGGTGTCTACTTTGAAACCTTGCAGGTGAGAGCAGGGGAAAGTCCATGGAGCCTAATTCCAAGTCCACAGCAGGGATCAGGCTGCCCTTGCCAGCATCACTTGCCAACTTAGGAGGTTGCTTTCCTTTCTTTCTTTTTTATTATTTTTTTAAGATGGGCTACAAAGCAGGGGCTTTGGGGGATGCAACTGAGTTCTCATCAAAATCCCTCCCCTCCCTCCCCAGGCCTGGATGCCAGGGAGGACACTAGCTCTGCGCTGACCCCGTTTGCAGCAAGGTTGCCTGTGAAAGTGCAGTCTTGGCAGATGTGCCCTTTCGAGAAGATTTTTATCTTACAGAACTTGACAGATTTTCGGCCTCACTCTTTCATTTGAAGTTTCTCATGTTACCCCCTCTCCTCCTGTCATTCCGGCTGGGGTAATTTTTCTCTAATGCGCCAGTTTCTCAGTTGGTGGTTGCATTCCGGAGTGGGTTAATGTGAAAGGCAGAATGGCCACATCTTGAATAACTTAAACCAAAGGGAGGGCTGAATACGGGATTGACCAGGAGCTAGCACAGTCCTGTTGAGCAGTACTTTCCAAACACCAGTCCATGGAGCAGGGCCAAGGCCCCAGTCTCAAGGAACTGTGAGCCAGTGGGGGCATGGTCACATGCAATAAAGGCTGCCATACTTGGCAGCTCCCCTCATCAAGAGGTGGGGTCCATTTCCGCACCCCTTGAATCCAGGCTGGCCTTGTGACTTGTTTCACCCGTGGAATGGAACAGAAGTGACACCGTGTCAATGCCTGGCTTAGACCTGAAGAAGCCTTGAAACTTCCACTCTCAAGCTCTTGGAATGCTCTGACCGCCATGTGAACAAGCCTGCGCTAACCTGCTGGAGGATGAGAGAGCATGTGCAGAAAGGCCCAGTGCCCCTGCCTTCCCACCTTATAAACCAACCAGTCCCTGCCGACCCAGCAGCTGACAGCAGAAGCATGAGAGGCCTGGCCCAGATCAGCCAAGTCCAGCACAAGCAGAAGAACAACCCAGCTGAGCTTAGACCATATTGGCAGCTTAGAAACTCATGAGCAATTAAATAAGCAATGCTTTACGTCACTGAGTTTTGGGCTAGTTTGTTCCATAATAATATTGCTAAAGGGGGAGACAGTAAGCCAGGAAGGACACAAATTTTTAAAACGATCAATATAATACAAATTGTGACACGAACAATAAAGGAAGCAAACAGGGTTGTGTGATGGAGAAGGACCATGGGTGACAAATTTGGAAAGTGAGTCAAGGGAAGACCTCTCTAAAGAGGTGACATTTTTGCTAAGACCCAAAGGAGGGGAAGGAGTGAGCGAGGTGAAGATCTGAGGGCACAAAAATAAACAAATGGGACCTAATCAAACTTACAAGCTTTTGCACAGCAAAGGAAACCATAAACAAAACGAAAAGACAACCTATGGAATGGGAGAAAATATTTGCAAATGACGCAACCGACAAGGGCTTAATTTCCAAAATATACTAACAGCATACAACTCAACAACAAAAAAACAAACAACCTTATCCAAAAATGGGCAGAAGACCTAAATAGACATTCCTCCAAAGAAGACAGACATATGGCCAACAAGCACATGAAAAGATGCTCAACATCGCTAATTATTAGAGAAATGCAAATCAAAACTACAGTGAGGTACCACCGCACACTGGTCAGAATGGCTATCATTAAAAAGTCTACAAATAACAAATGCTGGAGAGGGTGTGGAGAAAAGGGAACCCTCCTACACTGTTGGTGTGAATGTAAGCTGGTGCAGCCACTGTGGAAAACACTATGGAGGTTCCTCTGAAAACAAAAAACAGAATTATCATATGATCCAGCAATCCCACTTCTGGGCATATATCTGGACAGAGCTATAATTCTAAAAGATACATGCACCCCTATTTTCATAGCAGCACTATTCCCAATAGCCAAGACATGGAAACAACCTAAATATCCATCAACAGTTGATTGGATAAAGAAGATATGGTACATATATACAATGGAATACTACTCCGCCATAAAAAAGAATAAAATAATGCCATTTGCAGCAACAAGGATGGAACTAGAGATTATCATACAAAATGAAGTAAATCAGAAAGAGAAAGACAAATCCCATATGATATCACTTATATGTGGAATCTAAAACATGACACAAAGGGCTTCCCTGGTGGCGCAGTGGTTGAGGGTCTGCCTGCCAATGCAGGGAACACGGGTTCGTGCCCTGGTCCGGGAAGATCCCACATGCCGCGGAGCGGCTGGGCCCGTGAGCCATGGCTGCTGAGCCTGCGGGTCCGGAGCCTGTGCTCCGCAATGGGAGAGGCCACAGCAGTGAGAGGCCCGCGTACTGAAAAAAAAAAAAAAAAAAAAAGACACAAATGAACATATCTATGAAAGAGAAACAGAATCACGGGCATAGAGTACAGATTGGTGGTTGCCAAGGGGGAGGGGGTTGGGGGAGGGGTGGAATGGGAGGTTGGGGTTAGCAGATATGAGCTTTTATATATAGAGTGGATAAACAACAAGGTCCTACTGTATAGCATGGAGAACTATATTCAATATCCTGTGATAAAACATAATGGAAAAAGAATGTTAAAAAGATGCATATATATGTATAACTGAATCACTATGCTGTACAGCAGTAATTAACACAACATTGTAAATCAACTATACTTCAATTTTAAAATATGGACAAAAACTCAAAAAAAAAAAAAAAAAAGACCTGAGGGGAGATGAAGCTGTCAGCACAACCTCGAAGGTGTGTTTTCAAGAAAGGGAACCAAGGCCAGTGTGGCTGGAGCCCAGGCAGAGTGGGAGAACAGGGCCAAGGGGAGTCAGAAAGGTGGGCAAAGCACAGCAGCAAGCCACGGGAGGGTTTTAAACAGAAGAGAGACACCATCTGAGTCCCATCTTTGAAAGGTCTCTCTGGCTGCAGTGTGGGTGTAGAGGACGGCTCATAAGGTGCCAAGAGCAGAAGGCTACCGCAAAATCCAGGCGAGCCAAGACGCTGGCTTAGACGAGGGAGCTATCAGTGGTGGTCAGAGGATGGGTCAGATTCTCGAACTATTTTGGAAGGAAAGTATCCTTACAGCACATATGCTGGCTTGAAACCAAAGTTTGTTATTTGAGCCAAATGTCTAATAAACTTTAGGTCATTGGTATTGCTTTACTCTCCATATGCTTACTCCAAAAATTTTACTGAAGAGTTTTTAATAAGTGTTTAATTTACTCATATTTTATACCAGTTTTTATTGTTAATTATTAATAGGTGCATGAGGTTTTCCCTATACTTAAAAGTGGATGAAACCTAAATCCAACATCTGGTTGTACACAGAATGGAGTATTTGGTTCATAATTCTTATATTCACAATTTTGTGAACAGAATTAATTTTTTTTTTCTATTCAGAAATCATTCTGAACCTTTTAAACCAGAATCTCCACTATCATCTCCCAAGATATCAACATTCACTTATAAACTATTTCCTTAAAATGTTAGTTTTCTTAGAAGTTAATTTGGAAACATGTGTTTGACAATTATTGAGAAACAGTATAGTTCAGTGATTAAAAAATCAAGGACTCTGGAGCCAGTCTGCCCAGTCAAAATTCTAACTCTGCTATTTATTACTTGCGTGATCTTTGGAATGTTTTTAACAATAAGGCAATAATAGCATTTCCCATATGGTAGTGATGTGATGATTAAATTATTTAAATTATCTAACACACAGAAAGTGCTTAGAATAGGCTCTGGTGCATAGTAGGGGCCTTTAGGATGCCAGTCACAGAGCTACATGTCTTTGCTGGCATAACTATTTGAAAGGTGCAGAATAACATTTCATTTAAAAATTAACCCAAAAAATCACATTTCAGATTTTCCCTAATCCAGCATTCGCTTCCTAACTTTCTGTGTCTGTGAGTTCTGACTATAGGTTGTCCACTCACGCCTGGTTTTCATGCTCACTGTCCGCTAGGGAAGCACCAGCATTGAGTTCTCAATTGTGGATTGTGTAGGTAAGAGCAACCACATCAGCAGCACACTGCATGCTGACTATGCCAGACACGGTCGTGGAAAATTTGCCTGTTGCTCCAAAAGAGGTGGATGGAGAGCTAGTCCTGAGGTTGCACTTAGAAAGGGACTGGGACTGAGGCCATCTTGCAGGCTTATTAGGTCAAATGTCTAGTGCCTGGGTTGGGAGGATGTGACCAGCTGGGGCTCCTTGTGGCTTCTGCAACATGGCAGCCACAGGGTAGTCAGACTTCCTATATGGTAGCTCAGGATGCCAACAGTGCCTGTAGAGGGGTGGAGAGGGGGAGCAGGGGAGGCGGGGCATGGGGAGGGAGGGAAGGAGGGAGAGAGAGCACACATGTGCCAGGCAGACACTGTACTGCCTTTTATGACCCAGCCTTGGAAGTCACATACTTGTCACAAAGAATACTGTAGTCTACTAGTTGAGGCTGTCAGAAAGGCCCACCAAATGTTCAAGGGGAAGGAACTTAGACTCCACCTCTGGATGGGGGAGTGGGAAGGTTCTGGAAGAACACGTGGGACTGGAAATTTATGGACATTTGGGGAAAATATGCTCTGCCACAGTTGGCAAGAGTCAGTCAATTGAAGCATGACCTGTGCTGGCCCAGGAGATGATACCCACCATGAACAAAAAGTCCCAGGTCCACCTGAGCCAGTGTACTTTGTAGCTTTACCTGAATGGCCCTACTTTCATCAGATGAAGAGAAAGAGTGATTATGGGGGAAGGAGAAGGGGAAGAAGGACACTCATATTTATTGAGCACCTATTATGCCCGGAATGCTTCGCACAAAGCTGACTGTGGATCAACAACAACTCAGTCCATGATTCTTCAGGAAGGTAATTTGCATTAGACTCAGCTGGCCAGCTTTTCTGCCCTACACCAGCCTCAGCTGTGAGCTGGGCTGGCTGGTGCCTCATCAACATCATCAACCAGTTGATAGGTGAGGCACCTTGGTTCTCCCCAACCTGGTCTCTGTTCATATGATGGACGCAATCCCCAGTACACGGGCACCTTTGAAGTGTCTTCTTACATCACGATTGCTATCATCCCGGGGCCCCAGTCAAGTCACGTGACCAGACAAGCTCCACAAACGTTGCAGGAGTGGGGACGCAGGGAAGGGAAGAATTTTCAGCCATTTTTTGCAGCGTACCCCAGCCTGAGAAGTCAAATTTCATTCACCAACTCCACAATCATCTCTCACAGAAGAGGAGCACGGTGAGAGAAGGGCACAAAGAGACATCCAGGGGCCACCTCTAGCCTAGAATGACAGCAGCATATTTTGAGACAAGGAAGAAGTATGAATGGGAGAAGAGTGAGGGGAAACTTGGCAGTAATGAGGACTTGAGAGGTAGAGAAAGAGTGAATTTTGGTGCGTCACTGAGAGATAACATGGCTGAGAATGGTTCTGCAGCCAGACTGCGTGGATAACAATTCTGGCGCACTGCTGCTTAACTATTTTTGACCTTGGGATGTGATAATACATGTAAAACACTTGTTCCTGGCACATCGTCAAGGATCAATGAATCATCACGGTCACCATCATCTGTGTGGAGGTTACAGAGGGGAAGTGATAGGACAGAGGATTTTGATGAAGTTTTGTAACATTTCACTTGCCGCCAATTCCCTTTTGATATTTCCTGGAGAAAGATAGGACAAAAGCCTTAAGTATTCATTTCTTTTGTGTCTGCCAGACTGTCTTTCTTCAAATGGGATGTTAGCCAAGACTGGAGATGTGGAGCTGCGTTTCCATTGGGATTATTCACAGAAAATGATGTTCTTATTTCATCCTCACAACCACTCTGCAAGGTAGGTGCTACTCTTCCTTTACAGGTAAAGAAACAGAAACCCAAGGAGGTCAGATGGATGGCTCTAGGTTACTTATACACGGCAGATCCAGGATTCAAGACTAGATCCATCAGAGTTCAAGCCCATGCCCTTCCTTCTTTCCTTTCTTAAACTTACTAGGAAGTTTCTTTTCCTTTATTGCATTTCTTTTCTTTCGAAGACAACATGGGCCCACTGTAATCCAAAGGTGTATAAAGTTAATATTTTTACCCCAAGACCCTCTTCTCCTCAGGATCACCATCATGACCATGGTCCCTGCCTGCCCCACCTCCATCTTGCTGAAGTAACCAACATTATCAACATGGTGTGCATCTTTCTACACATTTCTCCATACTCCTATAGACATATAGACACATGTATAGAGGATGTTAACTGCTATTAACTTTTACAAAAAATGGATCATATTATAAAGTATTCTGCAAATTGCCTCTCTTAACAATACATCACAAAGCAATCTTGAGAAAGAAAAATGGAGCTGCAGGAATCAGGCTCCCTGGCTTCAGACTATACTACAACACTAAAGTAATCAAAATAGTATGGTACTGGCACAAAAACAGAAATACAGATCAATGGAAGAGGATAGAAAGCCCAGAGATAAACCCACGCACCTATGGTCAACTAATCTTTGACAAAGGAGGCAAGAATATACAATGGAGAAAAGGCAGTCTCTTCAATAAGTGGTGCTGGGAAAACTGGACAGCTACATGTAAAAGAATGAAATTAGAACACTCCCTAACACCATACACAAAAATAAACTCAAAATGGATTAGAGACCTAAATGTAAGACCGGACACTATAAAACTCTTAGAGGAAAACATAGGCAGAACACTCTCTGACATAAATCGCAGCAGTATCTTTTTCGAGCCATCTCCTAGAGTAATGAAAATAAAAACAGAAATAAACAAATGGAACCTAATTAAATTTAAAGGCTTTTTCACAGTGAAGGAAACCATAAACAAAACGAAAAGACAACCTACAGAATGAGAGAAAATATATGCAAACAAATCGACCAACAAGGGATTAATCTCCAAAATATACAAACAGCTCATGCAGCTCAATATCAAAAAAACAAACAACCTAATCCAAAAATGGGCAGAATATCTAAATAAACATTTCTCCAAAGACATACAGATGGCCAAAAAGTACATGAAATACCCTGAGAAAACCATAATTCAAAAAGAGACATGTACCAAAATGTTCATTGCAGCTCTATTCACAATAGCCCGGAGCTGGAAACAACCTAAGTGTCCATCATCGGATGAATGGATAAAGAAGATGTGGCACATATATACAATGGAATATTACTCAGCCATAAAAAGAAACGAAACTGAGCTATTTGTAATGAGGTGGATAGACCTAGAGTCTGTCATACAGAGTGAAGTAAGTCAGAAAGAGAAAGACAAATACCGTATGCTAACACATATATATGGAATTAAAAAAAAATGTCATGAAGAACCTAGGGGTAAAACGGGAATAAAGACACAGACCTACTTGAGAATGGACTTGAGGATATGGGGAGGGGGAAGGGTAAGCTGTGACAAAGCGAAAGAGAGGCATGGACATATATACACTACCAAACGTAAGGTAGATAGATAGTGGGAAGCAGCCGCAGAGCACAGGGAGATCAGCTCGGTGCTTTGTGACCGCCTGGAGGGGTGGGATGGGGAGGGTGGGAGGGAGGGAGATGCATGAGGGAAGGGATGTGGGAACAGATGTATATGTATGACTGATTCACTTTGTTATAAAGCAGAAACTAATAAAAAAAAAACTAGTAAAAACGAAAAAAAAACACAAAAAGCACATGAAAAGATGCTCAACATCACTAATTATTAGAGGAATGCAAATCAAAACTACAATGAAGTATCACCTCCCACCGATCAGAATGGCCATCATGAAAAAATCTACAAACAGTAAATGCTGGAGAGGATGTGGAGAAAAGGGAACCCTCCTACACTGTTGGTGGGAATGTAAATTGGTATAACCATATGGAGAACAGTATGGAGGTTCCTTAAAAACTAAAAATAGAGCTACCATATGATCCAGCATTCCCACTCCTGGGCGTATATCCAGAGAAAACCATAATTCAAAAAGAGTCATGTACCACAATGTTCATTGCAGCTCTATTTACAATAGCCAAGACATGGAAGCAACCTAAATGTCTATTGACAGAGGAGTGGATAAAGAAGATGTGGTACATATATACAATGGAATACTACTCAGCCATTAAAAAAATGAAATAATGCCATTTGCAGCAACATGGATGGACCTAGAGATTGTCATATTGAGTGAAGTCAGACAGGGAAAGACAAATATCATATGATATCACTTATATGTGAAATCTAAAAAAAAGTTACAAATGAACTATTTATGAAACAGAAATAGAGTCACAGATGTAGAAAACACACTTATGGTTACCCGGGGAGGGAGGGGGGGAGGGGTAAATTGGAAGATTGGGGTTGACATATATATACTACTATATGTAAAATAGATAATAAGGACCTACTGTATAGCACAGGGAACTCTACTCAATACTCTGTAATGACCTATATGGGAAAAGAATCTAAAAACGTGTGGAGATATATATATATATATATATATATATATATATATATATATATATATATATATATATATATATATATATATATATGTATGTATAACTGATTCACTTTGCTGTATACCTGAAACTAACACAACATTGTAAACCAACTATACTCCAATAAAAAATTTTTTTAAAACAGGAAAAAAACCAATACATCACAGACATCCTTCTAAGGCAACTAACATAGATCTAAATAATTCTTTGTAAAAACTGCACAGCCTACACACTGTGAATAGGATACACAATTTATGCAACAATTTTTCTGTTGACTGGTGTTCTGGCTGCTTCAAGAGTTTTTTTCCCCTACAGGCAAGACACAAGTACATCTTTATAGATCTACTTATATACCGATGATTGTGTGTCTATAGAATATATTCTGAAATGTAGGTCTTTTGGGTCCCAAATGTTGCAGTTACCTATTACTGTGCAACAAACCATCCCAAAACTTAGTGGCTTAAAAAATAACAATAATTTCCTTTTGACCTCAAATCATCTTCAATTCAGCAAGGAGTCAGAAGGGATGGATCACCTCTGTTCTCAGTGGTATCAGTTGGGTCAGTTCAACTGTGGGCTGGGAGATCTACTTTCAAGATGGCTCATTCACAAAACTAGTAAGCAGTTGTCAGCTGTTGATTAGGAACTCAGTCAGGACTATGGGTCAGGGGCCTTAATTCCTCTCCACTTGGACCACCACTCCACAGGCTACTTGGGCTTCCTCACAGCATGGTGGCTGGCTTATAAGCATGAGTGTGTCAAAAAGAACCAGGCAGAAATTGCATTACCTTTTTATAACCTAACCTCAGAAGTCATGCAGTATCACTTTTACCACATTCTACTTGTGGAAATAGTCACAAGTCCACCCAGATCCAAGTGTAGGGGAATTAGACTCCACCTTCTGATCTTCTGATGGTGGTGATGGAGGGGCAAGGTTTTGGAAGAGCATGTGGGATGGAAGATATTGCTGCAGCATCTTTGGAAAATACAGTCCTACCAGACAAAGATCACACTGCTAATAAGTAATGGAACTAAGACTAAAACCTTGGTCTGTTTTTTATTTCATAAGGTGATGCTGTGTTTTAGTGGCATTTGGGTGGAGCCATCTCCTGAGGGTTAAATTTGGGGTATGCAATCAAGTCAAGGAAAGACTGAACACAGGGGCCAAGTGTGCACTAAACCTTATGGTAATAACCTACCAGGATCATCCAATGACTTCAAAAGCCCCTGTCTGCAGTGAAATGCCTTTCTGCCTATAGCATACAAGGTTAAGACATGGTGGCTAAGGAGCCACAGGGACTTCCTAATGGTTTTGGCAACCAAGCGCCTTCCAGAGGATGTCTGTCTAGCACTGCTGCTCCCATTCATCATTTACCACCTATCCCAGAAGGGAGCTTTCATTCAGCCTCAATACATTCATACTATCCTGAGCAAGAAAGTAAAATAACTCAGTTCTGCTTTTTGTTCTGTTTTTCTTCTTTTTACATTTTTGCTTGGACAGAGTGGAGCAGTTCAGACCAGGAGATGAAAAGAACAAAAGGTCAGCTGGAGCAGGAAAAGCTACTTACCACACAAAAGGACATGGTTACACAGTCAAAGCCCGAGAGGTAAGTGTGTTACTGTGCAGTGTGAGGCATGAGTGCATTTCAGAATATTAAATTATGTTTAAAAAATTGTCCTTGGGTCTTTGACCTTCTTTATTTCTTCCACTTAGATGCCTCATTTATTTACCCCAAACATAAACCACAGCCTTGTTCTGAGGCTTCATCTATTTTGGGGGGGGGGTTAGTATTTAACTAAGCTATGAACGATTTGTCTCAAAGAACCATCAATCCCCATCCTCACCTTCCATCCTCCTACCCCATCCCCACAGCTTGGCCACTAACCCCTTAATGGAGTTCCAAATCTCTGTTCCTCCTTCACTCAGGAGGATTAGGCTTGTGGGATTGAGACCAGTCCCTGACAGCAGACACACTCTAGGCCAACGTCTATGGCAACTTCTCCCCAACTCATGATATCCTTTCAGAGTCATGTGAGCTGCAGGTAGGACACTACTTGATTCCAGGATGCCTTCTACTTGTTTCCAAATTCGTGGGCCTGGTAGCACAGGTAGGATATTAGCAACCCCAAATATACATTAGGTTGCTAGGGCTGTGAGGAAGAATCTGTTCCAGGACTCTCTCCTAGCCTCTGGTGGTTATCTGTCAATCTTTTTTTCTTTCTTTTTTTAATTAAAAAAAAACTATACATTTTTTAAAGCTTACTTTCCATTTACAGTTGTAACAAAATATTGGCTATATTCCCTGTGCTGCCCAATACATCTTTGAGCCTACCTTACACCCAACAGTTTGTACCTACCACCCCGCCACCCCTATAATGTCTTTCCCCTCACTCTCCCCACTGGTAACCACTAGCTTGTTCTCTACAACTGTGAGTCTGATTCTTTTTTGTTATATTCACTATCTTGTTGTATTTTTTAGATTCCACATGTGATATCATACAGTATTTGTCTTTCTCTGACTTATTTCACTTAGCATAATGCCCTCTGAGTCCATCCATGTTGCTGCAAATGGCAAATTTTCCTTCTTTTTTATGCCTGATTAATATTCCATCATATATATATATGTTGGCAATTGTATATAATGCTGCCATGAACATTGGGGTGCACGTATCTTTTTGAATTAGTCTACAAATAACAAATGTTGGAGAGGGTGTGGAGAAAAGGGAACCCTCCTACACTGCTGGTCGGAATGTAAGTTGGTGTAGCCACTATGGAAAACAGTATGGAGGTTCCTCAGAAAACTAAAAATGGAATTACCATATGATCCAGCGATCCCACTCCTGGGCATACATCTGGACAAAACTATAATTCTAAAAGATACATGCACACCTATGTTCATAGCAGCACTCTTCGCAATACCCCAGACATGGAAACAACCTAAATATCCATCGACAGATGAATGGAGAAAGAAGATGTGATACATATATACAATGGAATACTACTCAGCCATAAAAAAGAATAATGTCATTTGCAGCAACATGGATGCAACAAGAGATTATCATACTAAGTGAAGTACATCAGAAAGAGAAAGACAAATATCATATAATATCACTTATATGTGGAGTCTAAAATATGTCAGAAATGAACCTATCTACGAATCAGAAACAGACTCACAGACGTAGAGAACGGACTTGTGGTTGCCAGGGTGGGGGTGGGGGAGGAATGGAATGGGAGCTTGGGCTTAGTAGATGCAAACTATTACATATAGAATGGATAAATGACAAGGTCCTACTGTATAGCACAGGGGATTATACCCAATGTCCTGGGATAAACCATAATGGAAAACAATATAAAAAAGAATGTATATATGTGTATAACTGAGACACTTTGCTGTACAGCAGAAGTTAACAGAACATTGTAAATACTTCTATTAAAAAAACATTAAAAAAGAAATAAATACAAGGAATCCAAAAGGAATCCAAACAGAAGAAGAAGTAAAATTGTCACTGTTTGCAGATGACATGGTACTATACATAGAAAATCCTAAAGATGCTACCAGAATGCTGCTAGAGCTCGTCAATGAATTTGGTAAAGTTTCAGAATACAAAATTAATATACAGAAATATGTTGCATTTATGTACACAAACAATGAACTAGCAGAAAGAGAAATTAAAGAAATAATTCCATTTATCACTGCACAAAAAAGAATAACATACCTAGGAATAAACCTACCTAAGGAGGCAAAAGAGCTGTACTCAGAAAACTGTAAGACACTGATGAAAGAAATTGAAGATGACACAAACAGATGGAAAGATACACCATGTTCTTGGATTGGAAGACTCAATATTGTTAAAATGACCATACTACCCAAGGCAATCTACAGATTCAATGCAAACTCTATCAAAATACCAATGGCATTTTTCATAGAACTAGAACAAATAATTTTAAAATATGTATGGAAATACAAAAGACCCTGAATAGCCAAAACAATCCTGAGAAAGAAGAATCCCTGACTTCAGACTATACTACAAAGCTACAGTCATCAAAACAGTATGGTACTGGCACAAAAATAAACACATAGATCAGTGGAACAGGATAGAGAGCCCAGAAGTAAACTCATGTACTTATGGTCAAATAATGCACAACAAAGGAGGCAAGAATACACAATGGAGAAAAGGCAGTCTCTTCAATAAGTGGTGCTGGGGAAAGTGGACAGCTACATGTAAAAGAATGAAATTAGAACATTCTCTAACACCATATAAAAAAAGAACTCAAAATTGATTCGAGATCTAAATGTAAGACTGGATACTATAAAACTCCTAGAGGAAAATACAGGCAGAACACTCTTTGACATAAATTGCAGCAATACTTTTTTTGATCTACTTCCTAAAGTAAAGGAAGTAAAAGCAAAAATAAACAAATTAAACTTATAACCTTTTGCATAGCAAAGGAAACCATAAACATAATGAAAAGACAACCTACTGAATGGGAGAAAACATTTGCTTGCAATCTCTGATGTTCCTTGGCTTGTAGATGCATCACCCTGATTTCTGCCTTCGTGTTCATATGGTTGTTCTCCCTGTGTGTGTGCATGTGTCTGTGTCCAAATTTCCCCTTTTCGTAAGGACACAGTCATATCAGATGAGCACGCACCCTAATGACCTCATCTTAATTTGATCATCTGCAAAGACCCTATCTCCAAATAAGGTCACATTCACAGGTACTGGGGTTAGGACTTCAACCTATTTGGGGGAGACATAATTCAACACACAACAGACGTCTATGCACTAATCCCTGGAACCCATGAATATGTTACATTACATGGCAAAAGGAACTTTGCAGATGTGATTAAGATTACTCAAAGGATTTTGAGATGGGAAGATTATCCTGAATTGTCCAAGTGAGCCCGACAGCATCACATGAGCCCTTAAAGTAGAAAATCTTTTCCAACGATGGAGAGACAGATATGTGAGGATGGAAGAATGGTCAGAGAGATGTGATGCTGAAGGTGATGGAAGAGGGCCCCAAGTCAAGGAATGTGGCAGCCTCTAGAAGCTAAAAAAAAAAAAAAAAAAAAAAGAAAGAAAAATCAAAGAAATTGATTTTTTCCTAGAGCTTTCAGAAAGGAATGCAGCCCTGCCAACACCTTGATTTTAGCCCAAGGAAACTTATGTCAGACTTCTGACCCACAGAACTGTAAGTTACTAAAATTGTCTTAAGTCACCAAGTTTGTGGTAATTTTTAAGGCAGCAATAGAAAATGGGTCTTAGGTCACGTTCCCTAGAAGCAGAACCTGAGATGAGGATTTCTGTGCAAGTGATTGGGTGGGGGGAGCAGGATAGGATGCGGGGGAGGAAAGCTAAGCAACAATGTGGTCTCTACTGGAGACTGCCTTCAGCCTGATCCTATGAGGAGCTCTGGATCACAAATAGCACCACCAAGTAGGTCAGAATTCCAGAAGGCTTTTCTACCCCCATGCCAGTCAGTGATTGATCAAGGTCGTGGGGGTTTGGGGGAGAGGTTTAAGTAAGGGAGGGGCAGAGCTTGCAGAGACAGGAGCAGCTATGAGTTATCAGCCAAAGCTCCCAGTAGCTGGGAAATGAGGGTCCTACAGATAACCTTTATGACCTTCAGCTGCCTCTCGTATAGACCACCAGGACAATTTTTTCCCCCACAATTTTAGGGCACATTTTTTCCTGTGCCTCTTCAAGGACATGACCTTGCCCTGGTCAGCCCAAGGCCTCTATCTACTGGGAGATGGGGTGGGGCAGGGTGAGAGATTATTTTCCTATAGAGGGAATGTGGTGAGAAAGACCAAAGAGATATTTGGCTTTTGACATTCAAAATTGAAATATGCAGCAGGCAAGGGGCTTGCAAGCCAAGAGATGGTCTTCAGGAAAGATTTTCCAGAATCCTTTGTCACCTCTTGGAGCCAGTCAGCAAATGAACTTGGATGACTCTGATTCTGGGTTTTTAGTACGGTGGAAAAGGGGAGACCTTTGTCTGCTATGAAGGCATAGCTGGAGTCAGGAAGAAGGAAACATGACAAAACGGAAATAAAAGCCTACCCCTTTCCCAGCCTACGAATTTGTGAAAAGTAGGAGAGTGTGAGGTGAGCAAGCAGTCACAGGGGTGTGTCCTGAGCGCCCCTTTCTGGAACGTGCAGTAGCCACACTGGGAAACAAGAGGGGCTCAGACCAACCTCAAACAGTCACCTTAAAGTCAACTGGGAGGTAATGGCATTGAGCACAGGGGTCTCTGGTCTCCCCAAGCTGCCTTCGTTCCCAGGAGGGTATGACACCTAAGTTAAGAGCAAGAGGGCCCACTACAAGCCTACCTTGGCAGGACAAGGTCACCCTGCAGGGGGCTGCACAGAGGCGTCCACAGGTACCCAGGGGGCTGCAGCCAGCAGGAGCCCCGGGGAGGCCTAGTCATCCCAGGAGGGCCACAGGCCTTGACCACCCCTAGAGAATGGTCCGAGCCCAAGTTGCACCAGCAAAAAAGACATCGGTCTAGTGTCCACAAGAGGCTAAGGAACCTGCCCAAGTCCCTTTCCTCCCGGAGTTGGGAAAGCGCTCTGAGAGCCAAAGTTTTCACCAATTCAAAGTCTGAATATCTCCTCAAAGACCCATTTACATGATCACAACTGACTACATCAAAACCAGATTGGACATTTCATGTACGTTTTTCCCCACCAACAAGCAGGTGGGGCCTTAGCAGACTCATTAAGGATCAAATAATAACTTTTCGACACAGCCCCTGCGCAGGTGTTTGATCCTGCCATGTGCACCATGACGAGGGTGGGCCAAAGGGTCTTCCATGTGCTTCCTGACCTTGACGTTTTGGGACCGTGACCTGCCGCAGCGGGAGGCCCCGGGAGTGGAGAACACGTGGAGAAGAGGTCCACCCTGGCTCTCCATGGCTTCTGGGGCGGAGCTGGGGGCCCTCGCTTCCCCGCTGCAGCCTCAGGCCCGGGTCCTCCAGCTCGTCCTGCTCCTCTACTATTCCCCCCGCCCCGCAGCAGGAACTTGGTGCTTTTCAGGGCTCAAGAGCACCTCTGTCATCGGAGAGAGGGCAAAGGGCAGAGAGCGAGCCTCTTCTCGTAGTTCTCAGGAAAGGTTTGCTGGAGGGAAGGCGAGGAACCCCGCTGAGGTTACCATGAGGTTCAGAGATGGTCAGTGAGTTCCAGCGGCTCAACCAACACCAACTGAACTCGACATTCTAGAACATGCCAGTTCTGCCCCCATGATCATGGCCTCACCTGCTTTTCCTTTCACTTCGACTGCTTTGCTTCAACTGCATGGTTTCTCCTTCAAGCCCCACTCAAATGCCACCTCCTCAAGGAAGCAATCCCTGACAACTCCAGGAAGAGATGCCTCCCTCCTCTGGGCTACATTTTGTCCTGGCTGCTAATACAGAATTAAGTTCCTTTCGAGGGTTTCTGCCTTATTTATTTATTTACTTATTTATTTACTTATTTATTTATTTACTTACTTACTTATGTATGTATGTATGTATGTATGTATGGCTGCGTTGGGTCTTTGTTGCTGCGCGCAGGCTTTCTCTAGTTGCGGTGAGCAGGGGTTACTCCCCGTTGTGGTGCGCGGGCTTCTCATTGCAGTGGCTTCTCTTGCTGCGGAGCACGGGCTCCAGGCGCACAGGCTTCAGCAGCTGTGGCACACAGACTCAGTAGTTTTGGCGCACGGGCGCAGCCGCTCCAGGGCCTATGGGATCCTCCCGGGTCAGGGCTTGAACCCGTGTCCCTGCATTGGCAGGCAGATTCCCAACAATTGTGCCACCAGGGAAGCCCCTCTGCCTCCCCTTTTAAACGAAATTTCCAAACTCAGGTGCTGCCTTGGTCTCAGTTCTGTGTCCCCAGGGCCTGGCACATTGAAGACACTCAACAAATGCTTCTGGAATGAAGGACAGGCAGGAGGTGTGTCCCTGGACCAGGGGCATCATCATCATCACCTGGGAGCTTGTTAGAAATGCAGAAGCGCAGGCCCCGCCCCCTGGTAATTCCTATATACGGTAATGCCTGAGCACCGCTGCCTCACACACCGTGGACTCAGGGACCTGCTGCCTGCATTGTGGGCAATGTTCTTCCTCAATGGCCTGACAGTAAATACTTTCAGCTTTGTGGGCCACGTACAGTATCTGTGGCAACTACTCAATACTGTCATTGCAGCATGAAAGCAGCCATAGACCATGTGTAAATGGGTGAGCAGGGCTGTGTTTCAATAAAACTTTATCTACAGGAACAGATGGCTGGCAGGATTTGGCCTGCAGGCCAGTTTGCCAACCCATGGTTTACCAGAAGGAAAGGTGAACGCGCTCATGGAAACAATACTGTTTTGTCCCAATCTCCCCTCCCACCCATGCTTCCACACTGAGCTTCTAAAAGGGGAGAAATTCCCAGTAACTCTTAGAGAAATGAGTAGCTTGACCTCTTAGCAGCTGAGCGCTCTTGTAGAATATCCCTTGCTTTTCATGGCGCCATTCGTAATTTGGAAGTGTTTCTTTTTGTGTGAAATTTTTGAGAGGAGAGATGCTTCAGAACCCTCTTTTATTTTTTTTAAAATAAAGTATCAATAAAAATGTGCATGTACAAAAGAATGTATAAAACATATGTACAGTCCACAGAGGAGCAATGAACTGATCACCTATGTACCATCACACAGCCAAGAATTCAAACTTTATCTTCCCCCAGAAGCCCCTGCACCCCCATGTCCATCTATAATTGAACTATCCTGTCCACCCCCACCAGAGGTAACTGTTATCCTTAATTGTGTACTAATCTCCCTCTTGGTTTGCTTTCTATTTTTTAATCATCTGTGCAGTTATTCTTAATTTTTTCATTTCCCCTTTGTTGAACTTCAGGCAAATGGAATCATTCTGCATGACTCCCTCTGTGACTTACTTCTTCCCAGCAACATCTAATTTTTGAGATTCAGCCATGTTGATGTAGGTAGCTGTAGTTCCCTCATTTTCACTGCTGTATAGTATGCCATTATATGCACTATGCTACCACAACTCATTCATCCATTCTGTTGTTGACAGACACATGGGTTTTTTCCAGTTTGGAGCTGTTGTGTGTCCATGAACGTTCTTGCACACACCTCCTAGTGCATGTGTGCAAGAGTTTCCCTAGGGCATACGCTGTGGAACGGGACTGCTGCTTTGTAGGACGTGCACATGGGCAGGTCTACTTGGTAATACTAAAGTCTAGATTCAGCCATTCTCCCACAAGCAGTGGGTGAGGCTTCCTATTGTTCCACATCCTGGTCTCATGGATTTACTGATTCCAGTTCTCGCCATCCTTTTGTCTCCCTTTCAGTCATGGTTCTGGCCTCATGACCTTGGCTTTTTCCTTGGGTAACTCTTCAGTTCTCCCACACAATTCATTCATTCAGCACCTACCCTACATCCAGACATCAAGTTGGGGGCTAGAGCTTGGACAAATATAAGATGTAGACTCTGCCCTCAAGGTGCTCAGTGTACTGATTACAAGAGACATGTAAGAGTTGCCATATGATCCAGCAATCCCACTCCTGGGCATATATCTGGACAAAACTATAACTCAAAAAGATACATATACTTTTATGTTCACAGCAGCACTATTTACAATAGCCAAGATGTGGAAACAACCTAAATGTCCATTGACAGATGACTGGATAAAGATATCGTACATATATACAGTGGAATACTACTCAGCCATAAGTAAAAACGAAACAATACCATCTTCAGCAACATGGACAGACCTAGAGGTTTTCATACCAACCGAAGTAAGTCAGAAAGAGAAAGACAAATACCATATGGCATCACTTATATGTGGAATCTAAAATATGACACAAATGAACTTATTTACGAAACAGAAACAGTCTTGCAGACAGAGAGGACAGACTTGTGGTTGCCAAGGGGGAGGGGATTGGGGGAGGGATGGAGTGGGAGATTGGGATTAGCAGATGCAAACTATTATGTACAGGATGGATAGACAACAAGGTCCTACTGCAGAGCACAGGGAACTATTCAATATCCTGTGATCAACCATGATGGGAAAGAATATAAAAGAGAATGTATATATATATATATATATATATGTATAACTGAATCATTTTGCTGTACTGCAGAAATTAACATGACGTTGTAAATCAACTATTCTTCATTTTAAAAAAACACAGACATATAAACAAATCTTTGTAAAATAATGTGGTTCAGGCAACGACAGAAATGCTTGCAAATCATTACGAGAGCTCTGAGGAGGGACACTGCAGGGCTTGGGTCCAAGAGGCGAATGGCTCTGCAGACGGGGCTGGGTGGAGAGGAGTGCCAGCCCAGACACCGTCAACGTGGATTACTGATGCACGCGCGCGCGCACGCACGCACGCACACACACACACACACAGAGATTCCCACCCCCAGAGTGCTAGCTCAGCTTAAAAGACTGTGAAGTGTCAGATCTGAGATTCCAGTCCCTTTCCCACAGGGAAAGGAATGTGAATTAAGTTGAAGTTTCCTTTGAAAATGCTTCTAAGTTTCTAATGGCCTGGCTCCACATGCCGGGCCGCTGCCCTATACAGAGAGGGGCTTGGAAAGCCCCACACCTACAACAAAGCATCTCCCCAACCCAGGCCAAACTCACTCTGTGCTCTTAGGCTAAAGTTGCTATTAATGGCTGTTCCACGAGGGAAAAGCAGCCTCCAACTGGGCACAGAGTCGGTGATGTCACTCATCCACCCACACACCCTCACAGCTATTCCCCATTTTGGCACATGGCACCTGGTGCGCTTTCCCACCCAATCACCAGTATCTGTGTCTCGTTTGGCGGGCTGCTCTGATCATCGACAATGAGCTGCCCAGAGACAGTGTATTGGTGACGTACTGATGGGTATAGGGTGTAAACACCTCTTGTCCCTTAACGCGGACACAAACTCCAGAGCACCTTTGCAGGCATGAGTCAGTTACCCCCATGGGCTTTGCCAGTTGCCTCGCCCTTGCCGGGCCCCCTTCCCTCCCCAGCCCCACTTCCCCCTCCCCTCCCAGTCTTTAAATACAGTGCCCGTCCCATGAAGCCTCAGGCCAGGGTGTGCTTTAGGGAACCCATCCTAAGACAAAAGGCGAGTATGACTGGGGGTGGCTGCCGTTCCCACGGGCTTGATTTCGGTGAGGGCCGGGCAGGGGGAGCTGACTGCTTAAAGCCTCTGACCTTTGTCCGCGCCACCTGGTGACAGGCACCCGGGCCAACACTGTTCCTTCTCCAGGCTGCAAGCCACAGTGTGACAGGGCCTGGCTCCCCTCACCAACGGCCCTGTGTCTCCCCAACCTTGGCCAGGTATTGCAAGCTCACCAAACTTTCTGGGCCAAGACCTTCTCTGCTCAAATGCTAACAGGTCTCCTAGAAGCCATGGAAAGTAGCTTCCTTGGTCAACTTTGCTTGGGCTAGCCCGAGTGGTTCTGCCAGGTGTCAGGGTGACAGCACAAAGGTTTGAGTGCTAAGCACTCATCCTGGGGTTACAACGGGAAAGGGTGTGGGAGCACTTCTCCCGCGGAGGGGCGACGACCAAAGAACTGTCACTCCACATGGAGCCTTTCCTGCCCATGCTTGTTCTGAAGGAAATTCTGTTAAGAGGCGTCCTTGACCACAGAGGATCATGAACACGCTAAGGGAATGTTTCTCATCTGAATGGAGCGCCTCTAAATCACGTATCTTGGCTGCACAGACCCTGCTGACTCGGGATGTCAGAACTGGCAGGTGAGAAAAATCCTTACCGTCCATCACTGCAAAACTCATCTTCCCCCTGGGGTCCAAAGCTAGCAGAGCTGAGGAAAAAGAAAACACATCGAGGAGGAGACCCTGCAGGAAAACCAGCCAGGATTTTCGGATTCAGAGACGCCAACATTCATCATCATTAGACAAATGAAGAGTTAAGCCAAGGGTCGGCAACCTACGTTACTGGCTCCCTCCTCGGAAGGGCTGGCAGGAAGGCGAGCCACGTACCTGGTGAGAGGCCCACGGACTGTGGCCCAGGTGCCTCGTGAAGACCTTCAGCAAAGCCGTGGCCAGGAACCCTTGACGCTCCTGCCCCAATCTCTGCATCCTAGGCAGAAACTTGGGAGAAGGTCCTTGTCAACCCGAGGAGAGCGGACACGAAGCACAAGATGGGTTCTGGAGAGGGCATAGGGAGGCTCAAGAGGGAGAGGGCTCAGGGAGGAAGAGATCCCCAGGGGCATGTAGGGCTATGGGCAAGGCTGCGACGTGTTCGCCAAATCCCTTTCCTGTCTTCACTGGCACACAGCAGGATACATTTCCCAGCCTCCCTTGCATTAGGCATTGACAAGTGACTGAGTTCTGGCTAACGGAATGTGGACAGAAACATGGACGACTCGGCCTCGTCTGGCCCACAGAACCTCCTCCAGGAGCCCCTGCGCTCCCCTCCCCAACCTGCCTTCCAAAGGCAGACGATTTCGCAGGCAACAGCGAAGCCCGGGAGGGCAGAGCCACAGGTGGAAGGCATCTGGGTCCCTGCATGACCGCGTGGAGCCGAACTCCCTCCCCCCATGGCCAGCTGGGCTTTGTGTGAGCCACACACCAATGTCGCCTGCGTTAAGCCCCTGAGATTGACGGGTTTCTTTGTTACAGCAGCTGACATTACCTCCATTAATTCAGCAGGGAAGCTGAACCATGAGAAAAGCAACCTTTGATGTTTCACAACTGGGCCAAGGATGGGCCCCACAGACAATAATCCTCACAAGAAGCAAACAAACCAACAGAAAACTAGCTACCTGGATCCAAAAGTCCCCTTCCCGGTCTGAGAAATCGTGTACACAGACCAAGTGCTGTGCAGGCTGACAAGACAAGACATGAATCCGGCTTGGTCACTGGCTAGTTGTGTGACCTCGCAAGGACACTTCACCTCTGAGGCACAATCTCCTCACCTGTAAGCTACAGAGAACCACATCCCGTTTCTGTGGTGGTTGTAATGCTCAGATTGAATGAGACGACACATCTACTGTCCACACAGTGCCCCCCTTAAATATGAGTTTCCATTCTCTTGTCTTTCTCTGGAAACTTCTCAACACTCCCAGTTTTCCCCATAATCACTGGGTGGTGTCTGACCTCGATGAAATCGCCGAAACACATACCTCTTGCAATTTATCAGGTGCAGGAGAAAGACAGGGCCTGGTACTGGTCTGCTCTGTCATGCTGGGGCAACCGGACCAAGGCTTTCATTCCACTGATGGATCACGTTCATTTCAAGCTGCGTTTGGCTGCTCCGAGAAATTCATCCCCAGTCCTCACAGTGAGCTGGAAGGCTGGCCTGGCCCCAAAGACACCTCAGCAAATCTGCTACCCAGCTCCAGTGGCGGACAGCCAGGCGTCTGGTCCCTCGGCCTCAGTCGGGCAGCTGTGAGTGACAGGCAGCAGGGAGCTGAAGATCTGCTCTGGCTTCTAGAAAAACAGCAGCAGCAGCAGCAGGCTCTACCGGAAAGCAGCCCTGCCAGCATGGCTGATGCAGACGCCCCGCTGCCCAGGGACCCACACCGGAGGGTAAAACAGCAGGTAATTGATGGCTTCCCAAACTAACTTAGCAGACTGAGTTGACTCTGAAGTTTAAGACAGAGTTTTGATTCCAGCCCGACCCTAGTGGGCCATTTCCTGACAGCTCGGAGCAGCAAGCAGGAGCTGACTGTTGCTTCTTCGGCCGCAGACACAAATAATGCCTTGCAAGTGGCGGCGGCTCTAGTCGTGGGTCTCGGCCCTGCCTGCATAGTGGAATCACCTGGGAGCTTTAAAAAACGCCCGCTGCGCAGGCTGCTGACGCCAGCGTTTCCGGGGCTGGGGCCCAGGCAGCTGGGGTTTTTTTAAGCTCCCCAGGTGATTCCACTAAGCGGCCAAGGGCAAGAATCACTGGGCTACAGCCTCCAAGTTCTCGCCCAGGCATTAGCTCCCTTGATGTTGGCCCCATTTGACAGAGCAGACAATAAACTCAGACAGGAAAAATCATTTGCTTAAAGTCATATGCTTGGTAACTGAAGGAGCTGGGACACGGCCCAGGCCTTTGGGTATTTAATTCAGTCATCTTTCTCTTCAACCCTTCTGGTCTCATCTTCCTCTTCTATAAAATGAACAAATCATTAACCTACCTCACAGGGTTGTTGTGAGGATGAAACAACTCGATTTTCTTTATTTATTTTACTTTATATCTACATATGGCCTTCCGCTGTGCCCAGCACGATTCTACCACTTTACAAATAATATGAACTCGGCTAAGTTCACTAAAATAGCCTCCTGTACCTTCCTACACCCCTGAGGGGAATTGCTCTAGGGAGCAATTTAGCAGCCCTAGCAATTGCCTTTAAAATGTGTGAACTTTTTGACCAAGCAAGTCTCGTAAGTCATGCAAAGGAAATAATTAAGGATGTCTTTGAAAAAATTTAACCACAAGGGTGATCACTGCAGTTTTTATAATGACAAAATGGAAACACTAATGTTCGAATATAATGGATTCATTAAATAAATGATAGCACATCAAAAAAACTGAACTCGCATGGCTCAGTTTTAAATGGTGTGTGGCACGCCCTTCCATGTTATCTGACTCTGATTCCACAGGAGCTATTTTACAACTCTTTAAATTGTATAACTGATAGCGATGGGAAATATCTCTTGCTTAGAGACATGCAAATCCTGCCCTGTCCTGTCCCACAGAGGTTCAAGTGGCTGACCTCCCCCACTGTGGAAGAGGCTGGTTTTGTCTCCATTGACACATTCATGCCAATATTCTTGATCTATAAATGTCTGTTCTTTGGATTTTCTTTTGAACTGGTTATACCATATTCCTGGTTATTCCATATTCACTGATTAATGAGTTAAAAAATCTTTAACAAGAATAAAATAAAATAAAATTTAACCAAAAAAAAAAAAGGTGTGCAGCAAACAGATTCTAGGGTAGTTTCATGTTCACACCCTGCATAATCCCCTCCCCTTGACTGTGGGCAGGACCTGCAAATTCTAACCAATAGAATATGGCAAAGGTAGACTTTCCCTGGTGGTGCAGAGGTTGAGAATCCACCTGCCAACGCAGGGGACACGGGTTCGATCCCTGGTCCAGGAAGATCCCACACGCCGCGGAAAAACTAAGCCCGTGCGCCACAACTACTGAGCCCGCATGCCACAACTACTGAAGTTTGCACATCCTAGAGCCCGCACGCCACAACTACTGAAGCCCACACGCTCTAGGGCCAGCATGCTGCAACTACTGAGCCCACGTGCTGCAACTACTGAAGGCCACGCGCCTAGAGCCCATGCTCAGCAACAAGAGAAGCCACGGCAATGAGAAGCCCGTGCACTGCAATGAAGAGTTGCCCCCACTCACCTCAACTAGAGAAAGCCTGCACGCAGCAAGGAAGACCCAATGCAGCCCAATCAATGAATTAATAAATAAAATGGCAAAGGTGATGAGATGTCACTGGTGTGGTTAGATTATAATAGTGATAGAGAGAGAGAGATGTAGATGTGGATATACACATAGATAGAATACTGATCTTGTTAGCACACACTGGAGAGACTCTCTTGCTGGCCTGGAAGAAACAACTGCCATGCTGTGAGCTGCCTAAGGAGAGAGCCACATGGTGGGGAACCACGGGTGGCCTCTAGGACCTAAGAGCAGCCCCTAGCCAATAGCCAGAAAGAAGCAGGGCCCTCAGACATACAGCCTCAAGAGAATGAAATCTGCCACCAACCTGAATGAGCTGGGATGTGGATTCTTCCTCACCAAGCCTCCAGATGAGAATACGGCTGGCCTACACCATGACTGTAGCCTTGTGAGACCTCAAACAGAGGCTCAAGCTAAGCCAGGCCTGGGCTCTTGACCCATGGAAACTGTGAGATAATAAATGTGTGTTATTTTAAGCCACTCAATATGTAGTAATTTGTTACACTGAAATAGAGACTAATAGAGGTGTCATGGGAGAACATTCTCTTACATGAAAGACATTTACAAAATATAACTAAATTATAAACTCAGATTATAAAGCAATATGATCCAATACCCTCACACACACACACACAATCTGGAAAGCAAATATAGTAGAACTTGGGGTGACTTTTATTTCCTTCTTTTCGATTCTCTGTTTCTTCTAAAGTTACTTGCATTATTAGTATAACACTAGAAAACACTGAAAATAAAAATACTGAATAAAATATCCGAGTGTTAACAGTGGTTATGTCAGGGTGGTAAAATTGTGGTTGAATTTTATACTCCAGAATTCTAGAAAGTTATTTTAATTTTTCTACTTTGAAGAGTTGACATTTCTTGGGGTAATTAAACAAAATATCAGTCAATAAATAACTCCCAATTATTTTTTTCAGTTATTGAAAAAAGATTCCACCATCAGTGCTTCCAGATTGAATTAACAGAGGAAGACTAGCCACAGAGAGTCTGTCTGCCACACAGAGAGATGCAGGATAACCTAGAGCTAACAGTACTGAGTCTAGTACCACATGACCTGGATGCCAGGCCTGACTACCCAATTGCTGTGCTTTCTGAAGCTGGGCGAATTCTTTACTCTCATCTGTAAAATGAGAGAATAATAATGTCTGCCTCATAAGGTAAGGATATCATGGAGATTCTATAAGTCAGTGTATACAATTTATTTTTAAATGAGCCGGGTATATAGTAAGTGCTCAATAAATGTTTGTTAGTGTTTACCATCATCATTATTATTATTAACCAACCTGCCATTGTAGGGGTGGCCAATATTTCAGTCCTCGTCTTGTTCTTAGGTTCAGCTTTTAAAACAAGTGCAAAAGATAAACACAGGAATTATAATGATGGCATATTAACTCCGATATTAAAAGGAATATCACAACCCTTGAAAGACCTAAAGTAGATGTTATGTTGTGGGTTGCTGAAGACACATTTTGACCACTTCAATGGTAGAAAGAGGTTCTTAAATACAATTAGCGTTACGTTCTGCTGGGTGACATGGGGTGAACTGGCCCTTTAAGAATCTGAGTCAAACTGGTTTGAGGTTGATTGCATGCTACGTTAAACTGGTTAGTTATGGTGTGAGGTGAGCCAACTTTAGGTCAACGCTCTCTCTCAACATTCCAGGGGCCTCTGGGCACTAGGTGGGAGGTGGAAGCACTCCAAGGCCACCCTGAAGCACAGCTGAAGAGCTACAGCTGCCCTTGGGATAGTGTCAAAATCTGGGTTGGCTGGGGCAGACCAGGCCAAGGAGACTTGACAAACAGGCTGGAGCAGGGGAGGGGCCAACATCACGGACCTACAGGCCAGGTGTCTGGTTGTGCGGCCACAGGCAATAGGCAAATGGCCAGCCAGACAGGCAGATGGAGTCAGGGATGTCCTACAAAGTTTTCATTGCCTGGGACAGACCTGGCCTTGGGTGTCTGGCAGAGACTGGTGGGCAGAGGCTAGGCCAAGCCACTGACAGCACAAGGGAACCAAGCTGCTGGTAGCAGCGCCACAGCTAGGAGATGCTAAGGATGGCTTGTGGTCCCAAGGAGCAATTCTAAGGGATGAGTCTCCCTCAGAAGCATGTGGCTCCAAAACACTTCCAGGGACAGGCATGGAACTATTCCCAGGGGGAACAGGGTAAAAAATGAAATCCATCTAAATCTTCCCCAGGAAAACTCCTAAAGGATCCTCACATTTCCTCAGGAGGACCTGTCTGCACACTCACAAGGAACTAAGCAGTGTAACAGTGGCATCCATCTTGTTTAGATTAGGAGCTCAGTAGCACATGGGGAGGAAGGTGCCACTTATCCCCAGGCTTAGAGGAAGAATAGTGCCTCTCCGGTGGGTCAAGCTTTATCATCATCATCATCATCATCATCATCATCATCATCATCATCCTTTTAAAAAAAACTTCAGATGTGTTTATTTTTGAAAAACTGGCCTTTTCAGATTCCAATCCTAAAATACCAGGACCCATTTTCTAATTCACAACCAAACAGGTGGAAACCAATTTAGGCATAAGTATTTTTCTGTGTATGTGGGAATGTCCACGATTTAACTAGTTTCCTCCCCTGGAAGGAAGCTGTCTAACTTGAAAGGACTATCTACTTTGGTGCTATCCTTTTTGCTCTTATGGCCAAGGCCACATCCAGATAATTGTCTCCTTAGACCCAGAATACTGCAGGAGCCTTTTTACCCTGCATTTGGCTGCTAAAGCCAGCATCCCCAAATCACTGCTTTGAGGGTTCCAATACCCCCACTCAAAAGCTTGCAATGGTGCCTACATTAGTCTGGGTGAGTAATGCCAGATGCTGTAACAAACAACCCTCAAATCTCAATGACCTAAAAGTTTAATGTGATAAAGTAAAGTAGAACATGATAAAAGTTTATTTCTTGCTCATGCAAGGTCCACTCTGCTGAGTGGTTCTCCTCTAAAGGGAGACTCAGGAATCCAGGTTGTATCCATGTTGAGGTTCTACCATCCTGTGTGTTCGAGGCTGAGCTGATATCACCAGCTGCCAGGTGGGGCATAGAGAGAGCATGGAGGATCTCATACTTCATACCTAGCCATCTCAGCCTGGAGGTAACACATACCCCTACCACTCACATCCCACTGGAGAGAACTAGTCATGTGAAAAGACAGCTGGGAAAACATGGTTCCTGGCTGGGCAGTCTGTTCCCAGCGACAACTCTACACTATGCAGTGTGGAACACAAATGTTTGGTCATCAGCCAACCATCTATTCCACAGCACCTCTCTGCCCAGTGAATTACTTTCAAACTCTTTAGGGTGGCATTCAAAGCCTACCCCAGGGACTTCCCTGGTGGCACAGTGGTTGAGAATCCGCCTGCCAATGCGGGGGACACGGGTTCGATTCCCTGGTCTGGGAAGATCCCACATGCTGCAGAGCAACTAAGCCTGCGTGCCACAACTATTGAAGCCTGCACGCCTAGAGCCTGTGCTCTGCAACAAGAGAAACCACCACAACTAGAAGCCTGCACATCTCAGCAAAGAGTAGCCCCCACTCGCCACAACTAGAGAAAGCTTGCACTCAGCAACAAAGACCCAATACGGCAAAAATAAGTTTAAAAAAATTTTAAAAAGCCTACCCCAACTTGGCTCCAATTCAATTCATGAAGACCATGTTCTAGCCAATCAGGATGACTCAATTTTCCGCCAGACATATCGGTTAGCTTGTGTTGCAAAGCAAACCATTCAAAACTTAGTGGCTTAAAACAACCACCATTTATTTAGCTCACAATTCCTCAGACTGACTGTTTGGGTTGAGCTCAGCTGAGAGATTCTTCTGGTCCAGCAATGCTCACTCATGTGTCTGTGGTCAGCTGCCAGGTTGGCTGGGACTTTGGGTCCAGAGGGTTTCTCAGCTGAGCCGGCTTGCCTTTGCTTCATGTGGTCTCTCATCCTCCTGCAGCCTAGTCCAGGCTTGTAGACACAGCAGCGGCGGGCTTGGAAGAATGAGAGCAGACTGGGCAGAGCCACCTAAGGCCCACACTCCCAAGTCACTCACTTTTGCAGCACTTTATTGGACAAAGCCATTCACAAGGCCAGTGCAGATTCAAAGAGTGGACAATAGATTCCACCTCTCGATTGAAGAAACTTCAAAACGACTCCACCAGATAGGTACTGTACTCTCCATGCCTTCCACACAATGTGCCATCTACCTAAAACCTCCCCCTCCTCTTTGTCTTTGCCTGTGGACCATTCCAGCTCAAATGCCTCCTATTCCACGGTGGCTTCTGCCTTAGTTTAGGCTCTCCCCCAAACAGTCTGAGACAAGGGCTTGAGTACAGATATCGAGTGAAGAAGTGTGAGGAGTAGAACAAAGATGCAGGAAAAGCCAATATAAGGATGCTTTACTGAGATCACTGCTATGGGCATGGGAGCTGATTCCACAGGGATCCGCTCAGCTACGGGATGCCTCTCAGAACTGTCCATCCTTCAAAGTGGAGGTGGAGCTTTTATCCAGCAGCTCCCATTTTTATTGGTTGAGGGTGATTCCGGGGAGCAGTATCTTCTCTGCACTTTCAGGCTGCTCTTGCATGTGGACTGAGCCAGCTCCACAGCAGGAGAGGAAAGACCCGAGGGAGAAAGATACACGTGCAGGCTCCAAGTGGGATGCTCTCAGCCTGAGACCCTGAGCTTGCCTGGAACAATCCACTACAGCTGTGTCTGAAATCAGAGACCAGGGAGTGTTTTGTGAGGTACCAAAGAGGTTAGGTATGATTTCTCTAATGTCTGCTTGGATGGGATTTCTCCCTCCTCAGGGATCCTGTGCTCTAAAATTCCCATCATCCTATGGCACCAATTATACACTGTTTTTAATTGCAGACATTCACATATGTGTATAATCTCTCCTGCTGGACTACAAGCTCCTAAGGACAGTGGCCACATTGGATAGAACTTTTTAGACCCCTGTGCTGGCCCCTAGCGCAAAGCCCTATCAGTTTTGCTGGCTGAGTAAGAGAAGAAACTTCCTAGATCCAAGACATTGTCATCTTTCACTCAGACACACTCCTTCAACAAGTAACCATAGGTACCTACCATGTGCAGTGCTACAAGGGTTGTAAAAAAAACAAAACCCAGCAGAAGATCCACAGTCCCCTATATTGAAAAAAATTTAATTGGGTACATAAACCACACATACACCATAAAGTCTAAAAGTAAGCATGTCTAAGGCAGTGCCATGGGCGTAATCTGGGGAGACGACGGTTATGCAGGGAAGCCTCAATGGAGGCGGTGTATTGGTCTGGAGGCCATAACAGAGGCTGAGCTGAAGAAGGAGATGATGCAATAAAAGGAGGCGCCAGGGCTTCCCTGGTGGCGCAGTGGTTGAGAGTCCGCCTGCCGATGCGGGGGACACGGGTTCGTGCCCCGGTCCGGGAAGATCTCACATGCCGCGGAGCGGCTGGGCCCGTGAGCCATGGCTGCTGAGCCTGCGCATCCGGAGTCTGTGCTCCGCAACGGGAGAGGCCACAGCAGTGAGAGGCCCGCGTACCACAAAAAAAAAAAAAAAAAAAAAAAGGAGGCGCCATTTTCACCAAATTGTTCAATATCTCTACAACACACTTCTGACCATAAATATGATACATGCACATTACAGAAGAGTTAGAAGAGCCAAAAACAAAAAAAACCCCAAAGAATAGAGCTACCACCCCTTCACAATCCTACCACCCAAAGGTATCCGCTAAAAACATTTTGATGTAGTTCCTTCTCACCTTCCTCCTATACGCTCATGTTACATGACTGAAGTCATTCCTGATTTATTTAGCATGAGAGCCAGAAGAGACAGAGAAGATTGAGCTCAACTTCTTCACTATATAAATGAGAAACAGGGGGCTTCCCTGGCTGTCCAGTGGTTAAGACTCCACGCTTCCACTGCAGGGAGCACGGGTTCGATCCCTAGTCAGGGAACTAAGATCCCGTCAAATGCATGGCCAAAAAAAGAAGAAGAAGAAAGAAATGAGAAACAGGAGGCCCAAAGAAATCAAGGGACGTAGGAAGGCCCTAGAGCTTGAGACCAGAAGGGAGGTCCCCCGTTCCCAGTCCAGGGCTCCTTCTTCACGCTGCTGCCTCTATTTAACTCTTCTTCCTCCCCACATGATTGTGAGTACAGACAAGAAACTTATGTTCGGGGCTTGCGATTTCCCAGATCAGTATGTGTTCCTAAAATTGTCTGTCTACATAGGTTAACATTGCTGGGGAGAGAGATCACGGCTGCCGACAGAGTCACTGTGAGAGGTTAAGGCGACAACACAAATGAGAAAGCGCCCCGCGTGCAGCAGGGGCCCCGGAAGTGTGGCTGGGTGGACACGTGACTGGGGCGGGGTGGGGGCCGGGGGACCCCGTCTTCTTCCACACGTCCTCGGGGACGGGCTCGCAGCGTTCTGCTGCCCACGCCCCAGGACAAAATAACCAGCTTCTCAGCCAGAAAGGTGGCTCTGCCAGGTCCCCTCTGTGTCTGGGTGGATTCATTTTTCTATAAACTTCATGGTCCTTTGCGAAGAATGCCTACAAGGGCTGCAGATGTTGCAGGCTCCTGTGAGCAGATGTTCACGCCTGTAAAACTCTCAGGGAAATTATACCTCAGCCTTTTAAGTTAATGAGCTAAAACCCGAAAGAACATTCTGGGCTCATTTATTATTCTCCCCCAGTAGAGCAGGCTGTGGATTAGTAGCCAGGAAACAAATACGCTTCCCGGGGAGTAGCCCATGGTCACTGGACTCACAGAGAAGACCGAGCTCTCTGTGTCTTAGCCACTCTGGTTATCTCTCTTCTGGGCTTTGCTGATGACACAAACCCTCCGGTATCAAAGGAGAAATACATTCAGGGACGCTGTGGGTGGCAAAGAAAACAACACCTCCCCACCTCTCTTCCCACCAGCCACTTCCAAATCCTCCACTGCCATCATCACCCATGCCAGGGGCGAGAATCAGAGCGGCAACAGAGAGCTTGGCAATTATTTAACCTTCCTCCTGCGCTGGAAGCCGGTGCGGTCTTGGAAAACAACATGTATAACAATCAGGAAGGCTTAAAGGAATTTTAGAAATAGAGCATTAGACGAAGTCACAGCTTGCTTGCTCTCCGTCTTTCTTTTAGTAAATGCAAGAACACCTCTTCTGGAGTGGATATATGTATACGTATAACGGAATCACTTTGCTGTACAGCAGGAACTAACACAATATTGTAAATCAACTGTACTCCAATAAAATTTTTAAAAAATTAAAATGCAAAAAAAGAATCAGTGGAGCATATGGGAGAAAAAAAAAAGAACATCTCTTTTGTTCACCTATACCTCAGCGTCTAAACACACTTTAGTGGGGAGGGATCAGGTTACCTGCATAAAGCAATGCATCATTTCTCTTGGAGAATAAGGCCAGGGCATAACCTTCTCATCACCATGAGCAAACAGGCACCCAGGCTGCTCTCTTTCCTCTCTTCCACCCAACCTCGCCTCCCTCCATACCGGCCCCCTGCCCAAGCGTGGAGGTCGGTGAGTGATGAGTAACAATCTCCCTAGCACGACCTTCTGACACGAGGCCAGGGCATTGCAAACGGCAGACTGCAAGGAACTTTCCAAAGCAGACTCTGTTCGAAAACACACTCCACTCCTCCCTCAAGCAACTCAGAAGGGTGCAGGTTGGGTCAGAACCAGAATCCCCTCAGGGGTCGAGAGAGAGCGACATCCCTTGAAACAGAACTTGGAGAGAAAGAGCCACATGAAAATGTTGGGCTCACTTTAAATGCACAAGGGGAGAACAAGATTCCCAGGCGTTGAGAACAATTTCTAACCAGCAAACAAATAGGCACTTCATCGCTGAGCCCGTCCCAGGCGAGGCAGCCGGGATCCAATCTGGTTCTGTTGGTGGCAGTGGGCAAAGGTCCAGGTTCCCTTAGTTTCTCCCACTGGTTTGTCCATCTCTCACTTAAATGTGCAGAGTTTGTTTTTAAAAGGCATTGCCAAAGGCTTCTCCACAGTCTGACTGACTCACCGGATCTGTCTTTGGGTGGAGTAAATCAGGGCTGTTAGTAAGTTTGGTGGTCAGAAGCTGAGGAAGTTCCCATCTGATGCCTTCTGTTTTCTCTAGGAAAATGATGACAAGTTTATTTCCTGCAAATTCAATGCAGGTGGTGTGTGCATGTGCGTGTGTGTGTCTTGGTGGAGGGCAGTGCTCAAGAAAATGGAGAAGTTTGAAAATAACTCTGGCAGAAAATGGGAGAGAGATCTAAGGACACAGAGAATGACTATATAACAGTTTTGAGGCTCCAGTTAACTTGGACAATCTAACTTTGTACATGTCATTGTCTGAACTTTTTCCCATGGGCGCAGCTACAGACTGAATGAGTCTGAGCGCCAGACTGACCCAGGGTGGGGTTCTGTCAGGCGAGTACAATTAAAGGACAATGAGGACATGGAGTTGAGGATATTTTCAAGAGAGTGAAGAGTAGGTAGAGGGAAAATCAGGAACAAGATGACCTAGAACTCATACAAGGCAGGATACAGCAGCCATTCCCACCAACCAGAGTGGAAAGTCTCAGAATTCACGGGGCATCAGGTACAGTACTCAGAAGTCTGTTGACTCAAAAGTGGGAAATAATGAGCTTTAAACTAAAGGCTACCCAGTCCTGCCTAGCAAATCTTAAAAGCTAGACCCAAAAGAATCAAACTGTTTCTAAGTAATTTAACCACATCCCAGAAAAAGGGAAAGCAATTTAGAAGAATGCAAAAAATATCCAACCCCCAACAAGGTGAAATTCACAATGTCTGGAATCTACTTTTAAAAAATATCAGGAAAGCAAAGAAGCAGGAAAATCAATCAATTGAAACTGACCGAGAAGGGAGAAATGATTGAATTAGTAGACAAACTCATTAAAACAGTTATTATAACTGTATTCCATACGTTCAAGAAGCTAGACGAAAGAGCACAAGTTAACTGGAGACAAAAATGGTAAAAATATAGGCAAATCATAGTTCTTTAAAGCATGCGTGAAGGTTGAAAGCAAAATACATAACACTGTATGATGGGGATCTCAACATATGTAGATGTAATATATAAAACTATAGTATAGGGCTTCCCTGGTGGCGCAGTGGTTGAGAATCCGCCTGCCGATGCAGGGGACATGGGTTCGTGCCCCAGTCCGGGAGGATCCCACATGCCGCGGAGCGGCTGGACCCGTGAGCCATGGCCGTTGAGCCTGTGCGTCCGGAGCCTGTGCTCCGCAATGGGAGAGGCCACAACAGTGAGAGGCCCGCGTACCGCAAAAAAAAAAAAAAAAAAAAAAAAAAAAACTATAGTATAAGGGGGAAGGAGAGAGGGATCCATATGGTCATAAGGTTTCTACATTTTCGTCGAAGTAGGAAAACACTGATTCTAAATAAACTGTGAAAACTTAAGCATGCATTTTGCAATCCCTAAAGCAACTACTAAAAGATAGTCAACTGTTTAGAACATACCATAGCACTGACCTGATGAAGGAAATACTACCTCTGCTGCAACAAAAAAGCTAATAAAATATCATAAAACTACCATCACCACAATTATTGCTCTAGGACAGGGGGTGAGCAAACTATGGCCCATGGGCCAAATTTCTGTAAATAAAGTTTTATTGGAAAACTGCCATGCTCATTCATTTATGTATAGTATATGCTGGTTTTCATGCTACAATGGCTGAGTTGAATAGTTGCAACAGAGACCACATGGCCCTCAAAGCCACAAATATTTACTATCTGGCATTCTATAGAAAAATTTTATTCAAATATCTTATGATATTGCTTATACGTGGAATGTAAAAAAATGATAAAAACGAACTTATTTACAAAACAGAAACAGACTCACAGATTTAGAAAATAAACTTATGGTTACCAAAGGGGAAAGGTGGTGGGGAGGGATAAAATGGGGGTTTGGGCTTGACATATACACATTGCTGTACTTAGAATAGATGGTCAACGGGGACCTACTATATAGTGTGGGGAACTCTACTCAGTATTCTGTAATAACTTAAATGGGAAAAGAATTTGAAAAAGAATAGATATATGTACATGTATAACTGAATCACTTTGCTGTACACCTGAAACTAACACAACACTGTAAATCAACTATACTCTAATATAAAATAAAAATTTTTAAAAAGGAAAAAGTTTGTTACCTCCTGCTCAATTACCATACAGCCTCAACAAAACAAAAGCCCCATGATCTGTCCCTCAACACCCAGGGCTTCATACAGGGACCACTGTAAATGCTGCTGCAGAGAAACAAAACTCTACAACTGTGTGTGCCATGAGAAGCATGGTGTCCACCTCATTTCCACTTAACAAATCTCGCAGGGAGGTTATCTTCACGGCAAAACCTAGGACACATAAGGAATCCAAGCTATAAAAGAAAATGAGAAATGACTTTAGCTTTCAAATCCCCAGCATGCAGTAAGGCACGCTATAGAGGGTTGGAATGGAAATGAGCGGGCAATTCGTACTATCTATCAAACCGTCCACCTGGTGGTCATTCAAAATAAGGAATCCACAATCAAGCTAACAGAAGGGGGACCAGGAGAAGGTTTAAAGTGGAGAATAAAAGGCACGTTACTTTTATTATTTAATTTTTATTGAGATATAACTCACATACCATAAAATTCACCCTTTTAAAGTGTATGATTTAGTGATTTTTAGTAATGTTCACCAAGTTCTGCAACCATCACTACTATCTAATTCCAGAATATTTTATCACCCCAAAGAGAAACCCCATACCCATTAACAGTCACTCCCTATTTGCCTCTCCTTCCAACCCCTGGCAACCGCTAATCTACATTCTGCCTCTATGGATTTGCCTACTGTGTACCTTTCATATAAAGAGACTCATGCAATATGTGGCATTTTGATTTGCAGCAACATGGATGGCCCTAGAGATTATCATACTAAATGAAGCAAGTCAGACAGGGAAAGACAAATACCATATGATATCACTTACATGTGGAATCTAAAATACGACACAAATGAACTTATCTACGAAACAGAAGCAGACTCAGACATAGAGAACAAACTTATGGTTACCAAAGTGAAAAGGGGGTGGGGAGGGATAAATTAGGAGTTTGGGATTAGTAGATACAAACTATTACATATAAAATAGATAAACAACAAGGTCCTACTGTATAGCACAGGGAACTATATTTAATATCCTGTAATAAACCATAATGGAAAAGAATATGAAAAAGGATATATATATTCTTTTTACATATATAACTCAATCACTTTGCTGTATACCAGAAACTAACACAACACTGTAAATCAACTATACTTCAATTTAAAAAAATACGTGGCAGTTTGTGTCTGACTCCTTTTACTTAGCATAATGTTGCAAGGTTCATCCATGTTGTAGCCTGTTTGTCAATACTTCATTCCTTTTATGGATATGTATAGACACACCATATTTTGTTTATCTATTCTTTGATTGATGGATATTTGGGGTGGTTCCACTTTGGGGCTACTATAAATAATGTTGCTATGAACATTTGTGTACAAGTTTTTGCATGGACATATATTTTCAGTTCTCTCGGGTATATGTGTAGAAGTAGAATTGCTAGGTCACATGGTAACTCTCTGTTTAACTTGTTGAGGAACTGCCAAATTGTTTTCCAAAGGAACTGCACCATTTTACAATCTTAACAGCTTTGTATAAGGGTTCTAATTTCTCCACATTACTGCAAAATTTGTTATTTTTTGCTTTTTCTTTCCTATTACCAACCTAGTGTGTATGAAGTGGTATCTCATTATGGTTTTGACTTGTATTTCCCTAATGACTAATGGTGTCGAACATTTTTTCACGTGTTTGTTGGCCATTTGTATATCCTATTTAGAGAAAAATCTATTCAAAGACTTCACCCATTTAAAAATTGTGTTATTTGATTTTTATTGTTTTTTTTTTTTTTTTTTTTTTTGCTGTACGTGGGCCTCTCACTGTTGTGGCCTCTCCCGTTGCGGAGCACAGGCTCCGGACGCACAGGCTTAGCGGCCATGGCTCACGGGCCCAGCCGCTCCGCGGCATATGGGATCCTCCCAGACCGGGGCACGAACCCGTATCCCCTGCATCGGCAGGCGGACTCTCAACCACTGCGCCACCAGGGAGGCCCTGATTTTTATTGTTGAGTTGTAAGAGCTCTTTACATATTCTGTTTACTGGTCTATTATCAGATAAATGATTTGTAAATATTTTGTCCTATTTTGTGAGTTGTCTTTTCACTTTCTTGATAGTGTCCTTTGAAGCACAAAAGTTTTTAGTTTGATGAAGTCAAAATTATCTATTTTTTTCTTTCATCACTTATGTTTTTGCTATCATAGCTAAGAAACTATTGTCTAATTCAAGAATATGAAGATTTATTTATGTGTATACTTTCTTCTAAGAGTTTTATAGTTTTAGCTTTTGCATTCAGGTTTTTGGTCCATTTTTAGGTTAAATTTGGCATATGATGTGAGGTAGTGGTCCAACTTCATTCTTTTGCATATGGATATCTAGTTGTCCCATCACCATTTATTGGAAAGGCTATTCATACCTTATTGAATTGTCTTGGCATCCTTGCAGAAAATCAATGGATCATAAATGTAAGGGTTTATTTTTGGAATCTCAGTTCTACTCCATTGATCTATATGTCTATTCTCATACCAGTACCACACCATGTTGATTACTGTTGCTCTGAAGTATTATAAGTTTGCAACTGGAAAGTGTGAGTCTTCCAACTTTGTTTTTCTTTTTCAACATTGTTTTAGCTGTTCTGGGTATTTTGAGTTTCCATGTGAATTTTAGGAGAAGCTTGTCAATTTTAGCTTTAAAAACAAAGCAGCTAAGATTTTTATAGGGACTGTGCTCAATCTATAGATCGATATTGTAACCTTAACAACATTAAGTCTTTCAATCCATGAACATGAGATGCCGTTCCATTTATTTGTCTTCTTTAACTTCTTTCAGTGATGTTTTGTACTTCCTAGGCTACAAGTCTTACACATCTTTTGTTCAGCTTACTCCTAAGCATTTTATTCTTTTTATTTCTTTTGTAAATGGAATTATTTCATTTTATTTTCGGATTCTTCATTGCTAGTGTATAGAAATACAATTGATTTTTTAATATTGATCTTGTGTCCTGCAATTTTGCTGACCTGTTGATTAGCCCTAATTGTGTGTGTGTGTGTGTGTGTTTGTGTGTGTGAGAATTCCTCAGGATTTTCTATATACAAGATCATGTCATCTGCAAATAGAGATAGTTTTACTTCTTCTTTTCCAATCTAGATACCTTTTATTTCTTTTACTTGCCCGACTGCCCTGGCAATAACGTCCAGTTAAGTGTTGAATAGAAGTAGCAAGAAGGGGACACCCATCTTGTTCCTGTCCTTAGGGAGAAAGCTTTCAGTCACAAGTACGGTGTTAGCTGTGGGCTTTTCATAGATGCCCTATACCAAGTTAAGGAAGTTCCCTTCTATTCCTAGTTTGTTGAGTGTTTTTTTATATAATGAAAAGGTCTTGGACTTTGTCAAATGCTTTTTCTTTGTCTATTGAAGTGATTATGGGGTTCTTGTTCTTTATTAATATGATGTATTACATTGATTGATATTCATACATTGACACCATCTTGCATACATGGGATAAATATCACTTGGTCATAGTGTAAAGTCCTTTTTATATTTGGATTTGGTTTCCCAGTGTTTTGGAGAGTATTTATGCATCTATAATCATAATGGATACTGGTCTATAGTTTCTTTTCTTGTAACATCTTTGGTTTTGGTATGAGGGTAATACTGACCACATGGAATGAGTTGTTAAGAATTCCCTCCTTTCTATTTTTTGGAAGAGTTTGCAACAGCTTGGCGTTACTTCTTCCTTAAACACTTAGCAGAATTCATGAGCAAAGTCATCTGGTCACGGGACTTACATGGGAAGTTCTTTGATTACTGATTCAATGTCTTTACTTATATTTAGATATTCTATTTCTGCTTGAAACAGTTTCAGTACTTGTATCTTTCTGGGAATTTACCCATGTCACCTAGGTTATCCAATTTGTTGGCATATAATTGTTCATATTATTCCCTTCTAATCCTTGTTATTTTCATAGGGTCAGTAGTAATGTCCTCACATTCATTACTCACTTTAGTAATTTGAGTCTTCTCTTTTTTTCTTGCTCAATCTAGATAAAGGTTGGTCAATTTTGTTGGTCTTTTCAAAGACCCAGCTTTTGGTTTCATTGATATTTCTCTATTATTTTTCTATTTTCTATTTCATTAATTTCCACTCTAATCTTTGTCATTTCCTCCCTTCTGCTTGCTTTGTGTTTAGTTAGTTCTTCTTTTTCTAATTTCTTAAGGTAGAAAATTAGGTTCTTTACTTGAGATCATTCGTTTTTTAATATAGGCATTTATACCTATAAAATTCTCTGTAAGAACTGCTTCAGTTGCATTCCAGAAGTTTTGTCTATTTCTCCCTTCAATCCAGTCAGCTTTTGTTTCATGATTTTTGGGAGTCTGTTGTTACATGCACATATATTTATAATTGTTCTATTTTCCTGATGAATTGACTCTTTTATCATTATAAAATATCCTTCTTTGTCTCTAGTACCAATGTTTGTAATAAAGTGTATTTTGTCTGATATTACTATAGACACTCTAATGCTTTTAGCTTACATTTTCATGTTATCTTTTTCTTTTACTTTCAGCCAATTTGTGTCTTTGGATCTAAAGTGTGCCTCTTGAAATAAAAGCAAAAATAAACAAATGGGACCTAATTAAACTTAAAAGCTTTTGCACAATAAAGGAAACTATAAACAAAACAAAAAGACAACCTACTGAATGGGAGAAAATATTTGCAAAGGATATGATCAATAAGCAAAATAGGGCTTCCCTGGTGGCGCAGTGGTTGAGAGTCCGCCTGCCGATGCAGGGGACATGGGTTCGTGCCCCGATCCCGGAAGATCCCACATGCCGTGGAGCGGCTGGGTCCGCGAGCCATGGCCGCGGAGCCTGTGTGTCCGGAGCCTGTGCTCCGCAACGGGAGAGGCCACAGCAGTGAGAGGCCCGCGTACAGCAAAAAAAAAAAAAAAAAAAAAAAAAAAAAAAATAAGCAAAATATATACACAGCTCATACAACTCAACATCAAAAAAAAGAAAACAAACAACCCTAATAAAAAATGGGCAGAACACCTGAATAGACGTTCTTCGAAAGAAGACATACAGATGGCCAACAGGCACAAGAAAAGAGGCTCATCACCGTTCATCATCACAGAAATGCAAATTAAAACTGCAATGAGATATCACCTCACATCTGTCAAAATGGCTATCATCAAAAAGACCACAAATTACAAATGTTGGCAAGGATGTGGAGAAAAGGGAACCCTCCTACACTGTCGGTGGGAATGTAAATTGGTGCATCCACACTGGAAAACAGTATGGAGATTTCTCAAAAAACTAAAAACAGAACTACCATACATCCCAGCAAATCCACTCCTGGGTATTTTTCCAAAAAAACAAAAATAATAATTCAAAAAGATACATGCACCCCAATGTTCATAGCAGTGAGTGTCCATCAAGAGATGAATGAATAGGTGTGTTCCTTCCCCATAAATACAGCTCATCCTGAACTCTCCACAGACTGGCCTGAAACTTGCAACACTGAGCCTTCCAGAATGGCAGTTCCTCTGCTATTCCCCAGTAAACTCAAGTTCAGAAACCCCATTAAGGCTCTAGCCTAGAGTTTCCTCTGACTCCTGTCTTTGCCAACTGACCAAACCCTGGACCTTCCTCTGTGGCCCTGCATAGCATGCAGTGACTCCCCTCTGGGATCTCTGTGTGGCTGACAGGGTCTTGCTGTTCCGGCCGGGTGTCACACATGATCCTCTGACGTGGGAGAGCCAAGTTCAGGACACTGGACCACCAGAGACCTCCTGGCCCCAAGTAATATCAATCGGTGAGAGGTCTCCCAGAGACCTCTGTCTCAACACTAAGACCCAGCTACACTCAACGACCAGCAAGCTCCAGTGCTAGATGCTCCATGCCAAACAACTAGCAAGACAGGAGTACAACCCCACCCACTAGCAGAGAGGCTGCCTAAAATCATAATAAGCTCACAGACACCCCAAAACACACCACCGGATGCAGTCATGCCCACCAAAAAGACAAGATGCAGCCTCATCCACCAGAACACAGGCACCAGACCACTCCATCAGGAAGTCAACACAACCCACTGAATCAACCTTACCCACTGGCAGCAGACACCAAAAACAATGGGAACTATGAACCTACAGCCTGCGAAAAGGAGACCCCAAACACAGTAAGTTAAACAAAATGAGAAGACAGAGAAACACACAGCAGATGAAAGAGCAAAGTAAAAACCCACCACACCAAACAAATGAGAAAGACATAGGCAGTCTACCTGAAAAAGAATTCAGAGTAATGATAGTAAAGATGATCCAAAATCTTGGAAATAGAATGGAGAAAATACAAGAAACATTTAACAAGGACACAGAAGAACTAAAGAGCAAACAAACAATGATGAACAACACAATAAATGAAATTAAAGATTCTCTAGAAGGAATCAATAGCAGAATAACTGAGGCAGAAGAACGGAGAAGTGACCTGGAAGATAAAATACTGGAAATAACTACCACAGAGCAGAATAAAGAAAAAAGAATGAAAAGAATTGAGGACACTCTCAGAAACATCTGGGACAACATTAAAGGCACCAACATTCGAATTACAGGGGTCCAAGAAGAAGAAGAGAAAAAAAAAAAGGGACTGAGAAAATATTTGAAGAGATTATAGTTGAAAACTTCCCTAAGATGGGAAAGGAAATAGTTAATCAAGTCCAGGAAGCACAGAGAGTCCCATACAGGATAAACCCAAGGAGAAACACGCCAAGACACATATTGATCAAACTATCAAAAATTAAATACAAAGAAAATATATTAAAAGCAGCAAGGGAAAAGCAACAAATAACATACAAGGGAATCCCCATAAGGTTAACAGCTGATCTTTCAGCAGAAACTCTGCAAGCCAGAAGGGAATGGCAGGACATATTTAAAGTGATGAAAGGGAAAAACTTACAACCAAGATTACTCTACCCAGCAAGGATCTCATTCACATTCCACGGAGACATTAAAACCTTTACAGACAAGCAAAAGCTAAGAGAATTCAGTACCACCAAACCAGCTTTACAACAAATGCTGAAGGAACTTCTCTAGGCAGGAAACACAAGAGAAGGAAAAGACCTACAATAACAAACCCAAAACAATTAAGAAAATGGTAATAGGAACATACATACCAATAATTACCTTAAATGTAAATCGATTAAATGCTCCAACCAAAAGACATAGACTGGCTGAATGGATGCAAAAACAAGACCTGTATATATGTTGTCTACAAGAGACCCACTTCAGACCTAGGGACACATACAGACTGAAAGTGAGGGGATGGAAAAAGATATTCCATGCAAATGGAAATCAAAAGAAACCTGGAGTAGCAATACTCATATCAGACAAAATAGATTTTAAAATAAAGAATGTTACAGACACAAGAAGGACACTACGTAATGATCAAGGGACCAATCCAAGAAGAAGATACAGCAATTGTAAATATTTATGCACCCAACATAGGAGCACCTCAATACATAAGGCAAATGCTAACAGCCATAAAAGGGGAAATCGACAGTAACACAATCACAGTAGGGGACTTTAACCCCCCCCCCTTTCACCAATGGACAGATCATCCAAAATGCAAATAAATAAGGAAACACAAGCTTTAAATGACACATTAAACAAGGTGGACTTAATTGATATTTATAGGACATTCCATCCAAAAACAACAGAATACACTTTCTTCTCAAGTGCTCATGGAACATTCTCCAGGATAGATCATATCGTGTGTCACAAATCAAGCCTGGGTAAATTTAAGAAAATTGAAATCCTATCAAGTATCCTTTTGGACCACACTGCTATGAGACTAGATATCAATTACAGGAAGAAATTTGTAAAAAATGCAAACACATGGAGGCTAAACAATACACTGTTAAATAACCAAGAGATCATGGAAGAAATCAAAGAGGAAGTCAAAAAATACCTAGAAACAAATGACAATGAAAACATGACAACGCAAAACCTATGGGATGCAGCATAAGTGGTTCTACGAGGTAACTCTATAGCAATACAATCCTACCTCAAGAAACAAGAAACATCTCAAATAAACAACCTAACCTTACACCTAAAGCAATTTGAGAAAGAAGAACAATAAAACCCCAAAGTTAGCAGAAGGAAAGAAATCATAAAAATCAGATCAGAAATAAATGAAAAAGAAATGAAGGAAACAATAGCAGAGATCAATAAAACTAAAAGATGGTTCTTTGAGAAGATAAACAGAATTGATCAACCATTAGCCAGACTCATCAAGAAAAACAGGGAGAAGACTCAAGTCAACAGAATTAGAAATGAAAAAGGAGAACTAACAACTGACACTGCAGAAATACAAAGGATCATGAGAGATTACTACAAGTAACTAGATGCCAATAAAATGGACAACCTGGAAGAAATGGACACATTCTTAGAAAAGCACCATCTTCTGAGACTGAACTAGGAAGAAACAGAAAATATAAACAGACCAATCACAAGCATTGAAGTTGAAACTGATTAAAAATCTTTCAGCAAACAAAAGCCCAGGACCAGATGGCTTCACAGGCGAATTCTATCAACATTTAGAGAAGAGCTAACACCTATCCTTCTCAAACTCTTCCAAAGTATAGCAGAGGGAGGAACACTCCCAAACTCACTCTACGAGGCCACCATCACCATGATACCAAAAGCAGACAAAGAGGTCACAAAGAAAGAAACTACAGGCCAATATCACTGATGAACATAGATGCAAAAATCCTCAACAAAATACTAGCAAACAGAATCCAACAGAACATTAAAAGGATCATACACCATGATCAAGTGGGGTTTATCTCAGGAATGCAAGGATTCTTTAATATACACAAATCAATCAATGTGAAAAACCATATTAACAAATTGAAGGATAAAAACCATATGATCATCTCAATAGATGCAGAAAAAGCTTTTGAGAAAATTCAACACCCATTTATGATAAAAACCCTCCAGAAATTAGGCATGGAGGGAACTTACCTCAACATAATAAAGGCCATATATGACAAAACCACAGCCAACAAAATTCTCAATGGTGAGAAACTGAAACCATTGCCACTAAGATCAGGAACAAGACAAGGCTGCCCACTATCACCACTATTGTTCAACATAGTTTTGGAAGTATTAGCCACAGCAATCAGACAAGAAAATGAAATAAAAGGAATCCAAATCAGAAAAGAAGAAGTAAAACTGTCACTCTTTGCAGATGACATGATACTAGACATAGAGAATCCTAAAGATGCTACCAGAAAACTACTAGAGCTAATCAATTAATGTGGTAAAGTCGCAGGATACAAAATTAATGCACAGAAATCTCTTGCATTCCTATACACTAATGATAAAAATCTGAAAGAGAAGTTACGGAAACACTCCCCTTTACCAGTGCAACGAAAAGAATAAAATACCTAGGAATAAACCTACCTAGGTAGACAAAAGACCTGTATGCAGAAAACTATAATATACTGACATTAAAGACAATACAAACAGATGGAGAGATATACCATATTCTCGGATTGGAAGAATCAACATTGTGAAAACGACTATACTACCCAAAGCAATCTACAGATTCAATGCAGTCCCTATCAAACTACTAGTGGCATTTTTCACAGAACTAGAACAAAAAATTTCACAATTTGTATGGAAACACAAAAGACCCTGAATAGCCAAAGTAATCTTGAGAAAGAAAAACGGAGCTGGAGGAATCAGGCTCCTGGACTTCAGACTATACTACAAAGCTACAGTAATCAAGACAGTATGGTACTGACACAAAAACAGAAATATAGATCAATGGAACAGGATAGAAAGCCCAGAGATAAACCCACACGCATATGGTCACCTTATCTTTGATAAAGGAGGCAAGAATATACAGTGGAGAAAAGACAGCCTCTTCAATAAGTGGTGCTGGGAAAACTGGACAGCTACATGTAAAAGAATGAAATTAGAACACTCCCTAACACCAGATACAAAAATAAGATCAAAATGGATTAAAGACCTATACGTAAGCCCAGACACTATAAAACTCTTAGAGGAAAACATAGACATAACACTCTATGACATAAATCACAGCAAGATCCTTTTTGACCCACCTCCTAGAGAAATGGAAATAAAAACAAAAATAAACAAATGAGACCTAATGAAACTTAAAAGCTTTTGCACAGCAAAGGAAAACATAAACAAGAGGAAAAGAGAACCCTCAGGATGGGAGAAAGTATTTGCAAACGAAGCAACTGACAAAGGATTTATCTCCAAAATATACAAGCAGCTCATGCAGCTCAATATCAAGAAAAACAAACAACCCAATCCAAAAATGGGCAGAAGGCCTAAATAGACATTTCCCCAAAGAAGATATACAGATTGGCAACAAACACATGAAAGGATGCTCAACATCAGTAAACATTAGAGAAATGCAAATCAAAACTACAATGAGGTATCACCTCACACCAGTCAGAATGGCCATCATCAAAAAATCTACAAACAATAAATGCTGGAGAGGGTGTGGAGAAAAGGGAACCCTCTTGCACTGTTGGTGGGAATGTAAATTGATACAACCACGATGGAGGTTATTTAAAAAACTGAAAAATAGAACTACCATACGACCCAGCAATCCCACTACTGGGCATGTACCCTGAGAAAACCAAAATTCAAAAAGAATCATGTACCACAATGTTCATTGCAGCACCTTTTACAATAGCCAGGACATGGAAGCAACCTAAGTGTCCATCGACAGACGAATGGATAAAGAAGTGGCACATATATACAATGGAATATTACTCAGCCATAAAAAGAAACGAAATTGAGTTATTTGTAGTGAGCTGGATGGACCTAGAGTCTGTCATACAGAGTGAAGTAAGTCAGAAAGAGAAAAACAAATACCGTATGTTAACACATATATATGAAATCTAAAGAAAAAAAAAGTTCTGAAGAACCTAGGGGCAGGACAGGAATAAAGACACAGACGTATAGAATGGACTTGAGGACACAGGGATGGGGAAGGGTAAGCTGGGACGAAGTGAGAGAGTGGTATGGAGATATATACACTACCAAATGTAAAACAGATAGCTAGTGGGAAGCAGCCGCATAGCCCAGGAAGATCAGCTCGGTGCTTTGTGACCACAAAGCAAAGGGGTGGGATAGGGAGGGTGGGAGGGAGACACAAGAGGGAGGGAATATGGGGATATATGTATATGTATAGCTGATTCACTTTGTTATACAGCAGAAACGAACACACCATCGTAAAGCAATTATACTCCAATAAATATGTTAAAAAAATTTTTTTAAAGTTTAAAAAAAGGAAGAGATGAATGAATAAAGAAGATGTGGTATATATATACAATGGAATACTACTCAGCCATTAAACAGCATGAAATTTTGCCATTTGCAACAACATGGATGGGCTTGGAGGATATTATGCTAAGTGAAATAAGTCAGACAGAGAAAGACAAATACTATATAATATCACATATATATGGAACCAAAAAAATAAAACGAACTAGTGAACTTAACAAAAAAGAGGCAGACACATATATAGAGAACAAATAGTGGTTACCAGTGGGGAGAAGGAAGAGGGGAGGGACAAGATAGGGGTAGGGGATTAATAGGTGTAAACTACTAAGGAGTATAAGATAAATAAGTTACAAGGATATATTGTACAGCACAGGGAATATAGCCAATATTTTATAATAACTATAAATGGAATATACCCTCTAAAAATTGTGAACCACTATGTTGTACACCTGAAACTTAAATAATATTATAAATGAACTATACCTCAATAAAAAAAGAAAAATGGAAATGGAAAACTCAGCTTTGCAGATTGATAAGGTGATAGAAGGCAATACCAGCTGTTAAATCAACTGAAAGTTGACTCAGATAAACATGACACACACACAAAAATATATTCTGCTCTATTCAAAGTCCTGTTGTCTCCAATAAATAGCTGTGATCTTGCACAAGTTGCTAAAATTGGGAAAAGTAGTGATATCAATTATAGCAGCAGTAAAATTATTATTAGTTTACTAATAATATTAATGTTTAATAAAAATATTTGCCTCAAAAAGATGAAGTATGCCTGTTGTAGACAGCATATCATGGATCATTTTTCAAATATCCTTTCTGCCAATCTCTGCCTTTTGATTGTTTAATCCACTTATATTTTATAATATAGGATCTACATCTACCATTTTGTTATTTGTTTTCCGAATACATGAGTTATGTTTTTTTGTTCCTATATTCCTCCATTACTGCCTTCTCTTGTGTTAAATACATATATTTAGTGTACCATTTTAATTCTCTTTTTATTTCTTTTATTATATTTTTTAGCTATTTTCTTAGCGACTGCCCTGGGGATTATAATTAACATCTTAACTTCCAATTGCCAAAGATAAAACAATTTGAACAACAAAATAACTAATGATAGCATTGGATTTTAACCCAATAAATAATATCCATGAGTCCATACTGAAATAAATAAATGATTGATTTGCATTTCGCTAATAATTAGTGATGTTGAGCATCTTTTCATGTGTTTGTTGGCCACCTGTATGTCTTCTTTGGAGAAATGTCTATTTAGGTCTTCTGCCCATTTTTGGATTGGGTTGTTTGTTTTTTTGATATTGAGCTGCATGAGCTGCTTGTATATTTTTCAGATTAAGCCATTGTCAGTTGCTTCATTTGCAAATATTTTCTCCCATTCTGAGGGTTGTCTTTTTGTCTTGTGTATGGTTTCCTTTGCTGTGCAAAAGCTTTTAAGTTTCATTAGGTCCCATTTGCTTATTTTTGTTTTTATTTCCATTACTCTAGGAGGTGGGTCAAAAAAGATCTTGCTGCGATTTATGTCAAGGAGTGTTCTGTCCATGCTTTCCTCTAAGAGTTTTATAGTGTCTGACCTTACATGTAGGTCTTTAATCCATTTTGAGTTTATTTTTGTATACGGTGTTAGGGAGTGTTCTAATTTCATTCTTTTATATGTAGCTGTCCAGTTTTCCCAGCACCACTTATTGAAGAGGCTGTCTTTTCTCCATTGTATATTCTTGCCTCCTTTATCAAAGATAAGGTGACCATATGTGCGTGGGTTTATCTCTGGGCTTTCTATCCTGTTCCATTGATCTATATTTCTGTTTTTGTGCCAGTACCATACTGTCTTGATTACTGTAGCTTTGTAGTATAGTCTGAAGTCCGGGAGCCTGATTCCTCCTGCTCCGTTTTTCTTTCTCAAGATTACTTTGGCTATTCGGGGTCTTAACACAACATTGTAAAGCAACTATACTCCAATAAAAGTTAATTTTAAGAAATGAATAAAGGGAGAAAATGATTGAATAATAAATGGGGATGAAGAAGCAAATATTCCATACAGAAGAATTTCAATTAATTGCATATGCAGAAAGAACGAGAGAAAGAGAAAATCACCCTTAGAACACCACAGCAATACCTGCTGCAGGCAAGATTCATTGATGTGTATGCATATGTCAAATTCATCCAATTGTACACTTTACATATGTGCAGTTTCTTGTATGTCAAGTATACCTTAATATCACTGGAAAATGTATTAATCTAATGCATGTTATTCTCCAGTGAAAAGTTAATTTGGTGCTTCACTCAACTAGAGAAGGTAACCTTCTGTAGGCAGAGGAAGTGTTCCAATACCTATAGCTCAGGTACCAGAGCATATCCAGGCTCTTTTGGTGGTCTGTCCTTATGCCCACACCCTTACCACTTCCCACTTGCAACAGCCAGCAACTGCATTTGCCTGATGGATTTCTCTAGCTACTGAAGCCTAGTTTGCCTGCCATATGTCAGGCCAGAAGTGCCAGGAAATTAATGGCCCCAGAGGAACTGCCTTCAACCAGTGACTGCTGGGAACTGATTGGTATATAAATATCCCAGCTTCCTCATCCCTTGGGTGGAGTAACTGAAATGCGTGTTCCACACCATTTTCCAGAGTTCTACAACAAGATTATGCTCTCCAATTGCCTACAGAAGTACCTGACTTGATAATGTATCCTTTATTGGCTACCTTCCTATACCTGTCTCACTTCCTCACTTCCCTGTTGGCATTTGCTTTACTTCCAAATAAACTACTTGCACTTGAATCCTTGTCTCAGGACTGGCTTCTGGGGGTACCCAAACTAAGACAAATATGTAGTGGGCACCTTTAGTGAATAATGAGCATCTCTTAGAAATCTTGCTAACAAACATAGTCTTCTTAAATAGCAAAGCTACCAAGAACTTCAAGAGCCTAAAATTTGGCCCCTCCCTGTCACGTGCAGGGTGCACGTGCAGAGGCGTCCTGAGCAAGCGCAGTGAGGACCATGTTGCTTCGGAACATCCTGCTCACCAGTACAACAGGGATTGGGAAAACCACACTAGGCAAAGAACTTCCATCAAGATCAGGGCTGAAATATGTTACTGTGGGTGATTTAGTTTGAGAAGTCTGATCACCGTATGTCATGGAGTCTGGCAAGATGGCTTCTCCCAAGAGCATGCCGAAAGATACACAGATGACGGCACAAATCCTAAAGGATATGGGGATTACAGAATATGAGCCAAGAGTTATAAATCAGATGTTGGAGTTTGCCTTCCGCTATGTAACCACAATTCTATACGATGCAAAAATTTATTCAAGTCATGCTAAGAAAGCTACTGTTGATGCAGATGATGTGCGACTGACAATCCAGTGTCGTGCTGACCAGTCATTTACCTCTCCTCCCCACAATAGATTTTTTATTAGATATTGTTAGGCAAAGAAATCAAATCCCTTTGCCATTGATGAAGCTATATTCAGGCCATAGACTGCCACCTGATAGATATTGTTTGACTGCTCCAAATTATAGATTTAAGTAAGTCTTTACCACAAAAAGTACCTACTTCTACGGGAAGAATAACAGTTCCACAGTTAAGTATTGGTTCAGTTACTAGCAGACCAAGTACTTTCCCACTTGGCCCACCAACCCAACAAACCATGTCTATGTCAACTAAAGTAGGGATTCCAGTCAACCTCAAAGGTTTACAGTACAGATGCCCACTTCAAAATCTCCAGCTGTAAAAACATCAATTCCTGCAACATCAGTAGTTCAGAATGTTCTAATTACTCCTTCATGAAATTAGGTTCAAAATCATTTTCATTACCACTAACATGGTGTCATCACAAATACTGCCAACGAATCATCAAACGCATTGAAAAGAAAATATGAAGAAGATTATGACATGACTATGATAATTTGCAATCTACCCTTGATGCATGTAATATGTATACTTGGTTTTGAATCCATTGCACTGAGATTAAACATGTGTGCTGGCTGTTTCCAAGTTGTGTTTTAAAAAGACAGTATTTAATGAGTAAATATGGTTACCATATTTTTCATCTGAGATGTTGTGTTGGACTTTAATAGGATTAGAAATGGTTTTTCGTCAGCTTTTAAGTGTAAAAAATAAGTTGTAATTCATCAGTTTGGGGAAAAAAAAGAAAAAAGAACCTAAAATTTGTGGGTTTTTTTAAAAAATTTATTTATTTTATTTATTTTTATTTTTGGCTGTGTTGTGTCTTCGTTGCTGCGCGCGGGCTTTCTCTAGCTGCGGCATGTGGGGATCTACTCTTCATTGCGGTGCTCAGGCTTCTCATTGAGGTGGCTTCTCTTGTTGCGGAGCATGGGTTCTAGGCACGCGGGCTTCAGTAGTTGTGCCACACGGGCTCAGTAGTTGTGGCTCGCAGGCTCTAGAGCACAGCCTCAGTAGTTGTGGCGCACGGGCTTAGTTGCTCCACGGCATGTGGGATCTTCCTGGACCAGGACTTGAACCTGTGCCCCCTGCATTGGCAGGCAGATTCTTAACCACTGCGCCACCAGGGAAGCCCCATATTTGTGGTTTTTTCAGCCTACAATATGTTTATAATTACTGTCTATAAAACCAGTGTTATTAAAAATAAGCAATAATATATGCAACTGACTTAGAGTTGATTTGCTCCTCACCATTTCTGATGGAGAACTCAGGCAATGTTGGCCATCACTCAGTTTATTCTCAGCCTAACAGTATATATTTGTCTATTTGTCAGCAACCCTTCACCCCTGGAGTTTTTGTTTTTGTGATCCCTTACTCATTTGTTTTCATAAGATACCTGAGAAGAAAAGACGAAAGCAAGCTCATTGCACAAAACTGCAGCTTTTTAAGGCAATTACTTATCCTAATGAGAGGGGGTGCTGAGCTCAAGGCTTGAACACAGTGGTTTTGACAGTGAACAATTTGCATCACGCATTAACGTGGCAATTACAAGCCTTGAGAAATCTAGATACTGGAAATGAAATGGTTCTGGAAATAGCAGCAGCTGACGTGGTTACTTAACACCTCTGAGGGGAGAATGTCGGTAACTGTGATAGACTGCAAAAATTGCCCCGATTCTTTACCCTTCCCTGTTTCAATATTCTCTTTGCAAAGTAACTTTGTAGTGTTCTGCTGTGCCTTGGGGCTCAGCCATGTGGCTTACTTTAGGACACCCAGATAGAGATGAACAAGACACAAGCAGAGGCTTGAAAAGAGCTTCCATGATTGGACTGGCTCGCTCCTGCCTTCTGCCAACACCATGAGAACATGCGCAGGATGGCCTGCTGGTCGATAAGGGACGTGTGGAACAGAGCTGAGTAACCTCACTCATTTTAGCCAAGGCCATCACGGACCAGCCGACAGCCAGCTAATCGCCAGATGATGTGAGTGAGCCCAGGCAAGACCAGAGATACTGCCCAGCTGAGCCCAGCTTAAATCACCAACCCTCAGACACATTAAAATTTTAGTTAATATGTTAAGCCACCGAGTTTCACAGTGATTTGTTACACAGCATTTTGATGGAGATAGATAATTAATACAGTAAGGATGGAGACTGAGGAGTATAGCCTTTCTTGGGCAATAAACCCCAAAATTCACATAAAATGGAGAAATTCAGCATGTCATCTGAATACTCAAAAATACCTAGGTAAGTGATGGATGGATTCTAAAACACCCAGGTCAGCTGGTGCAAACCGGTGGCCCACCATCCATATCCAATCTAGAGATGCGATCCTATGCCATGATGAAACCACGATTTCATGTCTTCTTTTAAGCCAGCAGGAATAATTGAGTCTATATTAGAGAGCTTACCTCCATTCGTTTAAACTTCTTTCACTGCTATGAATAGGATGTAAATGCTAAAGCTAAAACCTGGGATCAGGAAAACTTGACTCTGTGTATCAGACAGGGTTCAGTCAGAGAAACAGAACCATGAGGAGTAACGTAGAGTAGGAATTTATTATAGAGATTTGACCTTGAGCAATTATGGGAAGAGGTGAAACGGTCTCGGTTTGGTTGCTTCTTTTGTGTCTGGTACAGAGCCCGGGGTCAGGTAGGCATGAGGTAGGAGAGAATAGGGGCCACTGGAACTGGCAAGGAACAAACTGGGACTTGCATTGATCTCCAAGCCTCCAGCCGCGCTGCTTTGGGTGACGAGCAAGAGAAGCTGATGCTCCTGCCATGAAGCCACACTGACATCTGACCCAGGATTTGGAGAAGCTGAGGAAAGAGATCCCGCGGTAACTGAATTGTGAGCCTGACTGCTGCTCTGGAAACAAGAGCAGGAGATCCAGGAAAATGTGCACTCACTGTTAACAGGGCCTGACCCATGCTGAGCTTCTGAAAGCGAACATGGCAACTGCTTCACTTCCCCTTTGCAAACCTCCTGCAAATGTCTCCTGTGACCAACTCTAACTAGAAACATACAAGGAAGGGAACTCTGAGAAATGTAGTACCAGCTTTTAGCCAAGTCGACACATCACAAAGCCACCACATCTTGACACTTATTTGAACAAGTGAAAACTTGGCTGGAAATCAGGAGGCCAGCTATTATAACCTAAGCTTTCAATTTCTGGATGAAAACTAGAGAGACAAGAGCCATCCAGTTCATACTGTGTGTCTCAGGAAGCTTTTGACTACAAGTGAGTCAAACTGGCTTAAACGTAGGGAGACTTCTTGTCTCACATAAGAAGTTCAAAGGTAGTGTAGTTTCAGAGAAGGTCAATTAATGGCTCAATGATTCCATCAGCATCCTTCCCATCTTCTTGTTCACCATCCTTAGCATGTTGGGTTTGTCCTCAGGTTTGTGTCTTCATGGTCGCAAGGTGTCTGCAGCAGTTACAACCATCACACACTAACATTCAAAAGTGTCTGTTTTTGGCTTGTGAGGAAACCTTTCCAAGAAGTCTCCCTAGCAGACCTGTCTTGACATCCCATGGGACGGACTGGCCATATGTCCACCCTAAACCAATCATTGGCAAGGGGAATGGGATTATAAAAAGTTTGCTTCTTAGACTATGATTATCTCCATGCCACTTTTTCTCTCATTTTGGTTACCTGCTTGTGACATATGCTTCAAAGTACAATTATTAGGTCAAAAGGTATGACGGTACTTTTTTATTTTAAAAATATAAAGCTAAACCAGCCCTGTTATTGACTTCATTCTTCCTCCCTGAGTTCATCATTGGAGTGTGTATACACTGAGCCAACCAGTGTCTCAATGGTTTAGCCTCCCATGAATCACATGGCTACCCATTACCTGAACCAAACTGGGTTTCTATCAGCAAAGAACAACAGGAGAGACGGGCGGGCAGTGGCTTTTTGTGTGCCTATCCATTCATCCGGCATTTACTTTACACCTGCAACTGTATCAGGGGCACCAGATATGAATGCTCCACAAATAACATACAGGGAAGGGGGAAGAATCTCTTCTTGGCCCAGAGAAATAAAATGTGAGCATCATGTGAGTTCTGGAGGGAAGCTTTAAAATAGGCAAACGAAATGGCCAACAAACCCATAAAAAAGATGCTCAATATAATTAGTTATTAGGGAGATGCAAATCAAAACCACAATGAGGTACCACTTTATATGCACTAGGCTTTCCCAAAAAACAGGCTAAATAAGTGTTGGTAAGGTTGTGGACAAACTGAAACCCTCATACACTGCCGGAGGGAATGAAAATGGTACAGTTGCTGTGGAAAACCCTTTGGCGGGCCCTCAAAAGGGAAACAGAATTATCAGGACCTAGCAACTCTACTCCTAAGCATGTACCCCCTGCCACCAAATACAAATACTTGTCCACACAAAAACTCATTCACAAATAATTCATATCAGCAGTATTGATAATATGCAAAATATGGAAACAACCCAAATGCCCATTAATGAATGACTAGATAAACAAATTGTGGTCTACCAGGTATACAATGGAATATTACTCAGCCATAAAAAAGAACGAAGTCCTGATACATGCTACAGTACAGATGAACCTTGAAAACACTGTGTTAAGTGAAAGAAAGGTCACATACTGTATGATTCCATCTACGTGAAATGTCCAGAATAGGCAAATCCACGGAGGCAGAAAGCAGCTTAGTGGTTGCCTGGGGTTGGGGGAGGGGGAATGGGCTATGACTGCTCAATTAAACCCCATTTAAAGTATGGGGTTTCGGGCTTCCCTGCTGGTGCAGTGGTTGAGAGTCCGCCTGCCGATACAGGGGACATGGGTTCGTGCCCCAGTCTGGGAAGATTCCACATGCCACGGAGCGGCTAGGCCCGTGAGCCGTGGCCGCTGAGCCTGCGCATCTGGAGCCTGTGCTCTGCAACGGGAGAGGCCACAACAGTGAGAGGCCCGCGTACCGCAAAAAAATAAATAAATAAATAAATAAATAAAATAGAGTATGGAGTTTCCTTTTTGGGTGACGAGAATGTTTTGTAACTAGATAAAGGTGGTGGTTGGAGAACATTGTGAATGTACTGCCACTGAATTCTTCACTTTAAAATGGTGAATTTTATGTTATGTGAACTTTATGTCAATTTTTTAAAGTCTAAAATATAATAGACACATGAGAGAAAATAGCTTTTCCCACCTTACTGTTAAGAATAAAGTGGTTGGGACTGCTAAAGCCACCCTGTGGTCAGGAAGAGACAAGTCTGAGGAATTACAACCTTCTAAAGACGGCAGAGCAAAAAGATGGAAGGAACCTGAGTTCTGGATAGGTTGTCAAACCATTTAGTTGATCTGCCACAAAACCACTCTTGCTTAGGACTTTTTATTTTGTAAGATAATAAATTCCACTATTAAGACGTCCTAGGGATGGGATATTTGCCACATGCTTTCATTTTTTTCTCTTTTATTTATATTTGCTGCCTGGAAGCTGGCAGGCTTCTGGAAATTTCCCTGAATGATTCCAGATACTCCCATAATCATTTTCCGGCAACTCAGCTTTTGAAAACATTCTTTTTCTATTTACCTGCAGAAACCAGACGTACCACTCCTGCTGTTATAAAAGTCAAGCCCTGTGAACGTAACCACTTACAGAACCTAACCATTCCAGCCCTCCCAGAAACAGAGACCAAGGTAGGACAGAACCCAGGTGCATCACGTCCAGATCCTATCTGCAGTCCACAGGCACTTGAGATTCCCCAATCAGGAGGAACCTGACCTTCAACAGAATGGATCTCTCTCTTTTTAGTCCCAATCTCACGTCAATTAATTTCAGTGTTTCCGTATATGCTGTGGGGGCCTCTTCCCAGGCCCACCACTATACGTGTACACGCATGCACAGGTGCACAGCTCCTCATACCATGCTCCTGGAGAAATGGTTTTAACCTGAAAAATCACTCAGAAATCAAAATGCCACGAATCCCTCAACGTAGTATTACCTCATCTTCCCCCAGCTCTCCCAAGAAAACCACCTTGGGTGGAAGTGGAAAAGAGGTAGGAGGCAGCTTTCCACTTCCTGCCTCTGCCCCACACTGGAGCCATGAAGAAGGTAGCGATCCTCTGGGATACTGGAGATACGGCTGTGGGAGGGTCCCATGTCGGCAGCCACATCTGCCATCAGCAGGAGCCATGGCAGGGTCTCTTCTGTACTCTCCAAGATATTGTGTATGAAGAACTCAACTGATGTCTGTTGACTTAAGTTTTGTGTCAGTATCACAGTTGTCACAAATCCCAACCGTGACTTATGTGATGCTGTACAGCTCACAAAATGCTTCCACATGCATCATGTTATTTAATTGGGGCTACAGTTCCTTAAGGTGGGTCTTCTCGTCTCCACTTTATGATAGGAAGCCAAGGAGAAGTTAGGAGAAGTGAATGTCACACAGCCACAGCCTGGAAGTGATCATCAAACCTCCGGCCCAGGCCTTCTGATCCCAGATCTCTTGCTCTTGCTCTTTCTGTTCTGTGTTGTGGACATCTGGGGCCCAGGAGCCAGTACTTGGCCCTAGGGTCCTCCTCTGGAAGACGTGGGAGTCTCCAGGGACTCCTAACTCTCACCCCACACAGTCCAGCTACCTGAAGCTCACTTTCCTAACGTCATTGGTACAGCATCTATTTATAACTGTGCTAAGAAATGCTGCTTTCATGGCCAGGCTCATGAACTGGGGAGTAAATAATAACCCTGCAGGACTGATGTAGATAGGAACAGAATCTCCTCTAGAAACTCACTAGAAGAACCCATTGTACCTCTATGACCTTTTTCTAAACTTTTCAAGACAGTCTCATAAAAACTATGAGTGCTGGGAGAGGTCAGAAAGGGCTTTTTATGTTTTGGCCTCTCCCCTATCCCTTCCTACTCCAAACCCAGGAAATTCTTGGTAGAATAAGGACTTAGTATTAGTTTCCTACCACTGCTGTAACAAATTCTGACAAATTTAGTGTTTTCAAACAACATGAATTTATTATATTACACTTCTGGAAGTCAGATATCTGGGTACAGCATGGCTCAAGTGAGTCTTCTGCTTAGAGTTTCTCAAAAACAAAATCAAGGTATTGGCAGGGCTGTACTCCTTTCTGGAGGCTCTGGGGATGAATCTGCTTCCATGCACATTCAAGGTGTTGGCAGAATCAGTTCCTTGTGACTACAGGGCTGATGTCCTTGTTTCCTTGTTGGCTGTAGGCTAGAAGCCTCTCTCAATTTCTTTGGCCGCCTGCGTCCCTCATCACATTGCCCCTTCCACCTGCAAGTCCTTCTCATGCTTCACATCTCTCTGTCCTCCTCTGCTGCTGCATCTCTGCTGCCTTCCTCTTCTGCATTTAAGAGCTTATGTGACCATATTGGGCCTGTTGGATAAGTCCCCTACTTTAAAGTCAGCTGATTAGCAACCATAATTACATCGGCAAAGTCCCCTTTACCATGTAACATAACTACAGGAGTAATACCAGAGGGCTAGGATCCTTGGGGCCAAAATTCTGCTTAGCACAATCCACCCTCTGGTGGTCCCCATGGCTCCCATCCATTCCACATGCATCCATTCCTCATGGCCTCCCAGTTCAGATTTCTACTAAGTTTCTCTATGGTATTTAGGCTTTCTCTAAGGTGATTTAGGCTTTCTCTGTAATTGTCCTTAATCCTTCTGAGGCTCCACCAGCATCCTTTAATATCCGTATTTCTATGAACAGTCTGTTCAAGGAAATCTAGGCTTTTCTCTATCATGCTGCCATGTCCTAAGTAAGTTACTTCACTTCTCAGGGTTAAAAACTTCCTCATCTGCATAATAATTCTAGTTTTAAATTTTAGGAGAGAGAATACTCCACAGAATGACCTTAATCATCTTCCAATTGGCTTTGGATTTCAGCCATTACCAGGCTCCACAAGAAGAATGTCGTCAAATGACCCAGTGGTCACATTTTGGCCAGTTTGAAGAAGGGGGAGCAGTTTGGCCAAGCTGTTTGCCTATCTTGAAACCAGGGCTTTGGGGCTCTGAGATGATCTCTGAGATAGGAGCTCCTGTGTCTTCTACTTCCCAACACTGGACACAATGCCAAGGCCTGACAACCACCAACTGTCAATTTTTAATTTAACAAACACATGTCTAATGCTTACTAGGCACTATTCTAAGTGCTTTATAATTATATTAACATATAGGCACTATTATTGGTAACTTATGGATGAGGAAGTGAGGCACAGAGAAGCAAGTAACTTACTTAACATCACAGTTATTAAGAGACAGAGCCAGACATGAAAAGATGCTCAACACTGCTAATTATTAGAGAAATGCACAGCAAAACTACAATGAGGGCTTCCCTGGTGGCGCAGTGGTTAAGAATCTGCCTGCCAATGCAGGGGACTCGGATTCGAGCCCTGGTACAGGAAGATCCCACATGCCGCGGAGCCACTACCCGAGTGCACCACAACTACTGAGCCTGTGATCCAGAGCCCACGAGCCACAACTATTGAGCCCAAAGTGCTGCAACTACTGAAGCCTCGCACCTTAAAGCCCGTGCTCCACAACAACAGAAGCCACTGTGACGAGAAGCCTGAGCACCGCAATGAAGAGTAGCCCCCACTCGCCACAACTAGAGAAAGCCCGTGCACAGCAACGAAGACCCAGTGCAGCCAAAAATAAATAAATAAATAAATATTTAAAAAAATAATAAAACTACAATGAGGTACCACCTCACACCAGTCAGAATGGTCATCATTAAAAAGTCTACAAACAACAAATGCTGGAGAGGGTGTGGAGAAAAGGGAACTCTCTTGCCCTGTTGGTGGGAACGTAAATTGGTGCAGCCACTGTGGAAAACAGTATGGAAGTTCCTCAGAAAACAAAAAATAGAACTACCATACAATCCAGCAATCCCACTCCTGGGCATATATCCAGATAAACTATAATTCAAAAAGATACATGCACCCCTATGTCCATAGCAGCACTATTCCCAATAGCCAAGACATGGAAATAACCTAAATGTCCATTGACAGATGAATGGATAAAGAAGATGTGGTATGTACATACAATGGAATACTATTCAGCCATAAAAAGAATGAAATAATGCCATTTGCAGCAACATGGATGGACCTAGAGATTATCATACTAAGTGAAGTAAGTCAGAAAGAGAAAGACAAATACCATATGATATCACTTATATGTGGAATCTAAAGTATGACACAAATGAACCTATCTATGAAACAGAAACAGACTCACAGACATAGAGGACAGACTTGTGGTTGCCAAGGGGGAGGGGGTTGGGGTTGGAGGACGGACGGAGTGGGAGGTTGGGGTTAGCAGATGGAAGCTTTTATATACAGAAGGGATAAACAACAAGGGCCTACCATGTAGCACAGAGAACTATATTCAGTATCCTATGGTAGGGACTTCCCTGGTGGTGCAGTAGTTAAGAATCCACCTGCCAGTGCAAGGGGACACGGGTTCGAGCCCTGGTCCGGGAAGATCTCACATGCCGCAGAGCAACTAAGCCCGTGCACCACAATTACTGAGCCTGCGCTCTAGAGCCCGCGAGACACAACTACTGAACCTGTATGCCACAACTACTGAAGCCCATGTGCCTAGAGCCCGTGCTCCACAACAAAATAGAAGCCACTGCAATGAGAAGCCCGCACACTGAAACAAAGAGTAGCCCCCGCTCACCACAACTAGAGAAAGCCCGCACACAGCAATGAAGACCCAATGCAGCCAAAAATAAGTAAAATTTTTAAATAAAAGAAAAATTTAAAGAAAATATCCTATGATTAACTGTAATGGAAAACAATATTTTTTTAAAAAGAATGTAAATGAATAAATAAAAGAGATGGAGCCAGGATCTGAGTCCAGGCAAACTCCCGATCTCATGCTTTTAACCAGTATGCTATGCTGTCAGAATGCCATTCTTCAGGCTACCTCTTCTTATTCATTCTAATAGTGGGATCAGAAGAGGTGACAATAGGAAATTATCCTCCCACCCGATGCCACTGTCTCCAACTGGACCATCAGAGAATTAAGGAAGAGTGGTGCTTGGGAGAAGAATAAAAGGAGGAGGCTGAAACCAGAGTTAGGGAAGGAGGTCGAAAGTAAGGAAGTTGGACATTAATGAGCTCAAAATATTAAAAGTTTAAGCTCTATTTCTCCACGTCTTCTGCCTCACTGCAGGTTGAAGCTGACTTCCAGGGATGCTGAGAAAATTTAGAGTTAGAGAGCAGAGTGAAAAACGGATCAGCTGTGGACTTCACAGAGCCCAGCAGGCTGAACACACAGTGGAGGCCAATTAAAAATACTTGATCAAACTTATGGCTACCAAAGGGAAGGGGAAGGAGGGATAAATTAGAAGTCTGAGAATAACAGATACACACTACTATATATAAAATAGACAAACAACAAGATCCTACTGTATAGCACAGGGAACTATGTTCAATACCTTGTAATAACCTATAATGGAAAAGAATCTGAGACAGAAAAAAAATATATATATATACATATATATATATATATATATCTGAATCACTTTGCTGTACACCTGAAACTAACACAACATTGTAAGTCAACTATACTTCAATTTTTTAAAAAACTTGATCAAATCATATTTTAAATATTGTTTTTAATTATTGTGTCTATCAGAGGGAGGGAAGTGCTACTTAGAAGCTAAATTCATTATCAGCCATTCTGTCATCAAGGGAAAAATTCTTATTATTGAGAAATAGATCTCTTCATTGTTTCTTCCCCTTACAGAGGCTGGCAAGGAAAGAATCAGAAAATACGGAAATGTGAAAGCTTCTACCATTCTCCTATGCTGCTAAAGGTGAGGGTGCAAACTGGCCACGCAGGGACCGAGCTGGCTCGCAGACATGTTTTGTTTGGCCTGCAGAATGTTAGCCTGCACAGTGGGGATTTTTTCCCCCTCAGTGTTTTAAATTGGAAATAGTGGCCAACACATTAAAAAAAATAGGCAAGAATCCTTTGACAGATGTATTGCAAATAAGTTCTACTGTTCTGCAGTGTGCCAGAACTCTCTTAGTTGGGAATTTTGATAAACAGAAGTTCCTAATTTCAATGAAATCCAATTTATCAGTCTTTTCCTTTATGGCGAGTGCTTTGTATGCCCTGTTTAAAAAAAAACTCTTTATGAAATTCATGAAGATATTATCCTATGCTTTCTTCTAACAGCTTTATTGTTTTACCTTTCACATTTAGATCTAAGACCCATACTGAAATAATTTGGGGGCATGGTAGGGATCCAGGTTCATTTTTTGCCATGTGGATATCCAATTGCTCCAGCGCCATTTACTGAAAACACCATTTCCCCACCACCCGCTACTGGATTATGATGGTGTCTTTATTGTAAATCAAGGGATCATATATGTGTGGATGTTTCTGGCCTCTCTATTCCATACCATTGCTCTATTTGTCTAACATGTGCAACAATGCCACATTCTCAGTTACTGTGACTTTCTAGTAAGTCTTGAAACCTAGTACTGTAAGTCTTCCAATCTGTTCTTCTTCAAGATTATCTTGACTGTTCATTGGGATGGACACTTAACATTGGTGCATGTATGTATGTATCAATGTTAAGCCTCAATGAAAAATAACACAAAAGGGACTTTCTGGGGGTTAAGAGAGATGAGATATTGAGCCTCTCTCAAGGAATCAGAAATCTAGCAACACAGAAGCCTGTATGGCAGTAGTCTAGAGCTGCCTTTCTAGACACGGTGTGCAAGCTCCAATCTGTGACAGGCCCCACCTACCGCTCCCCACCACTGAGGAAGATGGGCCAGTGACATCTCTCATCTTACTCTGGACTTGCTTCACTCATTTACCTTGCTGCTTGGATCCTGGGCTATTTGAACGAATGGACTAGTTTAGCAGAGCCTGTTGCCGTAGCTCTGGCCATGTGAAGAGGCGTTCCTGGTGATGGTGAGAAGGCTGCATAGCTCTGGATAATTGGGGGAGATGGAGCCGAGGGGCTCCTCCAGAGCAGGTTTCTCAACATGGACACTACTGACACTGCGGGCCAGATCATTCTTGGTGGTGGGGCTGTCCTGGGCACTGAAGGATGCTCAGCAGCATCCCTGGATCCCACTAGATGGTCTCCCAAGTTGAGACAACCAAAAACGTTCCTAGACGTTGCCAAACGTTCCCTGGGAGCAGAGGCAGAATCGCACCCAGTTGAGAACTGCTGGCCTAGACCCAGAGCACAAACAGGAAAAAGGGAGGGAGATGTGTAGGGGGTACGGGCCCTGGGTTAGGAACACAGGCAGGACCCCCGCAGTTCCCATCCACCCACCTTCCCTCAACAAGCAGAACAAGAGATCTACAAAGAGGGAGAGGAAGACTGACAAAGAAAGAGTGGATGGTGCCACGGAGAGCTGTGAGCAGGACAGCGGCTTCACAAACTCCAAGGGGCATCTTCTGTGTAAAATATAAGAACAATGTCCCCTAGAGTTGTGCAATGTGTGGCCCTAGATATAAACTATTTAAAAGCTCCCATCTCTCTAAACAGTGTATAAATTCTGCCCCTTTCCCATTCCGAGTGACTAGGATAAAAACATCAGCTCCTCCACCATTACCTCTGCCTCTCAGAATCTCCAGAAAGATAAAGATGCAGGCTCTCAGCACACGTGGGTTGAGGTTCAAGCCAATTTCATTTGCATTTCAAAGGTCCTGCATCACAATTCTCTGTATCTGTCTTTAACTTGCTTTGCTGTCCCTTTACTTCATTCCCCAAGCATTATCTTTTTTCCCCTTGGCTTTCCTTCAGCCTCATAGCATTGATGAAGTCTAATGCAGGGGTGGAGGCCTGTACCCTGTTCCCCAGTGATGTACCAAGGATGGGAGCGCAGGTACAAGAATAAGGGGTACATTTTCGGTAGAAAATTTAAAAACATTAATAAATTTGACTAACAGCCTGCTTTTATTAATCAGCGTGCACCAGCACTTCCAAAATTGTTTAGACATTTATCAGTGATAAAACACCCCTCCCCCCGCCCCCGATTCTCTTGGTTGATGTTCTAAATGATTACTGTTGTTATTCTTTTTTAATATACATATTTATATTTATATATCATAAGCATAAGCAACATCAGCAGAGAACATAAATATTTTACACACACACACACACATATACAATATTTATGTCCTCTGCTGATGTTGCTTTTGCTTACAATGCTACAGGATACTCACAGGTGAACCTTGAAAATTTTATACAGCTTCTGTGCCAATTCCTTTTTCCTACCAAATCTGCTAAGAGGATTTCAGGGCAAATAGAGGAATGTATATCTGGGTTACAATCTTATTCTCAAAGATACTTTTTATTCAGTGTTTGAAAGAAAAATGCAGGGAGGGGAAAACCACTCCAATACCTGCAAACACTAAAGTTGGCTCTTCCAGAACACCTTATATTTACAAAACAATATGGCAGGGCTCTCTGAAGTTGCATTTTGCCATTGAGATGCTATACTTGGAGCATTTCCCCCCCAGGCTCACGGATTTTTCAAAATTGTTAAATAAACTCAACTGAGAATTCTTATTCAAATGGAATTGGATATTTCAGCTTCATTTCCAAACTCTTCATTTCTGTACTTTGATAAGCCTTCTTGCCAAAGAAAATGGGGAGAGGGGGACCTTGCACCTCTCGGTCACCTCAGAGCCCCTGATATCTCCCCCTGCCCCCAAAGAAAGAGTTGAGGATGGATAAAGTCTCATGTCATCCGGTAGGACTCCTGCCTACCAGGGCTTAGGCCCTTGTGTTCTGGGCTTTGGCCCTTTGTCCAAACACATGACAGAAATGTAACAAATCAAACTAGCAGGCTTGGTTCATGCCAGAAACACTAGTTTACAATCTTCCAGTGAAGCATTTCAGGAGGAGGTTGCGAAAAAAAAATTGGGAGAACACAAACCACTCCTTGAATATCAGTGAAGTGACTTCATTCACTGTGCTTAAATCTCAAAGGGGGCTGCAATGGCTGGGTGCTTTATGCCTTCCTGGGACATGCAAGGCCTTCTCTTCTGGCCTTGTGCCTGACTCTGACCACTTCCTCCCCTCATTCCATCCAGAGGAGACTCTTCTGCAGTTCCCAGAAGGCGGCATGCTCTTTTCCAGCCTTGCCTTAGCACACACAGCTCCCTCTTCCTGGAACACCCTCTTTTTCTTGCTTAACGCTCTCTCTTTTAAGACTTCCATGAAGCCTTCCTGGATTGCCACAGTCTGAATTAGATGCCCCTCCTGTGTGTTCTCAGAGCTACCTGGCTTTGTGCCTTCTGGCGGATGCTGTGTTCACCGCAACTTACTTCTCCTGAGCTCACAGCTAGACTACATGTCCCAGTCACCCTTGCAGTTAACTCTTGTCACACGACCGAGTTCCAGGAAATGAAATATGCATAGAAGTGATGTGTGAAGAGAAATTGTATCCTCTCTACAGTTCTCTGTTTCTTCCACACACTGGCTAAAAGGAGAAAACTCTCTAGCCCTAGAGGAAGACGGAAGCACACATAGAAGGGGTCTGGGCCCCTACATAACCACAAAGAAAAATGTCACAACTATGAACATCCACTCTGGACTACACAGTGAGTGAGAAACTTTCATTGCGTCAAGCCACTGAACTCTCAGGGCTCTTCGTTATAGATAGCAGTTAGCTGGCACTGACTAATACATCATAGCGCCTGCCCCACACTGCCTTGCAAGTCATCTGGTCTCTGTGAGTTCCTTGAGGGAAGGGATTGTGTCCTATAGGTCTCATCTCGAGCTCTTAACATAGTGTTTGATAGAGTAGGGCCACAGTAAATATCTGTGGAAGGAAGGTCAGGAGAGGGAACAAACTTATGAATGGACACTGTAGCACAGCAGAAAGTCGGCCCTGGGAACATTTTTACCCTTGGCTCAGAATTAGCGGAGACCCTAGATGAGTCACCTTTGCCTCTCTGCACCAGTGTCCCTGACTGTAAAATGTGGTTAGCAAGATCAGTAGTTCAATTTTAGTGAGCAATCACTGTCCCCTAGAGGGCTTGTTAACAGCAAGATTGCTGGGCTCATTCCCAGGGTTCCTAATTCAGTGGGTCTGGGGTGGGTCCCAAGAATTTGCATTTTGAGTTAAGTTCCCTGATGATGGTCTGGGGACCAGACTTGGGAACCACTTGCCTAGATGATCTCAGATCCCTGGGAACGGTCAGGGCCTGGTGGTCTCCAGTGGCCAAGCTTATGAGCCAAATCATGGACGATTCTTCCAGAGTTAGTTTGGCATTTGGAACTAGATTGGAAATATCCTATGTGTGGCCAATTTGCATTCACAGTATGGAATAAAACTCCCACCTGAAAGGAGACTGGTGGTTCCTAAAATTACCCAAGTGTTAAAAATAAGAAACTGCAACTGGGGTGCCAAGTTACCTGGTGGGGATTTAAAGCCAACCCTTCCTGATCCCTCCCCTTCCCTTGCACGCTAGGTAAGGACACTATGATGGAAACATTTCTGAGCACAAAGAATGCCAAGAAGAGGGCTTCCCTGGTGGTACAGTGGTTGAGAGTCCGCCTGCCAATGCAGGGGACACGGGTTCGTGCCCCGGTCCGGGAGGATCCCACATGTCGCGGAGCAGCTGGGCCCATGAGCCATGGCCACTGAGCCTGCGCGTCCGGAGCCTGTGCTCCGCAACAGGAGAGGCCACAACAGTGAGAGGCCCACGTACCGCAAAAAAAAAAAAAAAAAAAAAAAAAGAGTGCCAAGAAGATGAGGCAAAAAACCTGACCCTAGATTAATCCAAGTTTTCAGTTCGGTGGATCTTTAAAATGCACTGTGAGCTGGCCATGATATCCCATGAATGCCGAGTGTCAACTGTGCACAGATATTTAAGGACCCAGCTCAGATCACCAGGAGGTGAAAATAGCCAGATCTCAGACTTTGATTTAACTGGGAAGACCTCCAAATCCTTTTCACGTCACTTGCATTAAATGCACGAGACCAAATGCAGACCACAATATACTGACTGACACCAAGACTCCACCAGAGCCACACTTGGCTATCAGACATTTATTTTTTCACATAGCACCCCAGTTTCACAGCATGTACATTTTCCAGAGTTGGAGATTCTCAACCTACTATGTTCCCCACAGACTTTCCAACAAGTGTGAAAGAGAGGCAGTAAGGTTAGCATGAGTCGACAAGTCACAATCCGAATATAGGACACCCTGTATTTATTTATGTTTAAGATCAATATACATACAGTTCCCAATGCTTAGCGCATGAATGAGACTCTGGCTGAGTAAAATACTAACACAACTTGTTAGCACGTTATCATGAAAAGACAGAAGGCATCAAATATATACTTTGCTGTTCCTCATTTTACTGTTCAATGTAACTGTAGTGAAAAAATATACATTTTTACTTTCGAGGTTAAAATAGACCATCAACTCATTATCTCTCCAGGCCCACAGCTACAAGGAGTAAGTAAAATGGCTCTTCCCACCTCTGGCTCACTTGAATATCGGATTTGTACTGAAGACAAAAAGAATGGCTAAAGGTACGGGTACACCCCAGCTCCCAGGCTGGCTGCAGCTGAAGCCCTCACACAAGTTACCTTAAAACAAAATAAAACCAACACAACTCGGTTGATCCAATCTCCATACAAGGCGGCCCCTGCGCCACCTGTCCCATTCCCAGTTCAGGGCTCCCTGAAGCAGCTTTAGGATCCAGTCCTGATGTCCGACATAGTGCTTTATAACAGAACTGGGACCAGAAGTTTCCCTACTGCAGCCCTCAAATTCCAGTTCTGGCCTGCTTAAGTTCCAGTGTCCTCTGGTCTTCAGAATCATAAACCACTTTCTCCAACCTCCCACAGTCATGAACTTAGCTTAGAGCAGGGCAGTAGAACCCCCAAAACACGAAAACTAAACACTCCTCAAGTGCTGAGAGCAGAGCAAGACTTCTGTCACTAGAACAAATCCTGTCCATTGAAACGCTGTACTGCCTTTGGGAAAAGGTTCCTTTATCAATCATATGCGTCAGTAAATATAGAAAATAACGAGACAAGCCTAAAAGTGACCGTGCGCCTGGGATGTCTCCCCACATTCACAGACTGGCTGTTTCAGGGAACACTTAGTAAGGCAACCTCTGAAAGTCTATTTTGGGGAGAATCAGTTTGTATTGCTCTTCATGTCTGGCCCTCTTGGTCTGCTGTTCTTACAGTTGCTCTTGGGAGGGTCACATAACCAGCTACATTTCTCACTGCAAACAGCAAAGTGGGGAGGCTCCTAGAGTAAGACTCTCATAAACTGCCGTCGATGACTAATCTGTGGGCGTTGGTGGGCAGCCTCCCTTAGCCTGGGCTGAAGGGGAAGCAGAATATGCCACTTCAGGACTGCAAAAGCCCACATCCCCCCACCTCTCACTAGGAATTTGAACCACACTGAGTCAAAAAACTGTAACAAAGCACCCATAACTAAAGTGTAAATTCAAGTGATCCTTTGAAATCAGTTTGAAAAGAGTACACTTGAAACAGAGTAAACCAGTCGGAAAGAGAAACCGAAGTTACTAGAATGTTCTCTTTAACTAGAGAAGAAAAAGACCTCTCAACAGAGATTTCATTCTGTTCACATTCATGATGTTCAAACCACAACCTACTGAGTCCTACTTCTCAGCAATATGGGAAGATCTGGGTGCTATGATATCTGTAATTCTTTTTTTTAATATTTAAAAAAATCAAATTCCCTTAGTGATATCTCGTCAGGAGGTGTGATTCTAGCCTGTGCTGAACAAATGTTTTTAGCTCTAAGGTGTTATAATGAAACTGAGATCTTTCCAACTACTACATTTGCAAATGTCTGTCTTAATTTCAAGAAAAACATCCATTCCAGATTATTTTCTTAGTGATCTTCTAAGAGCACATCTATCATTACCATGGTTGTGAGCTCATCTAAGAAATGGACAAATATCATTTAGAAACAGACTAGAATCAAGTCACATGTGAAGAGAAGAATGCTTCATGATAGTTCAGACACTAGGAAATCAAAGAAAAATCCATGTTTTTGATTACTCACCCTAAACTGTGCTGAAACTGAACATTTGCAACCCAAGTAACCCAAGATATATTGAAGAAAACTATAACTTACTACATATTGAGTTCATTTCAATCACAGTAGTCTATTTTAAAAACAAACTCCCATAAGGAATACAGGAATGGAATCCATTCAAAGCAACAGCTGTCAAAAGTTCTGCCAAGAAACTCAGGGTAATTTACTGCATCATGAAAGATGAGGTGTTCTGAAGAACAAATACTTCAATCATATTCTTTCTCTTCAGATTTTATTTTTTGCTTCAATCCAAGAGAATTATCTAGATCTAAAACTCACTAAGACATGTTTTCATATTTTAAGACTGAAAAATTAAGTAAATAAAATTCAACATGGTACACAGAAAAAAACCGTTCTATTTTTAGTAATGCTAGTGGCGAGAGGACTCAACTGACAATCCATAAAATCCCAACTCTGCCACCAGCTCCCTCCTTCTATGGATTCTTGGACTAGGAACTGTGGTTTCTTAGGGCCTTGGTCTCCCCACAAGCAAACGCAGGATATGGGAAGGGGTCCTCTCATCTCTGACATCCTACCGTGCAATGAGAAGAAACTGGGCACAGCTCCCAGCTAAGCTGCCTCCTTCTCCCAACCAGACCCAAAGCACTTCTCTAATATTTATAAAGCAGTCAGATCCCTCCAACTAAGGCAAATGTCTGCCTTGATTCCAACACACTCCTCCATTCCAGAAATCTACCTTTTGGGTCTGCTTCCTGCTGCTGGATAGGGAGGTGGCCAGAGCAATAAGCCACATACCAGAGACACGGAGGTACCCAATGAGCTGGTGATCTACTCCTACCATGTTTTCACCCTTGGGACTGTGGGACTCCCATGGACGAAGACCACTTAACAATAAGGTTAGTAAACCCCCGTGGATGGGGGCAACATCAACACTCTGCCCAGAGATTTCTGCCCAACAAGGTCTTATGCTTGAGTAGCTTTATAGAAGAGGTATAATGGTGATATCAATAGCCCAGCCTTCCTATAAATCATATTAAACGCTCACAGAAACATTATCAGGAGTTATAATCCTGAATTAAATAAAAGTATACATCCTACGAAAACAGAGAAGCAGGATGAGCACTAGTTAGGTAATATCATGTTGTGTGTGGGGGGGGCGTGTAATTGTTTTTTTAAAAATCCACTTCTAGGCAACTAAGAAACTGTGGTCACTCTTAAGTCCAGTCAAGAAGGTGGGGTGGAGATATTATTGGTATGGGCTTTAATGCAATGCCTACGTTAAATTACTGGTTAGACGGTGCAACGCATGAGGCTTCGATTGTCCAATGCAAGTTTTTTCCTTTAATGAAAACCAAGCTAACTAAACAAAACCCCAACCTCCTAATTTGGCTCACTCTGGCCTTGGCTTGATGGGAGAAAAACATGTCAATATTTTAAAAATGCATAACATAGACTAACATTCTTTAGTTTATATGTCTGCTTAATGGATATGAAGTGCTATCTGGAGTGTGTGCATATGTCCTGGAAGACTATGAGATAAAGTGCATATGCTAGTCTTTCCTGGATTGAATGGAACAAAAGGCAAACATGATAATGAAACGTCTGTGACAAGGACACAGTTGACAAAATGTGTTGCAGCCCCCAGATCTCAGAACAAGTGAAAAGAGGTTACTTAAAAAATGTGCACTCACCCATTCATAATCTTAGGAAGGGTTTAAACTGACTCTAAACCCCTCCCACAGGGACAAAAAAGGCAGCCAAAAGGGAAGGAAAGGGAGACGAGAGAAATAGTTCAAGTCCTGCGATTTTCAAAATCCAAGCAATTCAGAATCCTTTAATATGCACAGAACAGAATCAACAATTTGGTTTTTTTTTGGAAAAACATCATCGTTTGAGCGTTTCTCTTCTGCCATTAAGCTACTGATAAAGCTTAATGGAGTAAGAAAGCATTAAAAATAAAAGCCTACTTCTTCTAAAAGCAGTCAACTCTATTGAAATCAAAGGCTTAGTCCCGCGTACCGCAAACCTATCCTAAACCACTTCAGAAAGGACCCTAGCACACCCCACCCCGCTATCCTAAAAATCGGTAAATTAGCAAAATGCACAAGAGACCACATGTCTTGCCATCCATCTCCTGAAGTGATGTTAAATAAAGCTGGAGAGGCCGGATACCTGGGAGGGTCGATCAATTCCCACTTTCAACTTGAGCTTACAGGAGAAGCAGAGGCTATGTAAATTTCTATAGAGTACTGGCTTCTGCAATTTGAGCTTACTGTTTTACATCACTTACACTGGAGTCGGTTGGGCGCCTCTGAACTGCACATAAACCAATCCCTTCCCAAGGGTACACTTCACAGAGAACAAAATAGTCATATATCCAGTGTGAGGATAGGCTTTCTTTCATTATTTCTTCATACCCAATACACTCACGATCCAGGTTAAAATAACAAAGACAAAAATAACTACCAGAGATTGTTGGATTACTGGTAACAACCATTGCCCCTTCTTCCCTAGTTTGAATACCTGGGTTCAAACAACAAATATTTATCAGTCCAAACAGTCTCATCAGCCGTTCACATTTGATGGGTGGTTTCCAAATTCATGCATTTACAGATATGTTAACCCATGCAGGATAAAAGTAGAGATCTGGCAACTATTTATTTAATTTGATCGGGCAAGGCAGTTCAGGCAGATTGCTCTTGCCCAAAAATCTACATGAAAGGGCTGAGTTGTCTGGGTTGACGGCTTAGCTGGGCCAAGTTAAATAGATCATGGACAAAACTACTACTTTACAGAGGTGTAAAGACTGAATAAGTCTTTGCCATTCAACAGAAAACAATAGTCATGTATTATTTATAGCTAGATATAATATCAAGATGGCACTAGAGAAGCAATTTTTGGCATATAGTGGTGGAGGGCACAGCGCCAGTCTAAAGCTAATGCTTTTGTTTTCTTCTACTTTTTGTTTTTATTATCATCATGCCAAAGACTATCCAGTTGGAATCACAATTATTCAGGAAACCAATCTGCTGTATATGATATACATACGAAAATAAAACAAGCATCCTGAAGGTACTGGATTACAAGGTTTTGTACAAGTCATAAATTCTTTAAATAAGTAATGCTCTAAATTGTTTTTATTTGCTAGAAGATTGGTTTTGGGTAAGGAGCAACATCTAACACCTTGAGGAAGTACTTAAGAATGGGAGGTAAATTCCACTGATAGTTACAATTTCAAGTGTGATAATCAGTTGTATTTTTTCCACCACAGTAAAACGTACACGTGAAGCACAAGAGAAAAGGTGATATGGATTATATTCCGCCGCTAAGAGCTTTTGACACAGTCTCAGACATCTATGACAAGTAGTTGCGTTGAAACGTTCAAAGGAAAGATCTTGGCAGGAAAGGTCACCCATTGTTACTTGAATCTTGGGGGTCACAACACAGTGACTGGACGAAGTTGTTCCAGCTGGTTTTCCAATGCAATCCGTTCTTGATGAACCTCCTGAGTTGTACAAAACAAAGAGAAGAGAGGGGTCATTTCCTGGGTTCATCCCTACTTCATCAGGTACTGAAAAGAAACTTATGACTGGACGCACAAGCATTTAGGTGCCATATGACTCAAAGACAAGTGGACTGGGAAGCATCATGTTTAAAGCTGGTGACCGGACACAGGAGGCTTCACAATTTGCAGTCTCTCGACTCCTTTCTTAAGATGATGAAATGAAACTGATTGACCAACCCTCCCCACCCCCCACGCCTAAATCTCACCCTCAGTTTTAACAGTGGCTGGCACAGAATGATGTTAAAAATTAAAAACTGATTGGAAGGGAGCACAAAAGCAAAAGCAGACTCCTAATACTGAGAGGCGAGCCATCAGGACTACATCTCTAGTTGCAATCTCTTGTTTCCACTCCAGCGCCATACTGGATCAGGACTGAGGGATGAGAAAGGGCACTGGTCGTGCTTCCACCAAAGTGTCATCCAGGCTCCTGCATAAAATATGGCTGAAGGTGTGACTTCTTGGCTAAAGGTAGAAAACAGGATCCACAATCTGCTATTTGGGAATTCAAAGTTTGAGCCCTAAAACAGACCTACTGGCAGGGAGAGATGGGGACACGTAAAGGCACTCTGAAGTAGCATCAGTCAAGGTGGGAAGGAATTCTGTATAAAGGCTCAATTCTGAGACATCCCAGAAGAAACAACATGCTAATAGTAGCGTGGAACTCAACAAACATTTATTCACCCACCCTCCTACCTACCATCCAACAGTCTTTGAGTATCTATCTACTATGGGCCCGATTCTGCTCTGGGTGTGATGATACCACCAAGGAACAAGATAGATCAAACCAATGCCCTCACAGGGCTCATACTCAAATGGCTAGAGAAAGACAAGAAAGTCAGAAGAAAAAAACAACAACAAAAAAAACCCAAGATACTTTCAGAAGGAAATAAATAAGATGATGTAATAGAGAGTAATGTGGGGGACCTGGGAGAAAGGTGGAGAGGGTGGTCCAGGAAGGCTTCTCAAAGCGGATGCCACTGAGCAGAGACTTGAATGAAGTGAGAGGTGAGCCACATGAAGATATAGGCAAAGGATATTCAGGGAGATAAAACGGCAACCGCTAAGGCCCCAAAGGAGGGAACAAGCTTGGTGTGTTTGATGAACCAAAAGGCCTGTGTGACCAGAGCAGAGGGGACAATGAAGACCTTGGCAGGAGCTAAAGTCAGAGTTAGGCAGGTACCTTGTGGACAGAATAAGGAGTGTGGGTGCCATTCAAAGTGTACTGCAACGAGGACTTTGAATCAGGAAAGGCATTCGGCCTAACTTAGAATTCAGAATTTTCACGCTGGCTACTGCGTAGACAGTGGATTGTAGCAGGACAAGAGTGGAAGGAGGGAGCAGTTGGGAGGTTACTACATGGAACCAGGTGAGAAATGAAAATGGCTGAGATCACATAGCAGCCATAAAGATAGAGAGAAGGAGATGGATTCTGGACATAATTTAAATCTAGAACTAACAGGAGATGTTGATGAAGGTGATATAGGAAAGAAGGAAAGGAATTTGAGATTGAGCAAGTGGGCGGCTGGTAGTGTGGTATTAATTGAGAACAAGAAGATTGGATGAGAAATGGGCATTTCAAGGAGAGGGTTGGGAATGAAGCATCTGAGATGTGTATCAGATATATTAGGAGAAAAGTTGAATAAGCCATTGTAAATACATGTCTAGAGCTTAGAAGAAAGAGAAGTAGGGCTTGAGGCATAAATTTATGAGGTTGGATGGCCTTCAAAGCCATAGGATTATGTAACATCACGCAGCAAAATAATATATTGGGTTGGCCAAAAAGTTCGTTCTGTTTTTCCACAGCATCTTTCAGAAAAACCCAAACTTTTTGGCCAACACAATAGATGGAGGCTGCAGGAAAAGACAGAACTGAACATACGTCCCAAACTCATTCCCTACTGCAACTCTACTAAAACAATTTCTTTAACTGGGAGGGGGGAGTGTGCATGGTCATAGACACACAAGGACAGGAAAGACCAAAGGGAAGAGGTGATAACAATAAAATTGGTAAGCTGGAAGGCAAACTGATGAATGCTGAATGAATTAGCAAATCCAAGAAAAATAAATGTGGGGATTCTCCTAGGTGCTGAATACGTCTCTTCCAATTACGCATCATGGAACTGGAGAAGATAACCACAGGGTGGATTCAGGGATAAACTGAACCCACTGTGACAAGGACCTGAGCTACAACTCCACTGATCACCTGACCTCCATAAGCTCCTACTCTAACTGGTGGATCATAGTGATGTTTTGGGTCTCCTGGAATAAGTATCAGTTCAGAGCCTGTGTCCAGTAATCCCCCCTAAAATCTGATGAGTCCCTTTTCCCCACTGCACAGTCACACACTTTGGGAAAGGCTGAGAGAAAGATTAACAATATAAACTTCTGGCTGCAGAGTAGGGTCCTTCCTAAAGGTGACTCAGAGGCGCCTTTATTCAAGGGTTCTGTACCTGTAAACTGACTTAGTCTGGGAACTGACTGAGAAGCCATGACTAGAGCTCTGCTTGATGATTCTTCAGACTTCTGTTCACTAGACCTAGAACTTTTTCACTTCTACAGATCAAGTAAAGAAAAGTGAACTGCAAGCTAAGCATGGGGATAAAACAAGAACCAATCTGATTTTACATATAAGACTCCCTGAAAGACTCAAATTGGCAGCACCAGATACCTATGAAAGTGGGAGTGAAAGAGGGGAAGACGATTGGCTTAAATAAGTTTTGCTTCAAAGTCTGCTTCAGAAGTAATTAGATCCCCGAATCCTTCCTGCCACTATGGTAGAACACTGAAGATTTATTTCTTTGAAAGGTAAAATAGATGGCCTCTGGATTAGCAATACAGAGATGCAATTAAGGACTAGAAATTGGACTGGAAATAGGGGGATTAAATGAATGCCCTGAATGCTGAGAACCAGAGCCCTCTCCTCCAATGAACCAGGTCTTCCCTCCATGCAGGAGACCACAAGAGTCTCCTCCCTGGGGACTCCAACCAGACCAAGAGGAAACAGCAAATGACACTGTCTTTGGGGGTTCCCCAACTCTATAGCTCAGGCAAACTGGGGGAGGATGAAGCTCAAAGTTGACAAGCCCCACAACAGGCTATGAACTTGCAATATGCATTCTCATCCTCCTCCTAAATATAAGCAGAGAAGGACCATCAGCTATTGAAGGAAAGTATCTAATTAGAAGTATATACAACAACAAAAAAAGCAAGTATTGAGGAAGAAGAAAAACTAGCATTAAGAGAAGATACTACAACAATGAAACAAGAATAGGATGCCATTGAAAAGAATCAGAGAACAACAAAAAAAATGAACTCTTGGTTATTAAACACAGGAGATTTAGAGTTTAAAAATAAGTATGTCTCCACATATAGACAAAAGGAAGAAGAGAAAAGAAAGAAACTAGAAAAGAAAAATTAGAAAGCCAAACTAAGAAGTCCAGTGTCTGAAAAATATCAGGAAGGGAGAACAGAGAAAATGGGGGGAGGGAGGTCAATAAAAATCAAGAAAACTCCCAGAACTGAGGAATATGGGCTTCCCAATTAAAAGGGCCTACCAAATATAGAGACCAATGGATAATAGTGACCTACGCCAAAGCAAAGGTGGGGGCAGGGGGAGGCAAAAGCAAAATGCAAAACAAAAATGAGGTCACATACAAAGATCCAAAAAACAGAATGAAGTGTGACATTTTACAAAATTTTTTTTATTATCATATGGTAAAATTGACTTTTTTCTTTTATTGTACAGTTCTACAAATGCTAACACATATAGATTTGTGAAACTACCACCACAAAGAGGGTACAATACAGTTCCAACAACCAAAAAGCTCCCTGGTACTACTCAATGATATACAAACCTTCACCTCATGCATAACCCTTGACAACCAGTGGTCTGTTTTCCAGCACTATAGTTTTGCCTTTTCAAGAATGTCAAATAAAAGGAGTCATGCAGTACATAACATTTTGACACTGGCTTGTCTCACGCAGCATAACACCTTTGAGTTTCATTCAAATTGCTGCGTGTATCATTCCTTTTGCCTGATGAGTACTATTTCATCGTACTCCATTTATCCATTCTTCCTTTGAAGGACACTTGAGTTTTTTTCACGTTTCCACTATCATATAAAACTTCTATGAACATTTGTGTACAGATTTTTGAGTGAACATAAATTTTTCATTTCACTAAGGTAGATACCCAGGAGTGGAACTGCTGGGTCACAAGGTTAAATGTATATATAACTTCATAAGAAAATGCCAAACAGTTACTCAGAGTGGGGTATCATTTGGCATTCCCACCACCAATTCACGAGGGTTCCAGTTGCCAGCACTTGATGTTGTCACGATTTTCTGTTTTGGCAATTCTATCACTGTGTATACTGGTCTGTGATCATGGTTTCAATTTGCATTTACCTAATGGCTAACAATGCTGAATATCTTCTCACATGTTTACTTGCCATCCTTATATCCTCTTTGGTGAAGTGTCTGTTCACGTCCTTTGCCCATTTTTAAATTGAGTTGGTTGAACTTTGAGAGTTCTTATTACTGACTTCTTTATATAATCTGGACACTAGTCCTTTGTCAAATACGTGGGTTGCAAATATTCTCTCCTAGTCTGTAGCTTGTCTCTTAATTCTCTTGACAGTGTTTTTAGGAGAGTAAAAGTTTCAGTTTTGATAAAGTCCAATTTATTGATTTTTTGTTATAGATTATGCTTTTGGCATCATTTCCAACCCCAGGTCACAATAACTTTTTTCTACGTCTTCTTCTACAGGTTTTATACCTTTATGTTCTACATTTGTATCTATGATCCATTTCAAGTTAATCTTTGTATCAGGAGTGAGGTCTTCGATCAAGGTTCATTTTTTTACAGATGGATGACCAACTGTTACAAAACAATTTCTTGAAAAGACCATCCTTTCCTCAATGAATTGATTTTGTACCTTTGTCAAAGATCAAATGCCTATATTCATGTGGTCTACTTCAGGACTCCTGATCCCTCTCCACTGATCTATCATCAATTGCACACTGTCTTGATTACAGAAGCTTGATACTAAAAGTGATTCCTCTACCTTTGTTCTTCTTTTCCAAATTTGCTTTAGCTGTTCTAGTTCCTTGGCCCTTACATATAAATTACAGGATAGGCTGGTCTATATCTACAAAACATCCTGTTGGGATTCTGATTGGTTGCAATGAATCTATAGATCACTTTGGAGAAAAATAGTATCACTACTATGTTGAGCCTTTCAATCCACAAACAGCATATGTCTCTCCCTTTATTTAGGTCTTCTTGGATTTCTTTTAACACCACTTTGTAGTTTTCAGTATACAGATCCTGTGTTTTACGATGAATTTATACTTAAGTATTTCATTTGGGGGAGGGGGCGAGCTATTATGAATGTTATTGTTTTTCAAATTTCTGTGATCAGTTGTTCATTGCTTGTATATAGGAATATAACTGCCTTCTCTATGACCTTATATTCTGTGGCCTTCATAAACTCAATTAGAAAATGAAATTTTAAGGAACAGTTCAATTTGCAATAGTGCCACCAAAAAAAGGGGAACAAATTTAACAAAAGACATGTAATACTTACACACTCAGAACCACTGAGAGGAGTGTTTTCTAAAATCTGAACAATTAGAGAGAGAATCTTCAAAAATTTATACTACCTGATTTCAACACTTACAGAAATCAAGACCGTGTAGTACCAATATAAAGATCAACAAATAGGGGCCAGACTGAAGCTGGACTGGGCCCAGTGTGAGGCATCAGGTGAATAAATTTTGTTTTAAGGCCGAAAAGCGGGTTAACCTTATGCAAGATAATCGTGAATTACAGCAGCCACAGCAAGAACTTTTAACCCGGATAAGCTTTTCCATTTACAAGGTGCCCTAGGAAAAAAAGGGTTCTCGGCCAAGCACTCACTAAAAAAAGAAGATGGCAAACTATTTTTCCACCTCTTCATGAGCTTCTGGTGGCCAGGATAAGACCAGCTGCGACATCCCACTCGCTCCAGAGCCTGCAGGATCCTAGGGAAAACTGGCAGAAGAAAGCAAAGGCTGTGTGGCTGATAGGGGCTTGGTGCTCCGGCCAGGTGTCAGGCCTGTGCCTCTGAGGTGGGAGAGCCGAGTTCAGGACACTGGTCCACCAGAGACCTCCTGGCTCCACGTAATATCAAACAGCAAAAGCTCTCCCAGAGATCTCCATCTCAATGCTAAGACCCAGCTCCACTCAACGACCAGCAAGCTACAGTGTTGGACACCCTATGCCAAACAACTAGCAAGAGAGGAACACAAACCCACCCATTAGCAGAGAGGCTGCCTAAAATCATAGAAAGGTCACAGACGCCCCAAAACACACGACCGATGCGGTCCTGCCCACCAGAAAGAAAAGATCCAGCCTCATCCACCACAACACAGGCACTAGTCGCCTCCACCAGGAAGCCTACACAATCCACTGAACCAACCTTAGCCACAGGGGGCAGACACCAAAAACAACAGGAACTACAAATCTACAGCCTGCAAAAAGGAGACCCCAAATACAGTAAGTTAATCAAAATGAGAAGACAGAGAAACACACAGCAGATGAAGGAGCAAGGTAAAAACCCAGCAGACCAAATGAATGAACAGGAAATAGGCAGTTTACCTGAAAAAGAACTCAGAGTAATGAGAGTAAAGATGATCCAAAATCTTAGAAACAGAATGGAGAAAATACAAGAAACGTTTAACAAGGACCTAGAAGAACTAAAGAGCAAACAAACAATGATGAACAACACAATAAATGGAATTAAAAATTCTCTAGAAGGAATCAATAGCAGAATAACTGAGGCAGAAGAACGGAGAAGTGACCTAGAACATAAAATAGTGGAAATAACTACCAAAGAGGAGAATAAAGAAAAAAGAATGAAAAGAATTGAGGACAGTATCAGAGACCTCTGGGACAACATTAAACGCACCAACATTCGAATTACAGGGGTCCCAGAAGACGAAGAGAAAAAGAAAGGGACTGAGAAAATATTTGAAGAGATTATAGTTGAAAACTTCCCTAAGATGGGAAAGGAAATAGTTAATCAAGTCCAGGAAGCACAGAGAGCCCCATACAGGATAAACCCAAGGAGAAACACGCCAAGACACATATTAATCAAACTATCAAAAATTAAATACACAGAAAAAATAATAAAAGCAGCAAGGGAAAAACAATAAATAACATACAAGGGAATCCCCATAAGGTTAACAGCTGATCTTTCAGCAGAAACTCTGCAAGCCAGAACGGAGTGGAGGACATATTTAAAGTGATGAAAGGGAAAAACCTACAACCAAGATTACTCTACCCAGCAAGGATCTCATTCACATTCCATGGAGAAATTAAAACCTTTACAGACAAGCAAAAGCTAAGAGAATTCAGCACCACCAAACCAGCTTTACAACAAATGCTAAAGGAACTTCTCTAGGCAGGAAACACAAGAGAAGGAAAACACCTACAGTAACAAACCCAAAACAATTAAGAAAATGGTAATAGGAACATACATACCAATAATTACCTTAAATGTAAACGGGTTCAATGCTCCAACGAAAAGACATAGACTGGCTCAATGGGTACAAAAAGAAGACCTGTATATATGTTGTCTACAAGAGACCCACTTCAGACCTAGGGACACATACAGACTGAAAGTGAGGGGATGGAAAAAGATATTCCATGCAAATAGAAATCAAAAGAAAACTGGAGTAGCAATACTTGTATCAGACAAAACGGACTTTAAAATAAAGAATATTACAAGACACAAAGAAGGACATTACATAATGAGCAAGGGATCAATCCAAGAAGAAGATATAACAATTGTAAATACTCATGCACCCAGCATAGGAGCACCTCAATATATAAAGCAAATGCTAACAGCCATAAAAGGGGAAATCAACAGTAACACAATCATAGTAGGGGACTTTAACACCCCACTTTCACCAATGGACAGATCATCCAAAATGAAAATAAACACGGCAACACAAGCTTTAAATGATACATTAAACAAGATGGACTTAATTGATGTTTATAGGACAGTCCATCCAAAAACAACAGAATACACTTTCTTCTCAACTGCTCATGGAACATTCTCTAGGACAGATCATATCGTGGGTCACAAATCAAGCCTTGGTAAATTTAAGAAAATTGAAATCCTATCAAGTATCTTTTCTGACCACAACACTACGAGACTAGATATCAATTACGGGAATAAATCTGTAAAAAATACAAACACATGGAGGCTAAACAATACACTGCTAAATAACTAAGAGATCACTGAAGAAAGCAAAGAGGAAATCAAAAAATATCTAGAGACCAATGACGGTTGAAACACGATGATCTAAAACCTATGGGATGCAGCTAAAGCAGTTCTAAGAGGGAACTTTATAGCAATACAATCCTACCTCAAGAAACAACAAACATCTCAAATAAACAATCTAACTTTACACCTAAAAGAACTAGAAAAAGAAGAACAAACAAAACCCAAAGTTAGTAGAAGGAAAGAAATCATAAAGATCAGAGCAGAAATAAATGAATCAGAAATAAAGAAAACAATTGCAAAGATCAAAAAAAGTAAAAGCTGGTTCTTTGAAAAGATAAACAAAATTGATAAACTATTAGCCAGACTCATCAAGAAAAAGAAGGAGAGGACTCAAACAATAAAATTAGAAATGAAAAAGGAGAAGTTACAACAGACACCGCAGAAATTCAAAGCATCCTGAGAGACTACTACAAGCACCTCTATGCCAATAAAATGGACAACCTGGAAGAAATGGACAAATTCTTAGAAAAGCACAACCTTCGGAGACTGAACCAGGAAGAAATAGAAAATATAAACAGACCAATCACAAGCACTGAAGTTGAAACTGTGATTAAAACTCTTCCAGCAAACAAAAGCCCAGGACCAGATGGCTTCACAGGCAAATTCTATCAAACATTTAGAGAAGAGCTCACACCTACCCTTCTCAAACTCTTCCAAAGTATAGCAGAGGGAGGAACACTCCCAAACTCACTCTATGAGGCCACCATCACCCTGATACCAAAACCAGACAAGATGTCACAATGCAAGAAAACTACAGGCCAATATCACTGATGAACATAGATGCAAAAATCCTCAACAAAATACTAGCAAACAGAATCCAACAGAACATTAAAAGGATCATACACCATGATCAAGTGGGGTTTATCCCAGGAATGCAAGGATTCTTCAATATACACAAATCAATCCATGTGATACACCGTATTAACAAATTGAAGGATAAAAACCATATGATAATCTGAATAGATGCCAGAAAAACTTCTGACAAAATTCAACACCCATTTATGATAAAAACCCTCCAGAAAGTAGGCACAGAGGGAACTTACCTCAACATAATAAAGGCCATATATGACAAACCCACAGCCAACATCGTTCTCAATGGTGAAAAACTGAAACCATTTCCTCTAAGATCAGGAACAAGACAAGGTTGCCCACTGTCACCACTATTATTCAACGTAGTTTTGGAAGTTTTAGCTACAGCAATCAGAGAAGAAAAAGAAATAAAAGGAATCCAAATCGGAAAAGAAGAAGTAAAACTGTCAGTGTTTGCAGATGGCATGACACTTATACATAAAGAATCCTAAAGATGCTACCAGAAAACTACTAGAGCTAATCAATCAATCTGTTAAAGTCCCAGGATACAAAATTAATACACAGAAATCTCTTTCATTCCTATACACTAATGATGAAAAATCTGAAAGAGAAATTAAGGAAACACTCCCCTTTACCAGTGCAACAAAAAGAATAAAATACCGAGGAATAAACCTACCTAAGGACACAAAAGACCTGTATGCAGAAAACTGTAAGACACTGATGAAAAGACATTAAAGAAGACACAAAGAGATGGAGAGATATACCATGTTCTCAGATGGGAAGAATCAACATTGTGAAAATGACTCTACTACCTAAAGCAATCTACAGATTCAATGCAGTCCCTATCAAACTACCAGTGGCATTTTCCACAGAACTAGAACAAAAAATTTCACAATTTGTATGGAAACAAAAGACCCCGAAGAGCCAAAGCAGTCTTGAGAAAGAAAAACGGAGCTGGAGGAATCAGGCTCCCGGACTTCAGACTATACAACAAAGCTACAGTAATCAAGACAGTAGGGTACTGGCACAAAAACAGAAACATAGATCAATGGAACAGGACAGAAAGCCCAGAGATAAACCCACGCCCATATGGTCACCTTACCTTTGATAAAGGAGGCAAGAATATACAATGGAGAAAAGACAGCCTCTTCAATAAGTGGTGCTGGGAAAACTGAACAGCTACATGTAGAAGAATGAAATTAGAACACTTCCTAACACCATACCCAAAAATAAACTCAAAATGGATTAAAGACCTAAATGTAAGGCCAGACACTATCAAACTCTTAGAGGAAAACACAGGCAGAACACTCCATGACATAAATCACAGCAAGGTCCTTTTTGACTCACCTCCTAGAGAAATGGAAATAAAGACAAAAATAAACAAATGGGACCTAATGAAACTTCAAAGCTTTTGCACAGCAAAGGAAACCACAAACAAGAGGAAAAGGCAACCCTCAGAATGGGAGAAAATATTTGCAAATGAAGCAACGGACAAAGGATTAATCTCCAAAATTTACAAGCAGCTCATGCAGCTCAATATGAAAAAAACAAACAACCCAATCCAAAAATGGGCAGAAGACCTAAATAGACATTTCTCCAAAGAAGATATACAGATTGCCAACAAACAAATGAAAGGATGCTCAACATCACTAATCATTAGAGAAACGCAAATCAAAACTACAAGGAGGTATCACCTCACACCAGTTAGAATGGCCATCTTCAAAAAATCTACAAACAATAAATGCTGGAGAGGGTGTGGAGAAAAGGGAACCCTGCCGCACTGTTGGTGGGAATGTAAATTGATACAGCCACTATGGAGAACAGTACGGAGGTTCCTTATAAAACTAAAAATAGAACTACCATGCGACCCAGCAATCCCACTACTGGGCATATACCCTGAGAAAAGCATAATTCAAAAGGAGTCATGTACCACAATGTTCATTGCAACTCTATTTACAGTAGTCAGGACATGGAAGCAACCTAAGTGTCCATCAACAGATGAATGGATAAAGAAGATGTGGCACATGTATACAATGGAATAGTACTCAGCCATAAAAAGAAACCAAATTAAGTTAGCTGTAGTGAAGTGGATGGACGGAGAGACTGTCATACAGAGTGAAGTACGTCAGAAAGAGAAAAATAAATACCGTCTGCTAACACATATATATAAAATCTAAAAAAACCCAAAATGGTTCTGAAGAACCTAGGGGCAGGACAGGAATAAAGACTCAGACTTAGAGAATGGACTTGAGGATGCGGGGAGCGGGAAGGGTAAGCTGAGGCGAACTGAGAGAGTGCCATGGACTTATATATACTACCAACTGTAAAATAGATAGCTAGTGGGAAGCAGCTGCATAGCACAGGGAGATCAGCTCGGGGCTTTGTGACCACCTAGAGGGGTGGGATAGGGAGGGTAGGAGGGAGGGAGACACAAGAGGGAGGAGATATGGGGATATATGTATATGTACAGCTGATTAACTTTGTTATAAAGCAGAAACTGACACACTATTGTAAAGCAATTATACTCCAATAAAGATGTTAAAAAAAAAGATCAACAAATAGGTTAATAGAATGGAATAAGAACCCATAAATAAATCACACTTATATAGTCATTAGATTTTTGACAAAGGCACCAGAGTAATCCAAGGAGGAAAAGAAACCCTTTTCTTCAAATGGCTCTAGATTAATGAGATACTGGTATGGAAAAAAATGAACCTTGACCCTAATCTCACAGCATATATAAAATTTAATTCAAAATGTATCATAGGGCTTCCCTGGTGGTGCAGTGGTTGAGAGTCCGCCTGCCGATGCAGGGGACACAGGTTCGTGCCACGGTCCGGGATGATCCCACATGCTGCGGAGTGGCTTGGCCCATGAGCCATGGCCGCTGAGCCTGCGCGTCCGGAGCCTGGGCTCCGCAACGGGAGAGGCCACAACAGTGAGAAGCCTGGGTACCGCAAAAAAAAAAAAAAAAAAAAAAAAGTATCATAGATATTGGTGCAGCCACTGTGGAAAACACTATGGAAGTTCATTTAAAAAATTAAAAATAGAACTACCAGGGGTGATGTCAGCAGCACGGCTGAGTAAGACATCCTTCGTCCATATCCCCCGCCAATAACAATTTGGCCTCTATTCACAGACAAAGTGCCTTTTTGGGAGCTTTGGGATCCAGCACCATACACCAAGCGATCCAGCATCATACACCAAGGGACCCAGGAGGAGTCTCATCCAGCCACGCATCGGGTAATAGGCACATAGACCTCAGTTCCGGCTCTGGACCCAGCAGGGGCCCATGAAGCAGCTCTAGCCCCTCTCGGCCACAGTCCAGGAGACCCTGGAAAACACTGTTTTAGAAAATCACCCACAGATGAAACAGCCTTTGTGGAAGTTCAAGTTTCAAGCAGAGAAGTTCCAGCACAATGCTAGAGAAAAATAATACAAGTCTAGATGCACTGGGGAGGGTAAGAAGAATTGTTTGACTACTCACATCACCTTCTCACAAAGCAGCACAGCTTAGGACTAAAAAAGATCTTGGCCTATGATTTCTCTCATGGGTGAAGGAAGAGTGCATGCGTGAGCACCCAGTTTCCCTGGCTGTGTGGGACACTGTCAAAGAGGCTCATTCCTGTCTCGCCCCATCCAGAGCACTGAATTGTGAACTGCATGACTGGGGGGTGGGGAGGGGGAAGAGGCTGGAGAGTGGCAAACAGGACTCTCAAAAGAGGATTAAAGGAACATGGATCTTACTAAATGTGTCCCAGGACTCCATCAAGAAGCCCACCCATAAGCCCCTGGGGATCCTCCAACTGGCCATGGGGCACTCTCAGCACTCCATGGGACTTACACACACCACCAACTTGTGGCAAGCCTCCTGTTCACATTCCTGATGACAGCAGCATGACTGACTGAGCACATACAGAAAGCCTTGCTGGCCCAAATCTGTGGACCATGAGAGACCACAAATTTGAGCGGTAGTGCCATCTTTGGGAAACAAAAAGGAAGCTGTTAGCAGTTGGCCTCGTGTTGTGCAGGATCAGAATAAGGCATACAAGCTTAAGAATTCTGCCACAAGAAGGAACAAGAAATGTTGAGCAAGTGTACCCACAGAAGATCCAAGAACTTCTCAGAATCTCTAATAGGGCTGATAGAAAGTATTTCTCTCCTGAAGGCAGTTAGTAAAGATTGGACGAGGTGACTGCTACTTCAAATGTGAAGACAGCAACACAAAACTTCAAGGAAACGTGATGCCACCAAAGAATTAAAATAATCTTCCAGTAACCAATCCCAAAGACATGAAGATCTATGATTTTCCCAATAAAGAATTTTAAATGGCTATTTTAAGGAAACTCAATGTGCTGCAAGAAAACACAGAAAGAGAAGTCAATTAATTCAGGAAAACTACACTACACGAATAAAATGAGAAGTTTAACAAAGAGATAGAAATCATAAAAAAGAACTATACAGAAATTCTGGAGCTGAAGAATGCAATGAATGCAATTAAAAATATAATACAGAACATCGACATCTGAATGGATCAAGCAGAAGAAAGAATCTGAGATAGAAGACAGGGATTTTGAAACTATCCAGTCAGAGAAGAACAAAGAAAAAAGAATTTAAAAGAATGAAGAAAGGTACGTGATCTATGGGATGTCATCAAAAGAAACAGTTTGTGAATTATGAGAGTTCCTGAAGTTGAAGAGAGAGAGAAGAGGGCAGAAAGCTTATTTGAAGAAATAATGGCTGAGAACTTCCCGAATCTCGGGAGACATATGGATATCCAAGTTCATGAAGCTCACAGATCATTAAACAAACTCAACTTAAGAGTTCCTCTTGGGCTTTCCTGGTGGCACAGTGGCTAAGAATCCACCTGCCAATGCAGGGGACACAGGTTCGAGCCCTGGTCTGGGAAGATCCCACATGCCGCGGAGCAGCTAAGCCCGTGCGCCACAACTACTGAGCCTGTGTTCTAGAGCCCGTGTCCCACAACAAGAGAAGCCACCGCAATGAGAAGCCCGTGGGCACTGCAACGAAGAGTAGCCTCTGCTCGCCAAAACTAGAGAAAGCCCGCGCAGCAACAAAGACCCAATGCAGCCAAAAATAAATAAATAAAATAAATAAATTTATTTTTTTTAAAAAAGAGTTCCTCTTTAAGACTCATTATAATAAATTTGTCAAAAATCAAAGACAAAGAGAAAAGTCTTAAAAGCAGCAATAGAAAAGAAGCTTGTAACTTAAAAGGGACCTCTCATAAGGCTATCAGTGGATTTCTCAGCAGGCACCTTTTGAGAGAGTGCGATGATAATCCAAAGTGCTAAGAAAAAGAAAAAAACTGCCAATCAAGAATATGCTATTCAGGGGCTTCCCTGGTGGCGCAGTGGTTGGGAGTCCACCTGCCGATGCAGGGGACGCGGGTTCGTGCCCCAGTCCGGGAGGATCCCGCATGCCGCGGAGCGGCTGGGCCCGTGAGCCATGGCCGCTGAGCCTGCGCATCCGGGGCCTGTGCTCCGCAGCGGGAGAGGCCACAGCAGTGAGAGGCCCGCGTACTGCAAAAAAAAAAAAAAAGAAGATGCTATTCAGCCAAGCTATACTTCAGAAATGAAGGAGAGATAAAGACTTTCCCAGGCAAACAGAAGCTGAGGGAGTTCATCACCACTAGACATGCCTTACAAGAAATGTAGAAAGGAGTTCTTCAAGCTAAATGAAAGGACACTAATTAGTGACATGAAAACATACAATATATTGGGGTAAAGTTAAGTATATAGTCAAATTCAGGATACTCTAATACTGTAATATGGTAGTGCATTAACCACTTAAATCTAGTATAAAGGTTAAAGGAAAAGAATATTAAAAATAACTATAGCTACAATAACTTGTTAATGAATACAAAATATGAAAAGAAGTAAATGATGATATCAAAAACAAAAAGGGGGAAGTAAAAGGATAGAGTTTTTATACACAGTCCAAGTTAAGTTGTTATCAGCATATAATGGACTGTTATATCTACAAGATATTTTACGTAAGCCTCATGATAACAACAAAGCAAATTCAAAAACCTAGAGTAGATTCACAGAAGATAAAGAGAAGACAATCAAAGCATACCATTATGGAAAATCATCAATTCACAAAGGCAGGCAGTAAGAGAGGAAGAAAAGAACAAGAGAACTACAAAATAGCCAGAAAATAGTAACATGGTATTCGTAAATCCTTACCTGTCAACATTCACTTTAAATGTAAGTGAATTAAATTCTCCAATCCAAAGGCATAGAGCAGCTGGATGGATTTAAAAAACAAGACTGAACTATATGCTGCCTACAGGAGACTCATTTCAGTTTTACAGTCACACATAAGAAAGAATGAAGGGATGAAAAAGATATTCCATGCAAGTAGATACCAAAAGAGAACAGGGTAGCTATTCTTTTACCAGACAAAATAGACTTTAGGCCAAAAACTATAACAAGAGACAAAGAATGTCATTATGTAATGTTAAAGGGATTAATTCATAAAGAAAATATAACAACCATAAATATACATGCAGGCAACATCAGAGCACCTAAATATATTAATCAAATACTAAAAGATCTGAAGGAAGAAATAGACAACAATACAATAATAGTAGGGGACTTCAGTACCTTACTTTCAACAGTGGGTATATCATCCAGACAGAAAATCAACAAGGAAATGTTAGACTTGAACTATACTTTATATCAAATGGACCTAACAGACATATACAGAACATTCCAGCCAACAGAAGCAGAATACATATTCTTCTCAAGCACACATGAAATACTCTCAAGGATATATCATATGATAGGTTACAAGATAAGTCTTAGCAGACTTAAGAATATCAAAATCATACCAAGTACCTTTTGCAACTGCAAAGTTATTAAACTAGAAATCAGTAACAGGAAGAAAACTAGAAAATTCAGAAATATGTGGAAATTAAACAAAACACTCCTGAACAACCAATGAGTCAAAGAAGAAGTCAAAAGGGGAATCAAAGAAATATCTTGAAACAAATAAAAATGGAAACACAACATTCTAAAACAAATGGCCGACAGCTACATGAAAATGTGCTCAACATCACTAATCATCAGGGAAATGCAAGTCAAAACCACAATGAGATATCACCTCACACCTGTTAGAATGGCTATCATCAAAAAGATAAGATATAAGTGTTGGCAAGGATGTGGAGAAAAGGAAATGCCTGTGCAATGTTGGTTGGAATGTAAATTGATCCAGCAACTACAGAAAATAGTATGGACGTTTCTCAAAATTAAAAAAAAAAAGAACCATCATATAATCTACCAATCCCACTTTTGAGTATCCAAAGGAAATGAAATCAGGACCTCAAAGGGATATGTGTACTCCCATGTTCACTGCAGCATTATGCATTAATACAATAGCTAAGATATGGAAACAACTTAAGTTTCCATCTACAGACAAATGGATAAAGAAGATGTGGTACATACATACAATAGGGTATTATTCAGCTGTAAGAAAGAAGGAAATTCTGCCATTGTGACACGGATAGACATTGTGGGCACTATGCTAAGTGAAATAAGTCACACAGAGAAAGGCAAATACCATGTGATATCACTTATAGGTGCAATCTAAAAAAGGCCAAATTCATAGAAACAGAGTAGAATGGTGGTTGCCAGAGGCTGGGGGGAGGGGCGTGCAGGAAATGGGGAGATGTTGGGCAAGGGTACATACTTCCAATCATAAGATGAATAAGTTCTGGGGATCTAATGTATAGCATGGTGACTATAGTTAACAATACTGTATTACGTACTTAAAAATTGCTAAGAAAGTAAATCTTAAATGTTCTCACCACATAAAAGAAATGATAATTATGTGAGTGATAAAACAGAATGAAATTTTGCCATTTGCAGCAACATGGATGGACTTGGGGCATTATGCTAAGTGAAATAAGTCAGATAGAGAAAGACAAATACTGTATGATCTCACTTATATGTGGAATCTAAAAAAAAGTCAACAAACTTGTGAATATAACAAAAAGGAAGCAGACTCACAGATATAAAGAACAAACTAATGGTTACCAGTGGGGAGAGAAAAGGGGAAAGGGGCATTATAGGGGTAGGAGATTAAGAGGTACAAATTAATAGGTATAAAATAAGCTACAGGGATATATTGTACAACACAGGGAATATAGCCAATATTTTATAATGACTATAAATGGAGTATAACCTTTAAAAATCCTGAATCAATACATTGTACACCTACAACTTACATAATATTGTACAGCAACTATAGCAACAATACTTCAATAAAAATAAATAATAATAATGAGGGTGAGAGGGAATTTTTAGAGGTGATGGGCAGTTTTATGGCATAAACTGTGACAGACTCATGGATGTATAATTATCTCCAAACTCATCATGTTGCATACATTAAATATGTACAGCTTTACTGAGGTATGTACAATCGTATCTCAATAAAGTAGGTTAAAAAAAACAAATGTTATCATAGATCTAAATGTAAAAGTTATAACAATAAAGTCTTTAGAAGAAAACATAGGAGAATATCTTCATAATTCAGATGTAGGCAAAGTTTCCCTATATAGGAAGAAAGTTAATAAACCATAAGAGGAAAAAATGATAAATCAGACTTTATCAAAATTAAAAAGTTCTGTTCATGAAAAGATTCAGTTAAAAAAATTAATAGGCAAAACAAAGCCTAGAAGAAAACATTCATAAAATATATACCTTGACAAAGGACTGGTAACCAAGATATATAAAAAGCATCTACCTACAACTCCACGAAAAAGGCTTAAATGGCCAAATATTTAGAAAAGACACTTCATAAAATAAAATATATGAAAAGTAAATAATCACATAGAAAAGCGCTAAGGAGATGTAAAATAAAAACTATCTCACCACAGGACTTGCTAAAAATTAAAACAATAACACCAAGTGTTGGCGAGGATAAGGAACAACCAGAACTCTCGCACAGTAGTGGTGGGAGTACTAAACGCTACAACCACTTTGGGAAAAGCTCTAGCAGTTTCTATTAAAACTAATCACACACAATCACCATATTACCTACTAATCCTAATCCTAGAAATTTACCCAAGAGAAACGAGAACATATTCCCACACGAAGACTTATCCAAGAATGTAGTTTTATTCAAAACAGCAAAAACTAGAACCATTTCTGGTGTCCACTAATAGGAAAATTGATAACCAAATTGCAGCATATTCACTCAATAGAATTCCACTCAGCAATAAAAAGGAACAGATTACTGAGACATACAACAATGAAAATGAATCTCAAAAACATAATACTAAGTGAAAGAAGCTTTCCATAAAAGTGCATGTCAGAGGACACCATTTACATAAAGTTATAGAATAGGCAACAGTATGGCCTAAGAAGTTTAGAATAGTGGTTACCTCTATGTGAGTGGGGCAGAAATTAACTGGGAAGGAGCATGAGGGAGCTTTCTGGGGAGATGGTAATGTGCTATATCTTTGATAGGGGGTTGAGATCCATAAGTAGATGCATTTGTTAAAAAGTCAGCAAGTGTACACTTAAGATTTGTACACTCATTGTATGTAAAATTTACAACATGAGAAAAACTTGTAAAAATATTGAACTCTAGTTAATGACATGCATGTTAAAATATTTAGGGGACGCATACAGATGTCTGCAATTTACTTGAAAACATGTTAAAAATAAGATGGACTGAAGGATAGATAAGAGGGATAGAAAAACATGTGATAAAACAAGTATGACGAGATGTGAATGGTAGAACTGAAGTGGTGGCTATGAAAATATTCACTGTATGATTCTTTCAACTTTCTAGTATGCTTGAAAATGTTCATAATAAAATATTAGGGGGAGCTCCCTGGTGGCCTAGTGGTTAGGATTCCGGGCTTTGACTGTCATGGCCTGGGTTCAATCCCTGATCTGGGAACTGAGATCCCACAAGCCACATGGCACAGCCAAAAAAAAAAAAAAAAATTAGGGTGAAGCGGGGTAGTAACGAAAGAGAAAATAAAAAAGGAAGGGACAGCAGAGGTTGCTAAAGAGGAATCACCAGTGAAGTAAAAGGACAAGGAAAGTATGATATCCCAGAAACCAGTTAGAAAAGACATTTCAGAGGAAGGAATGGTCAACGGTCAATGGCATAGATTTTTCTGAAAATCCAAATAATGTTAAAACAGGCCCAAGGAATTTGGCTGTAAGAGGGGTGTAAGTGGAGGAGAATGAAAGCCACAACGAAGCGGAGGGAGAGAAAACTGTTGGTGAGAAATGAGAGACAATAAATGAAAACAACTCTTAAGACACTTGGCTGTGAAAAGGAGACCAGAGAGACGGGGCAGCAGCTGAGGGAGAATGTGGCGTCACTACACTGAACACCAGAGCATGTTTATGTGTGGGTGGCAATGATCCAGTAGAGAATCAGGGGGTGTCGTGGCTGCCCCGAAAATATATGTTTAACTCCCAACCCCCCGTACCTGTAAATGTGACCTTCTATGGAAATAGGCTCTTTGTGGATATAATCTAGTTAGAAATGAGACTGTGCTAGATTAGGGTGAGCCCTAACCCAATGACCGGTATCCTTATAAAGAGAGGGCATGATAAAAAGAGGAATTCGGACACAGACACAGAGAGACACAGAGAAAACGCCATGTGACAGCAGAGGCAGAAACTGGAGTGATGCATCTACCAGCCAAGGACTGCCAGCCACCACCAGAACCCGGAAGAAGAAAGGAAGAATTCCCCCCTAGAGCCTTCAGAGATAGCATAGCTCTGCTGACACCGTGATTCAGACTTCTAGCCTCCAGAGCTGGGAGAGAATAAGTTGCTAGTATTTTAAGCCACCAAGTTTGTAGCGCTTTGTTAGGACAACCCTGGGAAACTAATATAGGGGAGATCAATGGTGAAGAGAAACAGCCGATGAGGATGGGGTAATGTCCTTGAGAAGCTGATATGGAACCATTTCCAAGATCCCAGGGCAGGAGTTAGCCTTCGAGAGGATCAGGGCCACCCTCTTCCATTGAAATACGTATAGCATCATTCATGGAGGATCTAAACAAATGAGGGGTTTACCCAGAAGGCTTGGATAATAAAGAATGCTCCAAAGAGCCTTTGTAATAGCTTCTCTGTCTTTTTAACTAGCACACAATATGCAGCCTGCGTATTAAAGCTACGAGTCTTCCTCTAAGCATACAAGAACCAACCCATGAAACTTAAATACAGCAACTCTGCCTTCCAAAAGGAGTTTGAGAGCAAAGAGCAAGTCTTACCAACAGGAATGGAACCAGATGCTCAGCCAATGTTTGTCAAAACAAAACACAACAGACAGACACAAAGCCTGGTAATCCAAATTCAGGAAGCTCCTTACCTTGAGCTGCTGCTGGAGTTCACTGTTCAACCGGGCCAGCACTGCATTTGCCTCTTTATTTTTGCGGATAGCAGTTTGAATAGCCTTCTTCTGTTTGGAAGACTGTCTACAAAAAAGTACAAACAGTTCACTGAAATAAAACCTAGAGGTCTGGATCCTTGTGGGTCAGAACTCTCCGATTCACAGTAAGTGCTAAACTAACAAGGGGCTAATGTCACAGGGCTCCAAAAATAAAATCAGATATTCACACAGGCAGGCAGGCAGGCACACACCAAAGGAAACAAATTTGTTGGCATGAATTATTTACACCTGAAGTAATTTCCATTTTATAACTTGAAGAAAAGCTGTGAATTGGGCCTTTTCAAACACTCTTCGTTCCATTTATCCAAAGACATTTTAATAACTATTTCTTCCTGACAAATGACATTAACTGAAATGCCCTTTTTGTGCAATCATTAATGGTGTTTAAAAGAACTGCAAGTGGCCCCGTGGACAAGTGTGAAGGAAAAGAACAGAAGAATATTCCCTTTAGCAAAAAATCCTACATTAACTTAGCCAGCCTACATACCTCTCTTTTATTTCTTTATTATTTGGCATGAATGCCTGAGTGTGTATGTGTGTGAGCACGTGTGTGCATGTGCATACACCAACATACATTCTGTGGCACTTGAGAAAAACACAAAAATGTTTTAATACCAGTCTTTCCAAATTAAGTCAAGAGTAAATTCACAGAACAGGTATAACTAAGGGGACCACACATCCCACCCGGCCCATTACAGTCTCTGCTTACACTGCCTGTCTGGCCCTAATTTTTCTTAACACCCTCTTTCCCCCTCAAAACTGTCAATGTGGTTGTAGAACCTACATCCTTATATCCCACAGCAAGAAATACTGAATCCTCAGAGCAAAAGGGCAATCTAGGTTCCCCTAGAAAAACAAACATATTTGTAATCACTGGGAGAAGGGTTCTAGGCCAGAGCGACTGAACGAGAATGCACTGTGACCACTAGAGAGATCTGGTGACTGTTCACTATGAATATACACTATGCTAGCCACTCTGCTCACCTGTAGAAGGCATGCTCCCTCCCCAACAAGTTGAAAGATTAATTTTTTTTTACCCATAAATAGGCAGGGAAGACGCTTCAAAATCTATTTTTTACAAGATATAGATTGGATTTCTGGTTTCAGGATGAGACGGAGTAGGCACACTTCTCTCTATTCCTTCCACTAAATACAGTTAAAACCCTGGACATAATATACAGAATAATATAAGATGACTCTGCAAAGTGAAGTGAAGTGGAGTGAAGAAGGCAAACCAGCTAGGAAACTCAGTACCCAGGGAAAGAATAGCCACGAATTCCCTGGGTTTTCTTTTTCACTTCATGCATCCCATCAATGCCAATGAGAGCAGACAATATAAAGCCTCCCCCAAATTCTGCTCTCTCTAGCCAAAGGACTTGGAAAGGGGCAGCCTAACAAGACAGAAAATTAGACACAATATCCCTCCTGAATACAGATGTAAAATCTTTAATAAAATATTAGCAAACAGAATTCAGCAATATAAAAAACAATTATATATCATGACCAAGAGGAGTTTATTCCAGGGATACAAGACTGATTCAATACTCAAAGAACAATCAATATAATTCACCATCTTAACAGGTGAAAGAAAAAAATCACATGATCATATCAACTAATGTAGAAAAAGCACCTGATAAAACGCAACACCAATTTATAATAAAAACTCTCAGAAAGCTATTAATAGAGGTGAACTTCCTCAACTTGATAAAGAACCTCTACCAAAAAAACTATAGCTAACACCATACTTAATGAAAAACTGAATGGTTCCCCCTAAGCTTAGGAACAAGGCAAAAATTTCTACTCTCATCACTATTTTCAACATAGTGCTGGAAGTCCTAGCCAGCCCAATTATACAAGAAAAGGAAACAAAAGGTACACATATTGAAAAGAAAGAAACGAAACTGTCCCTATTTGCAGATGACACGATGGTCCATGTAGAAAGTTCCAAGGAATCTATAAAAAAACTCCTAGAATTAACAAGTGATTTCCGTAAGGACAGAAGTGAATTTGCAAGATAGATTAATCTACAAAAATCAATAGTATTTTGATATACTAACAATGAACACCTGAAACTCAAAATCAAAAATACAACTTCATTTATAAAGACTCAAGCTGAAATTCTTAGATATATCACAACATATACGTAATTTACATGCTGAGAACTATACAACACTGATGAAAAAAATAAAATAAGATCTAAATAAATAGAGAAATAAATGTTCATGGATTGGAAAACTCAACATAGTAAAAGATGTCAACTCTCCCCAGATTGACATAAAGGTTTAACATAATTCCTATAGAAATCCCAGTAGGATTTTTGTAGCTCAAGACAAAATTATTCTAAAATCAAATGGAAACTCAAAGGAATCAGAATAGCTAAACAATTTTGAAAAATAATTATAAGTGGGAAAAACAGAAGACATATAGCTATAGTATCAAGTGGTGAAGTAGTGAAGATACTAATCTTCGTTACTATCTTGTGTGGTATTGGCAGAGGGAAAGACACATAGATCAATGGAACAGAATAAAGAACCCAGAAATAGACTCACACTAGTACAACCAACTTATTTTTGACAGACGTGCAAAAGCAAGTCAATGGAGAAAGAACAGCCTTTTCAACAAAAGTGCTGAAGCAATTCAATATCCATAGGCCAAAAAATGAACCTTGACCCAAATCTCACACCTTATATAAAAATTAACACAATGGGGCTTCCCTGGTGGCGCAGTGGTTGGGAATCCGCCTGCCAATGTAGGGGACACGGGTTCGAGCCCTGGTCCGGGAGGATCCCACATGCCGTGGAGCAGCTAGGCCCGTGCCCCACAACTACTGAGCCTGCGCTCTAGAGTCCGCGAGCCACAACTACTGAAGCCCACGCGCCTAGAACCCGTGCTCTGCAACGAGAAGCCCGCTCACCGCAACGCAGAGTAGTCCCCGCTCGCCGCAACTAGAGAAAGCCCGCGCGCGGCAACGAGGACCCAATGCAGCCAAAAATAAATAAATAAAAAATTAAAAAAAAAATTAACACAAAATGGATCACCAACTTAAATGTAAAGTGTAAAATTATAAAACTTTTAGAAGAAAACGTAAGAGAAAAAATCTTCAGGACCTAGAGCTTAGTGAAGAGATTTTAGAGGTGACAAGAAAAGCACAATCCATAAAAGGAAAAGAAATAAGTAAGTTGGACTTCCTTAAAATTTTTAAACTTCTGCTCTGCAAAAGACTCTTTTAAGAGGATGAAAAAACAAGCCCCAGACTGAGAGAAAACACTGCAAACCACACTGATTTGTATTTAGAATATATAAAGAACTCTCAAAACTCAACATTAAAAAACATTTCAATTAGAAAATGGGCAAAGGAGATGAAGAGACATGTCACCAAAGAGGACACATGATGGCAAATACACACATGAAAAGATGTTCTAGCCATTAGGGAAATGCAAATTAATACCACAGTGGGATACCACTACACACGTATTAGAACAGCTAAATTTAAAAAACAGTGACAATACCAAATGCTGGTGAGGATGTGGAGACACTGAACCTCATACAGTGCTGGTGGGAAGATAAAATGGTACAGCCATTTTGGAAAACAACTTGGCAGTTTCTTTAAAAACTAAATATACACTTAGCACACAACCCAACAATCACACTTTTGGACATTTAGCCCAGAGAAATGAAAACTTACGTATACACAAGAACCCGTACACAGATGCTCACAGCAGCTTTATCTGTAATACTCGACAACTAGACACAAACAAAATGTCTCTCAATAGATGAATGGCTAAACAAACTGTGGTACACCCATAGCATAGAATACTGCTTAGCAGTATTGATTTATACAACAACTTGGACAGATGTCAAGGGCATTATGCCGAGTGAAAACAAGCCAAACTCAGAAGGTCACATGCTGTGTGATTCTATGAATATAACATTCAGAAAATGACAAAGTTATAGAGATGGGAAACTGATCAATGATCACCACGGGTAAGGAGTAAAGAAGAAGATGGGGTAAGGGTGACTCCTGTACCTTGATTACAGTGGTGGTTACAAGACACACACATGTGATAAAATGGCAAAGAACTATACATATACACTGTCCCAACATCAATTTCCTAGTTTTGATATTATACTATAGTTAGGTTAAATGCAATCATTGAGAGAAACTAGGTGAAAGATACACAGGACTTCTTTGTACTATTTTTGAATTTCCTATCAATCTATAATTATTACAAAACAAAAAGGTTTGTTTTTTTTTATAAATTTATTTATTTATATTTTATTTTTGGCTGCGTTGGGTCTTCATTGCTGCATGCTGGCTTTCCCTAGTTGCGGCGAGTGGGAGCTACTCTTCGTTGTGGCGTGCGGGCTTCTCATTGCGGTGGCTTCTCTTGTTGCAGAGCACGGGCTCTAGGAGCGCAGGCTTCAGTATTGTGGCACGTGGGCTCAGTAGTTGTGGCTCGCGGGCTCTAGAGTGCAGGCTCAGTAGTTGCGGCACACGGGCTTAGTTGCTCCGAGGCATGTGGGATCTTCCCAGACCAGGTCTCGAACCTGTATCCCCTGCATTGGCAGGCGGATTCTTAACCACTGCACCACCAGGGAAGTCCAAAAGTTTTATGGAAATACATGTTGATCAGAACTGGATGCCCCTACTTAAACAAATACCACGCTAAGTGTGCCAGCTTATAACGGTTTCCCCTCCTCTGGGAACTGTCTCCATCCCCTTCCCCCTCCCTCCACAGGGATGGGCCCCAGGCAGACAGTCCTATTAGTCTTAAGAAATGCTCAGCTCTGTTTTCACACTTGAACAGATGCTGGCCTGTGCTAAGCTAACCAGATTCTCTCTCCCAGGGATATATGGGTCCTGGTTAAGAGTCTGGTTTAGGCTGGGCCCTGCACAGTGAGAATGTAACATCTGGAGCTGAAGGTGGTTGAAAAGTCTTCACAGATAAAAATGACAGAAAATAGAGAAGAATCAGGAGGAGAGCCAACAGGTATACAGTCCTCTCTTCCAACCCAACCCTGCCCCTGGTTTCCATGAGTCACCCCTGTATTCTTATAATAATGAACAGGGTTTTGCTAGCTCAAGTTGCTCTTTATGTTTTACAACCAAATGAGCCCTAAGTAACACACAGACAGGAGCCGGCCCCAAAAACCTCTCAAGGGTTCAGTAAAGATGTCTAACTTGCCTCACCTCTTAAGACTTGCTTCTAGAGTTTGTCTCTCCAGGTTCTCCTAACTTCATTACTCACTGTTCCAAGGTGGGCTCTAAGTGGCCTGGTTTCCAAGGAGGAAGATAAGGGAGTAACAGCAAGGTGTTTATTTCGCCTGCTGTTGTACGTCAGGCGATCTCTCAGTTTAGAACTGTGTACTGTGAGGCTCATCCACTGAAGGTTCTGTGGCAGACTGTCCTCCAATCCTATTCTCATGCCTTCCTGTTTTCAGTAGCATCTCCTCAGGCTGAGCTAGGCACATGGCCATGCAACTAGAAACTAGTTGCATTTCCATGTCTCCCTTGCAAGTAGATGAGGCCACATGCCTAAGTCTGGGTGAAAGGGATCCGAGAGAAGTGATGTATGCCACTTCTGAGTCATGCCCTTAAAAGTAATCTGTTTTCTCTCCATTTGTTCCTTCCCCCTTCCTGGGACCTGGAACACGAACATGTTAGAGGTGAGCCACCTCCGACCCTATGGATAAAGGCAACCCTCACAGGGATCTAAAACAAGACGACAGAAGGTACCTGGGTTCTGGGCAGGTACTCTTCTGGACCACTCACCAACTCAGACTTTTACATAAGAAAGTAGTTCATTTCTATGTTATGTGAGTGACTGTTACCTGGTTTATATTCAAGCAGCTGAACCAATGTTTGAAGGAATATAAACTGGGGTCTCTAGATGAGAAAAGTCTTCTTAGCCTTCACCCCGGGCCCTGATTTCTCCCACGGAATTCTGAGTACAGCTTTTAAGAAGTGAGTTTATACTGCCTCTTCTCTTCTTGGAAATGGTAGGTTTTCATTAGAGATGCCAATCATCAACCCCAAAGATATTCCAGTGTTGCCAAACATGAGGAGGGAAGGGAAACAGAATCCCAGACACACTGAGAACGTCATATAGACAAGCAGACACTGCCACACAAGCTCCTTGCAATGCCCTGGGGCGGCCCAGGACAATTCCTGGGGTTCCAGAGAAGAGCAAAGGCCACAGAGGCTGGCACAGATTCCGTGACAGTATTGCCACACAACATCGTCTAGTTCTAAACTGTTCAAACAATTCTATTTTCCCAAAATCCATCCTTAGCAGATACATTAGATATGGGGGAAAAAATCAAGCTAAATTATTTCTAAGAAAAACCCACTTCTGTCCTTACGGGTAGCTCATTAATGACGACACAATGGGAGAGCTGTTTATTACTTGTAACCTGGACTCAGGAGCTCACTTGGAGAGAATATTTTATTAGTTCCTCTCCCCTAAATGGAGCAGACAATGATGACAGCTGAAGCAGAATTTGTTTCTTATTACTAGATCAGTTCTAACGTTAATTTCCCCAAAGGCTGAAGACCATTTTGCAACTTGATTTGTGACTCTTTTCTTGGTTTTCCCAAAGACGGTATATAGTAACAACCACTCTAAATGCATTGGAAAGAGATTAACTTACTACATACAATGGATGTCTAAGGGCATCAGAGCTTAATTCTCTCCCAGAACCCTAGTTGAGAAAGGGCCACACAGACTAACCATCATGTGTCTGGCTGTCCTCCCTCCAGGTTTTCAACAATTATGAATGCTGAGGTGCTCCTTATCACTCCGAAGTCAACTGGTCTGGGACCTGAAGCAAGTCTTATAAAGTTCCCTGTCATTTGCGGCACTACCTGTGTTGCTGGTGGGTGCTAGCCTCTCTCAGCCTGACCCCACATGGTCGCCTAACTAGTGAAAGAGTATCATGGTGAGGGGCAGTGACTGAACAGGCAGATAAAAGAAAATATCTCCTTTCAACACATGCTGCTGGGACAACCGGAAATCCATATGCGAAAGAATGAAGCTGGACCCCTTCATCACATAATACACAAAAATGAAGTTAAAATAGACCACAGGGCTCAATGTAAGAGCTAAAACTATAAAGCTTTTAGATGCGAACACAGGAACAAATCTTCATGAACTTGATTTGGGCAGTGGTTTCTATGGTAAATTATTTTTTAACATCTTTATTGGAGTATAATTGCTTTACAGTGTTGCGTTAGTTTCTGCTGTATGACAAAGTGAATCAGCTATATGTATACATATAACCCCATATCCCCTCCCTCTTGCGTCTCCCTCCCACCCTCCCTATGCCACTGGGCAATGGTTTCTTAGGTACGACAGCAAAAGCACAAGTAACAAAAGAAAAAAAATTAGATAAATTGGACTTGATCAAACTTAAAAATATTGTGCTGCAAATAGCACGATCAAGAAAGTCAAAAGGGGCCTCCCTGGTGGCGCAGTGGTTGGGAGTCCGCCTGCCGATGCAGGGGATACGGGTTCGTGCCCCGGTCTGGGAGGATCCCATATGCCGCGGAGCGGCTGGGCCCGTGAGCCATGGCCGCTGGGCCTGCGCATCCGGAGCCTGTGCTCCGCAACGGGAGAGGCCACAACAATGAGAGGCCCGCGTACCGCAAAAAGAAAAAAAAAAAAAAAAAAAAGAAAGTCAAAAGACAATGCACAGGATGGGAGAAAAGTTTTGCAAATCATACATCGGACAAGGGACTTGTATCCAGAGTATATAAAAAACTCATAACTTAAAAATAAAAAGATAAATAATCCAACTAAAAATGGGCAAAAACCTGAGAAGACATTTCTCCAAAGAAGTTATACACATGGCCAATAAGCAAATGAAAATATGCTCAACATCACTATTCATTAAGGAAATAAAAATCAAAACCACAACGAGATACCACTTCACAGCCACTAAGATGGCTATGATAAAAACCCTAAAAATCAAATAACAAGTGTTGGCAAAGAGGAGGAAAATTTGGAACCCTCATACTTTACTGGCAGGATTGTAAAATGCTTTAGCCACTGTGGAAAACAGTTTGGCAGGTCCCCAAACTGTTAAACATAGAGTTACCATATGACCCAGCAATTCTACTCTTAGGCATAAATACTTAAGACAAATGAAAAGGTAAGTCCACACAAAAGTTTGTACACAAATATTCACAGCATCATTATTCTTATTAGCTGAAAAGTGGAAACAACCCAAATGTCCATCAACTGATGAACGGATGAATAAAATGTGGTATATCCATATAATGGAACATTATTCAGCAATTTAAAAAAATTAAGTTCTGACTTACTATACAACATGGATGAACCTTAAAAACATGATGCTAGGTGAAAGAAGCCAGTCACAAAAGACCACATGTTGTATGATTCCATTTAAATGAAATGGCCAGAGCAGGCACATCTATGAAGACGGAAAGTAGAGAGTGGTTGCCTGGGGCGTGAGGGAGGGGAGAATGGAAAGTGACTGCTAATGGGCACGGAATCTCTTTTGGAGGTGATGAAAATGTTCTAAAATTAGACTGTTATGATGGTTGCACAACTTCGTAAATATGCTAAAAACCACTGAAGTATACACTTAAAAGAGTGAATTGTATGCTATATGAAATGTATCTAAATAAAGTTGCCTTTTAAAAAAGATGAAGAGGACTTCCCTGGTGGCGCAGTGGTTAAGAATCCGCCTGCCAATGCAGGGGACACGGGCTCGAGCCCTGGTCCAGGAAGATCCCACATGCCGCGGAGCAACTAAGCCCGTGCACCACGACTACTGAGCCTGCGTGCCACAACTACTGAAGCCTGCATGCCTAGAGCCCGTGCTCCACAACAAGAGAAGCCACTGCAATGAGAAGCCCGTGCACTGCAACAAAGAGTAGCCCCCGTTCGCCGCAACTAGAGAAAGCCCGCGCGCAGCGACGAAGACCCAACGCAGCCAAAACTAAATAAATACATTTATATATTTAAAAATAAAAGATGAAAAAAAAAGATCTCTGCGTAAATCCCACCAGCGGCCCTGCCATCCACTTTGGAGGATGTCGTAGCCACCACTGAGTGACTAGCATTGATGTGAAGTGCAGATTACAGTGGAAAGCTGGGGAGAACATGGTAGCAAGTTTAGCTGTCTGTGTCCCTGATAGAGATCCGTCCTCTAGGCTGGAAGGTGGCTGGAAGATGGCCAAAGCTCTCAGTGACTATTAAGGACAAAATACACTTCCTTTATGCACTAATACTACCAGGGAACTGTCTATTTGGAAAAAAACAAAAGCCATTACCTGAAGAAGAGTGCTGCACAGATTCAGAATGGGGATTGGCTTCAAAGGCAAGCTGCACCCACAGAACCTGTTGCTTTTCTTCCCATAACAGTGTAAGCAGGAGTAACTCTGAAGCAGCCCCTGAGACCCACAGGGCCCCTGGAGCGGTGCCATGACGTATCCCAAGCATTTGTGTTAGTGACTAGTCAGGCTCACTTGAAGTAACATGCAGCAGCAGTTTTCTGCCCTGGACACCTGGCTCAATTTCACTGAGGCAAGTGATGGCTCTTCTTAAAGCCAAAGCCTGGAGAAGGATGGTCTTCTCAGTCCCGGGCCATGTCCACAGGTGTCCCCACCCTCCATCCAGCTGATCATACAGACAGATATCTTAGCAGCTCTGCATGTGACCATTCTGTGCTGAGATGCTCAACAACAGAACCTCTTCATGGGGATAGAAAGGAATCACACACCACTTCTACTCAAAGTCGGGTCTGAGAGTCTTGAAGCTGGCCACGTGTACCGGGGAACATGAGATAAGACAGGCAAAGAGGGAAACTGCCATTTATATTACTGTCTTCTTCCCAGGAAAACACAGGCCAGAACAAAGAAGAGCGGTAGGAAGGAAAGGAAGAGGAGGGAAGGAGGGGAAGGAAATCAAACCAACCCAAAGCACATCCCAGCCTGGGACTTGCTGGTCCCTGGGGTCAAGCTAAGCCCTATCACTTAGAAAGCCTCTTTCTATGTGACCGGGAGACTATAATCCCATCATAGAAATGAGTAAGGTAAGACTATAACCATTAAAATCACACCTGTCCACGGTGATGAGTGTAAATGTACGTTTACATTTACATATGTATATGCAGATTTAAAATAAAGTTTCCGACCTTTCGCTCATTTATCTGTTCTACTTACTTTTGAACTGTTGGATGGGGTTTCACGGTTGCTACAGAAGCTGGCCCGCCTACAGCAGTAGTAGGCTCTTGACTTTCTGTAGCTTGATTTTCAGGTCGGAATTTTCTACGGATGGGCTTTGATGGGGGCTGAGAATACGGTATGTCCTGTGGATTTAAAAAAAAAACCCAAAAGTTAAACAATTAAATGCCACCCATGATGTCAATGCCCCATGTTCCTCTCGGCCTATCCCCAAGGTCAGTCGTGTGCTCTATTCAAACTCCACACCTCAGGACAAGTGGCTGATTCGTGGCTTGGCAAGACCTGGAGAGACCCGGGCATCAGATTCCAGGGGCCTTTCCTTCTTTCTCTTTCTTTTTTTTTTTTTTTCATGCTTGCAGCCTATTACCTCTTTTGTCACCTGGAAGGACACAGGACTCAGATGCCCTCTCTCCCTCCCCTGTTTTCTTTTTTAAATGCTGTGTGCATCTCACACCACGGGGCCTTTCCTTACTGAAGACAAAATTCACTCTTGCCTCACTTTGGGGCTTTTGGGAATCTGTTCTGAATCTGTTCTAAGTTTTAAAGTTTGTAGAGGTCTTCGTCATATGCTCATCATTCTCCTACCCCCAGCTCCTACGTCAAGCCAAGCTGACGAGCCACTGTGTCTTTTGGAAGGAGACAGTTGGCCTGCTTCCTTGGAGGCCCTGCCTCACCTGTGCTCCCAAGCCCAGGCCCACGTGCTCTGTGATGGGAGGAGGGCCTGAGAAAATGGGCAAGGAGAAAGGAGTGGGAGAAGACGAATGGGAGAGCACGGTGAGTGAGCGAGCAAATGGCCCAAGACCTGGTGACATGGGTGGGCAAGGGGAGACCGTGGCAAAAAGACTAGGAAGGAGAGACCACCCCAGCCCCCAGGGTGCTCCTCGAGGCTTAGCAGGGTACAGGGCCCCCCACTGCACCTCTTGGTCTTGCCAAAAGCAAGGCCACCATATTTAGCTGGGAGGTTGAAGAGGGAAGTACAAACTGTCAGAAACATCAAGGTGGAGCCCAGGAATCATCAGGACCCTAATCTTCACGAAGAACACAGATTCTAGGAAATCTGGACCATAAACATTCATGTCAGGGCATGAAAACTTTAAAACGGTATGTCTGCTAACAGAGGCAAGCAGCCCAGGGGAGGGAGGGGTCTCAAGGCCATCACAGTAACACCCTCACGCTGGCCTTACCTTCTTTGTTGGACTACTTTCCGCAGCTTGGGAGGGGGCTCTGTTCAGCTGGGGGTGTAACTCGGCCTCAGATGCTTGTTCAGACTGTAGCAAAAGATCACAGAAAGGAAAAAAATGCAAAAACATAACCACCTAAATGTGTGATGAAGAGAGCTCCGGAAAAGAGTTACTAAGGAGATAGAGCCAGGGACGGTCGGGGCTGCCGACCGTGAGAAAAGCTTCTGTAGACCCTGCTGTTCCCTCCCATCCCTCCTCCCAGCACTGTTCAATCTTAGGAGAAGAAGTCACAGGAATGTCTTCTGTAATTGGATGTATGTATTGCTAAAAACTAATGCTTCGAAAGCACAAACTAAAAATAACAAAGCGTATGAGAAAAATAGGGTGGGGAAAGAAGTTAAAATTTCAACCCGAGCACTAACAAAAACAATAATTACAATGAAAAGCACTGAAAGTTTTTTAAATATTAAATTTCTGATCAACACTCTAGTAGATATGACTCTTTACCTTAAAAAAAGATGAGGGGTAAGCATGATGGAAGGGGTAAACAGAGGGATTCTGGGGGCTGAGTGGTATGGAGTCCGTGAATGAAAGCACAAAGACGGGGGAGGAATGGCCCCAAAGGCCTGCAAGACAGCGGGGCCACACAGCCCGGCGCAGAGCCCAGGGAGCGCGGGTGCCCTGCTCAGCTTCCTATCTCGCGGGCTTGCTACATTCAGCGCTGCTGAGTCCTTGGCTTTCAGCCACTATTAGCCAGCGATGCAAAATGTTAACATGTGACCCAACGTGACCTCCACATTATCAGTCCTCTACTGACCCACAAGCTAATCCGCATCACAGAAACACACGCTGCAGCATACAACCTTCAGGCCTGAGGGCACCTACCTCGTAGCTAAGCAGCCCTCTCCAAACCCTGGCGGGGCCTGGCTTCGTCCTTACTCTGACCCTACTCCTCCCCGCCCACCGCCCCACCCAGCACGTTCCAGCTGCCTCTAGTCTTCAGAGACCAGCAGCCCAGCTCAGCACCCTCAGCTGTGTTTGTAAAGCTCCTGTCCCTGGCCCCTGATGAGTCGCAGTCTCCTACTTGGAATCATCCTCTCTTCCTGCTCTGGCCCCTCTTGTCCCTCATGTGTGCGCTTTTTCAAGGTCCTGTTTTCGGCTCTCCTGCTCCACGTTTCCCTCCCTGTCCACGCTTCCCCACAGTAAGCCCGGCGGCTCCTACACTTCCACTGCCCGCGCTGGAATCCTTGGTGCCCAAGCAACTCCCCGCCTCTTTGAAACCCACGCTGCAGGCACTCAACATGCGTGCTTTCTAGTTCCGAGTTTTTCTTATAGCCTTCTCCTTTCCATTAAGGGTAACTGTATTATTACTGTTACTGCTGTTGTTATTAATAGATGTGTACTACGAACCACCGAACACTTGCTATGTGTCACATTTGCTCTAGGTGTTCTGCATGGATTACTGCATTTCATCATCACAGTCTTAGGAAGTTGGGAAGAAATTAAGGACCCAGAAGGTAAGGGACTCACCCAAGATCACACAAAGAGCAGAGTCCAAACCCAGGCCTCAGGTTCCAAAGCTGGGCTGTAACCACTATGCTATACAGCCTCCAGCACTCTTGGGCCTGAGTGTTATTCACTCAAGAAATATCTATCCAACAGCCACGACAGGCAGCCCCTGTAGTAGCAGCGGTGTTCAAGGATGAACAAGCCGTGGACCTCGCAGTCTAGTGGGAAAGGCAGAGAACAAGCGGGCAAACAGGCTTCAGGGGAATAAGGACTACAGCGAGGGTGTGCGGGGGCTACAACAGCAGCCGGCCTTGTGGGTCACCAAGACTCAGGCAGAGGTGACATCCCGGCTGCAAGCTGGGTGCAGAGGGGCCCTGCACAGGGGTGGCGAGAAAGGAGGATTGAGGGGCCTCCCAGGCTCTGACACCCAGGAGGGCAGGCTGGGTTACCATGAGAGCACGGAGGCCAATCCCCGCAACAGGAACCGAGGGAGAGGCAGGTGGGAAGGGGAGCCCGCTTTGGGACACACTGAGTTTGAACTACCCGGAAGCATCCAAGTGAAGTCGGTCAAGAGCCATTCACGGTCAGGCTCCCCCACCTTCTCAGGGGTTCGGACAGATGGCATCACACTCCAAGATGCGCTAGTCCAATGTCAGCTTTCTGAATGGCTGAGCAAGGACCTGACAAGCACCTAGTGCAGGGCTGCCCGTGACCTGTGCTGAAGAACAGGACCTGGACCTGAGGCCCGCACTCGCCTTCCACTGCCAATCCACGGCCTGCCCTGCTACGGCCCGCCCGGTCTCCACAGGGACCACAGGTGTGCGCCCACATGGCCCAGCGGCCAGGCAGAGAGGAGAGAAGTGACAGACCAGTCACCCCACCTTTCAGTTGGTCAGTTCCCCTCCGTATCATCAGGCAGGTGGAGATAAGTGTCGGTCCTAACGCTCCCTTTCCTGGGGAGATGAGTGAAGTCTCCTTCTTGTGGAAATATTGAGGGAAATGATAAATTTCATCCTCTTTTCAACAAAAATGAGGATTCTGAGCACAACAAAAGCAGGAGAGTGTCTTTATCACTGACTTCCTTTTCTTGTAAACATCTCTAAATCACCAGCAACAATGGGGTGGGGCTTGGGAAGGATGAGGAGCAGTTGTGAGGCCTGAAAACTGTTTTCCATTTTAAAATGTACCTTCCTGGGCTTCCCTGGTGGTGCAGTGGTTAAGAATCTGCCTGCCAATGCAGGGGACAAGGGTTCGAGCCCTGGTCTGGGAAGATCCCACATGCCACGGAGCAACTAAGCCCATGCGCCACAACTACTGAGCCTGTGCTCTAGAGCCCACGAGCCACAACTACTGAAGCCTGCGTGCCACAACTACTAAAGCCCACGTGCCTAGAGCCCGTGCTCTGCAACATGAGAAGCCACTGCAATGAGAAGACTGCGCACCGCAATGAAGAGTAGCCCCCGCTCGCCTCAATTAGAGAAAAGCCCGAGCGCAGCAACGGACACCCAACGCAGCCAAAAATAAATAAATAAATTTATTAAAAAAAATAAAATTTACCTTCCTGAAATTGTATTCAAGGGCCTGGGTTTTCTAGCTCTATGACTAATAACAAACAACTCTGCAGTGTTAAGTCAGGCTGATCTAACCATCAGTCTCCTTAGGAGGAAACTCAAGACCTCCCCACCACTTTCTACTGCTCCAGGATCCATTCTAAATGGGTCCACCTATTAACATTCAAAAGAGCAAATAGAGCAAATCTCAGGAGGGGCCTAGAACACAAGAATCTGGAAGGACCTGGAAAGGCAGAGCCTCACCCCAGCCAGAACTTATCCCAGGAAAAGAGATGGAAAAAGAAAACTAGCTTTGTGCTTAAAAAAAAAAAAGAAATTTAAAAAACCTGAAGATGAGACTTAGACACACAAAAGCCCCTCTTCCCAATAAACTATTCCACTTCCCTTCATGAAAACAGTATGAAGCTCACATAAGACTTAGCAGCTGGCAAGCAGAACAAACTGGGAGATTTCATTGCTATTTCTTCAGACTTTTCTAAGTTAACAACTCTGGGAGAATGAAAACCCATGAAAACAGGGGGACCTCAGTGGCTCCCTTTCTTCTCTGTGTATTAGAGAAATGGGGGAACAACTCTGCTATCAATATGGACAATATGTCCTTGTCCAAAAGTTCTTGTTGTCTGAAGCGAAATCCAATGCCTGAACTTTATGACAGAAATAAATATGTGGATTACAATTATATTGGAATATCAGTCCTTCCCTCATGGCTCCATGTGTAACAACACATACCTAGCCGGGACGTGACAAGCCAGGAGAAGGCACTTTTAGCCAAGAGCTCATTGAAACTTGAGCTAAGGTCCCTTTTAAAAATATAACTGTCATTTTAATACTCTCCTATCCAGAAATGAGAAACATATTTTCATTCTAATTTTGCAATAAAAAACCTGGACAGGTCACATGGACTTGGAAGGTGCTGCCACTCAGGATGCTGAGAACTGCTGTGGGGTTTTGATGGGACAACATGGGCTCTGCTCAGTTGGCTTCCCAGAAAGGGACATAGGTCCAGGGAGGCTAAGCATTTGGGTTCTCCACCAGAAGAAGGGATCATTCAGTTATTCAATTATACAGATAATTATATTATACATCTGATGTGTCACTTTCCAAGAATCCTCAGCTCAGGTTCTGCCTCTAGGCAACCGGACCTGAGGCACCAGATAATGTGCTCCCAGAAGAGGGGAGCTAAAGCACTCTAGTATGTTTCTCCTTGGGCTGTCTCTTGAATCACTTGTTCTGGAGGAAGCCAGCTGCCATGTCCTGAAGCCACTCAGACAGCCTTGTGGAGAGGCCTACATAAGAAGGAACTGAGGCCTCCTACCAACAGCCATGTGAATGCACCATCTTAGAAGCAGATCCTTCAGCCCCCATCCAGCCTTCAGATGACACCAGTCCCACTTGATATCTTGACTCTGGCCTAATGAGAGACCCTGAGCCAGAACCACCCAGATTAGTTGCTCCTAAGTCTCTAACTCACAGAAACTATGAGATAATAAATGTTCGTAGTTTTAGGCCTCTAAAAAAATACACTCTAGTAAGTCTGGAACTTGGGGTCTAGTAGGGTGGAATAAGTGTGAACAGTGGAGAACAATGGGAGAGCTGAAGTTGGAGAAGGGCAGTGGATTGGAGCACACATGGTCTTACAGATTGTCATCCTGGACTATTTATCAGCCACTCAGTACCATTCCCCACGTCTATGCTCTTCCCTACACTGCAGTGGGTCAGAACCTGGGAACTACATTTATGGAATCTCCTTTCAACACAGTTCCTTACTGCCACTGACAGTCACTCACATGAAACCAAGGAGGTGAGAGAAAACAAGCCATATTACTGCTCCTCTGGCAGCGGTGGGCAGAAAAGCATGGGCTTCAGCAGTCAGAAGATCTTGCTGTGGCCTTGGGCATTTCCCTGCAAATCATGACTTCCATGCTGCAGGCAGCCTGAGCATCTCCAGCTGTTTCCTTCAGTTCTTGGAATATCTGCATTTCCAGTAAGTTGTGGTAAACCTGACAGCGGTAGCCTTCACTCACCTCTGCTCCTCTAGCACATCTAATTCTTTCTGTAAGCACCTAATTCCGTGAATGAAATCTCTTCCAGTGTGAAACACCTAGAGCAGTTTCTGTTTGCCTGACTACACCTTGGTTGGTACATCCATACTGAGGATTTGGAGCTTATCCCCAGGGCTAAAGGGGCCAATGAAGGATTTCAGGTAGGGAAGTGAGCTGACTAGATTTGTGTTTTAGAAGGATCATTCTGGACCCAGTGAGTAAAACAAATTGGAAGCGACCCATACTGGGGGAAGGGAACTCAATTAGAAGGCTAAAGAAGAAAACAAGACAAGAGACGATGCTCATTCAGACCAGTCTGGTGAGAGTGAGGTTAGGCAGATATGAGAGCTATTTAGACTGGAAACTGGATACCTCCTTGGAGATTGGTGGAGTGCGGGAAGTGAAAGAACAGTGATACACGGAGTCCTGGCTTCCATCTTAGACAATGGGCAAATGGTTGAGACAGGAAATAGTTTAAAGCAAGAGCAAAGAAACATGGCAGCACAGTAGCTGAATAAAATTAAGCAGACTCATCACAAACCAGTGCTAGAACAACCCACCCAATAAGGATTCCAAGGGAACGCCAGTTCCACGAATTTCTTAGAGGAGGGACTGGCAAACTTTTTCTGAAAAGAGCCAGACAGTAAATACTTTCAGTTGTCCCGGTCATTCAGTCTGGGTCTCCAGGTCTCTGCTGCCAACCTGCAACTCTGCTGCTGAGTGCAAAACCAGGTACAGACAATACAAGGAATGGGCGTGGCTACATCCCAATAAACTTTATTTACACAAACAGGTGGCAGGATAGATTCGGTGTGTGGGTCATAGTTTGCCAGTCCCTGACCTGGAGGGGAGAAGATTCTACACATAAGCTTAGGAAACACTGCAGTCTCTCCCTCTTAGAAATCCAGAGAGCGCACAGCACGCCACACACCCTGAACTCCTGTGAGGTAAAGGAAGCCACTGCCTTTGTTTAACCCAGCAGTTCACAAACGTATTTGGCTTCGACTCCTTATTCTCATGTAATTCACATTACCATCCAGCAAAACTAATGTTCTGTGGAACACACTTGGGGAAACACTGACCTACAGACTGGGTTCTAGAGGAATAAAGGAAAACCATTCCATCTGATCTGAATGGCAAACTCCATTCAAGTCAAACGTACATCCCTCTGCCTCTAGCCTTGGCCAAGCGTGTGAGGCAGGGTGAGGACGGGTTGTTGTTGCTGGGCAAGAAGGGCTCCCTCCCTGCCTCTCCGCTTCCCTGCGGTAGCAGCTCTCGCTGCTGCTGCCAACTACTTCTCTGCAAGAATTTATTTCCTGCACTCCTCTAAAACCCCCTGGACACAAACACAATAAAAATCATTCCTTATGGTAGTTAAAACACATGAACAGAACACTGATAGCTTATGGATTTTTTTCTGAAGTAGCTTAAAAACAACACGTCTCAGGTTCCAGTCCCACCCAGGCAGGTGAGCTCACAAAGGCCCTGCGGCTCCCATCTGAGCCCAGGTGCTCATCACACCCACCCCCCCAACCTGGGCCACTGCAGAAACTTCAATGCGTCTTTCTCCAGCCTTCGGTTTTTCCCCTGGTCTAATCCACCCTGCATACCACTGAGGAACTCATCTTGTAAAGCGCCTTCTCATCAAAACACTTTTTCTCAAGGCCCCTTGATGGGTCCCTAAGGCCTGTGGCACACAACACAATCCCTCAGCCAGTTAAAGATCTTCCATCGGGCTTCCCTGGTGGCTCAGTGGTTAAGAACCCACCTGCCAATGCAGGGGACATGGGTTCAAGCCCTGGTCCGGGAAGATCCCACATGCTGTGCAGCAACTAAGCCCATGTGCCACAACTACTGAGCCTGCGCTCTAGGGCCTGCGAGCCCCAACTACTGAGCCCGTGTGTGACAACTACTGAAGCCCACGTGCCTAGAGCCCATGCTCTGCAACAAAGAGAAGGCACTGCAATGAGAAGCCCACGCACCGCAACGAACAGTGGCCCCCACTCGCCGCAACTAGAGAAAGCCCGCGTGCAGCAACAAAGACCGAACGCAGCAAAAAGTAAATTAATTAATTAATTAATTAAAATAAAGAAATAGGAAAAAAATTTTAAAAAAAAGAGATCTTCCATCATTTGGCCCCAATTTACCTCTGCATCATAACTGTGTTAGTTTGCCGATCGGGAACCCACTCCAGGCACATAAGTATTACCTGAATCTTCAAACACACCATAAGTTTCTTCTCAACTCAATTCTATTTATTCTAGAACTTCTAGCCCAGTGGTTCCCAAATATAGCTTCACAAGAGAATTATCTGGGGAATCTTTATAAATTACAGACTTTTAGATACTACCCCAGGCTTCTCTAATTAGAATCTCCTAGGGCTGGAACATTAGAACTTCTATTTTAACAAGCTCCCTGAGTGATTTTTATGTAGCCAGCCCAGACCAGCTAGGGACCACTGATGGCTCAAACTCTTCATTTAAGAAATGAGAAGACCAAGTCTCCAAGGTCCTAGTCTGGAAAAGGCCACAGGTGCTCCAGCAAAAACTAACCAGGCTTCTTAATTGTTTTCTTCTCCATTTACCATGGAGGCAATAGGTGGTATATCCAATATGGTTTCATAAATAAATAAATACATATTGGAATCTGTGCAAAATTTTTACCAGTAAGACTTTTATTTAAAAGTCAAGGGACTGGGCCTCCCTGGTGGCGCAGTGGTTGAGAGTCCGCCTGCCAATGCAGGGGATACGGGTTCGTGCCCCGGTCTGGGAGGATCCCATATGCCGCGGAGCGGCTGGGCCCGTGAGCCATGGCCGCTGGGCCTGCGCATCCGGAGCCTGCGCTCCGCAACGGGAGAGGCCACAACAGTGAGAGGCCCGCATACCGCAAAAAGAAAAAAAAAAAAAAAAAAAGTCAAGGGACTTCCCTGGCAGTCCAGTGGTTGGCACTTCACCTTCCAATGCAGGGGGTGTGGGTTCAATCCCTGGTCGGGGAAGCTGGGATCCGACACACCTCACAGCCAAAAAAACAAAACATAAAACAGAAGCAATACTGTAACAAATCCAATAAGGACTTTAAAAATGGTCAACATTGGGCTTCCCTGGTGGTGCAGTGGTTAGGAATCCACCTGCCAATGCACGGGACACAGGTTCGAGCCCTGGTCCAGGAAGATCCCACAGGCCGCAGAGCAACCAAGCCCGTGCGCCACAACTACTGAGCCTGCACGCGCCACAACTACTGAAGCCCACGTGCCTAGAGCCCGTGCTCCTCCACAAGAGAAGCCACCACAATGAGAAGCCCGCACACTGCAACGAAAGTAGCCCCCACTTGCCGCAACTAGAGAAAGCCGGCGTGCAGCAACGAAGACCCAATGCAGCCAAAAGTAAATAAATTTATTTTTTTTAAATGGTCAACATCAAAAAAAACTTTAAAAAAAAGAAACATGAATGTGTTTTTAAAAAATAAATAAAAGTCGAATTTGCAACAAGCAAAGAATCACATATTCATGCTACTGACAGATTAGAAAAAGAAACTCAAGCTTCATTTACCTCCCAAGAATCCAGGCAGATCCCAAGACAGAATCACAAAGGTCAAGGCTAATTTCTAGGCAGATGAGCAGATAATCCTGCTACTGTATCTAGGGGATCTCCAGCATCTTAGTGGTAGTCTCAGTGTCATTTGGTGCTTGACTTTAACCTGACCCCAATCTCTGCTGGTTAAGGACACGCCAGAAAGCCCTGTGGTCAAACCCAGGCATAGAAGATGCAGAACCAACAGCCAGCAGCACAGTGGCCACAACAAACCCCATCATTCCACAGTCAGTCTCAGAGAGAAAATCCAGAGGACTGAGTTCTCTGTAAGAACAATTACCAAAATCCATGACCCAAGTCACTTATGAGAGACAGAAATGGAGCTAAAGTATAAGCACCTGGAGGGCAGGAGCTGGGTCTTGTTTCACTCTCGCTTTCCCAGTGCCGAAGCTAAAGACCAGCAAACAGCAGGTCCTCTGATCAATGTATACAATGAACTAGTAATGAATCCAACACTGTTTCATATTCCAGTAGACAAGTCAAAAACTTCATTCCATGGCAACTGGGGCCACAGAGCACAGCAGGTACAGGGCACAGGCTTTGGAGTCAAATCCAGGCTTGGCACTTGCTTGGGCATGGGCTTAACCTCTCTGACCACAATTTCATCATCTGCAAGAGGGGATAATCCATCTAACTCCTAGCATTGTGAAGATTAAGTGGAACATCTGTCTAGGGTGCTAAGCACAATAACAGTCGCTATTCACTAATGGCAGCTACTATCATAATCGGTTTCCCAGACACAGGATCTATTTCTGTAAGTAGAAGCTAACTCAACATGAGGGACTTTTCCCCTCTTGCCAAAAGACGAAAACCTTGACTGGGAGAGTGCTGACTCTAGTTTAGATAATAAGCAGATCCCATAGAGCAGGCTGTCCACAATCCAAATTTGTGCCACTGGATATTACTGCTACCAATACTGGAGGGAAGACATTTTTACAAATAAAAGCAGATTTCGTGGCTGCCTCAGTACAAACATCTCAGGCAGCTTGCACTGAGTATCTCTGGTGTCCCTTACAGCAGGCCAGTCCAACATCAGGGACACCCAGGGGAACACTGACAGAGGAGCTCAGGGACAATTTCAATGGAAGTGGATAATCAGCAACTATAATGGACAACTAGCCCCTGGATACACAAGTCACAAAGCATAATCACTCAGGAATTCCTGGAACCTACTGGATTATGGACAACATCCATGAAACAGACTTGCTGTTACAACTAGAGGACTATGGGCACTGCAGTTTGGTCTAAAAGAAAAATATTTGACCATAACTAGATTTTGGTTCTTTTCTAGTAATAGAACCAAGTCTGAGCCCCACCTTCTATTCATCCCATATGTAAAGCCATATTATAACATGGCCCAAAGAGTCAACAACACAGGCCTCACAGATAAGGTGATATACAGCAAGATTCTCTTGAGACCCATTTTCCCCACTGTAGGGTTGAAGAAAGATGCTATATGAACGCCCCTTGCCACACCAAACAGACTCTTGCTAAAACAGGTACCCACCACCATCAAAATTCAAAGCCATCTGGTTACGAGGCCTTTAAAAATCTTTTGCTGGTCCCTCACACCTGACATACACAGACTGGCAACAATACAATATCAAAATTTCAAAGCGCCTCAAAGTCCTAGCTTCACTAGATGTTTTACCACACTTATAATTTTGAATTCCTTTCCCATTCCCATTGCTCTGTATTAGTGATGGAGTGTTTCAATAACGTTTCTTCTAACTGCTGATAGCTCATACTTAGACTGTGATAAATGTCCCCTTTTGGGATGACACGGCCCTTCCTGCATGAGCAAGGTCCATCAGAGAAAAGTGGCTTTAGAAGAAACTCAATTAGACATAGCTGGCTAGAGAGGGAGCTGTAAAAATTATGTAAGAGTTAGGAACCAGCCATAAAATAAATTCAGTATTGATGAGGATGTGGAAGTGAAATGAGGACACTGTTGATGGAGTATAAATCAGTACACTTTATAAAACCATTTGGCAGCATCCACTAAAGCTGAACATATGCTTACCATATAACCCAGAAATTCTACTCCTAGGGGTAGACCCAAGAGAAATGAAAACATACATCCACTCAGAAACTCGTACATGAATATGCATAGCAGCATTATTTATAACTGCCAAAATTTGAAAACTACCCAAATATCCATCAACAGTAGAAAACAGTGATACAGAACTTCCCTGGTGGCTCAGTGGTTAAGAATCCACCTGCCAATGCAGGGGACACAGGTTCGAGCCCCGGTCCGGGAAGATCCCACAGGCACTGGAGCAACTAAGCCCGTGCGCCACAACTACTGAGCCTGCACGCGCCACAACTACTGAAGCCCACACGCCTTGAGCCCATGGCTCCACAACAACAGAAGCCACCACAATGAGAAGCCCATGCACCTTAACGAAGAGAAGCCCCCACTCGCCACAACTAGAGAAAGCCTGGCACAGCAACAAAGACCCGACACAGCCCCCCACAAAAAAAAGAAAGAAAACAGTGATATATTTGCATACACAATGGAATACTATACAGCAATGATCTACAACCGCATACAACAATCTGGATGGATCACACAAACAGCGTGTAAGCAAAAGAGGCCAGACACAAGAGTATATACTACATGGTTCCACTTAATGTAAGGCAGGAAACAAGTAAAACTCACCTATGCTGCTGCGAGTCAGAATAGTGGGAACCCTAAGAATAAGGGATAGGAACTGAAAAATAGCATAACAGGGGCTTTCTAGGCACCAGTAATATTCTGCTTCTTGATCTGAGTGCCAATAACACACGTGTATTGAGCTTGTGATAATTCACTGAGTTGAACACTCAATGTGTACTCTTCAATACGCATATTATACTTGAATAAAAAGTTAAAAAATAAACCTAGTAAAGCCAATTTCCTGTAATGTCCTTAAAGTGCCACCTAGTGGCACAAGTTAAATGTAAACAAGAAGGAAGATTCATTTCAAGTTGACTTGAAAAACATGGCCCCATTTCTATCAGCACAGTTTAGGACTGGGCTGGAACAGTGCCCTAGATTTAAAAACAAATGAAAAAAACCCCACAAAACAACAAAAAACCTTTCCCCTGGCACAGAGAATACTGACACAAAGATTCAGTGACAAAATAAAGCTGTCTACCACAGGGCACGCTGGTACCAATGAGCCAATGATGATGCACATCCCTTCCCAACTGCACCTGCGATCAACCATGGTGGGAATATTTACAACCAGAGGTTGGCAACAGCTACAAATAGGGACTTTTTCTTTTTTCAGAGAGAAGATTTACCAGCACACAAGTAAGGGATACCTACAGAACTTGCTGAGCAGAGCGGGGTATTCAGGAGGGAGACAGGAAGAAACAACTCCTTTATCCTGTTTTCCCAGGACAAGCTTCTTTCCCTCTTCCTCACCTTAAAGGCAAGGCCTTAGTTGGTTTTTTCTAATTATGCTTGAGAAACACAGAGTTGAGAAGGACCACCCACAGCAAGCCTTGGAAGCTGCTAGGTGAATAAATGATATTTGCTCGAGGTTTTACTAGTAAAGTCGGAAAGACAGAGCATCTTGATCAGAAAAAGGTCCTCAAGGCAAAGCCGCAAACTATAGACACAGGCATTGCAATCCTTGTGTTAGGAGATGGTGGGTGAAAAGGCTGATGGGGGGACTGTCTTTCTGTTGATTCTTTTTCTTTTCATTTCCACTATTTACAGAAACAGGTGACATGTGGATCTGGCCTATAGACTGTAGTTTCTTGACCCCTGATGTAGGCAGAAGGCCAGCCGTGAAAGGTCACAGAAGGGAAAGAAGGTGGTTCAAACACAAGGAGTTTAGTAAGCCAGTCCGGCACTCATTCTGGGCTCGTGATCATGAAGTTCTGACTGTCCTGAGTCTGTTCTTCTGTTTGCCAACTAGACTCCACCTCTGGTTCGCTGGGCCTGTACTGATAATTATAATAGCTCATTGTTGGTGAGAGCTGACCATATGCCAGGCACCATCCTAAGTGCTTTACAGATATTAACTTGCTTAATTATCACAACCCTATGAGAGTAGACACTACAACTATCCTTATTCACAGATGATGAAACGGAGACACGGAGAGGCTAAGTAAATGTGTCCAAAGACACACAGCCAGTAAGAGGCAGAGAGAGGATTTGTACCTCAAGCCCATGTTCTTAACTACTCTGTCAGGCTGCCTCCCTGGGCCCACCCTCTGGACATCCTCCACCATCCTCTCCTAGTGACACCACGGCACAGGGGGGCACCCTCCCATCCCATCCTGCTTCTCCCCTGACACTTAGGGGCGCTTCCTGCTTTTTGTCACTGTGTGGGGGTGTCAGAGAAGAGAAATAAGGATTCCTCTGTTCAGGAATCTAGAAACCAGCCGTAGTTGACTCCCAGGGGAAACACCGGGCTATCTTGTTAGTTATAGGAAATATGGTGTCCAGCTATTGCCTACAATCCTTGAGCAGAGAGCATGAGAAAATGGGTTTAGATGAGACACATGGAAAATGACACAGTTACATACATACACCATGAGAGACTACAGGATGGAAGATGTTAGGCGTGGCCGCTTTCTGAGGGTGGGGAAGGGGAAAGGAGCTGGAGGAGAAGGAGCACATCACAACCTTTGTGCTCCCACAGCTGTCAGCAAAGTGTGGGCCTCTCGTAAGCAGATTTCATTAACACCTGATGAATTCATTAGATGAACTTAAGGCGTCTTCCAGAGGAGTGATGCTAGCACAGTAAGCTTTACACAATAACATTACAAGCGAAATGTAATAAGGAGGGGGAAACCTAGGAAAGAAAACAAGTTACCAGTGGTAGGATAAAGCTAACTTATTAAGAGGTTTCAGAACATAAAATGTATTGGTGATAATGTGTCAACTCCGTTGTTAAGAAAAAAGAGGTGGGTTTCCCTGGTGGCACAGTGGTTAAGAATCCGCCTGCCAACGCAAGGGACAAGGGTTCGTGCCCTGGTCCAGGAAGATCCCACATGCCGTGGAGCAACTAAGCCCGTGCGCCACAACTACTGAGCCTGCGCTCTAGAGCCCGTGAGCCACAACTACTGAGCCCGCGTGCCACAACTACTGAAGCCCACGCGTGCATAAATAAATAAATAAATAAATAAATAAACGAAGAGAGAGGTTAAGAAAATAACTGTGAGACGTGGTTGCATAGCAGAGCAGAGCATGGTAGGTGGAGCCGGCACTCTGAGCCTAGATAGTCAGGATCAGAATCACAGCTTTAACTTGCTGTGGGTGACTTTGGCCAAATTTCTAGTTCTCTGTGCCTCAGTTTGCTTACCTGCAAAGTGAGGATAACAACAGAACCTACTCCACATGGTTGCTAGGATTAAATAAGTTAATATTTATAAAGGACTTAGAAGAGCATCTGGCACATAAACACTATACTTAAGTACATGATAAATTTATAAAATAAATAATCACAAAGCCTCAACGGTTTGTATACTTTTAAAATCAATTTTGAAATTCATAAATAATAATTATTTATGATGTTAAACTTCTGCCTTTTTTTCCCTGTTTGAAAGCAGGATATGGATTACACTTGGCCTTCTGCTATACCAAATATGGCCCAGTGACCAAATTGTGCAACCTATTTTGGCAAAGCTGAACGTTAAGTCTGCACTGGGGAAGGCACTTTAAAAAATAAACGTTTTAGCTTAATATTAGGAAATATCGATACTTCATATTTAGAAAATGGGCACAGAGACTGAAAATCCGTATTAACTTGTGCTTAGCAGATCTATAGTTAATTTTTATGATGTGCGATGAATGATTTCTCTCTCTCTCTGTCTCAAGGTTTATCATTAAATTTCTAGCACCAGCCCAGAAACCTTTCCCAGCTCTCCTGTTCTACAAAAGCTGGTTCTGTCACTTACTACCGAAGAGGTCCCAAGTAGTTCACTTCCGCTTTCTGAACTTCAACTTCCTGTTCTGTAAAATGCTATGCAATGACAAAGGAGAGCATGAGCACAGAAGTGTTAAAATTCGAAAGACTGAGACACACTCAGCAGCAAGACAAAGATCCCTGTGGGGCCAAATCACAAAGTGGCAGTCATATGCATAAAATAGATAGATAACTAATAAGCACCTGCTGTATAAAAACAATAAAATCCAAAACAGCGAAAAAAACGCCAAGTGGTAGACCAGGCTGAGGGTTCAGCAGTAGGTGGAGGCAGCTGAGAGTTCATACCCAGCAGAATAACAGGGATTTAAATGCCCCACATGAGGCAGGGGTCCCACATCAAGCTCATTCCCTAAAGCCAGAGGCTAAGGTGACACTTCACTACCTATAAACCTGCAAAGCCACGAAGAAGCCTGTGAAGGTGCTCGGGGCTGCCTCCTAAGTAAAGGAAGCAGAAACAGATACAGCACTTTAGCCTGGTCTTGGGCTCAGCCACCATCTGGTGACATCTTCATGATCACTTACATCTGTACCAGACGGAAGGGCTGAACCTCAAGGAGAAGAATTGGCCCCAGACTAGAGGCCCATGGGCGCAGGGCAGTGGGGTATGGTTGGCAGGGACACCACTGAACTGCTAGGAAGAGAGAAGCTCGGAGAACTGAGAATGAAATTGAAACTCTGATGCCAAATAAGACTGCTAAGCAAATTTCCAAAAAGCATGGAAGGAAAAAAGCCAGCAATAAGAACAGCCTCCCAAAAATAAGATGAATTTACTCCTGACAAAAATGAAGACAGAACAAGTTGAAAATAACTTTAAAATAATTTTGTTTAGAACCCACCAAGTTAAAAGTAGGGAATGCATCCTGAAAAAGAACAGAGAACTATGAAACAGAAATTGGGAAAAGTGAAACAAGAACAGGTTGACATAAAAAAGAATGGACTATAAAACCTGGAATCATAAACAGTTATAAATTTGGAAGTCAAAGATTTCATCCACAGCCAACCCAGAGAGATCATGACATAAAAAGATGAAAGTGCCATTACTAGAAATAAAAGATGTGTTGACAGACATAGAAGCATAGCTAATGAGTTTGAGAAGAAAATAGAAGAAATAAGTAGAGAATCAAAACCTGCAGAGATATGACTAAGAGTGTTCTAAAATTAAAGACATGATTTCCCAGATGGAAAGTGCATACCAATCATCATCTAGAATAAATTTAAATCTATGCCTAGGCACATCACAGTGAAATTGCAACCGAACATCAAAAATGAAGTTTTAAAAGCCACCACAGAGAAAAGATAGTCACTCCAAAGGAACCCGAAATAGATTCACAGAATACTCAGCAGCAACAAAAATAAATGCCAGAAGAGAAGGATGTAATACATTCAAAATGCTGAGGGAAAATAACCTTCAACCTAGAATTCTATTCATACATGCAGCAAAATTACCACTTAAGAGAAAGGGCAATAAGTTTACCATCCATAGAACATGGATGAAAAAAAACTACTACGTTATGTATTTCAGTAAAAGGTTTATGTGAACCTCACAATTGCTGGAGTTATCCTAACTATACGATTATGCAATATTATATGCCTCATCACAAGTTCTGAGAGCATGGTCTCTTAAAAGTAGCTTCCAAAGGCCATTTTATTCTGATAGAGCTTTGACTTTTTTTTATTCTAGTTGTCATAATAGAGAGCATTTTTTCCCTTTCTCCCAATCTTTAATTGAAAGAGGAAATCTTTAAAAGAAAAACTGCCTGATTTCCCCACCAAAACAGCTATTTAAACTGCTACCAGTTACTGCAGTCCACTTCCAAATGCTCAACAGTAGATATGTGACATTTATGATTAAAATGTATAGAGACCTTGAAGGATACCCAAATTCACAAACCTACCTCTCACAAAGAGTCTCCCCAAAATAGAGAATGTACTTATATAAACAATTTATCATAAGATGAGATAGCTAAGTTATAGATGAATTACTTAAGTGACCCCTTTAGACCCCTAAAAAGAGTTAGTGGAAATTCACTGAGGAGTTAACTTCAAAGTTCAAAGGTCCAATGAGGAGCGAACACTGGCCAGCAACAAAGGAAAAGGAATTTCAACTCTGACCACAGCAAAGGGGCCAATCAGTGTGTTCTATGGACCTTCAAGATCACTCTCAGAGAGTAGAATATCTTACTATCAAAGGCCTACTGAATACTTTTATGTGGTACAATCAGTAAACATTTCTGTATTTGGATCTTTTCTACTATTTTCCCTGTAAACATTCTAATGGGATGTCTAATACTCTATTGGGTGGATACACATACAGTACTCTTAACCAGAGCCTTCTTCTTGGACATTTGTGTTGTCTGTATTGTTTTAATTTTTATCAATAATACTAAAATAAGTGTCATCATAGAACTTTTCCTTTCTTTTGAACAAGTTCTTGGGGAAAATTCTAATGGCATTTGTTGATAGCTGGCAAACTTTGAGTGCTCCTTTTAAAAGGAGGGGATTTATACTTAATCTTTCCTCCTCTATTCCAATGCCAGTATTTCATCACTTTCTCTTCTCCTTGAACTTCTCACTACGGCCATTTCCTTTGCCTTTTGAATTTCTCATTCAGTGCCAGCTGTATGAAAATAGTACTTTTCAAATTCCTTTAATAAATCCTTATAAGAGGACTTGGAGAGCTCTCAAAATTCTATCAACAGATTGGTCTAAACCACAACTGTTTCTTCATGCTACACCAACCTGGAAATATGATTAGCTTTTTGAGTAAACTATGAAACAATTCTACAACTAGGTACCATAGAGTAAAATGTACTGCCAAAATCAATATATGAAAAAAGGTCTTACACAAAGCAGAATAATCTACTTGAATTTCAGCCTTGATAAATTCAAAACAATGTTATCTACAGTGAGAGATAAATTTATCAGAATCTAATTTTAATTTAAAACACAGCCTTTTATTTTAACTAGAGGACAACACAAGAGGAGTTGTGTCAGTCAAGCTACAGGTTTGTCAATTTTGTTGATCATCTAAGAAACCCAACTTTGGGTTTCAATGATTTCCCTCTTGTTTTCCGATTCTCTATTTATCTCCACTCTATTCTTTATTATTTCTTTCCTTCTGCTAGCTTTGGGTTTAGCTAGCTCCTCCTCTTTTTTTAAAAAATTTATTTATTTATTTTTGGCTGTGTTGGGTCTCTGTTTCTGCGCGAGGGCCTTCCCCAGTTGTGGCAAGCGAGGGCCACTCTTCATCGCTGTGCACGGAGCTCTCACTATCGTGGCCTCTCTTGTTGTGGAGCACAGGCTCCAGATGCGCAGGCTCAGTAATTGTGGCTCACGGGCCCAGCCGCTCCGCGGCATGTGGGATCCTCCCGGACCGGGGCTCGAACCCGTGTTCCCTGCATTGGCAGGCGGACTCTCAACCACTGTGCCACCAAGGAAGCCCTCCTCTATTTTTTTTAATTGAAGTATAGTTGATATACAATATTATATTAGTTTAAGGTGTACAGCACAGTGATTCAGCATTTTTACAGACTATACTCCATTTAAAGTTATTATAAAATAATGGCTATAATTCCCTGTGCTGTACCCTAACCCTAACCCTTGTTGTTAACCTATTTTATTTTATTTTATTTATTTATTTATTTTTTTGCGGTATGTGGGCCTCTCACTGTTGTGGCCTCTCCCGTTGCGGAGCACAGGCTCCGGACGCGCAGACTCAACGGCCATGGCTCACGGCCCCAGCCGCTCCGCGGCATGTGGGATCTTCCCAGACCGGGGCACGAACCCGTGTCCCCTGCATCGGCAGGCGGACTCTCAACCACTGAGCCACCAGGGAAGCCCTGTTAACCTATTTTATACATAGTAGTTTGTACCTATTAATCTCATATGCCTATCTTGCCCCTCCCCACTGGTATCCACTAATTTGTTTTCTTTATCTGTGAGTCTATTTCTATTTTACTATATACATTTGTTTACCTTTCAGATTCGACACGTAAGTGGTAACACTCAGTATTTGTCTTTGCCTGCCTGACTTATTTCACTAAGCATAATATTCTCTAAGTCCATCCATATTGCTATAAATGGCAGAATTTCATTCCTTTTTATGGATGGGTAATATTCCATTTTATATATACACACCACTTCTTTATCCATTCATTGTTGACAGATACTTAGGTTGCTTTCACACCTTGGAAATTATAAATAATGCTGCTATGAACATTGGGTGCATGTATCTTTCCAAATCACTGTTCTCATTTTTTTTTGGATGTACACCCAGGAGTGGAATTGCTGGATCATAAGGTAGTTCTATTTTTAGTTTCTTAAGGAACCGCCATACTGTTTTTCACAGTACCTGCACCAATTTACATGCCCACTGACAATGTACAAGAGTCCCCTTTTCGCCACATCCTAGCCAACATTTGTTATTTATGGTCATTTTGATGACAGCCATTCTGACAGGTGTGAAGTGATGTCTCATCATGGTTTTGATTTGCATTTCTCTAATAATTAGCAACACTGGCCATCTCTTCATGTGCCTGTTGGCCATCTGCAGGTCTTCTTTGGAAAAACATCTATTCAAGTCTTCTATCCATTTTTTTAGCCAGGTTGCTTTTTTAAAAATATTGAGTTGTATGAGCTGTTTATTTATCTTGGATATTAGTCCCTTGTTGGTCATATCATTTGTAAAGTATTTTCTCCCATTCATTAGGTTGTCTTTTTGTTTTGCAGATGACTTCCTTTGCTGTACAAGAGCTTTTAACTTTAATTAGGTCCCATTTGTTTATGTTTGCTTTTATTTCTTTTGTCTTAGTAGACAGATCCAAAAATGTATTGCTTCCACTTTTGTCAAAGTGTTCTAGTTTTACGCTTTCAGGTCTTGCAGTTAGGTCTTTAATCCATTTTAAGTTTATTTTTGTACATAGTGTGAGAAAATGTTCTAATTTCATTCTTTTACATGTAACTGTCCAGTTCTCCCAACACCACTTATTGAAGAGACTGTCTTTTCTCCATTGTATATTCTTGCCTCCTTTGATGTAAATTAATTGGCCATAAGTGCATGGGTTTATTTCTGGGTTCTCTGTTCTGTTCCACTGATCTACGTGTCTGTTTGTGTGCCAGTACCATGCTGTTCTGCTTACTGTAGCTTTGCAGTATAGTCTAAAGTTAGGGAGAGTGATACCTCCAGCTTCGTTCTCTTTTTCTCAAAATTGCTTTAGCAATTTGAGGTCTTTTGTGGTTCCATATGAATTTTAGGATTCTTTGTTCTACTGTGGAAAATGTCATGGGTATTTTAATAGGAATTGCATTAAATCTGTAGATTGGGGCTTCCCTGGTGGCGCAGTGGATAAGAATCCTCCTGCCAATTCAGGGGACACGGGTTCAAGCCCTGGTCCAGGAAGATCCCACATGCTGCAGAGCAACTAAGCCCGTGTGCCACAACTACTGAGCCTGTGCTCTACAGCCCGTGAGCCACAACTACTGAGCCCGCGTGCCACAACTATTGAAGCCCATGTGCCTAGAGCCTGTACTCTGCAACAAGAGAAGCCACTATAATGAGAAGCCCAGGCACCGCAACGAAGAGTAGCCCCCACTTGCCCCAACTAGAGAAAGCCCGCGCACAGCAACGAAGACCCAATGCAGCCAAAAATAAATAAATAAAATAAAAAATTTTTAAAAAATCTGTAGATTGCTTTGGGTAGTATAGACATTTTAACAATATTAATTCTAACAATACAAGAATATAGGATATCTTTCCATTTCTTTGTATCATCTTCAATTTCTTTCATCAATGTTTTATAGTTTTCAGAGTATAGGTCTTTCACTTTCTAGGTTAAATTGATTCCTAGGTATTTTGTTCTTTTTGGGGCAACTGCTTTTTGGTTTTGTTTTTTGGTGTTTTTTTTCTTTGCTCTCGCTTTCCGATAGTTCATTATTAGTGTATAGAAAATTAACAGATTTCTGTATATTAATCTTGTATCCTGCAACTTTACTGAATTCATTAATTAGTTCTAATAGTTTTGAGGTGGAGACTTTAGGGTTTTCTATGTATAGTATCATGTCATCTTCAAATAGTGAGTTTTACTTCTTCCCTTCTACTTTGGATGCTTTTTATTGATATTTCTTTTTCTTCTCTGATTGTTGCTGTCAGAACTTCCAATACATTGTTAAATAGAAGTGGTGGAGAGTGGGCATCCTTGTCTTGTTCCTTATCTTAGAGGAAATGCTTTCAGCTTTTCACCACTGAGTATGATGTTATTAGCTGTGGGTTTGTCATAAAGAGCCTTTATTATGTTGAGATGTGTTCCCTCTATACCAACTATGATGACAGTTTTTTTATCATGAATGGATATTGAATTCTGTCAAAGGTTTTTTATGCATCTATCGAGATGATTACATGATAGTGATCCTTCCTTTTGTTAAGATGGTGTATATTACATTGATTTGTGAATACTGAACCATCCTTGCATCCCTGGAATAAATACCAGTTGATCATGGTGTATGATCCTTTTTATGTATTGTTGGATTGAGTTTGCTAATATTTTGTTGAGAATTTTTGCATCTATATTTATCAAAGATGTTGGTCAGTAATTTTCTTTTTTGTAGTGTCTTTGTCTGGTTTTGGTATCAGGGTAATGGTGGCCTCATAGAATGAATTTGGGAGTGTTGTTCTGTCCTCTTAAATTTTTTGGAATAGTTTGAGGATAGGTAGTAGCTCTTCTTATGTTTGGGAGAATTCTCCTTTGAAGTCATCTGGTCCTGGGCTTTTGTTTGCTGGGAGCTTTTTTTATTACAAATTCAATTTCACTACTAGTAACAGGCCTGTTCAAATTGTCTGTCTCTTCTTGATTCATTTTTGGCAAGTTTTATGTTTCTAGAAATTTGTTCATTTCTTCTAGGTTGTCCAATTTGTTGGCATATAACTGTCTATAGTATTCTCTTATGATTTTTTGTATTTCTGTAGTATTGGTTGTTATTTCTCCTCTTTCATCTCTTATGTTGTTCATTTGGGTCCTCTCTCTTTCCTTCTTTTTTTTTTTTTTGGCGGTACGCGGGCCTCTCACTGTTGTGGCCTCTCCCATTGCAGAGCACAGCCTCCGGACGCACAGGCTCAGCGGCCATGGCCCATGGGCCCAGCTGCTCCACGGCATGTGGGATCCTCCCGGACCGGGGCACAAATCCGCGTCCCCTGCATCGGCAGGCGGACTCTCAACCACTGTGCCACCAGGGAAGCCCTCTCTTTCCTTCTTGATGAGCCTGGCTAAAGGCTTATCAATTTTGTTTATCATTTCAAAAAACAGGTCTTGGTTTCATCTTTTCTATTTTCTTTTTTTTTGGGGTCTATTTATTTCCTCTCTGATCCTTATTATTTCCTTCCTTCTGCTCATTTTGGGCTTTGTTTGTTCTTCTCTTTCTAATTCCTTTAGAACGCTTAAGTTAAGTTGTTTGAGTTTTTCTTGTTTCTTGAGGAAGGCATGTATCCCTATAACGTCCCTTCTAGAACTACTTTTGCTGCATCCCACAGATTGTAGAAAGCTGTGTTTCTATTTTCATTTGTCTCATGGTATTTTCTCATTTCCTCTTTGATTTCCTCATTGTCCCATTGGTTTTTTAGGAGTGTGCTGTTTACTCTCCACGTGTTTGTGCTTTTCCTGGTTTTTTCCTGTAATTGATTTCTAGTTTCATACCACTGTGGTTGGAAAAAATGCTTGATATAATTTCTATCCTCTTAAATTTGTTGAAACTTCCTTTGTGCCCTAGCTTGTGATCTATCCTGGAGAACATTCCATGTGCACTTGAAAAGAATGTGTATTCTGCTCTTTTCCGATGCAATGTCCTTACTATTAAGTCCAACTGGTCTATTAAGTCATTTAAGACCACTGTTGCCTTAATGATTTTCCATCTGATCTGTCCATTGATATACGTGGGGTGTTAAGGTCTCATACTATTATTGTATTATTGTCAGTCTCTCTCTTTATGTCTGTTAATATTTCCTTTATATACTTAGGTGCTCCTGTATTGGGTACATATATATTAACAAGTATAATATCCTCCTCTTGTATTGATCCCTTTGTCATATAAAATGCCCTTCTTTGTCTTTTTTCATAGCCTTTGTTTTAAAGTCTATTTTGGCTGATATGAGTGTTGCTACCCCTGCTTTCTTGTCATTTTCATTTGCATGAAATATCTTTTTCCATCCCCTCAGTTTCAGTCTGTGTGTGTCCTTAGCTCTACAGTGCGTATCTTGTAGACAGCATGTACATGGGTCTTGTTTCTATATCCAATCAGGTACACTATGTCTTTTGATTGGAGCATTTAGTTCATTCACGTTTAAGGTAATTATTCATATGTATATTCTTATTGTTATTTTGTTAGTTGTTTGGTGTTCTTTTAGGTCTTTTTGTTCCTTTCTTCTTTTGTTCTCTTGTGATTTGATGACTATATTTAGTGTTATATTTGGATTCCTTTTTATTTTATGTGTGTACATCTATTATAGATTTTTGGTTTGTGGTTACCATGAAGTTTTTATATAGCAATATATAAAATATGCTATAAATATCATATGATATATATGATTGCTTTAAGTTGCCCATCTCTTAATTTCAAATGCATTTTAACAACTCTGCATTTGTACATCTAGTTGTTTTGTGTATCCCTTAAGGCCACTTGGTTTTTTAAGAGTATGTCATCTAATTTCCACATATTACTGAATCTTCCAGTTTTACTTCTGTTACTGATTTCTAGTTTCATTCCACTGTGGTCAGAGAAGATACTTTGTATGATTTCAGTCTTTTTAAATGTACTGAGTTTTGTTTTGTAGCCTAACATATTTTCTATCCTGGAGAATGTTCCATGTGCACTTGAGACAAAATGTGTAGGCTGCTGTTGTTGAGTAGAGTGTTCTATAGATGTCTATTAGGTATCTATTTCCTTATTGGTCTTCTGTCTAGTTGTCAATCCATTAACGAAAGTGATATATTAAAGTCTCTATTACTGTAGAACTGGCTATTATTCCCTTCAGTTCTGCTGGTTTTGCTTCATATATTTTGGGGCTCTGTTGTTATGTGTGTATATGTTTATAATTTTTTATCACATTAATGGATTGACCCATTTATCAACACATAATGTCACTCTAAGTCTCCTGTAACAATTTTTGTCTTTAAGTTTATTTTGGTCTGATATTAGTATAGCCACCCCAGCTCTCTTTTGGTTCCTATTTGCATGTAGTATCTTTTTCCATCCTTCCACTTTCAATCTATTTGTATCACTGGATCTAAAGTGAAGTCTATTGTAGACAGCACATATTTGGATAGTTTTTAATGCATTCTGTCTGTCCCTGCCTTTTTTTAATATATATATTTTCTTTTAATGTATTTTTATTGAATTTGTTACAATACTGCTTCTGTTTTTTATGTTTTGGTTTTGGGCCATGAGGCATGTGGGATCTTAGCTCCCTGACCAGGGATCAAACCCACACCCCCTGCAGTGGAAGGTGAAGTCTTAACCACTGGACCACCAGGGAAGTCCTGTCTCTGCCTTTTAATTGGAGATTTTAATCCATATAATTTAAAGTAATTACTAATAAGGAAAGATTTACTTTTGCCATTTGCTGTTTGTTTTCCAGGTCTTATACCTGTTTTCTTCTCAATTACTCCATCACTATCTTCTTTTGTGATTAACTGATTTTTTTTTAGTGTAACATTTTTATTACCTTCTCATTTTTTCCATATTTTTCTTGTTTTTTCCTTAGTAGTTACCCTAGGAATTAGTTAATATCTTAACTTTATAACAAGTTTGAATTAATACCAACTTCATATCAATAGTATACAAACCTCTGCTCCTACATAGCCCTGCTGCCTCCTTATATTACTATTGTGACAAATTACATCTCTATGCATGTGTGCCCATTAACACAGACTTTAAATGATTGTTTTAAGCCTTTCCCTTTTAAATCATATAGAAAAACAAAGGAGTTACAAATTAACAATGCAACACTACTGGCTTTTATACTTATATATGTAGCTACCTTTACCTTTCTTCATTTCTTTTTAGAGCCTCAAGACACTGTCTAATATCCTTTCATTTCAGCCTGGAGGACATCCTTTAGCATTTCTTATAGGGCAAGTCTACTAATGACCAATTCCTTCAGGTTTTGCTTATCTGGGAATCTTTCAGTCTCCAGTGACACTGTCTGTGGGGGTGTAAAGTGCCTCCCCAGGCCATCTGCTGCCATCAGTCACACTTGAGAGACCAGATTCCCCCTTTGGTCTCTGCTGAAGCCATGTTTGCTGACTAGGAAAGCACCACTCTGGGCTGTCTACTGCTACCACATGAGGAGCAAAATACCAGCCTCTCCAGTAGGTCTCTGCTGACATCAGAGGAGGGAGCATCCATGGTGTTTACCTGGGGTACAGCAAGTATTGTTAAAAAGGTTTATATCCAGCTTAGCTACCGCCTTCCCAGTGCTTTGGCTGGGGAGTATATTTTTTTGTTTGCATCTGTCAGTGGTTCTGGGTTGCAGGATCCTCCAGTGTCCAGTCCAGGATATATGAAAGATTTGTTAAAACTCAGGGGACTCACTACTATGCTATTCCTCAGGTCCTGAGGCCCTAGTCAGCCTGCTTTCCTCTTTACATCTTTTGAAATCCTCTTTCTGCCATATTATGCCTAGGGTTTTTAATTGTACTTAGCAGTGGGAGAGCAGGGAGAAATTAGTCTAAGCCATCTTGTCCTCAATTGTGTTTTGTGATGTTTCATCTATACTTGCAACAAAATTTTTCTTGGAAAGAGGAATACAACACATAATCAGAAACTTTAAGCACTAAAACGATCTATCTAGTCTAATCTTCTCATTTTCTAGAAGAGATAGTAGGTCCGTCAGATGAATTTGCTTACTTCCCATAAAGCCATAGAGCTTCATTATAGTAAGGCTAAGAATAAGACCACAGACAGACACATTTCTATAATGCTGTACAGCTTTCATTACATTCTTTCATCGTCGCAGATGAAGATAAATCCTGGACCTAGATCTTCTTTCCTTAATCACTGAAACACTCACTAACATACTGTGATTTTCAGCTAATCTTCAGCATGCACTGTAGGACAGAAGAGAGTAACACTTTGGAAGAAAATGAAGATGGCATCTTAGGTGATATATGCTTGTAAATTCTCTTCAAAATAATTACTGAGTTTCTAATACATAAATACATAGAAGACTACCTCTTGATATATACTAAATTTATATTTTGATGAGTGAAAATCAGGATGCCGTATATACCTTGGAAAGCTTACAAATATGCTTCATCTACATAACCAATATATTAAGGTGATTTAGTAACTAATGTACATTACATGAGATCATCTGAATACATTATAGCAAAAGAACTCATGATATGTGATATATGCCCACTGGGTTTTAATTTGATAAAGAAAAAAGTCACAAAGTTTTAGAAGCGGTAACATTTCTATATTGTTTACATTTCAAAAATGTTCCTTGCTGCTTTCTTATAGATATTTGAAAATTGCCAGTGAGATAATACTTCATTTTACTCTTCTAAAAATGGATTTAGTATGCATTTAAAATGGATTCAGTATGCATGTTATACTTTAATCAAATTTACATTTTAAAAACATATTACATAACCCTGTAAGAGACTTACATAATCACTAGTAATGCCAAAAAAGAGAGAGAGCTCTAAAACTCTTTAATTTCTCCCAGGAGAATTTACTATTTTGTATCATCAACTATATTAACTTAAGGAAAACAGTCTTGAAATGAAAAGATACTCATTTACAAGGACAATGTATTCTTTTTTTTAAAAAAAGCATGGAGTATCAAATACTTCAGAACTTCAGGGCCTACAAGCTGCCATTTGAGTTTAAGTGAGCCTCAGTCTTCCCTTGCAAATTAAATGAAGAGAGTATTTTATATCAAGTTGTATCTAAGAAGTCTGGCTTTGAAGTAAAGCAGCATGCCCAGCATATTCCTACTGGATTCAGTATTGCCTTAGAGACCTGATCCTAGCCAGATGGCAAAGTCAGATGACACATTAGCTGAATGGACTATGGATTCCTTTCAAGGCCATCTGTGTTCATGGCTAGTCCTTCACAACAGTACACACAGGACTGGAGGCACACAGTGACTAGTCATTCCAGCAAGACCTTCCCATCATGCCCCCTGACCCTGCTGAAATCAGTTATCACCAGAAGCCCGGGACCCCCAGGCCATTCATTGTGATCGGGGTCCCTGTCCCCACAGGGTCTGGATATATCCTCTAATCGGACTTCGCGTCTCCCACCCTCCCCAGCTTGAGAAAGCCTCCCACTGTGCCCTTTAAGAACTCGGGGTGGAGCATCAACAGATCCCCTATATTCTCAACTTCTTCTTTGAACATTCCTTCCTCTCACCTTAATCCAGTGCTTCTCAATCCTGACTGCACTTCAGAATCACCTGGGGAGCTTCTAAAAACTCCCAGCGCCCAGGCCTCAGTAGGTTGCAAGCTCCCCCAAACGATGCTGGTGTCTGCAAGGGTGAGCGCTGCTGGGCTGAGTGACACCCTGTGCTGTCCCCTCAGCAGCTGCTTCCCAGACAGAACTCTCTCATCAGGGGGCCTTTCCTCTCCCACAGCTCTGGTACCACCGGGACTCAAGTGAGCAGTCTGGCTGCTCTTCACTGCCACCTCCAAACATGAAATCTCTCCTCTAAAATCTCCTAGCTTTCCAAATGGTGGGCAGCTCCTCCAACACACAGGGATCTCTTGTACACCTGTTTCTTTGCATTTGCTTTTTCTCTGGAGTAATGTTCTGAACCCCTCAGCCATTAAAAAGAAAAGTTCTTTTGTTTCTGTAAAACTCATTTCACTGGTAACCTTGGCCCTTGCATGAAGCCCTCTTGGTCTCTCTGAGCTTAGAAGTATTGCTAAAATGCTTCCTCCATAGCACTTTCATCCCACAGTGCTACTGTAGTGCTCACTGCATTGCTCGCGAAGAGGACTTGCCGTTATAAAGTGAGAAATCAGGGGTGTAAGTAGGAAAATTTGGAGCACATGAGTCTACAGGGAGCCGCAATTCATCACATGTGGTGCTAATACAAAACTGAAAAGATTATCCTTTGGACCAAAAAAAAATCTTCTCTTTATTAAAGATAATTACACTGAAGCTGTGGCTCTATCACAACTGCTATAAGAAATCTGGCCCGAGATCAACACTATTAAAGGGATTTGGCTATTGAAGTACCACACAGGCCCCGAGCAGAAAACAGACCTACAGGACAAGCACCAACCCTGTGAGTGGCATTTTACTCAGTTCATATGCACACAAACAATGAGCTAATAAGTTTAACTAACTCTCCTTTTAACACTGCTCCATATGAAACAGTTACCTCTAATTGCTTTTTAATCATTTACACTATGAATCAGTCTTTTAAAAAAAAAAAGTGTCACCTCTGGCCTCTAGCCTGAGCCAAAATACTACACCCTGCTCTCTGGCCTGTCCACAGGAAAATGTGGGACAAAAATATTTGATTCTTTATATACTCACTTGGTCCTTCTTGATCTTACCTATATAGCATGAAAAATAAGATCAGTTTCTTTGAATTTATTCCTTTTCCTAACTCCAGGGCCCCATTTGTATAACTTAATCCAGATGTTCATATCATGGTGGTGCCTGGTCTAAGTAAGGGCCAGTGAGGCTTCATTTTATGCTGAAAACCTAAATCTCACCTCTCACTTGATAAAAGTAGAGACAGACTTTTGGTGTATGTATGTATGTATCTATCTATCTATCTGTATATATATATAAACATATATATATATATCTTTGTGCACGTATCTGCAAATGTACAAACTCTCTTACATACTTAAAAACTGATAGTGCATTACTGATTGGCCACATAGTTTTTAAATAGTGTTCCTCTTGGGGGAATAAAATGTTTGCTTTAATATAATCTAGTCTTGCCCGTTTATCAAGTTATATAATATGAAAATGTTAAATCCAAAAACTTTTTATCTTAATCTCTTCTCAAAGCTACTAATAAATACAATGATTTTAATTATACCAGGCTTCCTGGTTTCTCCCCTAAGTACTACAGTTTAAGCCCTACAAAAGAAGTCTCTGTAGTTAAGTATATATATATTTTTTTCCTAAGTCACCTTGATTGTCCATATATACCAAGAAACAGTCAAAAAATTTTAACATAGCAAAAGAATAACTCAGAGTATTTAAGTTCTCTATAATAAAATTTGTTGCTTTTCTGTTCCTTCTTCCTCTCTCATGAGGAAGCAACGAAGAAAACACAACAAACCGAAAACACAACAATTTGAAATCCCAAGCTACTGTGTGGTAAACTTTCTTTTTCATTTTCATCTCTTCCAGGGAAACCTATTGGCATAAGATATAAAAATTTAACTTTAATCACATAATATACAGATGCGATGACAAATTAAAGGTGTTTGGAAATGTTCTTACCAATACCTTAAGGCTGGTGTATAATCATGTGTCCTAACTGCTACGCCCTCAGGAAATTAACAGTATTTTATAAATAAAGGGATGAGTGGTCACAAGCTAGAAAGCTGCCAGCTTTAACAAAATTGACCAGGTTGGGGCTTCCCTGGGGGCGCAGCGGTTGAGAGTCTGCCTGCCGATGCAGGGGACACGGGTTTGTGCCCCGGTCTGGGAAGATCCCACATGCCGCGGAGTGGCTGGGCCCGTGAGCCATGGCCGCTGAGCCTGCGCGTCCGGAGCCTGTGCTCCACAGCGGGAGAGGCCACAGCAGTGAGAGGCCTGCGTACCACAAAAAAAAAAAAAAAAAAAAAAAAAAAAATTGACCAGGTTGCTTTACTGTAGGACTTCAAAGCCCTTAATGAGCTGGCGTGCACTGCAAATCTCCCAGAGCAGGTACAGAGGCAACAAATCTGTCTTACCACACAGCCCTATTAATATCTCCCAGGAGAATGCTTCATCAAAGTAGTTTGGGAAAGACTGAAACATATAGGTGCCCCATACAGATGGTTAGGTGACTTTCTCCTGGGGCCAACAGTAGGGATTTGACATGCCACAAAGACTAAACGCCACCATGTGTGGATCAGCCAGGACTTCCTCTGTTGACCGTGTGTGTCCCACGTACAGTGGGCGAGGGGAGGAGTGTAGGGGAGCGAAGTGGTGGAGGGCTCTTCTGCCTGCTTTTCGTACACACCTGTTTCTATAGTCTAAAAACTCCATAGTTAGGCAGCTGAGCTGGAAGCTTGGGCTGAGTGCTAGGCGCACTGTTTACGCTGTGATGGGAAATCTGATAGACAAACAAGCAGTCTCTTTCGTTAACAGTGACTTCAGAATTCCCAGGCCCCCACCAGCTCCTCAGTCACCAAGCCCCAGAGCAGGCAGGAAGCCCACCTAGAGCAGCTCAGATAAGGACTGCTGATAGCGGCAGCACGGTTCACAACCAGGAACTAACTACTGTCACTTGTGCAGCAGGAGAAACATAAGGAGGTTGGTCACAAAAGCCCTTTCAGACAAGTGTTCCAAGCATTCATCCAGGTGGCTCCCAAGTCCTGGTCTGAAACCAGCAGCTGGTAGATAAGCACCTCCGGAATGCCCACTAATGTTGTTGTGACAGGCTTGCTGTTGGTGTAAATCAGGAGCATCAGCTCATCTAGGTCCTCCTGGGGGACGTGGTGAATGCCTCAATTGCCAGCGCAATGGAGCCCTGTCTTCCTGTACACACGGATACTTTGACTCAAACAATGGGAAGGGGGAGGAACCTTCAGGAGATGGACCCTGGCTCTACTGTTTACTAGCTATGTCACCTTGGGTAACTTGCTTAACCCCTGTATGCTTCAACTTCCTCATCTGTTTTTCTTTGTGTTTTTTTAAGGTTAATATTTATACCTACTTCATAGGGTTTTTGTGAAGATTCAATAATGCACTGAAAGCACTTAGCACAAATGTGTGCTCTATTATAGATGCTCAATAAACACAGCTAATGATTTACATGAGTAGAAATCACAGCCAAGGAAGGGCAAGGATAGAACTAAAGCTTGGCCGTAGTAAATACAGGGACTCAGTAAACACTTGTTGACTGGTTAATTAATCTCTCGTAAAGCTAACGCTGAAATACTGAAAAAACGGTTCTCACTTATTTATATGTGGGTCAGGAGGAAGAGGGCTTTTAATTACCCTTCAAACTGAAGAAGGAAGCCCATGTCTCATGGTATTTGCATCTCGAGGTTGAGTGGACACTAAAGACCATCTAATTCTCTAAAAGAAGGACAAGCCAATGTTTAAAGTGGTTTCAGTGACTCAGCGAGTCCTGAGATGCACCATATGGAAACATATGCTCTGAACTACCCAGAGCAATGAGGTAGAAACTGGGTCTGTTTATAGAGAAATTTCTCAACATTTCCTGCCCAAAGTCAGAGAGGGTCTTTAAAGATAGCTTCTTCAGCAGCAATTAATGAAAGGAAGGATCTGTAGCACTCTTTACCACATTCCACAGATTTGCTGTTTGCTTCTCATTTTCAACTCTACAAAGAGTGTTCATGTATAAGGCCATAGTAGCACATGTCAGTAAGGCAGAATTCATTCACAGGTGAAACAGATTGGGGTGATACAGTCTCCCAATGCTGCTGATTCAGCTTTTCATCCCAAAGGAAAATACCATCCTAAAAAAAGCAATGTGGGCGCACTAACTCCATGCTGAGGACCATTTATTTTTAGTTTATGCAGAATTAACACAGCTCCTAAAACACTGAGGAAAATATAGGCACTCAGACTGCACATACTACACAGAAAAGCCACGTTCCCCAGCACCAATCGGAGAGGCACCCCTTCTGCTCCTCTCTCTGTAATGAAAACCACATGCAACCCTCAAAAGCCAAGACTGAACTGTTTCACACATTTGCTTGGTTGCTTATTGAGGAAACTGTCCCTTTTCCACATGAGGCTGGGGGCTGGCTGGATAGGAAGAAATTCAACCCCACTCTGCTCTCCCGGTCCAGTCCAGACATCATCTTGGGAACCTGACCAGCCAGTTCTGTGGTGATCGATCAACCCTCGCAAAGGAACCACAGTGGGAGGACAACTGCCTACTGACAGTTCTCAGAAATCAACGTCATCTCCTACCTGCGATGGACAAGGTCTCGGAGGAAGCGCGGGTGGTGGAGGTAACAATCCTGACTTAGAAGCTGAAAAGAAAAATACACACTGTTAAGGACCACCGAAAACAACACCCAGCACTCTTCCACTTGTTAACTGGGAAGGGCTATCGCATTTAACAAGTTTAAATTTTTAAAATCTATCTGAGGTTTTTTTTTTTTCTTAAAAAAAAAGAGTACATGGGGCTTCCCTGGTGGCACAGTGGTTGAGAGTCTGCCTGCTGATGCAGGGGACACGGGTTCGTGTCCCAGTCCGGGAAGATCCCACATGCCACGGAGCGGCTGGGCCCGTGAGCTATGGCCGCTGAGCCTGCGCGTCCGGAGCCTGTGCTCTGGAACGGGAGAGGCCACAGCAGTGAGAGGCCCGCGTACCACAAAAAAAAAAAAAAGAGTACATGCTATTTCCAATCCCTTCTTCATTTTCCTCCTATCCAAGATCCAAATACTTATATAGGCTGTTGTGATTAAGACAGTGTAAAACAGTACGGAAATGACACCCTTTGATCAAAAGACTGGAACCCAGCACGGGAAGGACAGTCAATCCCCAATTAATCTGATGTTAATTATTTAGTTTCAAATACTCTAGGCCCTTTGGCTCCTCTCCTATTTCTCCCAAGCTCTCAGCCATTACACTGCTCATTAGCTTGAGTTGGGAGCCAGAAATCCAGAATCCCAACAAGGCAGCACTGCTGCCCTGTAAGTGAGTGGGTCTGATAGCAGTAGGAGAGGCTGAAAATGATGGACTAAAATGATATTTAGGGATTCTTCAAAGATCTCAATTTCCTTTTCGCCCTCTGATCCTTATTATCAGGGATAATTAAATCTGTTTCTAAAATAATCTGGCCCCATCTGAAGCATCTTCTGAAAGAAAGTTTCATTCTAACTTTTAAAAAAAATTTTGTGACAGACAGAGAAAGCTGGAGTTAAGCCAAGAATGTCTGAGTTGTAATTTTACAATGAAAACAAACATCTGCTATCGAATTATAAATAAGGCTCATGATCACACGCAAGAAATAAGTTTATCATCACACACTGGCCAAGTTACACCACATCCCTTACAAACTCCTTAGAAAAGCACACCGTGCTCTATATAACTATATGCAGTTTATCTCCAAATCTGTAATATGTGGGCTAATATTTGGACAACTTTCTATGCCTTAAAAATAAATCATACCCTTTCTCCTGCTGCCAGGATAGGAGCTCAGCTCTGCGTTTCCTAGGCGGATTGGGATTCCACTGGCCGTGTAGATCTTGGGCTGCGGTTCACCGCACACCCACTACACTCCAGGTGCCCAGGCGGGGCTCCTTAAACGATCCACCATGTGGCTGACATGGTCTTGGTGCTCCAGCCTGCTGTGAGGCTTGAGGCTCCAAGGTAGGAGAGCCAAGTTCAGGACACGGGTCCACCAGACCTCCCAGCCCCATGTAATATCAATCAGCAAGAGCTCTCCCAGAGATCTTTGTCTCAACGCTAAGACCCAGCTCCACCCAATGGCCAGCAAGCTCCACTGCTGGATGCCCCATGCCAAACAACTAGCAAGACAGGAACACAACCCCACCCATTAGCAGAGAGGCTGCCTAAAATCGTACTAAGTTCACAGACACCCCAAAACACACCACCAGATGCAGCCCTGCCCAACAGAAAGACAAGATCCAGCCCCACCCACCAGAACACAGGCACTAGTCTCCTCCACCAGGAAGCCTACACAACCCACAGAAGCAACCTCAACCACTGGGGGCAGACACCAAAAACAATAGGAACTACGAACGTGCAGCCTGCGAAAAGGAGACCCCAAACACAGAAAGTTAAGCAAAATGAGAAGACAGAGAAACACACAGCAGATGAAGGAGCAAGGTAAATACCCATCAGACCAAACAAATGAACAGGAAATAGGCAGTCTACCTGACAAAGAATTCAGAGCAATGATAGTAAAGATGACCCAAAATCTTGGAAACAAAATGAAGAAAATACAAGAAACATTTAACAAGGACCTAGAAGAACTAAAGAGCAAACAAACACTGATGAACAACACAATAAATGAAATTAAAAATTCTCTAGAAGGAATCAAAAGCAGAATAATTGAGGCAGAAGAACGGATAAGTGACCTGGAAGATAAAATAGTGGAAAAAACTACCACAGAGCAGAATAAAGAAAAAAGGATGAAAAGAATTGAGGAGAGTCTCAGAGACCTGTGGGGCAACAATAAACGCACCAACGTTCGAATTATAGGGGTCCCAGAATAAGGAGAGAAAAGGAAAGGCACTGAGAAAATATTTGAAGAGATTATACTTGAAAACATCCCTAATATGGGAAAGGAAATGGCCAATCAAATCCAGGAAGCACAGAGAGTCCCATACAGGATAAATCCAAGAGGAAACATGCCAACAAACATATTAATCAAATGATCAAAAATTAAATACATGGGCTCCCCAGGTGGCACAGTGGTTAAGAATCTGCCTGCCAATGCAAGGAACACGGGTTCAAGCCCTAGCCCAGGAAGATCCCACATGCCGCGGAGCAAATAAGCCCGTACACAACTACTGAAGACTGTGTACGTAGAGCCCGTGCTCTGCAAAAAGAGAAGCCACGACAATGACAATCCCATGCACCGAAAAGAAGAGTAGCCCCTGCTCACCACAACTAGAGGAAGCCCAAAAACAGCAACGAGGACCCAACAGAGCCAAAAATAAATAAGCAAATACATTTATTTTTATTAAGTACAAAGAAAAAATATTAAAAACAGCAAGGGAAAAACAACAAATAAAATACAAGGGAATCCCCTTAAGGTTAACAGCTGATTTTTCAGCAGAAACTCTGCAAGCCAGGAGGGAGTGGCAGGACATATTTAAAGTGATGAAAGGGAAAAACCTACAACCAAGATTACTCTACCCAGCAAGGATCTCATTCAGATTCGACAGAGAAATTAAAACCTTTACACACAAGCAACAGCTAACAGAATTCAGCACCACCAAACCAGCTATACAACAAATGCTAAAGGAACTTCTCTAGGCAGGAAACACAAGAGAAGGAAAAGACCTACAATAACAAACCCAAAACAATTAAGAAAATCGTAATAGGAACATACATATCAATAATCACCTTAAATGTAAATGGATTCAATGCTCCAACCAAAAGACAAAGACTGGCTGAATGGATACAAAAACAAGACCTGTATATATGTTGTCTACAAGACACCCACTTCAGACCTAGGGACACATACAGACTGAAAGTGAGGGAATGGAAAAAGATATTCCATGCAAATGGAAAACAAAAGAAACCTGGAGTACCAATACTCATATCAGACAAAATAGACTTTAAAATAAAGACTATTACAAGAGACAAAGAAGGACACTACATAATGATCAAGAGATCAATCCAAGAAGAAGATATAACAACTGTAAATGTTCATGCACCCAACATAGGAGCACCTCAATACACAAAGCAAATGCTAACAGCCATAAACGGGGAAATCGACAGTAACACAATCATAGTAGGGGACTTTAACACCCCACTTTCACCAATGGACAGATCATGCAAAATGAAAAGAAATAAGGAAACACAAGCTTTAAATGACACAATAGACAACATAGATTTAATTGATATTTATAGGACATTCCATCCAAAAACAACAGACTACACTTTCAAGTGCTCATGGAACATTCTCCACGATAGATCACATCTTGGGTCACAAATCAAGCCTTGGTAAATTTAAAAAAATTGAAATCCTATCAAATATCTTTTCAGACCACAATGCTATGAGACTAGATATCAATTACAGGAAAAAAATCTGTAAAAAACACAAACACATGGACGCTAAACAACACACTACTAAATAACCAAGAGATCACTGAAGAAATCAAAGAGGAAATCAAAAAAACCTACAAAAAATGACAGTGATAACATGATGACCCAAAACCTATGGGATGCAACAAAAGCAGTTCTAAAGGGAAGTTTAGAGTAATACAATCCCACCTCAAGAAACAAGAAACATCTCAAATAAACAACCTAACCGTACACCTAAAGCAATTAGAGAAAGAAGAACAAAAAACCCCAAAGTTAGCAGAAGGAAAGAAATCATAAAGATCAGATCAGAAATAAATGAAAAAGAAATGAAGAAAACAGCAAAGATCAATAAAACTAAAAGCTGGTTCTTTGAGAAGATAAACAAAATTGATAAACCATTAGCCAGACTCATCAAGACAAAAAGGGAGAAGACTTAAATCAACAGAGTTAGAAATGAAAAAGGAGAAGTAACAACTGACACTGCAAAAATACAAAGAATCATGAGAGATTACTACAAGCAACAATATGCCAATAAAAAGGACAACGAGGAAGAAATGGACAACTTCTTAGAAAAGCACAATCTTCCGAGACTGAACCAGGAAGAAAGAGGAAATATAAACAGACTAATCACAATCACTGAAGTTGAAACTGTGATTAAAAATCTTCCAGGGGCTTCCCTGGTGGCGCAGTGGTTGAGAGTCCGCCTGCTGATGCAGGGGACACGGGTTCGTGCCCTAGTCTGGGAAGATCCCACATGCCGCGGAGCGGCTTGGCCCGTGAGCCATGGCCGCCGATCCTGCGCGTCCGGAGCCTGTGCTCCGCAACGGGAGAGGCCACAACAGTGAGAGGCCTGCATACCGCAAAAAAAAAAAAAAAAAAAAAAAAAATCTTCCAGCAAACAAAAGCCCAGGACCAGACGGCTTCAAAGGCGAATTCCATCAAACATCTAGAGAAGAGCTCACACCTATCCTTCTCAAACTCTTCCAAAATATAACAGAGGGAGGAAAAATCCCAAACTCATTCTATGAGGTCACCATCACCCTGACACCAAAACCAGACAAAGATGTCACAAAGAAAGAAAACTACAGGCCAAAACCACTGATGAACATAGATGCAAAAATCCTCAACAAAATACTAGCAAACAGAATCCAACAGAACATTAAAAGGATCATACACCATGATCAAGTGGGGTTTATCCCAGGAATGCAAGGATTTTTCAATATACGCAAATCAATCAATAATATACCATATTAACAAATAGAAGGATAAAAATCATATGATCATCTCAGTAGATGCAGAAAAAACTTTTGACAAAATTCAACACCCATTTACGATAAAAATGCTCCAGAAAGTAGGCATAGAGGGAACCTACCTCAACATAATAAAGGCCAGGGCTTCCCTGGTGGCGCAGTGGTTGAGAGTCCACCTGCCGATCCGGGGGACACGGGTTCGTGCCCCGGTCCGGGAAGATCCCACATGCCGCGGAGCAGCTGGGCCCGTGAGCCACAGCCGCTGAGCCTGCGCATCCAGAGCCTGTGCTCCGCAACGGGAAGGGCCACAACAGTGAGAGGCCCACATACCGCAAAAAAATAAAAAATAAAACATAAAGGCCATATATGACAAACCCACAGCCAACAAAATTCTCAATGGTGAGAAGCTGAAACCATTTCCACTAAGATGAGGAACAAGACAAGGTTGCCCACTGTCACCACTATTATTCAACATAGTTTTGGAAGTTTTAGCCACAGCAGTCAGAGAAGAAAAAGAAATAAAAGGAATCCAAATCGGAAAAGAAGAAGTAAAACTGTCACTGTTTGCAGATGGCATGACACTTACACATAAAGAATCCTAAAGATGCTACCAGAAAACTACTAGAGCTAATCAATGGATCTGTTAAAGTCACAGGATACAAAATTAATACACAGAAATCACTTTCATTCCGATACACTAATGATGAAAAATCTGAAAGAGAAATTAAGGAAACACACCCTTTACCAGTGCAACAAAAAGAATAAAATACCTAGGAATAAGCCTACCTAAGGAGACAAAAGATCCGTATGCAGGAAACTATAAGACACTGATGAAAAGACATTAAAGACGATACAAACAGATGGAGAGATACACCATGTTCTCGGATTGGAAGAATCAACATTGTGAAAATGACTACACTACCCAAAGCAATCTACAGATTCAATGCAGTCCCTATCAAATTACCAGTGGCATTTTTCACAGAACTAGAACAAAAAATTTCACAATTTGTATGGAAATACAAAAGACCCCAAATAGCCAAAGCAGTCTTGAGAAAGAAAAACGGAGCTGGAGGAATCAGGCTCCCAGACTTCAGACTATACTACAAAGCTACAGTAATCAGGACAGTAGGGTACTGGCACAAAAACAGAAATATAGATCAATGGAACAGGATAGAAAGCCCAGAGATAAACCCACACACATATGGTCACCTTATCTTTGATAAAGGAGGCAAGAATATACAGTGGAGAAAAGACAGCCTCTTCAATAAGTGGTGCTGGGAAAACTGGACAACTATATGTAGAAGAATGAAATTAGAACACTTCCTAACACCATACACAAAAATAAACTCAAAATGGATTAAAGACCTAAATGTAAGCCCAGACACTATAAAACTCTTAGAGGAAAACATAGGCAGAACACTCCATCACATAAATCACAGCAAGGTCCTTTTTGACCCACCTCCTAGAGAAATGGAAATAAAAACAAAAATAAACAAATGGGGCCTAATGAAACTTAAAAGCTTTTGCACAGCAAAGGAAACCATAAACAAGATGAAAAGACAACCCTCAGAATAGAAGAAAATATATGCAAACGAACCAACTGACAAAGCATTAATCTCCAAAATATACAAGCAGCTCATGCAGCTCAATATCAAAAAAACAAACAACCCAATCCAAAAATGGGCAGAAGACCTAAATAGACATGTCTCTAAAGAAGATATACAGATTACCAACAAACACGTGAAAGAATGCTCAACATCATTAATCATTAGAGAAATGCAAGTCAAAACTACAATGAGATATCACCTCACACCAGTCAGAATGGCCATCATCAAAAAATCTAGAAACAATAAATGCTGGAGAGGACGTGGAGAAAAGGGAACCCTCTTGCACTGTTGGTGAGAATGTAAATTAATACAGCCATTATGGAGAACAGTATGGAACTTCCTTAGAAAACTAAAAATAGAACTACCATACGACCCAGCTATCCCACTACTGGGCATATACCCTGAGAAAACCATAATTCAAAAAGAGTCATGTACCACAATGTTCATTGCAGCTCTATTTACAATAGCCAGGACATGGAAGCTACCTAAGCGTCCATCAACAGACGAATGGATAAAGAAGATGTGGCACATATATACAATGGAATATTACTCAGCCATAAAAAGAAATGAAATTGAGTTATTTGTAGTGAGGTGGATGGACCTAGAGTCTGTCATACAGAGTGAAGTAAGTCAGAAAGAGAAAAACAAATACCATATGCTAACACATATATATGGAATCTAAAAAAACAAAAAGGTTCTGAAGAACCTAGGGGCAGGACAGGAATAAAGATGCAGACATAGGGAATGGACTTGAGGACACAGGGAGGGGGAAGGGTAAGCTGGGACAAAGTGAGAGAGTGGCATGGACATATATACACTACCAAATGTAAAACTTATAGCTAGTGGCAAGCAGCTGCATCACACAGGGAGATCAGCTCAGTGTTCTGTGACCACCTAGAGGGGCGGGATAGGGAGGGTGGGAGGGAGATGCAAGAGGGAGGGATGGGGATATATGTATACATGTAGCTGATTGCTATACAGCAGAAACTAACACAGCATTGTAAAGCAATTATTCTCCAATAAAGATGTTAAGAAAATAATTATTCAGATTAAAAAAAATAAAATAAATCATAGCAATGTGCCAAGAACATAAACATTTTTACATATCACTTTTGATTTGACCCAGCTAGATCAGACAAGCTAGAAGGTGGAGTTCGGGGCTTTCCACAAAGGTAACTCAGTAATTTCATAGAGATTTTCCTCCTGAGCCAGTGCATGGATGTGGTACAACCATGTGGGCCCATCAGTGATTTCTCTCAATCTGTCTTTCATTAACATTTATGAAACACATCAGTGAGTCAAAACTCCAGAGGTGGTGAGACCTTGAACAGCCTTCGGTAACAAAGCATGTAGCAACAGAGAATGACAAAAGCCTCAGGAATTATCCACCTCAGGGCCCCCACTCTATAGGTCCTCATGGATTGGGCCTTTAAATTACGGGTTACTTCAAAAGTAAAATGAAAAAACCAACAAAACACAAAATTTATGCTTGCTTTTAAAGGAGAGGTCTTGCACCAGAATGAAGTGTATGTTAAAACAACCCTTCAGGGGCTTCCCTGGTGGCACAGTGGTTGAGAGTCCGCCTGCCGATGCAGGGGACACGGGTTCGTGCCCCGGTCCGGGAAGATCCCACATGCCGCGGAGCGGCTGGGCCTGTGAGCCATGGCCGCTGAGCCTGTGCGTCTGGAGCCTGTGCTCCGCAACGGGAGAGGCCACAACAGTGAGAGGCCCGCGTACCGCAAAACAAAACAAAACAAAACAAAAACAAAAAAAAAACCTTCATTAACAAAAGAGGACTAAGAAGCAATAAGCCATTTAATTAAATAACTTCTGATTCCAGCCAAGATGGAGTAACAGAGGCCACATTCACCCTCCCCTTTTTAACAGCCAGAAACAAACATATAGATGTTTTTTATATAAAACAAACAGTTCTCAAGACACCAGAAAATCAGGCAACAAAAGACAGTGATCCCTGAGAGACAGAAAACAAACCAGGTGAACTCTGTGACTCACTGTCCCTGCTGACAGCCCTGCAAGTTACTAGAAACAGAACCTGCCTCCAGATTCACGTCTGATTAATTTAATTTTTACTATTATTTTTGAAACAAATGGGCTATTTTTGTAAAAGATGATGTAAGGGTATGTTGTGAATATACGTTGGGATAAAATTACATCATAAATATTAACAGCAGTTTTCTTTCCTCTTTTCAGTACCTTTATCTATTTCTTCCTTACCTGGCTACAACACCTACTATAGAGTCAAATAATGGTGACATGAGCATTCTTGTCTTCTCTTGATCTCAAAGCTAAGGCTTTCACTATTTCACCATTAAGTATGGCATTTGCTGTAGGTTTGTTGTAGATACCCCTTAATGGATTACAAAAATTCCCACTTATTTTGAGACTTTTTTTCATGATAATTCATTGTCAAATTTTAACCAAAGCCACATCTCCATCTGTTGAGGTGATGGTATGATTTTTTTCCTTATGATTTATTAATATGGTAAATTACACTATGAATTTCTTAATATTAAAACACTCTTGCAGACCTAGGATAATCCCAACTTGGTCAGGTTTTTTTCTTTCTGCTAGATTTAGTTGGCTAATACTTTGTTTAGGATTTTTGCAACTATATTCATGAGTTCGACTGACAAGTCAGTTTCCTTTCTCATATGGTCCTCTGATATGCTTGATTCAGCTGGAGAGTGTTCCCCCTGTCTACGCTCTGGAATACGTTGTATGAGATCGAAAATTGTTGTTGTTGTTGAATGTGAGGTAAAACATGACAGCAGAGCCATCCGGGCCTCAGTTTTCTTTGAAACGAGACTTTTAATGATTTCACTTCTTTAACTGTTACAGGATTACTCGGACTTTCTAATTCTTAAGTCAGTTTTGATAAATGATATTTTTCTAGACATTTATTCATTTTCTCTAATAAATTTTCATATTAAATGCCATAAAGGTGTTCAAACCCCCCTTATCATCTTAATCTCTGCATATGTAATTTTCTTTTTCCATTCCTAATACCGTTTTTCATCACTCTAGTTTTCCTTCATCAATCTCACCTGACATTTGTCAAGTTTTAGTACTCTTTTCAGAAAGCCAACTTTTAACTTTTCTGAGCCTCTAAATTATATGCTTGTCTTCTGTTCAATTCGTGTCTGCTCATCTCCTTCCATTTACTTTCTTTGGGCTTATCCTATTGTTCTTTTTCTAGCTTAAATTGGTTGCTTGGCTCATTAACTTCCAGCTTTTCTTCTTTTCTAACGTAAACATTTAGGGTTATAAATTTTCTTCCAAGTATCTCTTTAATATACTCCCATAGGTTTTGATATGTGATACCATTCAGTTTTTAAATTTTCCTGATTTCCATTACAATTTCTTTTATGATAATACCTTGTGTCTGAAGTTCATCCTTTAGAATTTCCTTTATTGAGAGCCTGTTAGTAGCAAGCTTAGTTATTTTAACTAAAAACTCTTTATTTTGCCCTCATTCTTGAAAGGTGATTTCACTGAGTACAGAATTCTAGACTGATAGCTATTTTCTCCCAGCACATTGAAAATAACATTTCACTGTCTTCTGGCTTCCATTATTGCTGTTGAAAAGTCAGATGTCAATAGAATCATTGTTTTTTGGTAGGTGGTCTGTCTTCTCTCTGGTTGCTTTTAATTTCTATTCTTTGTTTTTGGTACCCTGCAGTACCAATCTTACCTTGCATCTGCATGTGTATTTCTTCACCTACTTTTTCTTTCATAAGCTGCTAAGCGTTGTCAGAATTTCTGAACCATGTGGCATCCCGTTAACTTTGGGAAACTGTGATTCCTCAAATAGTCTTTCCACCATTTTCTCTCACCTCTCCTTCTGAAGCTCTTTGTCTAACCACGAGGTATCCTGGATAATTTTCTATTATCTGCTGTCCAATTAACCAGTTCCCTCTTCAACTATACTTAATGTCCTGTTAAGCCAGTCTTTCATTTTATTTCAATTACTAAATTTTTCATTTCTAGGAGTTCTATTTGGTCTTTTTTCAAAATGGCTTTTTCATTTTTATAATTGATTGGCTACTTATTCATTTGCTTCATCTGCTTTTCTTTCAATATACTAAACATATTACCTAACAGTCTGTGTCTGATAATTCCAAAATCTGAGGGGTTTGTATTTCCTACTGTTTTGTTGCTTCTGTGGGCTCTCTCTCATTGTGTTCCACTTCCTAGAGTGCTTGGCAACCTTTAACTCTGAATGCAACCTTTAATTCTAAATGTTACCTACAGGAATACTTCGGGGCCTAAGAGGAAGTGGGTTCTTCTTCTATTACTTCTGCCAGAAACCTAAAGGCACTATCAACCCGGGACCACTTTAAACTAAAATCTTGGTTTGATAATGTGTAGGATTCCTAGTTTCTGCTGTCCTGATATTTTGTTAAATGTCCTATAAATACGACTTTTGAGTAAATATAGTAGTTTGAATGTTTGCAACTAATCTCACTCTTACCTCATCAACAGAACAGTGATGAGAACTGTTAAAATTTTCTTGTTTAAATTGTTTAAATTTGGAATTGGGAAAAAGGATGAGTGACTGATAGCTGAATGAGCAGTAGAGAAGGCAGAGAGTAACCAATTTGGACCAGAGAAGCCCCCAGTTCTCAAGAACTGGTGACACCAAACTCTTCAAGAAGTAGGGGTAAAATGAGGAAAGTAATGAAAAGTAAAGAAAGTTAACTGATAGGGGATCCTATTTCCCACCCTTCAGGAGAAGGGTGTACCTCGGCAAGACCCTTGAAGATCTGGTTCCAGCTACACCTCATGCTGTTTTGGGCTTCAGGATCCCTGCTCCTGTGGTCCCTTCTGCCTCTAATTCACCTGGATAACTCAGAATATAGTAAGTGACCAACAAATATTTATTTGAACTAACATAAGAAAGAACTATACTATTATGCTCCATTCCTACATTTTTAAAAAGCTGATTGAAGGAGTTCAGGAGCAGTTAGATTCTGAGATTTTTCTCACACATTCTGCACAGTTTCAGCCTTTCTCCCACTCCAGAAAAATGCTAGAAATATTTTCTTCTCCAGGGAGGGCACAAGGCCCAGATGAAGGCACAGGGGCCACACTGAAAACAGTAAATGTAGGACTCTGGATGCTGAGACACCTCCAGCCCTCTCCCTATCTGCTCCCAGACTATTTTACCCAGAGACTAGAAGACTGTGCTCCAGGGAATTGGACCAGCCAAGATGGAAGATCTAGATATCAACATCAAGAGATCTCCAAGAAGATGGTCCAGCCAGATCATTCTACCATGAAGCCCACACATGGCAAGCCCCATCCATTTACTCATGAATTCCAATCAGCTTTTTAGCCCCCATTCTTAAATATAAGCAGGTGATGAACTACCACCAGATATCTGCAGAAAATTTTCTAACCTAAGACAGAGCAATAAAAATAGAAAACAATTGGCCTCAAAGAAATAGATTAGATCTATACAAGGAAAAAAATTTTAATGTTATTAATATCATCAGAATGATTATTCGGTTTAATCCAGAAATATTTAGACATTTACTATGTCCCAGGCACTGTTTAAGGTGCTGGGAAAATATCAGTGGGAAAAAAATAAACAGGAAAAAAAGCCTTAGCCTCATGAAGCTTATATTTCATTGGTAAGACAGATAATGGGGTAGGAGTGAGGGATGAAATTTTTAATACAGTCAACAGGGAAAGCCTCAATAAGAGATAAAAAATGTTATTTGCAAAGATGAAATAATAGGATGTTACTGAAAATAGAATATTCAAAAAATTAAAAAGAGAGCTTGGAAATTAAAAACATGACAGCAGAAGAGGAAAAGCTTAATAGAAAGGTTCAAAGTCTAAGGAAATCTCAGAGAGAGTAGGGAAATATCCAAACAAAAGTTCCACAAAAAGAAATAGAGAAAATAGTAATAAATCAATTAACTAGTTCAAGAAAATTTCCCAGAAATGAAGAATATGAGTTTCTAAATTAAAAGAGCTCACAGGAGGACTTCTCAGGTGGCGCAGTTAAGAACCTGTCTGCCAATGCAGGGGACATGGGTTCAAGCCCTGGTCTGGGAAGATCCCACATGCTGCAGAGCACCTAAGCCCGTGCGCCACAACTACTGAGCCTGCGCTCTAGAGCCTGTGAGCCACAACTACTGAGCCCACGAGCCACAACGACTGAAGCCCACATGCCTAGAGCCCTTGCTAGAGAAGCCACTGCAATGAGAAGCCCGCGCACCACAACAAAGAGTAGCCCCCACTCGCCACAACTAGAGAAAGCCCGTGCACAGCAACGAAGACCAAATGCAGCCAAAAATAAATAAATTAATTTTTTTAAAAAAGTCACTGTTTTTGAAAAAATAAAATAAAATAAAAGAGCCCACTGAGTACCCAGGATGGTGGAAGAAAACAGACCCATGGCACGGCACATCAACATGAAATTTCAAAAAACTGGAGTTAGAAGATTCTACTATTTTCCACCAGGGGGTGGGAGAGGAGGGAAGCCTACATACAAAGGATCAGATGTCCAAATGGTTTTAGATTTCTTATTATACCACTGGAAGCTAGAATTCATTGGAGCAATACCATCAAAATTCTGAAGAAATCTGATTTCCAACCTATGATTATATACCCGAACTAGCAGCCTGCATGATGGTTCAATTAAAGATATTTTTAGACATTCAAGGTCTCAAATTGAGCACCATGTACCCTTTCCAAGAAAGCTACTCAAGGATGTGCTCTACCAAGACAAGAGTAAACCAAGAAAGAGTAAGACATGAGGTACAGGATAAAGGAGATCCAACATGGGAGAAATAGGAAGGGGATCCTTGGATGACAGTATAGGAGAAGCCATGATGAAAACTACATACCAGGAATAGAAAACAATCATTTTAGATTTCCTCAAAAAGATGAAACTAATACCTGATGTTTCAGAATTTCATAAGAGTAACCTTAGAAAACTGAGGGAGTCTACAGTTGATTCAGGGGCAAGTACACTAAAAAGAAACAAGATGATTATTCACTCCAAAGCAAACAAAAATCTGTGCAGTAGGAAAAGTGAAAAATTTTCTATATGACTACATAGCCATAGTAATAATATAAACACTTAATATTAATCTAACCAAAATGATAATAATACTATATTGGTGGGGTGGAAGAGGGGAAAGGTGACAGGGGAGGGAAGACAGTAAATGATGACTAAAATTGTAAAGTCAACAAGAGGTTATACAAATATCTTATTTTGAAATATGAAGGAAATACCAAAATAAGCAACATTAAAAACTCTGTAGCAGAGTGCATTCTCCCAAGTCTTGAGGTAAATCAATGGCCTCGGAGGAACTTCCCAGACTTCAGTTCGTCCCGTCAGTTCACCATGGAGCCCTGGCCGTCAATGCCATGGTATCAGGATATCAGCTGCGATTACTCACTTTTGCAGCTTCTTCCCTCTCTTTCCAGAAGTCATGTCCACTGACCCTCAATCAAGAGAAGGGAAAACTAACAGTTCCCACTCATTCCACTTCACTTCACTTCAGATTTGGAGCATCAGTAAGAAATCTCAAGACTAAAAGATCCCACATGCTGCAACGAAGATCCCACACAGGGCAACAAAGGTCCCCCATGCTGCAACTAAGACATGGCACAGCTAAATAAATAAATAAATATTTAAAAAGAAAGAAATCTTAAGATCTGCCTACTCATACACACGGCTCCTGGAAGGAGGTAGGCTGAGCCGAGAGTGCACCCCCAAGCCTCAGTTTTTCCCTTAGCTGCTACTCTTTCCCCCCAAAATGGCATTAGCTCATGCATCTCTCTTTGTTTGGTTGTTGCTGAGCAATTTCTTCCACGTGTTTATGATTCTGTGTTCATTTCCTTTAATGGAAATGGAATTATGTCTAATTCATCTTTTGGTCTCCCGTGGCACCTAAGCACACTACCTTGTGTTTAGTAAGCACACAGTGGGTGAATAACTGGAATTTAATTTAGTGAAAAATCTTTCTTATAATATTTTCAGTCCATTCATGACCTTAAATTAGATTCAAATATTTTATCCAGCATGCTTTAATCAATTTTTTAAAAAAGTACACCCTCATGCAAAGTGAAATTGGAAATGTACTTCAGCTGAATAATCTCGTGTACACATGCAAAAGATGACAATGTACCTGTTAATAGTACCACCTGCTTTCCCATAAAGGAAGAGAAGGAGAGAAAAGAGGGGAGGAGAACACATTTTCTGCATACATTAAAAGCAACCATACCTGTGAAGCAATTACAGGTTTATTCCTAAAGTCTTAACAGTTAATAAGATGGGACACCAGATATCAGTAAGCCTTTGTCAAATAAGTGTCTATCAACAGATAAACGGATAAAGAAGATGTGGTATGTATATGTACAAAATGGAATAGTACTTAGCCATAAAAAAGAACAAAATGTTGCCATTTGCAGCACCATGGATGAACCTGGAGGGTACTATGCTCAGTTAAGTCAGAGAAAGGCCAGCACTGCATGTTTTCACTTGTATGTGGAACCTAAAAAATGAAATAAGTGAATGAATATAACAAAACAGAAACAGAATCATAGATACAGAGAACAAATTAGTGGTTACCAGTGGGGAGAGGGCTGAAGGGAAGGGCATGATAGGGGAAGGGGATTAAGAGATATAGACTACTAGGTATAAAATAAATTAGATACAAGGATGTAATATACAGCACAGGGAATACAACCAATATTTTATAATAACTTTAAGTGGAGTATAATCTACAAAAATATCGAATCACTATGTTGTACACCTGAAAGTAATACAACATTGTAAATCAACTATACCTGATTTTAAAATTTTTTATAAGTGTAATCAGGGAAAAGGTAATAAATATCCATATCTTGAAAAATAGATTAAAAACTTCATGAAAGAAACTACCATTTAATCCTAAATTCAAAAAACACAGTAATAATTTCCAGTGTTTATTAAATTTATTGAAAGATATGCATCTTCTGACACTGATCTGCTGAATCTCAGCTTCTTAGTATCTTTATCCAAAACACTAACCTCTAAAATTTTTTATCCCCTTACTTCATTATGCTTAGAAATTTCCCAACAAAATATTATTCATTTATATTACTGCCTATTTACTAATTTCCTTCAGATTTTTACAAAGCCCCAAATCAATGACTAAATGAAAACATGTTCCAGTTTACTGAGTGGAAATAAAGCAGCAGATGTAGCAACCGAAAGCTTCAAGGAACAGAAAGCCGAATCTTTGGGGGAATAAAACTTGGAATAACTTCAGCTGTGGAAAAGGGCTCCCATTCCCCCAAACTAGGAATATTTTATGAAAAAAATAAAAGCATTCAAATGCCAAAGGAAAAAAAAAACCCTTAAAGGATGGAAAATGTTGAAAGAAGTCTGCCTGTGGGAACTACACTTTTAAGTATCAATCAAGTAGTGAGTTGGCCATATGCAAAGCTTCAAGGATTTCATCAGTAAGGATCATTCTTCTTCTTGGCAAGTTTATAAAAATGGCTATTTCTTTGTAAAAGAAATTGTTCTTTCTTTCTCTCCTTTCTAATCACAAAAGCATGTGTGAGCCTATGCCTGCCCCCTGATCACCCAGTTACACATAGTGATGGGTTCACTATGTCATATACACCTATATATATATATATGATGAAGTGTGTGCCAGGAGTACCTTTCCAACAATACCTGCCTTGATCCCCTGATAATGACCAACTTACCCTAAAAAAATAAAAGATCATTAAATTCTCTGTTAAGCAGAATAATTTTTTCACCAGTTAAAAGAGATGTACTTACATATGCCTTGGAACTGTTCAAGAAGGAAAATACTGATGACTGCGTTTGGAAAAGTAATGAAATCAAATTCCATTCTTTCACTTTACAGATGAGAAAATTAAAGCCTGGGGCAGTAAAATGACATCATCAAGGTCACAAGGCTACTGTGATGCAGCAATGAGTATCACATTTTGAACCTACAGGACAAGTAGTGGTAAACAGCAGAAGAGGGCACTGAGATGGGAAATAAGCAGCTGCAAAGGGGTTATACCCATTATTCTCTTATACCCAGAGAATAAGTATGTCAGAAGGCTATAAAGCAAGAATACTGAAACTAAAGGATGCTTCTGCATATGCGACACACCACAAACTCATTTAAGTAAGATGCTAAACACTACCTAAAAATGTGCCACTGCAGCAAATATTTAGCCTTCTGATTCATATGAATGCCTCTTCACAAGCCTACATGTAACTGCCCTGCTTTATAAAATATTCAGTGTACTAATGGCATACAGACATACAGATCAATGAAACAGAATGGAGGGTTGCGAAATAAACCCTTATATTTACAATCAAGTGATTTTCGACCAAGATGCCAAGGCAATTCAATAGGGAAAGGAGAGTATTTTTTCAACAAATAGCACTGGGACAAGTGGATAACCACATATAAACAGAGGAACTTAGACCCTTACCTCACACTATACACAAAAATTAAATCAAAATGGATTAGAGATGTGAATGTAAGAGCTAAAATTATAACACCTTTAGAAGCAAACAGGAAAAGATCTTCAAGACCTTGTGTTGAGCAAAGATTTCTTAGCTGTGACAGCAAAAGCACGATCCAATCAGGAAAGAATTCATAACTTGCATTTCATCAAAATTCAAAACTTTTCTGCTTCAAAAGACACGGTTAAGAAAATGAAAAGACAAGGCACAGACTGGGGGAAAATGTTTGCAAGTCACATGTCTGATAAAAGACTTGTATCCAGAATATACAAAGAATTCCAGAATATACAACTCAACAATAAGAAGACAAACACCCAATTTAAAAGTGAGCAAATGATTTGAGTAGATATTTCACCAAAGAAGATACAGGAATCACTAATAAGCACCTGAAAAGATACTCAATATCATTAGTCATCAAGGAAATGCAAATAAAAACCACAATGAAATATTATGTCATACTTACTAGGATAGCTATAACAAAAAAGATAATAAGTGTTGGTGAATATGTTAAGAAATAGTAAGCACTGCTGGTGGGAATGTAAAATGGTACATGAACTTTAGAAACTAGTTTGGCAGTTTCTTTAAAAGTTAAATTTAGGGACTTCCTTGGCGGTCCAGTGGTTAAGACTCTGCGCTTCCAATGCAGGGGGAGTGGGTTCGATCCCTGGTTGGGGAACTAAGATCCCACATGCTACTCGGAGAGGCCAAAAAAAAAAAAGTTAAATATAAATGTACCATACACCCAGCAATTCCACTCCTAGGTATCTTGCCAAAAGAAATGACAACATGTTCACACAAAGATTTTCATGCATTTAAGTCCTGACATCATTACTCATAATAGGCAAAAAGGAAAATCAACTCAGATGTCCACTGAACTGAAGAATGGATAGACAAAATAGTGTAGCCATACAATGAAATACTATTCAGCAATAAAAAGAAATGAAATACTGATACATGCTACAACATGGATGAACCTCAAAAACATTATACAAAGTAAAGGAAGCCAGACACAAAAAATCCCATATTGTATGATTCTATTTATTATGAAATGTCCAGAAAAGGCAAATCTACAGAAACAGAAAGTAGTTTAGTAGTTGTCTGCGGCTGGGCATTGAGATTAACTCTAAGGCATGAAGGGATGTTACTGCGGTGCTAAAAATGTTCTAAAACTGGAATATGGTGACTAGCAAAATTTCATATATTTACTAGAGATCATTGAGTTGTTCACTTAAAATGGATGAACTTTATGGTCTGCAAATCATACCTCAATAGTTGTTTTCTTTAAATTGAAGTTGGTTTACAATGTTGTGTTAGTTTCCAGTGTACAGCAAAGTGATTCACTTTTTTTTATAAAGATACAGATATATATTGTTTTTCAGATTCTTTCCCATTATAGGTTATTACAAGATATTGAATATAGTTCCCTGTGCTATGCAGTAGGATCTTGTTGTTTATTCAATATGTTTTTTTAAAGCTACACATGGAGAAAAAGTATAATTAATCATATGTGAATACAGGTGAAACAAGATGGGTGAAACAGTGATAATTATTGAAGCTACGGGTTCAACATTCTATTCCTTTTCTCTCTCACACACACACGCATAAGGTTTTTGATAATAACTTAATTTTTTAATCATTAAAAGAACAGATATATTCCTAACATCTCCAAGTACTTATGAAGGCAAAACTTCCTTTCCTGTCTCCCTGAAGTACCTCAGGGAAATCTGTCCAACACTGTACATCACGTAGAAGGAAACACAGGAAAATGATATTAGTTTCTTGCATATAGAGGGCAACAAATTTATTCTTTAATATATTATTTAACTTTAGGTATTAATTAGTGTTATTACCCATAGAAAAATAGTAAGGCATGCCCCCCAAATTAAATCAATATAGATTGCTTTCTCTGATACCAAATCTGCTGCAACAAAGATCTGAACAAAGATTTCCCATCTTCAAAGGATTCTGCTGGAGAACAAAACAATTACATTCTCTGGATCTCAGTCTCCTAGCCTGTAATATGTGAGAGTTGGCCAAGATGACAAGAGAACTCAAGTTCTCTTTTAGCACTGACTTTCTATGATTCTAGAATTTATTTGCCAGTGTTTACCAATAACTCCTTGTTCCTGCACCATGGGATATGTGACAAGGGTTAGTTAGCTCTCAAATGGAGATACAGACAGAGTTAAATGACAAAAACACATAAGATTTAACTTCAGTGAAAGACAAATTTCATTTCTCATATTACACTTACATAAATATATTTCTCCTAATCATTTTACTAGTAAACTCCTTAAATCACCAGCCTTGTGTGTGTGCACACACGAGCATGTGCACGCACGCACAGGTGTGTGTGTTGGAAGGAAGGAAGGTAGGCGAGAAGGAAGGCAGGCAGACAGGCAACCTGGAGACAGAGTCTATTGGAATTGTCTCTTTTCCATGATGAATTTTTAAAATATGACATATAGTCAAACCAACTTTTAGTCTTAAACATTTCAAAATGAATTTGTGATAACTACTTCACACCAAAGTTTCTTAATCACTCCACAACCTTTTGCAATCCGAATTAACCCTACCATGCCAATGGCCTGCTCTGACTTCCTACAAACTCCTTCGCCCCTAGTCTCCATTCTCCTTGGCCAGTCAGCAGACTTTTAGACTTCCAGTCTCCACTTATTCCTGAAATACACTCCTCCCTGGGTATGCCAGGTCATGGTACTATGTCCCTTACTGAATTCATGTACTCTAATGGCTTCAGGTCCAGTTGTCAAAACAAAGGAATCTAGTGTTTACACAGAAGGTCCTGAAGGGTTTTGAGGAGGGAGGTGACACATCATAGTTGTGCTCAAAACAATTAATACTGTTGCTCTATGAAGTAAAGAATGAAGCAAGCAAACCAGACTGGAGACTACTTAAGTAGCCTCCCAGGCAAGTGGTAATAAAAACGGAACCAAGGCAGATACCAAAGAAAAATGAACAGAATTTGACTCCAAAAATCATATCCACCCTTCAGAGGTTAGCTTAACAGTCTGCACACCCCTCCCCAACACATCCACAGATCATCCTAGAGAGCCAACTGTGCAGATGTGTCCAAACCCCACATTCAGCGACCCATCAGTAAGAGTGAAATTGGCCATGGCAGGAATGTTTACTCCATAAAAACTGATAATGGCCAGTTGTTAAACATTTACTAACACGCCGCTAGATGCAGGCAATGGTGATCAATACCTGATAAAACCATTATTTGAAAGGCTGCTGGGGATCTTTATCATAATGGATGAATCAGGCTAATACTACGTGAACCCACCGATCAATCAAACATGACAAAAACAGAGGCATTAGACATTGAGAACCTCCTAACGTGATGCAGTACAAAGTACACAGTTATCACTTGGACGTCTTCTTGCCAAAAGTAGAATCCGATTCTAATGAAGTCTAGATCTATCTACTCGTTTACAGGAAATACAGGGATGGAAGAACAGAGAACAAGTCAAATACAGAACGTGGAAACATCTACGGGGTGGATGATTTTCTTATGAATGAATGAATAGCAAGGGAGGGGTTTAAAAAGGACCCTATCAATAAAAAGAGACTTAACAGATGGCAAAACAAGTACAATATGCATGTTGCCCTTGTTTGGATCCTGACTGGAACAAGCCACTATAAAAAAAGACATATTTGAGACAATTCAGGGAATCTGAATGCTGGCTAGATATTAGATGATACTGAGGGATTCTTGCTAATTTTGTTACATATGATAAAGGCTTAGTCATTTTTTTAAAAGGCCTTATCTGTTAGAGATACATATGAAGTATTTATGTATAAAACTATACACTATCTGGGATTTGCTTCAAAATAATCTGGGGATAGGGGTTCTCTACTTTTACACACATTTGAAATTTTCCACAATACGGTTCTTAACAGAGTAGCCAGTGTGTAGAACACATATAAAAAGAATGACAAAATTACCAGTACTGATATGGATATATCTCCAAGAAATAATATAGTATGAAAAAGCATTGGGGGAAAACATGCACAGCGTGACGCCAATTATTTTAAATACAAAAAACAAAAATGATGTCATAGGTACACATATACATTAATAAGTGTACTAGAAAATGTCAGAGAAATACATTCCCAGGGGAGGACACTGGGCTTGGTGGGGATGAGGTTAAGGGACCCATCTGTAATGTATGAATTTTATACACGAGAAAGTATTTTTCTATTACTCAAACGAGTTTTACAAACATTTTAAAAATAAAGGTTATACTAATATTTCCCACCCCATCCTCCAGAGATTCCAGTCCTGTTCCTCCCCACACGCCCTAGTTAAAGCACTCAGCCAGCAGGGAGGGCTGTAAAACTGGACGGTGGATCTAAAAGAGAAAGCACCCTGCCCAACGGCAGGACCAGCTGTACCCTCACCTCAGTAGGCCTCTGTAAACCTCCAGCTTTTTGTCTTTTACAGATACAAAGCATACACTGTGCTACTATAGAAACTCTCACATAACTTACTGGAAAAGAAGAAACTTCTAAAAATAGAGAAAGGAACAGGAAAAGGCAAAAAGAAGCCAAAGACAGACAGTACACTGCAACCACAGCTGAGACTGGCCTGAGTCTGGATGAACACACTGAACACTGGCACAGACAAACCTGAAGCACCTGGACTGCATTTTTACCTCCAAAAATGTTCACCGAGCCCAAGAGCCCAGTCACATCTACTTCTCTATGTTTCAATGAACTTCCAGACTTCAAATCTCATGACAAAGTGACACTATATACCTTTTATAAAAGCCAACACCTTTTATCTATCAACCACTGAGAAGCCCAAGGGGAAAACTTAATGAATTCTGAGTGTGTTACTTCTCACGATAGACCCCTCCACAAACAAGACCAGGCCTGAAAGCAAGGATTTAGGTCTAGAAAATTGGAAGGCATTCCCTGGCCGTTCACAGACAAGTGACTGCAGTAGCAGCCAACTGCCCAGGTCTGGAGAAGAATCCCAGTCCTCAGCTGACTGGTGAAGCAGGGTGAGGGCTGCAACCAAGAGGAATAATAGCATTCTGCCTTCTACCCTCTCTTAAGAACTCAATCTGCAGCAGAGGCACCTGAACAGAGATAGACGTGCCTAGTAAATATCTGGCCAAATAGGCAAGTTGGGAGAGGCAAGTAGGGTAGAGAGAAGAGAAATACTGGCCCCTTCTTGAGGCAGCAGAGCATAGGCTCCAGCACTGGACTGCATGAGTTCAAGCGTTAGCTCCACCATCAACTAGCTCCATGACCTGGGCCAAATTAACCTCTGTACCTCAGTTTCTGCATCTCTAAAATAAGGACAAAACAGCATCTACCTCATTAGGATTGTTGTAAGGATAAGAAATAATGCATATAAAGTACTTTAAACGTGTCCTTTGTACAAAGTAAGTCTCGAATTCATATCAGCCGTTATCACTATGATACCTAGTACTTGGTGTTAATGGAGTAAAGAGCCCAGAAACAACACTTGCAAATCGGGAAACTTCGCTTAGGACAGAGTGGACATTGCATACTGATGGGTAAAGAATATACTATTCAATAAATGGGACTAGATCAATTGGTTTCACAAATGAGAGAACAAGTAAAACTGGTTGCAAGCATTCAGTAATGATTCTTTCCATGTTTCCCAAACACGAAAAGGGATTTCCTCCCTGACTTGTGGAAAGATGCAGGATTAGATAAACAGTTAGAAGTCCAATAATGAGTATGTTCCCTACCTCATTATCTAAGTTAAGGATAAGATGTGTCCAGACAACAAATAGACAGGTTCAACAAAGTCACAGGATATAAGATCAATATACAAAAAACAATTATATTTCTATACACTAGCAATGAAGATTGCAAAAATGAAATTAAGAAAACAATTTCCTTTAGAATAAAATCAAAATAAATAAAATATAGTCGTTCCTCAGTATCCCTGGGGGATTGGGTCCAGGACCCCCTGTGGATACAAAAATCCAAGGATGCGCAAGTCCCTGATATAAAATGATGTAATACTTGCATATAACCTATGCACATCCTCCCATATACTTTAAATCAGCTCTAGATTACGTATACTACCTAATACAAACAGTTGCTGGTGCACAACAAAGACAAACTTTGTTGTTTGGAATTTTCTGGAATTTTTTTCCCTAATATTTTCAATCCACAATTGGTTGAATCGGTGGATGCAGAAACTGAGGATACAGAGTCGGGGTGACTGTAAGAATTTGAAGAAGTGCACATTTGTATGCCGAAAATTACAAAACATTCTTGAAATACTTAAACAAATGAAAATACATTCTTCCATTAAGACTGGAAGACTTAATATTGTTAAAATCAAAAACACCATGTGTACACCATAAATATATATGATTTTTATTTGTCAATTAACCTCAATTGGGCTTCCCTGGTGGCGCAGTGGTTTAGAGTCCGCCTGCTGATGCAGGGGACACGGGTTCGTGCCCCGGTCCGGGAAGATCCCACATGCCGCGGAGCGGCTGGGCCCGTGAGCCATGGCCGCTGAGCCTGCGCGTCCAGAGCCTGTGCTCCGCGATGGGAGAGGCCACAGCAGTGAGAGGCCCGCGTACCGCAAAAAGAAAAAAAAAAAAAAAAAAAGAAAAGGGGAGTAAATTTTTGTGACCTTGAGTTAGGCAATGGTATCTTCTTTTTTTGTTTAATTTATTTATTTTATTTATTATTTTTGGTTGCATTGGGCCTTTGTTGCTGTGCGTGGGCTTTCTCTAGTTGCGGCGGGCGGGGGCTACTCTTCGTTGTAGTGCACAGGCTTCTCATTGCCGTGGAGCACAGGCTCTAGGTGTGCGGGTTTCAGTAGCTGTGGCACACGGGTTCAGTTGTTGTGGCTCGCAGGCTCTAGAGCACAGGCTCAGTAGTCGTGGCACACGGGCCCAGGTGCTCCGCGGCATGTGGGATCCTTCCACGTCAGGGCTCGAACCCATGTCCACTGCATTGGCAGGCGGGTTCTTAACCACTGCACCACCAGGGAAGCCTTAGGCAATGGTTTCTTAGATATGACACCAAAAGCACAAATGACAAAAGAAAAAATAGATAAAGTGGATGTCATCAAAATTAAGAACTCTTGCACTAAAAAGGACACCATCAAAAAGCTTGAAAGAACAACCCACAAAATGAGAGAAAATATTTGTAAATCATCTATCTGAAAAGGGACTTGTATCCAGAATATATAAGGAACCCTCACAACTCAACAAAAAAAGACAAATAACCCAATTTAAAAATGGGCAAAGATTCTAAATAGACATTTCTCCAAAGATGACATAAATGTAGCCAATAAGCACAGGAAAAGATGTTCAATATCATTAGTCATTAGAAATTGCAAATGAAAACCATGATAAGATATCACTTCAGACCTACTAGGATGGCTAAAATAAAAAGGACAGACGATAACAAAGGTTTCAAGGATATGAAGAAATTGCAATCCTCATACATAGCTACTGAGATGGCAAACTGGTACAGCTGCTTTGGAAAACAGTTCAGTAGTTCCTCAAAATGTTCAACAAAGAGTTAACATATAACCCAGAAATTCCACTCCCGTATATGCCCAAGAAAAAGGAAAACATATGCTTTTTTACACAAAAACTTGTACATGAAAGTTCACAGCCATATTATTCATAATAGTCAAAAGGTAGAAACAACCGAAATGTCCATCAACTGATAAATGGATGAATAAAATGTGCCACATCCATAAAATGTAATGTTATTTATTCATCCATAAAAGGAATGAAGTGCTGGTTCATTCTACAACATGGATAAACCTTGCAAACATGATGCTAAGTGAAAGAAGCCCATCACAAAAGACTATATATATATGTATATGTATATATATATATATATATATATATATATACATATACATATATATATATTTGTCCAGAACAGACAAATTTATAGACACAGAAAGTAGGTTAGTGATTGCCCATGGCTCTGGGGAGAGGAGCGTGGTGTGGAGAATGACTGCTAACAGGTATGGGGTGTCTTTTGGGGGTGGTGAGAATGTTCTGAAATTGGACAATACTGACGGCTGTACAACACTGTGAATACACTAAAAGCCACTGAATTGTACACTTTAAAAGGGTGAATTTTATAGAATGTGGATTATACCTCAATAAAGCTTTCATTTAAAAAAAAAACTGAACAAACTGAACCCTTGGCTGGCTATATGTACTGTGGACCCCAAAGTCTGGGCATGGGGCAGGAATCCCATAATTCCACTAGATTTCAAAATCCTACTAGATTTTAAAAGGGAACAAGTAGGTCTCACAGCAATGATACAATAAGGAAATCTGTAAGGTCATAGCCGTGTGTGTGGCCAAATTCATCCTTTAAAAAACCTGAAAGGCAAGTATGGTCCTGAGACCATCTCTTATTCCCAAGAGGTTTACCTTTTCTAAGGTTACAGAAACAGGGCTTCCCTGGTGGCGCAGTGGTTAAGAATCCACCTGCCAATGCAGGGGACACGGGTTCTAGCCCTGGTCCAGGAAGATCCCACATGCCTCGGAGCAACTAAGCCCATGTGCCACAACTACTGAGCCTGCACTCTAGAGCCCGTGAGCCACAACTACTGAGCCCGTGCACCACAACTACTGAAACCCACGCGCCTAGAGCCTGTGCTCCGCAACAAGAGAAGCCACCGCAATGAGAAGCCCGCGCACCACAAGGAGGAGTAGCTCCCGCTCGCCGCAAGTAGAGAAAGCCTGCGTGCAGCAACAAAGACCCAAAGAAGCCCAACAAATTAATTAATTAATTAATTAATTAAGTTGCAGAAAGAAATATTCATCTGTAGAAAACCCAGGACAAACTGTTCTCAGCTCATCACTCAATAAACACACCCCCACCACCACCAAATTAAGACAGAGCCCTTATCACAACCCTCTGCCCATCCATACATCTCACAATGGAGGCTATGGGACGTCCTCCAAAACTATTCCTCAGTGTCGGAGGGCCACTGAGGAGGGATCCTTAAAGAATGCTCTGGAATGCTCTGTCATTTCAGCTCCATTCTAGGAGGTGGCAGCAGATCGGTTGTAAAAATACCCTGGATACAGATTGGTAGGCAGGTTTGAGACAGATAAACTCATCTGGGAAGGCCACCTCTGGTACTCTCAGGTGCCATCTGGTCATTACAACTATAGAGTGAAAAGTAAATTTTTTGTAGTCGGTAATATCTGTACATGAGGCAAAACTGAAGAGATACAAATGGATATTCGATGAAAAGTAAGTTTCTCTCTTATGCCTGGGCCCCAGTCATCCTATTCTCTTCCCCAGAGGCAACCACTGTTACCACTTTTTCAAGTATCCTTCCGAAAAACTGGCTATACAATGAAGAACATACGTATCATGCACCAATGCCTTTCTCACTCGTCTCAGATAGCTCTCCACTTAGTACACGTACCTTATTCTTTTTAACAGCTTCATAAGATTCCATGGTATGGATGTACCATAATTTCTTAACCATGGAGTGAACTTTTATTATCAGTGTGTCTAAAGCAGAGAGAGGACATTATCTACCCATGGGCAGATACTACCCATGGATGTGTTTTGTTTGGCCATCGTAATGGTTTTAACACGTGGCTCTCAGTGTCCTCGGCCATACGGGATGTGGTGGAAAGAGCTGTCCACCGAAATGCACTCTCCTTTCTTAAAGTAAGCAGGGTGGCACTGGGAAGTGGCAGTCCTGCCAGGGACTTCCTTTCCCACTGCCTGGCAGCTAGCTCTATCCAAGGGACTAAGTTGCCCCTGTTAGATTTGTGCGGACATGATGAAGATTCTTGGTTTGAATCTCTAAAGGGATGGCTACGTCTCCCCCCCGTAATCTCTGCCCTTTCTGCCAGGCGGAGGCTCAGTGGCTGGACAGGGCTGTGTGTAGCACTGAGGCAGCTGACTGTCACTATGGAAACCTCAGGCTGCAAACCCATGGCTTTGGAGGAGGCAAGGCAGTGTCAAGAGTGGGAGGAAGGGAGTTCCCACCCCACACAGTGAAACAGAAGAAACCCTTTTACGAGGAAGGGAAAAAAGCCTTATGAAAACAACTGTTTCAGTGAGGAAAAAGAGGTTAGGATCTAAAAAGTAACGTCTTCACTGTCTGATTTTTCTTACAGGAATTTCAGTAATAAAACATGTTACGTGGCTGTAAGTATAGAGCTATAAAATCTAAACCTCACTGAGCAAGTCCCAGGTTTGACTGCCTCTACATTTTGTATGCTTGCATCATCATTGCCTTAGACCTTCTTGCACCTTTTTTTCTCTCCAACAGAGCAGCTATATGGGACTGTGAAAGGATGGCTCCACGGCCTGAATCAGCTATGACAAAGGTGAGCTCCCTTTTCCACACAGAGATCCTATTATGTCAACTTCTCCCTATGAAAACACACGCTTTAGGTGTAATGCCAGCACCTACCTATCTCGAGCCCTGGGATAGACTAGACTCCTGCAAATCACATGTTCACACCCTCTTTGCAGATATCAAGGTTAAAGCCAACTGTCCCACACTGCCAGAGTTGGCCTGGTTCATTTTTATAGATTTACAATCTAAAACAATCCTTCATTATTCTTCCCCGTATTATGTTACCTATCATAAATTTGAAGGCATTAATGCCACCCACTTCTGAGCTATTCCTTCCTTCCCAAGAGTCCTTTGAATGCTGTCTGAATCCTATATCGAGTCTGTGGGCTCTCCCCCGCTTGGTCTCTTCGGGCTCTTATCCTATTTGCTTCTCCCTCTGTATAAACATCATCACCTCTATATAACAACCATCTCACCTTTTCCTCTTTCATTCTTGCTTCTTTGCACCTTCTCTCCATCCTACTTCTTCTCCACACTATCGCTCCACTTTAGGCTACTCTGACTCAGCAACTTAGCCTCATTCACTCTCGTTTTCAAAATCCTGTGATTCTCATTTTTAAAAACATTAGCTTCACTTTATCTTTCCTTTTCAACTCAGTTCATATCTTATTTCATCGCACATTATCTTTCCCTGTTTTCTTTACCTTTCCTCGTTCTTCTATTGTTATAAACAGGATGGCCTAGGTAGTAGAGTCTATCTTAAGTGATAAAGTTGGCTAAAAGATGGGGTACTGGGGGCTGGAAGAACATGGACCGCATGAAGGAGCAGGTTAGCTTAGCTTCCCCCAGGCCACCTTCACATTCCCAAGGGCTTGAGATAAGACAGGTCCAGACCCTCATAGGAAAAATGAAGAGGAGACAAGTGGTTTCTGTGGTTGGGCAAAGAGCAGGAGCACCGGAAGCTAAGTGCACCTCCACACGAGCAATTCACAAAAGAAGAAATATTAACGTCCAATAACGACACAGGAAAAGATGTTCAGGCTCACTAGGAATCAAGGAAATGCAAACATTTGTCTATCAGATATGTAACGATTAAAAAGATGAACATTACCCAGTGCTGGTGAGGGTGTGAGGAAACACTCTCAGGCGACGTTACCAGTGGGATAAGTACATAAGGTACAAGTTTTTGACAGCACAGTTTGGCAACCTGTGTCTACACTTCAAAGGTATATGGCCTCTGACTCAGCATCTCCGACTTCGGCCCAAGAAAATAAGTAGACAAGGAAACAAAGATATAGATACGAAGTCATTAATAACCTCTACCTTGTTTATGACATGAGGGCAGAGAGAGGTTGGTGGCGGAGCCTGGGAAAGAGAGGTCCATGCCTCCGTGGGGGCGGGCGGAGAGGAGAGAAGCAGAGAGGGAAGGGGAGGAGAGGGGAGCAGCATGTGAGCATGAGAGGACACTATGAGGAAGAGACAGGAGGAGGAGATGGGGGGAGACGAGGACACAGAAAGCCCCACAGGGCGCAATCAACCACGTCACCCAGGCACGAAGAAATGACACAGCTCCATATTATGAAAGAGGGTTAATCAGGAAGCTCAGGATATAGGACAGCAAGCACAGTGTGACCCAGCTTAGCTAGAGTGACACATAACGACAGGTGTAGCAGAGGGGTGACTACGTGGCCACCACGGTTCTCACTGAGGGTGCTATGGTGACTGGTTTAGACTCTACCTCGTGCTTTCCTAGCTTGTCAGAATTTTAATAAGTAATTTCTAGCAATATGCAATCCACTAAAATTCTACATACTTCACACAGACCCTTGTACTTTCGTGTGAGAATTAACCCACAGGCAAACAAATTAAGTAGATGAAATGGTACCACCTGCTTTTCATAATGCAGACATGCTCTGTTTCTCATGTGATCAATTTAAACTGTTCGTTAAAATTTCATTTGTGTAAACCTGTACTGGAAAGACAATGGAATTAAGCTATGAACACAGATGTCACCCACCTAGCTATTCCCTGGCATTTATCAAATGAAAATACTTTTCCCTTGAAGTCCTATCAACATCGGAGATGTAAAGAGAAACCGGCTGAATTCAGGCTCTCCTGAAAGCAGCCCCTACCGCTGGGACTTGGGAGCAGGCATTTGATTTGGGTGTGAGGCGAGCACGACAGGGCAGGAGAGCAGCGGGCCCAGACAAGGTGTGTTAATGAGGGGCTACTGCCACAGGTGGCCACAGCTCGGGACCTCTGCGAGCCGTCCCGGGGACTGCGAGGATCAAGGCAGAGAACTGTCCCACTGGGGGTCAGGGCGTCAGGGGCTTTCCTCAGACCCCCCTCTCCCCATCGGTCTTCCGTGGGAGTGAGTGCCTAGGGGCCAAACATGGCACTACTAGAATGACATCTACTACCTCATCAACACCCTCTAATTCTCTGGAGGGTTGGTCCTGTTTTCGAGATTAGGAATCTGAGATGCAGAAAAGATTAAGCCACTTGCTGAAAATCAGATAGTTAATAAGCAGCTGAGCTGAACTCCACATTCAGTCTTCTCTCTCCCACTCTAGGGTGCCACGTGGTTAAAGGCCACGGCCCGTCCATTCTCCAGCATAGCTGGCGCTCCTCGTGGGGAGAGAGATACAGGCTGAGAGAGGGGGGCATGTTTCCAGCCTCTCTCCTTGCAAGGAAAACGTATGGTTGCCCAGATTGTTTTAATCTTCTTGTGTCCACAGAAAAATCTTCTAGGTCAACATCCACCAGCCACGTGAAATTTTTATAGCATCATCATCCGTGGCTACTCCCACCCCAAATACCAGTTACTATGAAATTATGCCAGAATTTGGATCAAAGTATGGGGGAAAATTCAAGACAAATTTTTATCTGATGAACTCATGGCAGAGAATCAAATTTCATAGAGAGTTCCAGATTCTGGTAATATTAAAAAACAATCTATAACTTTACTATGAGGAGAGTACTTTATTAGAACAAATAAAACATGCTGAGCTCTGCCGGGACACAGGGGTCATGCTCATGTGTGAGCCAAGGAGATTCTTTCCTTGCTTTAGTAAAAAAGATAATCATCTGCAAATCACTAGCATCTGAGGTTGGCTTGATTTAAAATGCACAGGCATACAGAAAAAGTTCCAGGAAATCATTGTATTTAGAGCCTGCCTGCGTTAGTCAGTGGAAAGGCCCTTGCGCCTCCCAAAATAACACTTGGGACAGCAGCTGTACGCTAGCACCTTCACTCATGTGAAGGCATGGCTCGCATCTGCAGTTCCGCAGGCTCCCAGGAGGACAGCTCCTCTTCACAGGGAGCCAGGGGAGCAGACAGGCCGCCCCACACTCCCCGCCTCCCGCCCAGCTGTACAGCAGCTGCCTTGAGCAAGTCCCATCCCCAGAAGCCCCAGAGCAGCCCAACTGAATGAGCCCTTGACCCAGATGCCCACACTAAACACCTAACCATCAGTCAGATTTAGAAAGCAGAGCCCCCTTAAGCATTAAGCCTGGAGGACACAGGATCTTCACCAGAAGGATAAAATGCAGAAAATTCTGGCCAGGCATTGACCACCGAGACCTGTCACAGAAGAACGGCATAAGCGTCTGAAGAAATCACAGATGGCAATCCTGGACACAAATTACCACGATGCAGAGAACAAGACCCTGGCCACACACTCAGTGCACTGTCTGGGGAGGAAGCATTTTCATCCTCTGGGTACAGAATTTCATAATTCCTGGTCCATAGCAAGTGTGGGCAAGGCTCCAGACACATGTGATATCTATGTGCCAGCCACGTGAAGGCCGTCTTGGCCAGGTCTGCTCGTTCTCTGGACCCACAGAGGCCTCTGTAGTGACACCCATCCAATGACTCCAACGGGAAAGGGAAGGGCTGGGGCGCAGAGGGGCACTTCACCTGGCACACTGGGCTGGAAGACTTTATTCAGATCCAAGGAGGAGGCTCTGGAATGGGTTTTCTGTGGCCGCGGTGGTGGGGTGGGAGGGTCCTCGCCCCTCTTCATGGCCTCTTCTATGGAGGTGCTAGAGTAGGATCTGCAGCAAAATAAGGGAAAGTCAGAAGGCAGACAGCAAAACTTTACTCTCTGAAATTGGGCCGAAACAGAAAATACCCACAAAAGACAAAGCGACTGCCAAGGCTTGCTGAGTTCCCGGAGCAGCCAGGCACGGTGCTGCCCCCTGGACATCACAGCAGGTGCAACAAGCGCCCAACCCCCAACCCTGAGTCACAACCTTTTTTAACCTCTTTGCTCTTATTATACCTTAGACCTGAATTTACCCCAGAGGGAACGCTTTCTGTAAATTCAAATCCATTTTGATTGGAATTGTTAATAAGAATAACACGTAAACCCTTCCACTTAGGTACTTCCATACTTTAATAGAAGGGCTTCATGGTATTAACTGACCGCAGAACTCTTCTCCTGTTTACATGCAAACGTGATAACAGGCACATATGGAACTGGGACAGATAAGCTGAGAGTAAGAATCAAATGTTCAACGGAATATGCCACAAATGAAATTCAGGAGAGGAAAACACACATCAGTCAGGTTGAGGGGCCTTGGTTGTCTTACCATGAGAAATACAGGTTTGGGGAAATTTTCAAAGCAAAAGCCTCCTCTTAACCTTCTCTCTCAATCTGTAACAAGGTAGGAGCTAACTAGGCAATTTCAGAGATTATAACTCCAATTCACGGCATTTAATGAAAAAGGAACTAAGTAAGTTGCTAAAGGTCACATAGCTAGAAGGTTACACAGGTTTCATTCACATTCCAGTCTCAGTTTCTAAATTATATCTTTAAAATGTTCTGAGACTGCCTGCCTATGAGCCAGGGAAGAAAACTTGGGGCACAGCTAGACTATATATTAGAGCCCTACTTATTTACTAAATTAATTCAACTCAGTACATTACTCTATCGCTTAGGAATAAGTTTGTGGATGAATTCCCAATATGATTTTCTAAGAAGCTCATGTGTACATCTTATGTCTGTTCTATTCAGCTTCTGAGCTAACTTCCTGTCAAAGAAGAAAATGACCTTTGATCAGAGATGTGTCCTACAGATAAATTAAACTCAGAAAACTGTCTTGGTATTTAGCTATTACAGTGGCAGTTAGGAAATTAGAATCTATCCATTACTATTAAGCAACTTCAGTTCTTGGTAAAGCTGGTTTTGACACAGCAAGTTCTTATTTTCCTGAATAACTTCCTCAAGGTTTCTTTGTGGTAGTCCAGAGGTTTTTTGTCATGCAAGGTTGCAATCTTTAATAAAGCCACCATAATGGCATGTGACATGCTCTGGGGTGGTCCCTGTAACACAACTGGCAAGACAGGCAAGGCAAAGGCAGGCAGGAACTAGCAGGAAGGGTGCTCTGATCCTTTCAACCAGAATAAAAGGGAATCCAAAGAAAAGGACAACAAAGTTTTCAAATGGGAACTCTTGATTAAAAAAGGAAATTAGAGACCCTGGCTAGAAAGAACTTTCTATGCCAGATACAGCTCTAGTGACATTTTCACTCAAGAAAGAGAAAATAATGTGTACGTGTATAAGGCATGTGTGTGCATGTGTATATATACACACATACATATAATTGAGCACACAATCTCATACTACATCTTATTCCATTTTACTTCCATATATAACCTGTGTATTTGTATTTTTATATGGAAAGTTAAATGAATATCCAATAAGTGATACAGTAAAACTATGACTGCAACCAATTAAAACATAAATGTGCAGGGAATCAACAAAATGATGAATGTAGCAGTGTTAGAAGGGTGATTTCCCTTTCCCTTACATTTCTTTTTTTTTTTCCCTTACATTTCTACATGGCTTTAGTATTCTAAAAAGGAGGATTAAAATAATTTAATTCTCACGGTCTCAGTAAGGACCCAGTTGGGTGTAGTGAAAATAAAAACATCCAAATTACACCAAGAGACCAATCCCTAAAAGAATAGTATATAAAATTTAGCAGAGATATTAATAATAGAATATGTGACTGAGATTTTGTCATTTCACTCGCTTTGAGAGGAAGCCAGAAGAAGTAAAAACTGTGAGGTTCAATTTCTGCCATTCAGAGAAGGGTTTGCCTACTATGAAGGCAGATAAATGTTACTATTCCTACATCCTAAAGCCAGCATGGACTAACTTGTAAAAGATCCATTCATCCTTCAAAATCAGGATGAGTAAATGTGGTGGCCATAGAGAGAAACAGGAACTATAACTTCCTTTCCTACCAAAATGAATTAGTGTACCTATTATTTTAAAAAATATGAACACAGATATCTGTACCTTCTACAAGGGGTAACTCTTTGACTTACAAGGAGACGAGAGTTCCTTAAATTGGCAATATTGCAAGCATACAAAATATGGTCAGATTTAAATTCACATTCTCAGGAATACATCCAGCAGCCAAAGGAGGAAAAAAGTCACTAAGAGCCAAAGCAGAACTTGGAAAACACACACGTAGCATCCTGTCTCCCACTGCAGTCTACTGGTAAAGAGCAGTCTCAACACCATTTCCCCTCTTTGAGGTTCTAGTATTTCTATGAGAGTCTGTATTTCTCTTCGTTCCTCCCTTCTGATGTCTGACGTCAATCACAGCACTGCCTTACTGGCTCTCCCTCTTCTACTAACCTCTACTGACTTAAAAACTGTGAAGTTGAGAAGAGGCTCTACGAGGATGAAACAGTCCACAAACACTGCTTACCTGAAGTTTCGAGCCGCACTGAAATCACCGAAGCACTGTAGTTCCCTACTCTAGATTTTATCCCCCAGACTTCCTATTTTTTGGTGTTCACCTTGTCATGATAGGACATTTCAGTGTTAGTTACCTTTTAACGGTATTTCCTGCTTTCCAAAGCTACTTTCCCCCTATTCGTTATCATCCTGCAGCAACCGGGTCACATCACATTGCCCCTTCTTTGTGTCAGGTGGCTGGAGAGCAGCAGCCCCTCTCCCAGCACCAACAAACACAGAAACTAAGCGCCTCTCCAGCAGCACTGTGGGCTCCAGTCAGGCCCCTCATGATGAGTGAACTCACCCTCATCCTAAGCTTCAAATTGAAGGGAAAAGATTTTGGGTTGGGAGGTTTGTTTCTAGTCAGGGACATGGCACAAAGGGCATTCAAGCAGAAGTTAAACAAACACTACCTGGATCTTGGTCTTGCTTTGAGACTGTTGGAATCCTTAGGAGTGGCTGAAATAAAGATTAGATGTTGTTTGCTTGGGTTTCATGTCTGCAGTGAAACAGGTTTTAAGCAGCACCTGGGCTAGTACAGAACACATCAACAGGTAAACAGGAGGTACAGGTATCCGTGTGGAAAACTTGACCACTTCCACATTTTCATGATTCCATAATTTTATTTCTAAAGCTAAAGGCACAATTAAGAAGAAAGAAAAGCCAACATATTTTTCCTTTCATCAGAGCATTAGCCATGAAGCCATTCTCAAATTGAAGATGATGAATGAACCAATTCCGGCCTAAAAGACAACTCTCTCAAGAGGTTATCTATTTATACAATGATGGGTTCAGACTTGAGGGTTTCTTGGTCTATCACGATAGCCTAGTAATAACAGATTTTGAACCAGTCTCCCCTGAAGGCTAGGAAGAAATCTATTGGGCTACATATTTTAAGATTTTCTTAAAATACACCACCAGGACCGCATGACCGCAAGAAATCAAAGTCCCACAGTTAAGTCGAAATGATCTATGCAGCTTTTCCTATAAGAAAATATTCTTGTGTCCCAAATCGTACAGAGAATATTATGAAGTGAAATCATTAAAATATTTTGTCAACCATACAACTTTTCCTTCTCCAATTTAAATCATGAACTAGCTTGCTCACTACCAAACACACGGAGCCTACTTTCCCATCATAAGTTGTTGGGAGTAATGAGAAATACTTACAAAAACATTAATCCTCTTTTTACGTTTTCAATCCTCTGTGGAAGACAACTTTAGAAACCACTAGCTGTGCTAAGGTTTTGCAAACATTGCAAATTTTTCATCATAAAATGTCATAAAAATTCAAAGAAAAGGTGCTACTAACTAGGAGCAAGGAGAATATAGTTTGTGTACTGTTTGCACAAATTTTTCCGGAAAGGAAATGTCTCACTGCATGATGCCATCCTCTTTTACATTACTCCAAAGATAAAACCCCTCCTTGGTATGAAGCATGCTGGATTTCTGACGATCATTAAACTCCTTGGGTTGGATAAGCAGGGCAGAATGCGGAGCTGAAATGCTAACAAGGCCCAGAGCAAACTAGCAACACACCTCCCCTTAGCTTCAGCCAGCTATAGAAGACGTGCTTTTCTCCCAACTGAAGCGCTCTGGCTTCTTGGAGTGCGGACACGGACATCTTTTAACTGCAAACCACTGAAAGGCTGCTGGAGCCCCGAGAAGCATGGGAAGCCCAAGCAGTGTGAGCCTGACTTGCCCAGTCTCGTCCGCCCACACGAAGATGGAAAACCACCTCCCCTCCTCCAGCCCCCTGGCGGCAAAAGATGGCGGCCCAAGAGAAAGCCTCTCCTCCAGCACAGCAGGCTACCTGGGGGCTGGGCGGACGGTGCAACGGCCACTCACCATGGGACTGAGGGCCACCTTCCAAGCAGGCCGCCCACAGCTGGCTCCGGCCCGCTTCTCTCAGGCCCCACTGCTTCCCAGAAATATGTGGGCAGAAGTCTCAGCCATTTTAAAACACTGTTCCCCAAACCAGACCGCGGTGACCGTTACTTCCTTTGTCCACTGCCACTATCTTTGTCTTTGTGCCAGGGGGAGGGATGGGTGTGGAAGGAGCGGGGAACCCTGCTGGTGAGAGATAGACAGGCAGGCAGATGGCGTGATGGGTGTGGCTGAGGCGTGGAGACCAGGCCAGGAGTCCTGAGGTCCAGGGGCTACTCCTGGCCTCTAGTTGTGACCTCCATGAGCCTCAGTCTCCTCACCTACAGAATGAAGATAATAAAATGAGGCCCCTTTCTCACTCAGAGAGATAAGAAAGTGAAGGCGCTTTAAAGACTAAATGTATTCTAGAATTGCAACATATTACTGCTGTAGGGTGTTCCTAATTTTTCAAGCTTAGAAATCTGGTTTTGAAATTTAGTTCCTTCTAGGATAGCACAGGAGGTGCAGGTGGGTGCAGGGAATGGAAGGAGAGACCAAGCGGTGGCAGCCAGCAACTGGGCAGCTGTGAGAATCACCAACAGCAGGCTGAAGACTACAGCGTGAGGGCGAGCAGGCCCGACGCCCTCGGCAGGACCTGGAGACACAGAAAAAGATGGCCATGGTGCAGTATGGCCTTTTGAATTAGGCTAGAATGTGCCGTTAGCTAAGAAATCCAGCAGATTCCACTAATATGTACATGTTCAGCACTTCAAAGGGTAAGGGTCTATGAGAAAAATATGTAACAAGGAATACCGCGTTCCCTGATGACACAGTCCCATCCCATCTGTAAGCCACCACATTTCCTTCACCACCATTACTACTATCATGGTTATCACCACCCACTGTGGAAGGAAGAGCAAAAGAGGGAAATGAGATCCCAGGCAGGGCTGGTAAGCTTCCACAGGTTCGAGATCAGAAAAAGCTGCAGAATACGATTTTAGGTAAGTCTTCTATCAGCCTCCAAGCCCCTGAAAGTCAGACTCAGCATTTGGAGCATGTGAATATCCACAAAAATGGCAAGGGCAGGTTGGGTCAGAATCCAGGCAGAAGCCCACAGGCGGATCACAGCTTCTCACTGAGCTGGGCAGAGGGAAGAAGAATCAGAACTTCCTAGAACACTCCAGGCATGTCATCTTTCCAGGAAACAGAAACAGGATAGGAGGGCAAGCCTAAAGTTTAATTCTCCAGAAGGCGGCAACTCAACTGAGGTGAACTGCCCACGTGGCATGGACAGCCTTCCAGAATTAGAAACCACCACCTTGAAACTCTTGTGTCTCCCGCTAGGAATCCAAACATTCCCCGGAAAAGAGGGTATTAAATACGTTTTCAGATGAGGGATTCCCTCATATCCACTCCAGAAAGGGCAGCAAAGGGAAGAACAAATCAGAAACCACATAGCATGCTCCCAGGCAGAATGTGAAACAAATTCAGATATACTTCACGTACTGTGGCACGCGCACCCTGATAGGTTATGTCTGGTGACGCCATGCCCTATTCAATGAAGGAATGTTGAAAATGACATCTAAAGCTCATGCCCCAGAGAACACGTATGCTCATGGAAAAAATAGGAAGAGTTATCAGCCTAAAAGGCTGTTGGAGAAGCACAATTTAACACTCCAAATTTAAATAACTTTTACTGATACCATAACATGAAGTTCACAAAAACTAGGATGTATCCACTTCATTTCCAGAAATTAGAGTTGGAAAGTATCTACCTCAGGCATCTGTCCTATGCAAACAGAGCATTTCCGCCTATGATGAAGGAACCAAAATCAGTTCCAAAAGCCAAAACTAGGCTTGAGAATTCCTACCACTTTTGGAGTCATAGTTGATCTATGATCTTAATTTTCTATTTCTTAACGTCGCTTTCTAGAGGTAGTGGTTCCCAAAACAGGCTGAACATTAGAACCCCCTGGGGGGGAGGGGCTGCCTAAAAATACAGATTCTTAGGCCTCATCACTGCAATCAATCATATATTCTCATTCATATTCATTCTCCCTCCCTCCATCCCTCTCTCTCCCTCTACCCCTCTCTCTTTTAAACCTTAAATGAACTTAGTGTTTGGGAAATACTGTACTGTAGCATAAGCCTCGATGTATACTGATTCCTTTGTTCCAACTTAAAAAAAAATAAAGCCTGGATGATAGCTAGTTAAACAAAACAAACATGATTTACTTATGAAATATTAAGAGAGATAACAATAAAAGAGAAAGCAGCAACTTCTTTCACGTGCTCATAACCAGAGCTCCAAACAGTAACGCCATCCCTAGCCAGTTTGTTCTCAGCTAGGTCCACCTTGGTTCAGTGATGGCTCTGTCGAGAAAGCTGAGGCCACAGGCCTGACCACCTCCATGGTTCCCAGACACAGTTCTGACTCTCCAAGAACCTGGGCAAACATGACTTTTATTTCTCTCCCTGGAATCCACTCCATGTGTAAGCACATTTACCTGCCTTCCTGGTGGTGAAGCATAATGAAAGCGTTTGAGATTTATGCTTTGGAAATGCAAAGTTTCACCTGTGAGCCTCCCATTAATCCACCCCATCAGCTTACTCTACACAGAGATCACAGTGGCTTGTTGAAATCTTCCCAAATCCAAGCCTTCTCAATTTTATACTTAGTGACAACGAGGCCCTCGATTCAAACTGAGAAATCCTTTCAGTAAAACCTATATTCAGAACTTAAAAAGAAATCACCCTCTTCTCATACCTGAGAAGAGGGGAGGAGTAAAAAAGAAACCAAAAGGTTTCCTTAGAATAAAACACAAGACAAATATTTGGACAGAAATATATATATATATATATATGTATATATATATATATATATATATATATATATACTATCACAGATGTACCAGTTTTCTCACTGAAACTACAGGGTTGTTTTGGTTTGTTTGTTTAAGAAATAATTACATTAAAAATATATTAAATTGGTTTTCTCCTACCTGAATCCTCGGACATATCCTTTGGTAAGGCTTCATCCGTAGCACTCTTCAAAGCTAGCAGTGTTTCGTTTTGTTTTCAAAGAACAAGAGAGAGAAAAGTAAAGAAAAAAAAATTTTTATGTCTCAGACACATTACATTAAAACAAAGAATCCCTAGTCATCACTTATGAAAACGGTGTTACAAACATCTATAAGTTGCTATAGCACTTACTAAAACAATAAAAGTCTCCTAAACTATGGTAACAGGTTCTCCTCCTACAAAGAACAGAGGTATTTTCAATGTTCCAGAGAGAGTGCCTCTAGTGGCTGGGAGGAGTATTACCAGGAAGTATCAAATTTCCCCGTTTCTTTCCTGACATCCAGAGCAAAGACATAAGGATCTCTCTGAGAGTGAGAGCCAGGATTCAGGATTTTTAGAGCTCGCCAGGTTATTCCAATGGGTAGTCAAGGCTAAGACCCACTAGTAAAGACAGTAATCAGAGTACTTGCTGCCACAGACAATATCTAGGTCTGCCTGCCTCTCCTGAGCAAATACTGAAACAGAGAGCATGCAATTACTGTTTCCTAATGGGAAACATTTTTCATGTTTAACTCCCATACAAAGCTACATCCATGGCAGGTCATGATAACAAAACCTGAAATTGCTTCACTGATTTTTAGTCCCTTCTGATAAGCCTTTCATTCATGGGCAGTGAATCAATATCAGAAAATAGAAGGAATACTGGCTTGAGAATTCAAAAATCTTGGTTCTTATCCCTGCTCTTTTTCTTACTGAGCAAATAATTCATACTGCCTGAACTTTAGTTTACTCATCTCTATATTTTATGTGATAAAACATACCAGCCTCCATTCCACTTTGTGAGGACTGAATAATACAGTGCATGAGGAAGGACCTGATAGATTATAAAGCCTTATATAGAAGTATGGCAGGAGGTGGGGTGTTCCTCCTGCTCTTCTAGATAAGTCCCAGGCCAACTCATCCCTGTGCTTGATGCTAGCTGTAACACGGAACACCGTGCTGCACTGCTCTCACCCGTCCAGTTAGATAAGCAAATCATCACAACCCAACACCCACAAGGTCACAGAGCATAAAGCCCAGGGGTAGAAACTCTCTCCAGAAGGTAACTTCCTCGAGGATTAGACCCGTGTACAAATGTGCATGTATATTGATATTCTGGGATCACATCTGCCAACACAAGATGTTATGCTCACAAACCGTTCACTTCTAGTCATTTCCTAATTAGTACAATCAGATTCCAATAAAAGATGTTGGGGTAGCCTGAGGGTCAGCAGTGAGCACGGGGTCGTAACTGAAGGGGCTTTGGACACTCGTGGTCTTGTTACCACTTTATGAACTATAGTTTTGTGACAGCAATTGGAACTACTTAATCCATCCAAATGTGTTCATATACAGAGAACAGTCCTCAGATGCTCTAGAAGCCAGCCATTCCAAGAGAAGTAGATTAAAAATATATATAGGTAAAATGTCCCTAAAGGGAGAAAACTTATTCTTTTCATACCTTGTTTGTCATCACCAGTCACATCTTGGGTAGGGACAGGAAAGTCGGCCATGTCTTTAATAGATAGCTTCTTGGAAAAGAAAAGTAAATTAATAATATGGGTTGGAATAGAAATGAAGTGATGTGCACATCTGATGCAAATGTTTTTAAAAGCTATGTGTCTTGTCAATATTTCTGCCTCCCATAAACCCTGACATTTAATACTATTTTACTTTTTAGGTTTCTAGTGAGGTATAAGTTAATTTGTATTGAAAAATTTATATACACAGAGGGAAAAAATAATGACTTAGATTGAGGTACATGTATAGACCACACATTATATCTCAATCTGGTGTGGGACTCAGCCAGAGTTGTGGAGCATTTGCCCACGACACCAGTCAAAAACAAACCTGTGCTCTAGGTACTTTCTCACAAGCAGAGAGAGGTTCTGACAAGTGGCCCCATCACATGGGTATTTGCCAGGATCTCTTATGTAGAGGGTGTTCAACCCTGATTCAAACAGCCTCCTTGTTATGGAATAAGAGAATTTTACTGATGAGCAGAACAAAATTTTCTGCTAACTCACTGAAGGGAGAAGTCCTCAGTTACACTAAGAAGATGAATACCCAAACTGATCAAGTATTGATTAGCTTAAAATTCTATGTAAAATCTACTTACTATAATTTCTTCTACACTCTCAATTAACATGGACTCTGTCCTCTGATAAGATTAAAGGATAATACATATTCATAGTTGATATATATATAAACACATTCTAGAAAGATATATAAAAATTGAAGGGTGATTGGTAGGTGGGGATAGGGATAACAGGAGAACTTGTCACTATATGCCTTTTGATATTCTTTTTATTTTAAACATATTAAAAAAGTCAAATAAAGATAAATTTTAAAACTTAAAGAAGTAGGGTAAATTCCTGGAGTTAGCCGGTGCTCCAAAAGGTTAACTGGTTTACCTCTCAGAATCTGAACAGCCCAAGAGACATAAGCAGTACTTCTGTTTTCAAACTGTTTCAAAGAATGGAGTTAGAATACTGCTTGGTGGTAACCTGATCTAGGGTTTAGCCATCCACAGGCAAGTCATTCTTGGCATTACAATGAAGCTTCTAGATGTAATTTAGAACAGAGAATGTATCTCAACAGCGCCCTTCTTTCATTTTCTTGTCCCACCTGGATTGTAATCCAGATCCATAGCAGAATAAAATAATTTAGGAGTAGAAAATATAGATAAAAAGAAATCCAAAAGAACACTGTTGAAAGAAATTTTTTAAATCTAAATAAAAGGAAAGACACCCCATGCTCATGGGTCAGAGGACTTAATATTGTTAAGATGGTAATATTCCCTAAATCCATCTACAGATTTGAAGCAATCCTTCTTGCTTTTTTGCAGAATTTGACCAGCTGGTCGTAAATTTCATATAAAAATGTAAGGGGGCTTCCCTGGTGGCGCAGTGGTTGCGAGTCCGTCTGCCGATGCAGGGGATGCGGGTTCGTGCCCCGGTTCGGGAGGATCCCACGTGCCTCACAGCGGCTGGGCCCGTGAGCCATGGCCGCTGAGCCTGTGTGTCTGGAGCCTGTGCTCCGCAGCGGGAGAGGCCACAAATGGGGAGAGGTCACAACGGTGAGAGGCCCGCGTACCGCAAAAAAAAAAAAAAAAAAAAAAAAAAAAAAAAAATGTAAGGGACCCAGAATAGCAAAAATATTCTTGAAAAAGGAGAACAACTTAACAAAAAGTTATAGTAATCAAGAACACTGTAGTACTCACATAATGACAGACATATAGATCAATGGAATAGAAATGAGAATCCATAAATAAACCCTTAAATTTGTGGTCAACTGATTTTCAGTAAGGGTACAAAACAATTCAGTGGGAGAAAACTGTCTATTCAATAAATGATGCTGGGACAACTCGATATCCATATAAAAATAAAGAATGAAGTTGGACCTCTTCTTCACGGCATATATAAAAATTAACTCAAAATGGATCACAGACCTAAATGTAAGACCTAAAACTATAAAACCCTTAGAAGAAAACATAAGAATAAACCTTCATGATCTTGTATTAGGCAATGGTTTCTTAGATATGACACCAAAAGCACAAGCAAAAAAAGAAAAAAATTAGATAAACTGAACTTCATCAAAATACAAAACATTTGTGTTACAAAGGATACTATCAAGAAAGGGAGGGAAAAACAAAGAAAAATACTTGCAAATTATACATTTAATAAGAGATTTATATCCAGAATATATAAAGAACACTTACAACTCAATAAACAACCCAGTTTATAAATGGACATGGGATAGGAACAGATATTTCACCAAAGAAGACATACAAATGGCTACTTAGCACGCAAAAAGATGCTCAATATCAGTAGTCATTAGGAAATTCAAATCAAAACCACGAGATACCACTTCACTCCCACTAGGGTGGCTAAAATCAAAAAGACAGATAATAACCAATGTTAACAAGGGTATGGGGAAACTGGAACCCACATACACTGCTGGTGGAGGAATGTAAAATGGTGCAGCTGCTCTGGAAAGTAGTTTGTTAGTTCCTCAAAAAGTTAAACACAAGGTACAATATGATCCAATTATTCCACTCCTCAATATATACTCAACAGAATTGAAAACATGTGTGCACACAAAAACTTGTACATGGACATTCATAGCAGCATTTTTTCTAACAGCCCAAAAGGGGAAACAACCCAAATGTCCATCAGCTGAAGAATGGACAAACAAAAAAATGTGTTAGTATCCATACAACGGAATACTATTCAGCAATAAAAAGGAATGAAGCACTGATACATGCTACAGTGTGAATGAACTTTAAAACATTACACAAAGTGATCTCATCACAAGAAAAAAACTTTTTTCCTAATTCTTTAATGGCGCGTATTTATGTGAGATGATGGATGTTCACTAAACTTAACACAGTAATCATTTCAAGATGTATGTAAGTCAAATCATTTTGCTGTATGTACACCTTAAACTTATCCAGTGCTGTATGTCAACTCTATCTCAATAAAACTGGAAGATCAAAAGCAAACATTATACTAAGTGAAAGAAGCCTGTCACAAAAGACCACATATTTTACATTTCTATTTATATGAAATGTCCAGAATAGGCAAATTCAGAGACAGAAAATAGGTTAGTGATTACTAGAGGCTGGAGGAAGCGGGGAACAGTAGATGACTGCTAATGGGTACAGGCTTTCTTTTTGGAGTGATGAAGATGTTCTAAAATTCGACTATAGTGATGGTTGCACAACTGTCAATATACAAAAAAGCACTGTATACTTTATACAAATTGTATACTTTAGATGAATATGGTATATGAATTATATCTCAATAAGCCTGTTTACAAAAGAAACAAATCCAGTAATCTAAGAAGCACTGCTAAAGACAAGTGTCCCTGAAATTATAATCTTTAATTCTTGATGGAAATAAGTACATGGTACAGCTCTGCTGTCTTTAGAAAAAGACGTACTGCTGAGCAAACTTCTCAAGACCTGACTCAGCTACAGCTCCATTCACAACAAACACCTTTATGGAGTCATCCTTCACAGGGCTGGTACCAAGATCTATCTAAACCCCAAGCATGGGGAATTCCCTGGCAGTCCAGTGGTTAGGACTACATGCTTTCACTGCTGAGGGCCCAGGTTCAATCGCTAGTTGGGGAACTAAGATCCCACAAGCCACATGGCATGGCCAAAAAAAATAATAATAAAATAAAATAAACTCCAAGCATGCATTCCTGTGTTTAAAATATCTCCATTTCCAGGCTTCACAGACACCTGTATATTTGCTCCTTTCCTTTTAGAGATGATAAGTGAGTACATGAAGAACAGCAACATGAGTCAGGAATTAATTTCTCCCCAAAAAAACAGCATTATTTATCTCTGTTGGAAAAGCAAAGCCCATCTGATACCATGGCAAGTTGGAACAAAATGTTTAACTAGAGAAAATGCGAATAATGACTTTTTTAGTAAATCACCTAACAACAACATAATTTTACACAAGCAGGGGTACCCATAGCAAAAAATTTTTTAAATAAAACAAAAAGACAAAACAAAACAAACAAACAAAAAATAAAACAGGGCAACTGCATAAGATAGTTGTAGAGATGTCTGTCCTGGCCTGACAGACAAACTTCTCCGTACACTGTCAGCAACCCCAGAGTACACTGAGGGCCGGGAAAAGTGACTAACAATCATACTTGCTTCACCATCATACACATTCTACAGAAAAAGAAATTGAAAAAGCCAAAACTCTTCGAATGTACATCTATCACTCCACCTGAAATCACTTTATCTCCTTCCGAGTAGAAATCTGCTGAGGAAAGGAACACGGAGACTACGACTCAAAGAAAGCGCAGTAGAGAGGCCAAGAGAGACGTTATCAGAGGGGGCGCAGCAGAAGCAGGCTTGATTCGCTCAGAGAGGAGCAGAGGATGGCATCCACAACATGCACTACAGGCACGAGAGCCTTGTGGGAAAGAATAAATAATCACACACAATCACAAGAAATTTTTTAAATGGCCCTGTATCCTGCCTCTGACTTCTATCATCTTGCAACGTCGGAGCACTGTAATAGGAGCCTATGAACAAACCTCCATTTATGAAACATTTCCAGACTTTTTTTCAGGGTGGGAACAGCAGATATCGTAAGTTGTCATCACAGCAATCATGATGGTGGTGATGGTGACGAAAGTGCTGATATTAACAATAACCGTAAGAACGCCTAAAGCACACAGTTAAGCCCCTGCATCAGTGGCCCAACGTTATAGGAATTCTTCGGGTTTCTCTTGAGGATCATCCAAATCAGGCAGCTTTCAATGTGATCTGGGGCCCTCATATACAGTTCTCAAACCTCCTCTCAAAACTGTTCTGATTCATTACACCTTGTTAATAGTCAGCTGCTAAAAATAGAACTTTACAATGCTTACTTCAAAATTAAAGCTCGGTTAAAGTAAATAACCTGGCTTACATTTTTCTGGCTTAGTTTGGCTATACCTAAATTTCACCTCTAAAAGGTCAAGAGGCTACTTTGCTTTTTCACCAAATCTAGTTTTAGGGAGAAGAGAAAAAAAGATAATTATAGATATATCTGGTGTCTAGATTTGAAATGCTGAGCTTCAAAGTAAGTACTAAGTATTAAGAGAAATCGTTATGAAATCAAATTTTCCAGAGTTTGTAAAGAACAATCAGCTAATGGATTTAATAGTACACACATCCTTACTTATTAACACATGAAGATCTTTTACCTCCATCCGATTCAAGTCACGGGGTTGTTGGTTTGCTGGCACTGACTCAGAATAAGAATCAAATAACGCACACTCCCACTTGGGCTTAGGAAAGGCTAAGAAGAAACAAAAAGAATGCATAAGAATATATACTATAGTCATGGTGTTTCCTAGCAGCTTTTCTGTGCTTGGTAAATAGAGCAACAAAATCAGCCAGCTCCTATATACTAGAGATGGCACTAATCACGCTGAGGTAGTATTTCAAGTTCTTTACATATACAAGCTAGTACTTCTGCCATGCCCACTTTACACGCAATAAAACTAAGGAGCAGCGAAGGTAAGCACCTTAGTCAAGGTCAGAGAGCCAGTAAATGAAGAGCAAGGACTTGAACTGCCAGCACTCCTGCTGGAGGGTCCATGCTGTCAGCATTTCATGTTGTAACACAGAAGTCATTTTCCACCTTAACCATCACTATCACAATACTTCAGTTTTAACTAAGCTACTAGCAGCATTTTAAAATGGCAGTAACTATGGTGATAGTTTGAATACCATAAACATTAACTGAGGAAATACTTCATTTTAGCTATTACTACTGGAAGTAAATAGACAAGATCTTACAATGATATGTGCCGAAGAAAGCTTTATGAAATACTCATTTCTTTTGGTTAGCAGGAATAACAAAAATAAGAGCACAAGTTCTTCCTGATTTATAACAATGAAATAATCACATTATGGGTTTCTTCCAACATAGTATAGTGACAGCAGCTGTTAGCTGGGTAGCTGAGTGGATCAGCGTAAGAAAAACCAGGCTACCTGGTAAGCTAACACTGAACACTCACACTATTTCTTAGAAACAGATTCTGTTTCACCACTTTTGTCACAAAGTAAGTAAAAAAGAAATGTCTCAACAACCAGGAAAACTATCAATATTCCAAAGAGGAAAAGCAGACTGTGGTAGACAGTAAACAGAAGCTACAAATCAAATTTGTCAAGACCAGCTATTAAGAAATCAAAATTTTAGGGCTTCCCTGGTGGCACAGTGGTTGGGAATCCGCCTGCCAATGCAGGAGACACAGGTTCGTGCCCCGGTTCGGGAAGATCCCACATGCCGTGGAGCGGCTGGGCCCGTGGGCCACGGCTGCTGAGCCTGCGCGTCTGGAGCCTGTGCTCCTCAGCGGGAGAGGCCGCGATGGTGAGAGGCCCGTGCAAAAAAAAAAAAAAAAAAAGAAATCAAAATTTTAATGCCATGTTTAAAAACATTTTTTTGAATCAAATGTTAAAAATGGATTGGCAGGGACTTCCCTGGTGGCACAGTGGTTAAGAATCACCTGCCAACACAGGGGACATGGGTTCGAGCCCTGGTCCAGGAAGATCCCACATGCCGCAGAGCAACTAAGCCCTTGCACCACAACTACTGAGCCCGCACGCTAGAGCCTGCAAGCCACAACTACTGAGCCCGCGAGCCACAACTACTGAAGCACGCGTGCCTAGAGCCCGTGCTCCGCAACAAGAGAAGCCACCGCAATGAGAAGCCTGTTCGCCTCAACTAGAGAAAGCCCGCTCACAGCAACAAAGACCCAACACAGCCAAAAATAAAATAAATAAAATAAATAAATTTCTAAAAAAAAAATGAAAAAGCACAGAGAAGACCCAAAGAGTTCTGGCCATTTTCTTGAACCAAATACAAAAATAAACAAGGGTGATAAACCATTTAAAAGTTAACTACTAAACCCTTAGGGTTTGCCTAAAATATACTATCACTAAGTTTGATGGGGTTTTATGAGGTCTCTCATGATTTCTGTTAAAACTATTTAATTATTATTTAAGATTAATCCCACAAACTCTGGAAATGATGTGCAATTTTTGTTTAATTGAAGGGTATATGATGGATTCTTCTTCAGTTGTTTCTATATAAATGCATGCTCCATAAAAGGCCATTAAGAAATGAGAGGGGACTTCATTCAAAATGAAGGGAGATGCTCTTGACTGAGGCTCTATTTTTTAGACTCCCCTGTACTGCGTAAGCAAGGTAAAAGCAGCCATTTGCAGCAGTAAAGGAATCAAGAGGCTATTTCTCTTTTGTCAATACACTTTTTGCTCAGGGCTTTCAGACCTTTAAAAATTTCATCAGTGACTTTTGAAACAGGCCGTGAAACACCTGAACACCTACAAAGTGACTCCTCAAATAAGGAGTCATGACACCCAGCCTAGGTTCCATAGCCACACCACATAAGAACAAAGAAACAGCATTCCTCAAGACCCCAAACAGGAAAGAGAGGGAGGAGAGAGAGCGAGACAGAGACAGGGACACAGAGAGACACACTAAAGAGGAAACACAGCAGTGTGTCATGCTGCCCAACTGCAAACTAGTTCCTAGGGACCCCTGAGGGTCTCCCCCAGCCTGTAAGGAAGGGGAACATGCTGGAGTTACGGCCCGCTGGAGTCAGAAAGCAGCTGCTATTAGCAAAGACCAAGCTCTGAAACAAGTAATAGCTTTTGCTCTCTGAACCCCCCCCTTTGTACATTTTCTGAGGGCCTCTGGGCAAGATCCCAGAATGGGTCATGCTTCCCCCAACATGTTCACCGGTCCCTGGCACCAGCCACATACTTAGTCTCTTCCTTTTGGTTGAGCCTCCACCCCATCACTACCGAACACAGAACAACAGACTTTTTATTTAAGAGTCAGAGACCCGAAGACGGACTTAGATAAGTCATTGGGTACTTTGAATCTAGTGCCGTTATGAGGAGGGGACAAGACAAGATAATCTAAGTCCTTTCCAGATCTAACCACGAAATTTATGATCTGTTCAGGACTAACCACATTTTCTTTAGACACTGGTTCCCTCCTGCCAATAATCATCAATGACTAAGCTCTCATGTTTTAGAGGCCCTCTCTAAAAAGTGAGAAAGGCTGTTGAAAGCACCAGCTATTTCTGGACCCCTTCGATGGAGGCTATACTTCTGTGAATAACAGAATTCACATCAGAAATCAGCCCACTGCCTTTGAAAGGGCAAGAGACACTATTCATTTTTTCAATCTTCCAAAGAAGTTAATACAAAAGTTGGACTCACCATGACTCTTTCCTATCCAAAGGATTTGGGGATTAACTGTTTTATTAATGAGAAAGACAAAGAGAGCTCTATTCTAACTTTCTGGCATGCTAGAATGTTCTATATCTGATTGCAGTTACATGGGTGGATACATATTTTAAAAATCGAGTGTACATTTAAGATCGGAGCCTTTCATACATTTCACTGCATGTAATTTTTAAACTTTTTCATTAGGTACAAGACTCCTAGTCCATTCCGTTGCCCAAGGCCACTCGGGGATACCAGGATGGGCCTAAAGATGGCAAGTCAGCATTGGCTCTACAGGAAGATCTTCCTCTTAATTTTTTATCAGCTGGGGATTCAGTAGTTGCCTGGTCCACAATTTTCATGAAAGGGTTAAGTGACTTTGGTTCAAATCCATCCAGACAGTACTAGAATGGAGATAAAAGATGACTCACATTTGCTAGATCATCCCTATGACTCACATTATAAGTTGTGAGAGTCTAATATCAGTTAATGAACAGTAACTGTATATACAAAGGAGTCCTCAAAGTGTCTGGACAACACCTTAAGGAACAAAACTCTCTTCCAAGGTCTGGAAGGAAACGCCTAAGGTTTAGGATTTATGATGAGGCATTACCTGCTTGCAGGTACTCCGGCTGCAGAGTTGGAGGCAGGCCCTCAGGCAGTGGGTAGCCGTTCTTCCGGGCCACAATGAGATGAAACGCAGCACAGAACTCCGGCAGGCTCAGGGCTCCATCGCAGTCAGCATCGCTCAGTTCCCTAAGGATAGCAGATGTTATGAGCGCCTAACACAGGGCTCAGATACAAGCACTTCATTTCTCAGCTTTAAGGAAAAACCTTGAACTTTTCAAGCTGCGAATGTTGTATCAAAACTTTGAGAACTCCCTCCTGGGAAAACACAAGTAAGCTCAGTAAATACTGGTTGAACTATGTTTTCAGATAAAACTAGCAACTAGGGAAGGCTGGAATCAGATGAGATAGAAAAGAAGAAAGGGAGAGGCTTGAAAAGGCTTATCTTTGCTTCAGCCCTTGTTTCCCACTGAAAAGCAGAGGCCTGTCTGCCAAAGTAACTAAGACCCCAGAAGCTCAACCAGTCTCTTAGGTGTACAGAGACGAGTACGCTTGTGTTAGGACATGCAGAGCGAGAAGGCATATACAATCATAGTAGAAAGGGGGTTACTATTTGAAAGAAAAACCACAGAAGGTAAGCTCCGGAACTTTCCTTTGGACCCTTCACATCCTTGTCCCCCTTGAATATTCAGAAAGCACCAGCTCCCCAACGTGAGGAGCCAGGGAACTGTTTCAAACACTGGGTGGAGAGAATCCCACAAAGCTTACATGGATATGTCTCAACAAAAAGATAGAAACCCTCATGCTGATAATGTTAGGACTGGGAATTCTGCCAAAACAGACTGTATTCTTTACAAAATGATAGTTTCTCTTTTTTCCTAGCTTTAAAGCCTAATAGGGCTTGCCTTTTTTTTTTTTTTTAATGCTAGAATATATTGCCAAAAAACCGAAATTCAGCTCAGGATACAGTGGCATTCACAAGTGCCAATGGAATAGTTTTCCAATATGATGCACAAAACATGACAAGCAATTTTAAACTCTATTATAATTTTTTTGTAAATCCTCATGAAAAAAAGTTTTACATAAATACAATACTTTAATTATATATTTATCACAGGGTGGTCTCCCACCCAGTCTTGAGGAAGAAGAGCCCACACGCAGCTGGGAGTTTACAGAGGTACGGAGCATTTTCATAAACGCAAACAGAGCCATCTGGACCAACCAGCACAGCCCTTCTGGAGCTGGTGATGGAGCCGGCACAGCAGCAGAGCACCAGGCACGCCACATGTGCAAGTCTGAACCAGGGCCCAGCTGATAAACACCAGCCAAATTTACGAAGCTCAGAGGCAGCGAGAAGAGTCAAATTTAACTTAATTCCAAAATATCTGTGGAACTTCTGTTCGCCCGGCCTCATAAAATATTATAAAGAATAGCTTTTCAAGGTTCTCTGGTCACTTACACCACATCAAGTAGAAAAATCTGAAAATAAAACACACAAGATGGAAATTCTCATATGCTCACACAACTGCTTAGACTGAAAAGGCATCTAGGTGAGGATAATAATTAGGAAATTGCTTTTTAAGTAAGAGCTAAAGCAGTGCGTAGTATGTGCCAGACACTATTCATTGTGCTTTCCATATAACTTACTTAATCCTCACAGCAACAATAATCTAAGTTCTTTTCATTCTCTTAGTCTGTATTTTAAAAAATTCAAAAGATTAGATTTTTAAAATGCAAAAGTAGGAGCTAAGGGATGGCTATGGATAACAGTATGATACTATGAGGCATTAACTGTACTTACCATATATAGGAGAGTTCTGGAATGGAAAGCTTTGATTTGGTGAAGAAGTTCTTGGCCACAGAACCTGTCAAGAGCCATTGTTTAAATAAATCATGAATTACTTATCTAGAGCAGCTTTTATATTTATATGTAAACGAATCACCATTTCTTTCATTCAGCAATTCCTACCATATAACCACAAATATAACAATTATTCATCAAAGCAACTACGAATTGTGTGGCTAAAAAGCAACATACAAACGGCTTTTAAAAGAGTATGTAAATTAGAACAGGGCAAAAGAACTAACGACCTAATACTTATTATGACATGAAAATTATATGAATTCCTTCTTCGTATTTCCAAAAATCTGCAAAATTTACTAAAAACTCAAAAGATAACTATCAAAATTATCAAAGTAAAAATCTGTCGAGCACTTTTAATGAACGGATGCAAAAGTAATACAGGATCATGGTAGGAAACAGCAAAAAGAAGAAAAACTAACACCATTAATCTCATCATACTAGAGATAAGACAGACATCTTGGGAAAGCGTTTCAGTGAGATTTAAGATCTCTTGGTGGCTCTTCAAGAATCGTATCCAGGAACCTCTTGCTACTTTCTTTATTCATTGCAAATTTACCAATATCAATGGAAATCAGGTAATCATTCAATTTTACATGTTATGTAGCTTCAAGTCCCAATTGCACTTAAAATGTTTAGACCCAATCCTTATTGAGATTGAAATTTTTATGCTTTCTGCTCTCAAAACAGTTTCACAATTCAAAAGCCTCAAGTCTAATACAAAGAACACTCAAATCAAAGCCCTAAACTCTATTCTAAACTGATAAAGTCAAAAGTCTTTCCTTAGCCATAAGGAGACTTCTAACTGGCCTTGAAACAAAGGATTATAGTAGACCCTAAGGCAGACTTATTTTCCTTTGATAGATGAAGGATCAAAGACAAAGTACCCTATAAACGAATGAGCCTTCTCCCCAAGAGCATCCTGGAAATAATGCTGACACAGGACTGTTGGCCATCCATGCAGCCTCCTTGCTTTGTCAAACATTTGTCAGAAATGTCTTGAAAGCCCATTTGCCAGCTATTTTATACATAGAAAGGCATTCTCCCCTAATTTCATTCTTCTTTTTCCCTCCTGATCGCCTTTCTTCAAAGTATAATAGGCTCAAACCCACAGCTAGAGACCTGGCCTGGCCTTCACACAGTAGAGAGAGACTGTCGGCCCACGGTGTCCCAGAGTGGTTGGATGGTGCCCACAGGGAAGATGATGGCTAACGAGGTCAGAGAAGGAGCACTTGAGCAAGCCCGAGTGCTCCCTCCTTCGGTGCTGACAGGTCAAACGGGGAGCTGGAACCCTCGCCCCAGCCCCACCCCCAAGCAACAAAGAAACCCCAAACAAGCCTCCTTTCCTTGCTCTGCCCAGCCATTTTCAGATCCACCTGAGAGCCACATGTGGGGCAGAAGAGGTAGAAGGGAGGCTTAAAAGCGGTCAGCAGTCAAAGATCAAAACCATGAATCCAGACGTTTTCTTACAAGGGGTCTGTCAGCCCAGTAAACTACAGCTACCCACAGCATTGATCCATCAGTGACTGAATGTTAATACACCCAATATATACAGCTCTTTTAAAAAAAATAAAGACCAGTAACCCACTGTAAAAATGGATTGAGCTATGAGAGTTTAAAGAAATAGATGCAACTGACTCTTAATCATATTGAAAAAAAAAAGTTCAACCTTGTTCGTGAGACATCTGTAAGTTAAGGCCACACAAAGACATGATTTCTTGACTATCAGATGGGAAAAATACAAAAGTTCAAAAATGTGTTTTGATAACAAGACTATGGGAAAACAGGCACCTCATACAATGCTGGTGGGGTGACAAAATGGCACAACCCCAAAGAAGGGGTGTTTTGCAAAATCACATTTGACCCAGTAATCCCACTTCCAAATTATCCAAGGATACACTAACAAAAATATAAAAAGACATATGCAGAAGGCTATTTACAAGAGAAATACTTGTAATAGCAAAGGACTAGAAGTAATCCCAATAAAGAATTGGCTGAATAAATGATTGCACATTCACACAACCTATAAGGGGAAACGAGAAATATCTCTACATACGACTAGAGTAATCACCAGAATATATTGTTAAATGAAAAAAGCAAGGTGGAGGAAAGAATAAGTAGTATGCTACCACTTATCTAAGACAATATGGAGATAAGAACACACACACACATAGAGAGAGATATGCGCATACACGTATTTGCTTCTATTTTTAAAAACAGACAAATAAGCCATTAAACAAGATGTTTACCTATAGGAACAAGGAAGGAACAGGGTAGAGGAGCTAGGGGCAGGAACTAGACTTCTTTGAATGTAGCTTGTTTTGTAGACTCAACTTTAGGACTGTGTTAATATTTTATATAAGTAAAAAATTAAATTTTAAGAACACAATCCCTAAAAATTGAAATCAAAACAAATAAAACTGAAAAGCACAAAGCTGGAGAACTCTCACTATCCAATTTCAAAAACTTACTATAATAATCAAGACAGGGGCTTCCCTGGTGGCGCAGTGGTTGAGAGTCCGCCTGCCAATGCAGGGGACACGGGTTCGTGACCCGGTCCGGGAAGATCCCACATGCCGCAGAGCAGCTGGGTCCGTGAGCCATGGACGCTGGGCCTGCGCTCCGCAACGGGAGAGGCCACAACAGTGAGAGGCCCGCGTACCACAAAAAAAAAAAAAAAAAAAAAAAAATCAAGACAGTGTGGTATTGGCATTAGGCTAGACATAGAAATCAGTGAAATAGAACTGGTAAAGAAATAAACCCTCACACTTACAGTCAGTTGAATTCTGACAAGGAACCTAAAACAATTAAATGGGGGAAAGAATAGTTTTTTCAACAAATGGTGCTGGGACAACTAGATATTCACACGCAAAAGAATGAATTTGAACCCCTACCACATATCATATGCAAAAATTAGCTCAAAATGGACGAAATAACTAAATGTAAGAAATAAGACTGTAACATAGGGAATTCCCTGGCAGTCCAGTGGTTAGGACTCTGTGCTTTCACTGCCAGGGCCCGGGTTCAATCCCTGATCTGAGAACTAAGATCCCACAAGCCACACGCGCGGCCAATAATAATAATAATAAAACAAAACCAGTATGACCTTGGATTAAGCAATGGTTTCTTAGATATGACACCAAAAGCACAAGCAACAAAAGAAAAAATAAACTGAACATCAAAATTAAACTTTTTTGCTTTGCAAGATACCATTAGGAAAATAAAAGGACAAGCCACAGACTGGGAAAAAAATATTTACAAATCATATGTCTGATAAGGAACCTGCGTCTAGAATACACAGAGAACTCTTTCCACTCAACGATTTTTTTAAAAAAATGGCAAAGTATCTGAATAGGCATTTCTCCAAAGAAGATATACAAATGGACAGTAAGAGCATGAAGAGATGCTCAATGTCATTCTTCATCCAGAAAGAGATACCACTTCACATCCACTAGGACGGCTACAATCAAGAGATAAAAACAAGTGTTGGCAAGGATGTGGAGTAAGACACTACTGGTGGCAATGTAAAATGGTGCAGCCACTTTGGAAAACAGTCTGACTAGTCCTCAAATGGTTAAATACAGAGTTATCCTATGATCCAGCAATTCCACTCCTAGGTATATATCCAAGAGAAATAAAAACATACATCTACACAAAAACTTGTACACAAATGTTCACAGCAGCATTATTCTTAACAGCCAAAACAACCCAAAAGTCAATTAACTGATGAACAGATAAATAAAATGTGGTCTATCCATACAATGGAATGATATTCATCCATAAAAAGGAATGAAGCTCTGGTACATACCGCAACATGGATGAACCTTAAAAACATTATGCTAAGTGAAAGAGGTCAAACACCAAAACACACTTATTATACAATTTCATTTATATGAACAGCCCAGAACAGGCAACTCTATAGAGAGAGAAAGTAGTTTAATGGTAACCTAGGGCTGGGGGGTGGGGAGAGCAGGAATGGGGAAGAAATGCTAATAAGTAGGTAGTTTATTGGGGGGAGGTGCTCTAAATCTAGATTGTGACTATACTACACTAAAAACATTGAATTGTACACTTTAAATGGGTGAATTTAGAGTATGTAAATTACATCTAAATAAAGATGCTTTCTATAAAGGGACATCAACTAATTGCAATGTATGAACCTCTCCTGACCTTGATCAAACTAAACTTTTTAAAAAGGCATTTGTGAGACAATTGGGGAAATCTGAACAAGACTTGATATTAAGTAATTTGTGGGGTTTTTTTAAATGTGCTAATGAGTTGTGGTTATGTTTTTAAAAGAGGCCTTATCTTTACAGATACATCCTGAAATATTTTCAAATGAAATAGTCTGGTAATTGCTTCAAAACCATCTAGGCTCAGAGAGGGTATAAATAAAACCAAATTGTGAGAGATGAGTGACAGGTACAGAGGAGTTTGTTATACTAGCCACTTCAGTTGTGTCTGTATTTGAAATTCTGCAAAATGAAAAGGTTAAAAGAAAATAAAAACATTCCTAACAGCTACCTACTTGTATTTGGCTAAATATCTGCATACATTGTGAAAAAACTCACTTAAGCAGTGGGTAAAGATAGCAAGTGGTCAATAAATGCAATCTGGGTTTCTGCTTTCTTTAAAAATCATGCTGTCAACGTTAATTTTTTGTATCTACAATATTCCGCCTTCAAACAAAGCCATTACCACCAACCAGAAAATATCTGCGTTTATACAGGTATATTTCAACTACGTACCTTATTTCACTAGAGAACATTAATCTTAGTCCACACTGTGATATGTCAGGTTACAATTATCAAGGACATATTGTTATTCTTCACAATTGAAGTATAAAAAGAAAGTTTTATGAATTTATCTTCCAGACTCTACTATTTCACTGTTTGTTTAGTCTTCAGCCGGGTGAAATGTAGGCACATGGGAATTAAATCAGTTCCTCTCAGCTTGAATTTTGCATGAGAACTCAATAGGAATATGTATTTCTGAAGATAACTCAGAAGAACTAACATGTGGACATAAAAATGCTGGCCAATTTTCCTCCCATATTTTCTCTCAGAAAAACCAGAGGAGAAAGACTGCAGCCAAAGAAAACAAACATGAACTTGAACTCTAAGGTGTATATAACATAAGGAGACCTGTGACAGCAACTCTTTGGGATGCTACACTACGTCCTTGCTGTAACATCGACATAATGAGTATGCAGTTAAAGGTGCGACACTCATTTCAGGAACTGCTCCAGCTAATAAGGCACAGGATCTGAACCAGGATGCTCCAAATTCCCATTTAACCCCCCTTTGAAATGGAAACATAACTTTCCCAATATCATTGCCAAGTGTTTTTCTGCATGGTTTATAGTTGATGAGACATTCAACCTCAGAGAAAAACAAACTAAAATCATAGAAGGTTGTTGTACTCATTTTGTGTGGACTATTTCTCAAGATGGGTGCTGTTATTTATGTGAGACAGTGAGCTGGGACCCGTGTTCTCACCCACCAGACTTTGTTACCTGAAATGAAGGAACTCGGATCAGGCTGAAGGGACCGGAACTGGTTGACATAATACTCTCGCTGCTCTTCCGTTATCCTCCAGGGTTCATCTGGGTAACTGCTGTTGTTATCCTGCAGTTCTCTCTCCACTGAAAAGGACTTTAAAAAGAAATCAATAAGCAGATGCTCACAGAATCTGTCTTTTGTGAAACCAAGTAGAAATATTAAACCCAAGCATTATAATTATTTTTTTCCTCAAGGGGGTGAATTTAAACACCTTGTGAGTAGAATTTAATGGGAATGTAAACTTCTGAAGGTCAGACATCATGCTTTATACCTTTCTTTTGTATTTCCCAAAGTTGTTAACAGGACTGAGCATGAAATATTGAACACTTGGGTGAGTGATGAAAGATTTTCCAATGTGATGAAGGGGAAAAAAATACAATCGCTCTTTTCTTCAAATACTCACCACATTTTGACCCTTTTAAATTAGTTGAGTAGATAGTAAGATAATCTAGATTCTTTTTAAACCATTTTTTAAAAATCTAGAACAGCTATAACCACACCATCTTTCTTTCTGAGGCATTCCCGTTGTATAAATCTGGGAATCAAAAGCTCCGAATCAAGTCCCACGTCCCCAGGTCCCACCTGAGTGGCAAGTCAGGATCACCAAACCTCTCCTTCCACATTTGTGAACTGGGGGTTCTACTTAGTAATAGAGCTGAGCGCAAAGATGGGCTGTCATGGTACCACAACAAACAGGGTAACAAGGGGTGCATCCGACCTGCCACTAGGGGGCATGCAAGCCAAATTTGAGAATTTAAGGATACAGAGAACCGGAGTAGTAGTGCAGGAGAAAAGAGCTCTGCTAAGCAATGGGGAAAGAAGCAAAAATGGTGATTCTGGAAGGAGCAGCACAGGGCTTTGTTGCATCCCTCCCATCTACCCTAAGGCTAAGGTGCTACTTGCCAGGGGCCACCTTCATGGAACTAAAAGGTGAACACAAGGAGGGTGAGTCTGAGACAAAAGGAGACTAGGAAAGAAGGGGAGAGGTATTACTACTAATACCCATCAAGGTGCCTGCTTCTGAATGAACACACTACCAAGGAATTAATCATTAGGAGGGTATTCTACTCACTATCCCCAGAAAAGACAACAGACCATCTCTGCCCCTGCCTCAACCTCCCCAACAAACACACACCACATTCTGGAAGTAACTCTTCCCAGGAACACTTGGCTCTCCTCTGATGCCATTCAGAGAAGAAACAACTCTGTAAAAAGTTTGAGCTGTGATATGACCTTGAGATGCCATCTTTGAAGTTTGCATACTAGATGAGTTTCCACTGAATCTAAATCAAACCATTTTTAAATGCCCTGAAAGTCACTATCCAGTAGTTCATGCCTTAAATTCATAGTGTTTTGAAATTTACAAAGCATTTCATACACCCCTATCTCACCCGAGCACCTCAAACATTTGAGAGGTAGACACAGCAGGTATTAGTATCCTTTTCCCAGATGAGGAAACCGAGGCTCAGAGAGCTGAAGGGACATGCCCATATCCTTCACTGAACCCCTGCAGTCAGCAAATAAGTGCCCACTTTTTTTTAATCTGTTGCCAAAATCTCCATGCTAGGTATTGGCTGCTGCATTCCCTGGCGCTGACACGGAAGCTTCTACTCCCCTAAAATGCACTCTCCTTCCCACCTGGAACCGAAGCTGCCATACCCAGTCGTTGCTGGTAGTGTCATCTCATAACCATCTGCTCACCCTATTTCCTCTCCCACATTACTTGACCCCTGAGTGGCATGAGTGGTCTCTTAGCAGGTCTCAAGTCTAATCTGACAGCAGGAATCGGAAATGGACAGGAGAAAGTGACTGATTCCACTGCTTAAAAGCTTTCAGGATGACCTATTGCCCAATAAAACAAACCCCACTCCTCCACCTGTCTTTTAGGGCCCTTATAATCCAGGCTCCTCCTTGGTCACTCATAGCAGGCTTCTGATAGCCCACATGCTCTCTCCTCATGGGTCAAGTTTGCGTCTTCTCCCCAGACCACCCTTCCTCTGATCCCAGCCCACTCAAATCCTACCCATCTGGGCTCCCCTGGTGGCACAGTGGTTGAGAATACGCCTGCCAATGCAGGGGACGTGGGTTCGAGCCCTGGTCCGGGAAGATCCCATATGCCGCGGAGCAACTAAGCCCGTGTGCCACAACTACTGAGCCTGCGCTCTAGAGCCTGCAAGCCACAACTACTGAGCCCACGTGCCACAACTACTGAAGCCCGCACACCTAGAGCCCGAGCTCCGCAACACGAGAAGCCACTGCAGTGAGAAGCCCGCGCACCACAACAGACTAGCTCCCACTCGCCACAACTAGAGAAAGCCCACACGCAGCGACAAAGACCCAATGCTGTCAAAAATAAATAAAAATTTTTTTAAAGTGCCTTCCAACAATGACAGAGGGCATGTGAACACCAGGCAACCCGTACCTGGCGTGGCCCTTCTACCAGCCTGCACGAAACAATCTTAACCTACCCCCGTCTCTTTCCCCTTGCTTCTCACTGCATGTTTTGAATTGATTTGATAAACCAAGTGATTTGAGCATCTTAGAAAATATGAATCCTTATTATAAGTATGCTAAGTATCACACAGTTTGAACATTTAAAGTGCTGTTTGTTAAATATCTTCATTCAGGTTTCGATCTGGAGGGCGAGAACCATATCATCTAAGCCTTCATTCTGCACGCTGCCCCTAGCAGGCTCAGCAAAGACACTACAAAAGTCAGCTGGGGGCCACTTACTGACGGGCTCTAACAACTTCAGGGGTATGTCTTATGTTGAAAGAGATGCAAAAACACTACTCTATGCTGCGCGTAATGAAAGAAAGCCTATGAGTCCATTTCATATTTTATTTTATTTTTTTAAAGACTAACTTGATTTTTTTAAATATTTATTTATTTGGTTGCACCAGGTCTTAGTTGCGGCAGGCAGGCTCCTTAGTTGCAGCATGCATGTGGGATCCAGTTCCCTGACCGGGGATGGAACCCAGGCCCCCTGCACTGGGAGCGCAGAGTCTTATCGACTGCACCACCAGGGAAGTCCCCATTTCATATTTTAAAGTTTGAGATCTATCAACAGACGTCCCTGTCGGTCCCATGGTCTGATCTCTACGGAGAGGTTTCAAGGTCCTTATTCATTAAGTGCGTGATTTCAGAGACAGGTGGAAGGGGCGGATCACATTCCACATTCCCTGAAGCCGAAATATTCCAAAAGAAAGCTGATCTATACTACAAGAAGCCAAACGATGTGAACTTTGCAGCAGAAACACTGACCTGCTCATTCATTCATTCATTCATTCACAGACACTTATTCAACACCACCAACATCCCAGACACTAGTCACTAGGGATACTCTGATGGTCAAACACATTCTTTTTCCCAGGAAGCCTAGAGTCCAGTGAGGGAGAAAGACGGGCAATTGCAAAACAGTGAGGTGTGAGCTGTGGTGAGACAGGGAACCCCGGAGCTCCGCGGCTGGGAGTCGGTCCACCGACCGCCCGCATCCGCACCACCTGGGGACTCGTCAGAAATACAGAAGCCCAGGCCCTACCCCACACCTAGTGAATCATCAAGTCTGGGAGTGAGGCTCAGGCATCTGGGATTTAACAAGCCCTCTAGATGATACAAAGCACACTCAAGTCTGAGAAGCAATGCTACAAAACATGCAGGGCAAGGCAAGCAAAAGGAACAGCATTTGCAAAGACACCTTAAAATGCCAGAAAATAGCCATCTCCTGAAAGTAGCTTGGTTGAGCTACATACAGATAGAATGGGCTGCCAGGGCAGAGGAGATGCGAGTGGAGTTGCCTCAAGACGGTCCAGACCAGCGGTCCTCAACCTTTTTGGCACAGGGACCAGTTTCGTGGAAGACACTTTTTCCACGGACCGGGGGCGTGGGGCGGGAAGAGGATGGTTCAGGCGGTAATGCGAGCGATGGGGAGCGGTGGGGAGCGGCAGACGAAGCTTCGCTCCCGAGCCCGCCACTTACCCCCTGCTGTGCGGCCCGGTTCCTAACAGGCCTCGGACCGCTACCGGTCCACAGCTCAAGGGTTGGGGACCCCTGGTCCAGACCATGAAGGTTCAGGTGCAGCAGGTTAAGGGCTTTAAACTGTATCTAGAAGACAATCGGGAGCCACAGGTAAGTATGACACAGGCCAATGAAATAATCAGTTGTGAGCTGCAGAAAGATCACTTCAGTGAGGAGAGTGGAAGGGAAGACTAGAGGTCGGAAGACCAATTAAGGCCATATCGGCAACCCCGGCCAGAGGTCAAGGTGGCCCAGAGGTAGGGAGGGCTATGAGGGGAGTAAGAGAAAAAAGCCATAGGGCCCCCGCCAGATGAAGGCCCATTCCAGCAGCGGGATGGTGGCTTGAGACCTCTCTGGCAGCAGCTAGGGGGACATCTCCTCCAAATGAACCCAAAAGGGAACCGTAACAAAGACCTGAAATCGGTCATCTAAGAGAGAATGTCTAATTGCAAAGACTGGAGGCACTGAGAGATGGGGGCGGGGGAACGATGGAGCCTTGGGCTTCCGAGGAGAAGCCGGAACCAGGAAGAGCCCCACCTCCACGTGCACCCAAGAGGCGCCCCAGTTCCACTCCAGCTGTAGTGGTTTGCTTGGCTGGGTGGAGATTTTTGCTACTTGGTGCCAATTTTGAGCTCTACCAGTGTTTTTAAGAAAATATAAAAGGAGGGAGAGAGAGAGAGAAAAAGAGAGACAGAGAGAGAATCGTCCGCATCTGTGTGCTTAAACCTCATACATATGGTTCATTATACAGTTTCTCTAGACACAGGAGAATTAGATTTGCTTATATTTAAAACATTCAAACCCTTGGTTTTGTTTCAAGTGAAATGCAGATATCTGGCACTGCAACTTGTTATCTCTGGGGAATACAGGCTGTTTATAATGAAAGAGACTTCAAAAGACTCATTAAAAAGTAATACTATTAATAAAATCCCAAAAGGTGACATTTACCCCTGAAGTATCTTAAAATCAAACATAGATGAAAAATATGAATTGCAAGGAGGCATTGTCAGGGAGAACTTAAGAAGGGGGTGTGTATTGTTTCAACCACAGAACATTTCTGTTTAGAATATAACCCCACCCTGGAGGCCTCCTGTCAATGCTGCCTTAGAGTCCAGCCATTTCACCTGAGGGTGCGATGATCTTTGTTAGAACAACATCCTTTTGGTGGCTTAGCAAATAAACTGTCTGGGGGAGGAAAACCTCCTAGCAAGCCCACAGTGACTCTGTGAGGATACCTCCCCTGCCAACGACCTTTTAGAAATAAGAACACCATACTGCGACCACTGATCAAAGCATGATCTCATGAGCAAAGATATGAGAAGACTCAACCACCCTAAAGGGGAAGACTGGCTCACAGGCTGCTAAGACTAGACCATAGCCCACGTGACAATTAAGCCGCCTACAGAAAGATCCCGGGATTGATCCGTCATGGGGCAGAGAAAAAAGAAGAGTCAGGGAAGCAAATGGTAGCCGTGCTTCTATGTGGGCTTATGGTGGTTGTCCTCTGACCACTCACGCCCTACATGCCTGGTGTACGGGTGTCACCGAGTGGCTGCCCAGCCAGTAATGACATTTTCCAGCCCTTCCTGCAATTAGCCACAGCCATGCAACTGAGTTTCAGCCAATGCAGTGGGAGCGCAAGTGACCTGCACCACTGCCAGGCAGGGCTAGCACCCCATGGTCCTCCTCTATGCTTGTCCCCATCAGCCCACTGAGAAGGGGCGGCACAGCCACAGGACAGAAGCAGCCCTGTCGCCTGAATCACCACGTGGGGGAAAGCTGCCTGCCAATCTGTGAGATGAGTGAGAAGCAGACCTGCTGTGGGAAGTCATTAAAATGCGGGCGTATTTGTTAGAGCGGCTGTTACTCCAACCAACCTACCCTTCAAGCAAGGCCCAAAGGAAAGGCACACCTGCCTAGAGCCAACAGCGCAGCCACTCCTGCACTGAAGACGAAGCATGAAGCCATCTTCCTTTTGTAATCTGACCACCTAATGACCTGAGACCGCTCTGAGCCCAAAAAGCTTTCTAATTTGATTGCTCACGAAGACTATCTTCAGGGACAGCATGTGGATGCATCTTTACAGCTGTCTTTCTATGCTTGGTTAATATGAGCTTGATAGGAGATTCTCAGGGAGGAAGTACAGAGTAAAGAGAAAAGAGGGCTGTGGTAAAACTGGGAAAAACTGGGAAATGAGGAATGAAGAAAGGAGCTAAAGAAGGAGGTGGAGCTCTGCGATTTTGTTTTTCACATTCGACTGTTCCGTATCATACTCTATAGCCTCATTTATACTGTTTCCCACCTCACTCTCATTCTAACGTTAAGGCCCATGAGGACAGGAAATTTTGTCTATTCTGATAACAGCTATGCCCCAGAGCCTAGAAAAGTGCCTATCACATGGGAAACACTCAAAAGACGTTTGGCGAATAAGTGAACAAGTAAAATAAACAAATGATGGGACAAGCTGTCAATTCTGATTCATAGACAGAATGGTTAACCTGAGCCCTCCTATAATGACTGGAGCTGAAGTTTAGATGCACTTACCAAACAACTGTCACCCAACAGTGTAAAGGCTGGGCCCTCTCCCTTACCTATAAAATCAGACGGGGAAGAAAACTTTTTTTTTCTTTTTCTTTTAAAATATTATAGATTCACTGGAAGTTGAAATAAATAACTTCTGTTTTTACCTGTAGCAAAGTTAGTTACAATTAAATCCTAACAAAGCAATTCAACTTTACCAGTTTCTTCGTGGAAATAAATTCACAAAGATGCCTTTAATCACATACTGCCAAACTTACTTAGGGATCTAATCTCAACAGCTTAGAAGGCTGAAGCCCAGACTATAGGAATCTCTGAGTCTAATGAGCAATGCACAGTTGCTGCTTATTATGATAAACTCAACTTTTTAGATGATCACCACAGACATCAGAGAATGTCAGATAACATGTATTCATTACGTGCCAGACACTGTAAGCACCTAATACACAGGATCTACTTTCATCTTCACAACAACCCTGCAAAGTAGGTCCCATTAGTCCCATTTTGCAGAACAGGAAACTGAGGATTAGGGAAGGGAAGTGACTTAACCAAGACCACACACCTAGTAAATGGTAGAGTCAGAACACGAACGGAGTCCAGAGTGTATATTCACTCAGCGAGCTCCGTGGTTCTCCCTCTTAACCATCCATCCACCCTTTAGCACCATTTCCTTTTAAGAACTAACCTCACTGTAATGCCTAAAACGCTGTCGCAATTCTGCAGACTGAGGATCTGAGTTGAGGATACAAATATCCCATACTTCCACTTCCCCCTCCATTATCTAGTTTAGTTGCAGATTTTGGCCAGTGAACTATTAAATCATACAGACAGAGCACCATCTTATTTCTCACATAACTTTTGCTTATAAGTATCTGGCATGTTTTCGCATCAGGAAAGCATCCTGTAGAGAGCCATACAATACAGATATTAAATCACTGCGCTGTTATTTTAGTATGTGGCACTAACACTATTTTGATTAACAAAAGAAATGCTTATGAGTAATCACTGTCTCCAATTCTTCCACCAGGAGCCAAGATCTCCTGCTCAGAAGGGCATTTTTCCTTTACGATTGTCAGGATTTTGCTCTCCGCTTAGAGGGGAAGAGCAGGAGAAAGCAAGAAATCAGCAGTTAGAAGAGCATTGGATGAGGCTGCGGGCTTCCGGTGCTATTACACTAACGTGCCAGTCCCATCCTTGCTGATGAGGTCAAAGCTGCCTGTCTCTTCCCCACTGTCCTCCCCTTAACACTCAAGGCAGCCTGAGGTCAGATGGGAAACAGATGCACCAAGAACTCAGGCTGAATCCACGGAATGCTTTAGAGAGTGAGGCTACAGACTGGAGGCGCAACATTAGTGCGGGTTCTGGGGCTTCCCTGGTGGCGCAGTGGTTGAGAGTCCGTCTGCCGATGCAGGCGACACGGGTTCGTGCCCCGGTCCGGGAAGATCCCACATGCCGCGGAGCGGCTAGGCCCGTGAGCCATGGCCGCTGAGCCTGCGCGTCTGGAGCCTGTGCTCTGCAATGAGAGAGGCCACAACAGTGAGAGGCCCGCGTACCGCAAAAAAAAAAAAAAAGAGTGCGGGTTCTGGGGCTTCCCTGGTGGCGCAGTGGTTGAGAGTCTGCCTGCCGATGCAGGGGACAGGGGTTCGTGCCCCGGACCGGGAGGATCCCACATGCCGCAGAGCGGCTGGGCCCATGAGCCATGGCCGCTGAGCCTGCACATCCGGAGCCTGTGCTCCGCAACGGGAGAGGCCACAACAGTGAGAGGCCCGCGTACCGGAAAAAAGAAAAAAAAAAAAAAAGAGTGCAGGTTCTGGAGGCAGACAGGTTTGGGTTCAAATCTGGGACGGTCACTTACTTCACTTCTGAGCCAACAGTTCCCCACCTACCTCTCCAGCCTCACCTCCCCACGACTCCAGGCTCCAGCCACACCAGCCCTCTTCCAGTACTCCATGCTACACAGGGCACAAGGGCTCACTAGACACGGGCTCCACCCCCTCTTAGCATAACGCCCTGCACTGCAGACAACGGCTACATAAAGGCTACACCTTCTGAACACCTCTGCTGCTAGAATGCCACACTGGAGTCAGGTTCCACTAAACATGCCCACAGAAAACAGATGAAGAACCGAGTCGCACGGTGAAAGAGGCAGGGAACAGAGCGTTCACTTTGCCAGCCTTAGTCATGAAGGTGGGGCACCAGGGCGAAAGCTAGGGCAGCAGTTGCCCCATTCCACAGCTCTGCTCGCGGCAGAGGCGCGGCTTCCTTAGCCACCAGTTTTGCTGTGGGGTTTGGGAATTGCTCCTGCAATCTCAGAACACAGTCTGAATTTTCAGTCCTTCCAAAGAGTTGGCAGGCTCTCCACACCCCTTATTATAAATCCCTATTTGCTTCAGCTAGTCAGAGTAGATTCTGGTCTCAACACTGAAGCATGCCCTTTGTCCAGACTTTTCCTGGGGCGTGAGACACCCCTCTCGTCACGTCCCAGCACCATCCCTCCAAGTCCTCCTTCACAGCTTAGTCCAGCATCACTTCTTCAGGGAAGCCTCCCTTCACTTTCCAGCCCCAGGGCCGATTTCTCTGTTATATGCTATCCAACTGCTCTCTTGCCTTCAGGGCAATTGTTAGTTTTCCATTATACATGCAGAGGCAGGATCACGTGATTCCCATCCATCTCCCCTGCTCGACTGCTCCTCGACAGCAGGGACCATGTTTGTCATCCTCAGGGCACGCTGGCATGGCGGCTGACCCACAGAGGCCACTTAGTAAGTACTTCCCAATGGATGAGTCAAGAACACAATCTGGCAGGCAGTCTACCCTGCAATCAAGACTGCTGGGAGGACGAAAGGGCACAGACTAGTGAAGAGGCCGGCACAGCACGGGGTCCAGAGAAGCACTCTGTCGGTAGTGACTCTTGCTGGGACACATGATCGGGAGCATGACACCGCCTGCTGCCCTGAGATCGGGGGATACTGATGAGCTTAGGGGTAAAATGGTGCCCCTGTAAGGGAGCCTTTCCTGTTCACACCACACTATCTGATGAGACCAAAGGGTCCTAGGAAACAAACACCACACTCCCTTCCAGCTTTACAAAGTACTCTCTGACACCAGGAGTTCAACTGGGTGTTTTCAGTTATATCCAAGAGGCTAATTCAGAGGCACCCTGTCTACCAAATCAGTGTGGGCCCTAGCTACTAGCAGGAAAGTTCTGGACACCATAAGCCTTTAATGAAATGCTCACAGCTGGGGTGGAAAAGCAACACTGACCCCACAAATAAAATGTGCTTATTTGCTATCATCTAACCAACCTGTCTAACCACATGGATGCTAGAATCCTAATGTGTACCAGCCTACCATTCTTACATTCCCCACCGCCTCTAAGCATGGATTCTGAAAGGCCTTAAAGGCGGCACCCCAATCAGTCATGATATTTACTCAATCAATATCTTTGTCCCATAAACATCCTTCAATCTCTATCCCAGACACCCTCCTCTTATATCCTAGAGTCACATTTCTTTCAACGATCCAGTATCTCTTCACTATTCTCATCTCATAACACAGAACATTTTTGCCTTTCACGTAGAAGTGTCTCCCAGTGAAGAAACCAGGTGACTGCCATCACTTTAATCATTAAGAAGTGTAGGTACATGGGGAGCACCTGGGGAATACCATAAGCGACAACTACAAAAGATTTAGACTGAGAAAAGTAAATTTCAGTATCATTCAATAAAACGTTTCAAAAATAAGGGATAAAAAATCTGAAAAAGAATTATAAGTAGATGAAGGAAATAAGTAGGAAAAAGAGGCTGGATGCTATGAAAAATAGGACCTCTTTGTGGTAATAACAGTGACCACTGGGATATCTGTGTGTTCTAGGTAGATTTGGGGAAGCAGAACACATCAACCTTTCACCCCTTAGGAGATGACCAAACTCCATCTAGGGTTTCAAATCAAATAGGGAGTGAATCTGGTAAAACAAGATGTCAAACCAAGAACAAGTCACGTGCATTCCAACAAATTTTATCAACCAGTTCTTCCTGTTACACACAAACACACATATACCCTCTCCCTCCCTCCCTGGTGTCCCTCCCTCCCTCCTCCTCCTCCCAGCTTTCCCCTCACCCTTCCATTTCAGTCAGAGGAAGAGAATTTAGTTGTCTGAGCAATGCTGAGAGGTACACACACACACACACACACACACACACACACACTCTGTGTTGACATTTACCATCCCTAAAACAGAAAATTTTCCCAGCCCTAATCTCTAGCCATAAGCTATTTCAACTTTACTGCCATAAAGGTAGAAACAAGAAATCAGTGCCACTGGGCCTGGGGCACTCCAGAACGAAAAAGAAGTGGGGTCCCTAACCTCCTCTAAGGGCATCAGGGGCCCAGGACCTCCTCTCGACCACACAAAAGAAGTGGTAATTAAAACTACACCAAGATTTCATTTTTCACTTATCAGATTTGCCAAGATCCCTAAGTTTCTTAGCACACTGCATTTGCATGGGTATGAGAAAATACACACTTTCATACATTTGTTAATAAGTGTGTAAATGGGCACCGCCTCCAATTTGAAAATCTCTACCAAAAATTTAAAATGTGTAGCCATTTCACCCTATTATTCCATTTCTAGGAACTATTCCTACATATATACAAACACTGTGATTGCAAGTCCTAGCTATTGATCAGAGGGGACTGGTTACATGGTTTCTGGCAGACGTACACAAGGAAATACTATGCATTCGACAAAACCGAAAAGATGAGGACATACTCTATGTACTCTTACAGACTGTTATTAAAGCTTATTGATAAGGAAAAAAATGCAAAGTGCACAACAGATGTATAGTACGCTACCACACATGTAAAAAAAGTGGAACTATATATTTTGCATATATTATATATAATTACATAAGAATACCTATATTCACTTGTATTTGCATAAAATAATCCTCTAATGATACAAAAGAAATGGGTCATGTCAAGTGCCTTGGGATGGGGAACTGGATGGCTGGGAGAAAGAGTGGGAAGGATACTTTTCTCTCTGTAGCCTTTTGTATCTTTTGAATTTTTTACATTTTAAAAAAAAATTTAATTGCTCTAAAGAACAACAGTGTTTGAAAGCTCACAGCCCATGATCCAATAAAATAACAGCGTGGTGTTTACTGCAGAATCTGAAACAAGCAACCAAAATCTTCGAGCGCTTTGGCTGCCGCCTAGTGAGGAGGGAGATCATCACTAGGCGGTATTTGGGCTCCAGCCACTCGGGAGAACGGCACGTAGTCGGCCTGCAACCTGAGGACTAGTGGAAGTGGCCCGGTGCTGGAGGAGACGCGGGGAGCTTCACAGGGGGCAAAGTCAGAGCTCGCAGAAAAGGGGCGAGGGGAAAGATTCCAAAGTAAGGGGGAAAGGCCTGAGGCCCTACTGAAAAAAAAAAAACCAACCCACACACAGAGCGTGGGGGTATTCATTTCTTTCACCACCCATGACACGGTCTTTGCTATTTAGAACCACACCAAAAGGACCAAAGGAGCAGACAGTACCCATCTCTGGCCATAAGTACCTACGGGGCAGGGTAGGGGGGCATGGCAAGAAATTGAGATTGAGTGAGAATGAGGGGAAAAAGGATACAACTAAGTTAAATACATGTTTTTCAAGTTGCAGACTTTTTAGATTTATATGGTGGCTGGCTACCAATGTGTAACATCTCCTCCTATACCTGTTCATCAGAAAACTTTCACCGAAAACATAGCCAAACCCCCAATTAGAATGGCACGGTGATAAAGTTCTCTAAATTCTGTTTGTCATTATTTTGTCTTTGAAATAAGAAGAGCAGCAAGTATTGAGAATTTGCCCCCAAAAGACTGTTAAGTTCATCCTTCCATAAAGAGAAAAAAAAATCACAGCACGTATGTTTTGGGTTTAAAAAGTAAGTGTGTTTGGTTTAAAATAAAAGATATTTTTTAGTGGGATCTGGCTGGAAGGATATTTCATTTCCCAAACCAGTCTCCCTAAAGCCAGGTAAAGGTATACTGCATATATTAGATATATAAGAATACTTGTATTTGCTCACATACGCATAAAACATTCCCGGGATAATACAAAACAAACAGACCACACTGGCTGCCTTTGGGATGGAAAACCAAGAAAGATCAGACGCCCATCCCTCCAGCTGAACCTCACAGATAAATGAGCGGACGAGCAATGAACTACTTTTTAAGAATGAAAAAATGGAAACCTCACAGGTACAAGAAATATTAGAAAGTTCTCACACTTCTTGTTATCAATGGAAAAAAAGCATAGATGAATTGAGACAAAGGAGGAAACCCGGAAGGCAAGACCAAGGCTGAAGAGTAAGGTTCCCACGCAGAGAACACTGACTGTGCGGGAAACACTGGGCAGCTCTGCGGGGCCTGCTATGGCTACTGGGGTGCGCAGGGGCCCGACACCAGCACCCCAAGAGCCGCGGGTGATCTGCTGGGAGCAGTGGGCAGAGAGGGACAGGCTTCAATCAAGGGGGCAGGAGGATCACATTCGTGTTTTTTAGGATGATTTTTGTCCAAGACGAGGATAACGGATTTGAAGAGGCCAGTGGTGGAAGCAGGAAGAAAGAGTCAGAGGCTGACAGAGTAGATTAGGTGACAGAGGGCAGCATGACCTGAGGAAGTGCAGAGAAACGGACAATGGAGAGAGGTATTTAGAAAGTGATATGGCTAGTACTCGGTAGCCGATGGGCAGACGGGATGGGAGGGGCATCAGAAACAGCGAGCCGTGTGCTGGCCCACGTGCCAGGGGCGTGGAGCCAGGGGTGGGAGGGTGAGAACTGCTTTTGTGGGAAAAGACGTGTTTAAAGTGACAGTGGGGGGACTTCCCTGGTGGTCCAGTGGCTGAGACTCCGTGCTCCCAATTCAGGGGGCCCATTTCAATCCCTGGTCGGAGAACTAGATCCCACATGCATGCCGCAACCAGGAGTTCACATGCCGCAACTATCATTTAAAAAAAAAAAAAAAAGGATCCCACATGCCACAACGAAGATTCTGCATGCGGCAACAAAGATCCCACGTGCCGCAACTAAGACCTGGGGCAGCCAAATAAATAAATAAATAAATAAATAAATATTAAAAAACAAAAAAAAGTGACAGTGGGACATTCGAGTGAAGATATCTGGCAGGTGATACGATGTGGCCATCAGGCTCCATGTAGCTAAATAGTAACAGAGTGAGAACTAGACCCAGGGATCCCCAACACACAAGGGGCAGGTGAAGGAGGGAAACTGAAATAAAAAGCTTAGCAAGAGGCAGTCACAGAAGCAGGAGACAAACCAGGAGAGGACAGTGGGAGCAGGAGGGTCAATTCTAAACCCACGCCAGCAATATCACAAATGACTACGTGACCTACATGGTTAGGATCACTTGTGAACAGTAAACCACAAAATGACCTATCAACACACCACGACAGAGAAGCAGGAAAGAATATTTACCATTTCTTTACACACCACTGTCAACCACCCACCAACATAGGATGTGCTCAGTATCTGAAATTTCAAGGGGAAAAACATCCAAAACCTGAACGAAAAAATCAAAATTCCGAAAACATTAAGACTGTTCATTCCAATGTCTGGGACTGAATTCCACATAAGCACCTGTGAAATGACAAGCCCATGAGCTGCAACACTGCTGACCCAGAGTCCCTAAAAGCCTTCCCCCGTTCCCAGAGGCCACTCCTCTTCCAATCAGGCAGGAAGGACTTGAATACAAGGCCACAGAGGAATCTAGGAGAGAGCGAGGCTGCCATCAGCCCATGCACGTGGCAACATGGGGAATGAGTGAGCCCGGCCCAGCCTAGCATCACACCCAATCCCTATTAATCCCCTACCACCAAAATCTTCCACTTTACATCCTCTCATCTACATGGCTAACTCAGGTTGGCATTTTGCTGTCTGGGACATGGAGTTCAGCCAAACCAAGTTGAAAGGAGTAAGAAGGAAACCTAAGAACTGAAGAAAGAAAAACACATCAGCCATGAAAACCACAGACTGCTGTCCCAAAAAAGGCCCCTTGCTCTCATCTTAAACAGAAGGCAATGCTCCAAACAGGAGGGGGGACCTCCACTGACACCAAACAAACATTAAGGGAATCAGACTGCTGCAGAGTATTACAATGGTCTGTTAAATCCATTCCAGCTCATTTGTGTTACAGAAAAGAGAAGGAACTTGCCCAAGGGCATGCAGAGTCTGCCTGGACCTGGGTGAGAACGTGTCTGGCTTTTCTGCACAATCCCATGAGTCCTTCTAATGGCCAATGGCTGCCAAATACTTCTATCCAGCCCCAGCTCTCCCCAGAGCTCCAGCCCCATATATTCTACCAACTCCTCGACACCTCCTCTTGGCTGTCTCTAAGGCTCAAATTCCAATATGCAACACTGATCTCATGATCTTGCCTCAATACTCCCAACACGAGCTTTTCATTCAGGGCTTCTAGGCTTAACAGATGACATCACCATCCATTCGGTTCCTGAGACAAAGGCCAGGAAATCATGTCCAGTGTTTGAACTCTAGCCCTACCAGGTCCTAGCTGTGACCTTAGGCAAACTAAGTAAGGTCTTTATACTTCAGGTTTTGTCATCTGAAAAATGGGATAATGACAGGAATTACCTCATAAGATAGCTCTGAGCACTGCAAGAGAGGTGTATAAAGTGCTAAGCTCATAGAAAACATCTTTGTATGCACAGCTCCCTCTATCCTCTCGCCTGCTCTCCCCTGCCCCACCCCCCACCTGGTTAACATGGTTCAACCCTTTCCCTTTCAACTCGAGAGTGACTCCCCTCTGTAAGCCTTCGTTGATCAGTCCCTGGCTGCCAAGGCCAGGACCTAAATTCCTGCCATTTTTCATCCTCAAAGCACATTGTAATTTCCACTCACCACATATCATAATTATATATTTACTTTGTGATGGTCTGATCAATGGCCATCTCCTCCAATAGTCTATAAGCTCCATGAGGGCAGGGACTGGATGTGTTATACCTCATTTTTGTATTCTCAACACAATACCGGGCACTTAATAGGTATTTAATAAACATTAGTTGCTTGAAGCGCTCAAGAAGCACGTTTACCAGCAGAAAAACAGACCTAGAGATTAGAAGAGAAGTCCCAGGACACCAATCCAAGTGAGAGCCCATGGCCATCTTAGCCAGGTGGCTATGCAGAAAGGGCCCAGTGAGCCCCATCCAACCATGGCGAGGCTCGGGATTTACTGCTTGTTTGACCGTCATTCTAACAGTTCAGGATGTGGTCTCCACAGCATTAGAACAGACTCTGCAGAAACATGCATGGCCACACCTCACAGATTTTTTACATGAATCCCAGTCCCTCCGATACCTTTCCTAATGTAACCATCACTCCACAGTGGGTGTGATTCTCATGTTTAAAAACACGTATTTTTGTACCACAGGACCTCTAAATGCAGCCAACTACTCCATCTGCAGCTCAGCTGAAGAAACAACTGTCTGTTCCAACTTGGGGGTAAAGCTGAGCTCTACTGGACCGAGGAGAGAATGGCATCTTGGCTCCCCAATGTGGTACCAATAAGGGATGTTCAGGAATATTTTTACTACACCCTATGTTTATTTATACAGCAACTCTAGAACCTAGTCTCCTTGTAACATGGGACTCTAACATACATAGGAAAGTATTTGAAAGAGCAGGTTTTGACATTGGGCAGGCCTGGTTCGAATTCTGGCTCTGCCACTTACTAGTTATGAATGAAACCTTAGACCCATATGACTTGACCTCTCTCGGCCAGTTACCTCATCTACACTAAGAGATACAACAATACCTAGATCTGATAGTTGGAGGAAGAATTATACACAATGCACAGCATATGGCTATATATATTTATCTATCACCTTTAAGAAAATTCTTTGTACACAGAGTTCTACATCAGAAGTTAAGTTCTGTACCACGCCTAACACAGAGCCCCACCCATCCCCAGAGGCTATAAAGTGAACACCTCAACCTCCCTTTGCCTTGTTTATTCTCTTCTAGAATACCAACCCACTTCTTTATGGGACTATCTGACATCACCCGTCTATTTTGAGAACTCTCTGAGCATAAATGATCCTTCTTCCTAAGTTGGACAACTGAAATGTTATACAAACCACCCTACTTCCTCTTGTCTTTAGAATCAAACACCCAATCCAGTTTTCTCAGGGTTTTTCTCATGCTGACATACACATACACCCTTTTTTGGGACTATGACTTCACCAGCATAGGACTCAGAGGTACTATACAAGATAACAGTTGCAGACATGGGGGAAAAAAATAAGAGCTCTTTATCCAAAGGAAACACTGGAGAAAGGGAAGCTGAAATTTGCTAAGTTGTGGTGTAGCCAGCAGAAACTGGGAGATCACTTGTGCTTCTGCCATATTGTATCGATTACAAACAGGAAACTAGTTGCTGCCACTTGTAAAATAACTGTTCTCCAAACAGCATTGAACTAGGCACTGAGAGAAAATACAGGAGAACCACCTCTGCCTTCCAAAGCTTGCAGTGTAACTGGAGGCACAAAACAAAATGGGCAATAGCGAACCATGCACTGAATAAGTAATATTAAAGAATAAGGCAGAGATAAGATAGGCTGTTTTGGAAAAAGTAGAGGCCTCCTGAAGGAGGTGCCTACTGATTAAGCAGATAAAGGCGGAAGGGCATTTTAGACATACCAAAGATTAAGAACCAGCCTGGATAGTCTAGAGACACTGAGAAGGGGAGAAACACACACAGTAGAAAAGATTTAGGGAAATACACAAGCAACAGAACAAGAAGTACAATATTTGCATTAGGGGGCAGTTTTATGTCCTCCTTACAAAAACAAAACAAACAAACAAAAACAGGGCCATCAAAAAGCCATACCCCCGAAGTCTCCCACTGGCATAACCCCACAGCGGCGTCACTTACCCGGATAAGGGAAGCCTGATGCCGAAGGGGTTTGGCTCCTGGGCCCCCCAACGAGGGTCCCTCAGGCTGGACAAGGGGCTGTCTAGCTTCATAAGGAGCTGAAACAGCAGGAGGGAAAGTTAGCATTGTAGACAAAGATTCCACCCCAAAATTATGATTTCACACACAAATTGCTACAGTGTCTGCTTTTCAGGGAAGAATTAGCAAAAGAATTAGAGTTTACAGGGACAGGGCAATCTAAGACAAACAAACCTTGGTGCCCCTGGGTACAATTTAACTGAACAATCGAAAGACAGTCACCCAATTTATGATAAGGCAGGAAAATATTTATATCAGGTTAAGATTAGGAATAAATTAGAAAGGTGGAATGATGTGAACCTAAATTGGGATAAAAAATAATGAGAGTAGTTAGAAAAGTGCCATGTTTTAAGTGTTCAAATTCTAAATATAAGGTAAATTCTATATATACCCTGCTATTTAAAAGGCTTCATTCATCATCCACACCCCCAAAGAAGCAAGAAAAGAAATATGCATTTTGAACACTAAGAATCAACATTGTCATTTATTTTGTTTTATTTTTTTAAATACTTTTTTATTAATTTATTTATTTGACTGCATTGGGTCTTCCTTGCTTTGCGCGGGCTTTCTCTAGTTGCGGCGAGCAGGGGCTACTCTTCATGGCAGTGTGTGTGCTTCTCATTGTGGTGGCTTCTCTTGTTGAGGAGCACAGGCTCTAGGCACGTGGGCTCATTAGTTGTGGCTCCTAGGCCCTAGAGTGCAGGCTCAGTAGTAGTGGCACACGGGCTTAGTTGCTCCGCGGCATGTGGGATCTTCCCGGACCAAGGCTCGAACCCGTGTCCCCTGCATTGGCAGGCGGATTATTAACCGCTGCGCCACTAGGGAAGCCCCTATTTTGTTTTATTTTTGAAAATAAATACCACTGTCATCTTTTCCTTAACGTAAAGAATGTAAAGCCAAGTAGAGAAAACTACAAAAAGGAATAAATGCATTTTATATTTATTATTTTATCACTTAATAACCAAACTAAAAATAATTTTGCTACCTTTAAGAAAAGGTTTTAAGCCACCAAAATGAATGCATTTTTTCATTCCTTTTATTTCCAGAACACTTAATAACGACCTTGCCAATATGGTAGGAAAACAGTTAAATGTAACCAGGTAGCATTCAGCTCCAACAGAAAGGAGAAATTATCACTTAAGATGAAACCATTTCTGATCTCTGTGGGTTAGCAGTTCAGGTTTTTGGAAGTATATAAACAAGTAAAATGCCTTTTTTCTGTAGCTTCTTATAAATAAAATTAGGTAGAGACAGCAGAGCAGCCTATTATGGCAACACCTTCAGCATACTTTGAACTTTTTAAAATAAAGAAGGTATAACAGCACGTTAAGAACAACAAACCACTCTTGGCTCACAACTGTTCTTTGTATTTCCTCCGAGGAACTGGAACACAGTATTATAACACATTAAATTACATTAAAACATCAAAATCACTGCCTGGCAAACCATGACGTGGATTTTCTGACCCTGCTAAGAATGTATTAAAAATACAAAACCTGCAAAAGAAACATACACAGAGAGTACATAGTCCAAATCTTAAATAAGTCTCACATGGTAAGCAGGTGTTGCCCTCAAAGAAGGATTTTTAAAATCATCCCATTTTGATGGAACATCAAACTTAACTCCTGTCGGAAGGCTTGAACCACAGCAAACTGTACCACGGCTGGGATACCAGTGGTCATGAGCTTCTCCTGGGAAGCTGACCTCACATACCTCTGCCCCTGGCTCCCCTCAGAGGGAGGGAGCTTCTACTGCTCAGGAGGGACACGTGTGGAGGGAGGCTGCCTGGCCCATGGCTCCAGTCCCTCACTGACAAGGGTCTTCCTTCCCTTGGAAGAGACAAACACATCTTATCAATAAGGCTTGAACACTCAGCCGCACGGTGGGTCATTTTTGGAGAAGCCTGGCCTCAATGGCAGATTTTCTCTTCCTACTCCTGTGGGAAGCCTGAGTTGTCCACACCCGCCTGTGACTGGAAAGATGAGTGTCTAAAGCCCTCTGGTCACAAATCTTAGACACGTGCTCCAATCAGCTCTAGTGGTACCAAGCTGATATTCAGGCCACCATCAGTCTGACTCCTGCCTCGCTCCTCAACTGAAGCTGAACTCAGGAGGTAAAAAGGTAAAAGGTAAAAGGCTCATTGCCTCTACTCTCCTTCCTCCCAAATAAAGCCTGAAACATGCAACTCAATGCAAAACAAACAATTCTTAGATCCCCTTATAAGAGGTTGAATAAGGAACTAGAAGTACCCCCTTTCTCCAAGGGGAGGAGTATAAAATGAACCCTAAAGATTTCATCACTCTGAGATTCAGTGTCAAACTAAAACAGAGACCACAACTAACTGCCCCATAAAGACTCCCCATCTGCAGTCACCCAATGAATGATATCCAGAAGGTGACTTTCAAGAATGCTTAAGAGCTTCAAAAATAAAACGGGGGCTTCCCTGTTGGCACAGTGGTTGAGAGTCCTCCTGCCGATGCAGGGGACACGGGTTCATGCCCCGGTCCGGGAATATCCCACATGCTGTGGAGCGGCTAGGCCTGTGAGCCATGGCCGCTGAGCCTGCGCGTCCGGAGCCTGTGCTCTGCAGCGGGAGAGGCCACAAGAGTGAGAGGCCCGCGTACCACAAAAAAAATAAATAAATAAAATAATAAAAATAAAGCGGGTGCCAGATTCTAGAAATACAAAAGGAAATACGAGGGAATACCTGAGCACCTACAATGTGCCATGAATTGTGCTAGGAAGAGATGTTTATATAACATTCCTCGTTTCATCCACAGAACAAACCTCTGAGGCAGAGATTATTCCATGTCACAGATAAGGGAAACTGAGGCTAAGAAAAGCAAAATACCCATAGTCACAGAGGCTAGAAATGGACAGAAATGAGAAATGTAGGCCCACTAAGTCTACCTTTAGGGCCAGGAGACGGACATCACAGCCCATGCTCTTAAGTGAGAAGATACCTAGAATTTACACATCAGAATAAGATGTGTAAGAAAAAGTAGAACAGACATTGATTTTAAGACATTAGATATCAGAAGAAACAGGTAAAAAGAGTCAAAAGTAGTTGCCTCTGCCTAGAAGGAACATACCTCAACGTAATAAAGCTCATATAAGACAAACGCACAGCTAACATCATACTCAATGGTGAAAAGATGAAAGCATTTCCTCTAAGATCAGGAACAAGACAAGGATGCCCACTCTCACCACTTTTATTCAACATAGTTTTGGAAGTCCTAGCCATAGCAATCAGACAACAAAAAGAAATAAAAGGAATCCAAATTGGAAAGGAAGAAGTAAAACTGCCACTGTTTGCAGATGAATTGATACTATACATAGAGAATCCTAAAGCTGCCACCAGAAAACTATAAGAGCACATTAGTGAATTCAGTAAAGTAGCAGGATACAAAATTAATATGAAGAAATCTGTTGCATATCTATACACTAACAATGAAGTATCAGAAAGAGAAATTAAGGAAACAATCTCATTTACTATCACATCAAAAAGAATAAAATACCTAGGAATAAACCTACCTAAGGAGGCAAAAGACCTGTACTCAGAAAACTATAAGACACCGATGAAAGAAAACGGAAGACGACACAAACAAATGGAAATATATACCATGTTCTTGCACTGAAAGAATCAATACTGTTAAAATGACTACACTACCCAAGGCAATCTACAAATTCAATGCAATCCCTATCAAATTACCAATGGATTTTTCACAGAACTAGAACAAAATTTTTTTTTAATTTGTATGGAAACACAAAAGACCCCAAACAGCCAAAACAATCTTGAGAAAGAAGAATGGAGCTGAAGGGCTTTCCTGGTGGCACAGTGGTTAAGAATCTGCCTGCCAATGCAGGGGACATGGATTCGAGCCCTGGTCCGGGAAGATCCCGTATGCCATGGAGCAACTAAGCCCGTGAGCCACGACTACTGAGCTTGCGCTCTAGAGCCCGCAAGCCACAGCTACTGAGCCCTCGTGCCGCAACTACTGAGCCCATGCACCTAGAGCCTGTGCTCTGCAACAAGAGAAGCCACCGCAATGAGAAGCCCACGCACCGCAACGAAGAGTAGCCCCCACTCGCCGCAACTAGAGAAAGCCCACGTGCAGCAACGAAGACCCAATGCAGCCAAAAATAAACAAATAAATGTATTTTTTAAAAAAAGAATGGAGCTAGAGGAATCACATGTCCTCACTTCAGACTATACTACAAAGCTACACTCATCAAAACAGCATGGAACTGGCACAAAAACAGACACATAGATCAATGGAACAGGATAGAGAGCCCAGAAATAAACCCATGCACTTATGGTCAATTAATCTATGACAAAGGAGGCAAGAATATACAGTGGAGAAAAGACAGTCTCTTCAATAAGTGGCGCTGGGGAAAGTAGACAGCTACCTGTAAAAGAATGAAATTAGAACATTCTCTAACACCATACACAAAAATAAACTCAAAATGGATTAAAGACCTAAATATAAGACCAGATACTATAAAACTCCTAAAGGAAAACATAGGCAGGACACTCTTTGACATAAATCAGAGCAATATATTTTTGGATCTGTCTCCTAGAGTAATGGAAACAAAAACAAAAATTAAAAAATGGGACCTAATTAAACTCAAAAGCTTTTGCACAGCAAACAAAACCGTAAACAAAATGAAAAGACAACCTGTGGAATGGGAGAAAATATCTGCAAACAATGTGACTGACAAGGGCTTAATTTCCAAAATATACAAATAGCTCATACAGCTCAATATCAAAAAAACAAACAACCCAATAAAAAAATGGGCAGAAGACCTAAATAGACATTTTTCCAAAGAAGACAAACAGATGGCCAACAGGCACATGAAAACATACTCAATATCGCTAATTATTAGAGAAATTCAAGTCAAAACTACAATGAGGTATCACCACACACTGGTCAGAATGGCCATCATCAGAAAGTCTACAAATAATAAATGCTGAAGAGGGTGTGGAGAAAAGGGAACCCTCCTACACTGTTGGTGGGAATGTAAATTGGTACAGCTACTATGGAGAACAGTATGGAAGTTCCTTAAAAAATTAAAAATAGAGTTGCCATATGCTCCTGCAATCCCACTACTGGGCATATATCTGGACAAAAGTCTAATTTGAAAAGATATGTGCACCCCAATGTTCAAAGCTGCACTATTCACAACAGCCAAGACATGGAAGCAACCTAAATGTCCATCAACAGATGACTGGATAAAAAAAAGATGTGGTGTGTATATCTATATATATATACACACATATACATACAATGGAATATTATTTACCCATAAAAAAGAATGAAATAATGCCATTTGCAGCAACATGGATGGACCTAGAGATTATCATATTAAGTGAAGCAAGTCGATAGAGAAAGAAAAATATATTACTTATATGTGGCATCTAAAAAAGTGATATAGGACTTCCCTGGGAGTACAGTGGTTAACACTCCGCACTTCCACTGAAGGGGGCATGAGTTCAATCCCTGGTTGAGGAATTAAGATGCCACATGCTGTGTGGAGAGGCCAAAAAATAAATAAATAATAAATAAATGTTTACAAAACAGAAATAGACTCACAGACATAGAAAGCAAACTTATGGTTACCAAAGGGGAAAGGAGGGGAGGAATAAATTTGGAATTTGGGATTAACATATACACACTACTGTATATAAAGCAGATAAACAACAAGGACCCACTGCATAGCACAGGGAACTATATTCAATATCTTTTGATAACCTATAATGGAAAAGAATCCGAAAAAGAATATATATAAATATGTATAACTGATTCACTTTGCTGTACACTGAAACATTGTGAATCAACTATACTTCAGTTAAAAAAATAAACATTTTTTAGAAAAGGAAAGAAAGTAGTTGCCTCTGGAGACCAGAAACAGGTTGAGTGGGAAGGAGAAGTATTACTGCGATTTAAACATCATCTTTTAAAATATAGATAAAATACAGATGGCAGTATCTGCCTCTGAGGGTTGTGGTAAGTAGAAAATAGTGCACATAAAGAACTCTGAACAATGCCTGACACGTAAGTCTTACCCAGTGAGCATAAGCTATAGATACATCCAGCAAAGGAGGCTAGCAGGAGCCCAGAAGAGAGGCAGAAGAGAGGCTATGAATCACAGACCGGTCCAAAGATGCTCAGTCTGATTTAAAACATACACATACGCCCCATTAGCCAGGAATCATGGCAGAGTCTTGGACAGAGAACAACCCCAGAAAAATGTATTCCTAGAAAATTGTCCTAGCAGCAAAGCTGCTTTCTGAAAATGCATAAATCCAAGTTTAAGGATTATGATGTAAGAAGGGGCAACAGAAACTTAGAAAACAATATTTCAAGAAGAAAAGAGATGTCACAAGGAGATGTCACTTCACATGTAATAGAATAGCTAAGATTAAAAACACTGAAGAAAGAAACTAGAGTACCAACTGCTGGCAAGAATCACTGAACTCTCATATGTTGCCAGTGGGAGTGTGCAGCCACTTGGTGAACCCTTTGGCAGTTTCTTATACACCTACACACTAAGGTGCAGTAATTCCACTTCTTGATGCCAGGAAAATGACAACAGTGTCACAAAAAGACACACACGAATGTTCATAGCATCCTTATTCATAACAGCCAAACCCTGGAAATAACCTAAATGTCCATCAACAGAAGAATGGATCGTCACACCATGATACATTCATACAATGGGACAATACTGGGTAATAAAAAGGAACAAACTATTGAGACACTACACCATGGAGAATCTTAACCACTATGCTGAGGGAAAGATACCCGAGAGTACGGTCATTCAATATGATTCCATTATATGAGGTTCTAGAAAAAGCAAAACTAGTCTACGATGATAAAAATCAGAACTATGCTTGCATTGCGGGGGCACGGGCGGGGAGGGAGTGACTGGAAAGGGGCATCTCTGAGGTGATGGAAATGTTGGTTTTAATGTCAGGCAGACTATTTTTTTTATTGAAGTATAGTTGATTTACAGTATTAATTTCAGCATAGTGATTCAATATTTTTATAGATTATATTCCATTTAAAGTTATTATAAAATAATAGCTGTATTTCCCTGTGCTGTACAATATATCCTTGTAGCTTATGTGTTTCCTACATAGTAGTTTGTACCTCTTAGTCCCCTACTCCCCCACCCTGCAACCACTAGTTTGTTCTCTGTATCTGTGAGTAGGTTTCTGTTTTGTTTTGTTTTATTTTTGCTGTACGCGGGCCTCTCACTGTTGTGGCCTCTCACTGTTGTGGCCTCTCCCGTTGCGGAGCACAGGCTCCAGACATGCAGGCTCAGCAGCCATGGCTCACGGGCCTAGCTGCTCCGTGGCATGTGGGATCTTCCTGGACCGGGGCACGAACCCATGTCCCCTGCATCAGCAGGCGGACTCTCAACCACTGCGCCACCAGGGAAGCCCAGGTTTCTGTTTTGTTATATTTATTCATCGATTTTATTTTTTAGATACCACATATAAGTGATGACATATAGTATTTGTCTTTCTCTGTCTGACTTATTTCACTAAGCGTAATTCCCTTTTTAGGTCCATCCACGTTGCTACAAATGACAGAATTTCATTCTTTTCTATGGCTGAGTAATATTCTATTGTGTGTATGTATGTACGTGTATCTTCTTTCTTCATTCATCTGTTGATGGACACTTAGGTTGCTTCCATACCTTGGCTATTGTAAATAATGCTGCTATGAACACTGGGGTCCATGTATTTTTTCAAATTTGTGCTTTCATTTTCTTCAGATATATACTCAGGGGTGGAATTGCTGGATCATATGGTAGGGAAATATTTTATTCATGATCAAAGTGGTGGATACATGAGTATATCCATTTGTTAAAACTAAAATTGAAGATTTTATTTTATTTTAAAGACTTTTTTGATATGGACCTTTTTCTAAAAAAATTTTTGGCTGTGTTGGGTTTTTCCTGCTATACGTGGGCTTTCTCTAGTTGCGGCCAGTGGGGGCTACTCTTCGTTGCAGTGCGCAGGCTTCTCATTGCGGTGGCTTCTCTTGTTGCGGAGCATGGGCTCTAGGCACACGGGTTTCAGTAGCTGTGGCCCACAGGCTCAGTAGTTGTGGCTCGCGGGCTCTAGAGCGCAGGCTCAGTAGTTGTGGCACCCGGGCTTAGTTGCTCTGCAGCATGTGGGATCTTCCCGGACCAGGGCTCGAACCCGTGTCCCCTGGATTGGCAGGCAGATTCTTAACCACTGCGCCACCAGGGAAGTCCTGATGTGGACCATTTTTAAAGTCTTTATTGAATTTGTTACAATATTGTTTCTGTTTTATGTTCTGGGGTGGTTTTTTTTGGTTTTTTGTTTTGTTTGGTTTTGGTTTTGGCCCCAAGGCATATGGGAACTTAGCTCCCTGACCAGGGATCAAACCCGCACCCCTGCACTGGAAGGCGAAGTCTTAACCACCGGACCGCCAGGGAAGTCCCTCAAATTGAAGATTTTAAATGTGTGCATTTTATCATATGTAAATTTTACCTCACTTTTTTTTTAAAAAAAGGCTAAGAAAGAATGAAAGCATGGACAACCTTGACAAACGCCGCTAAAAGAGCGAAGGAGAGAAGCAGGTCATTTCCTTGCCACTGGGGGAATGAAAGCCCAATTTGAATGGAATGAGGAGAAAATGGAGCATGAAGCAGAGAGAGCTGGTACAGACAGGTTTTTTTAAGGAATATCAGAAAAAAGAGTAGAACCTGGTGACTCGGTAGAACAAAATACGACTCACCTGTGAATTAAAATCCAAAAACTAGGCACCATGCTAGGCATAGGACTCCAATTTCCAAACCCAGATGAAATTAAGAAAAAAAACCCACTTCTAAAAATAGGGAAATTCGGCAGGAGAGACTATAAGGAAAATGAAGAATTCGCAACCCTGTTTTGTTTCAGACATCAGTGGGACACTCAGGTTCCAGGGGAGTGATTTTTCTTTCCTATCCCCCAACAACGTTATCTTGCATTTGCATAGGATTCAATTTCCAATCAGATTTTATACTCATGCTCTCGCTTATCCTCACAACACCCCTATAGGATACTATTACTCCATTTTAAAAGAGGAGAGGAAAATCATGGTTCAGAGCAGTAAGTGGCTTGCCCAAGGTCACATAGCTAGTCACATAAACCCTCATCTTCTGATTCCAATCAAAAGATTTTTCCATCATGCTACACCTGCTTCTCTCGGCAAGATTATAGTCTCTCTTTAGTCCAGCCTAGCACAGTTTTTTTTTTTATCTGTGTCCCTCTAGAAGTCACCACTATTTTCAATGCAGCAAAAACCTACAGAAACTGGGTCACTTTCAGTTACAGCTCACAGAATTTTTTAAAAAGGCGGGGAGGGGGGGAGTTACGGATATCCAATTCTAGAATACCTTTAGTTGGTCATATCTTAAACTAGGAACCTGAGCCCCACAAGGACAAGATGCTGCAGTGAATTTATGGAGCTTTAAGCATTGCAGCCTAGGGAGTCAACTCTGCAAGTCATTCTCAGAAGCAAGTAACATATTCTATCACCAACATGGCCAGCACAGTGCAAATGTGAGCAAGCAGGCAACCCCACAACTGGGCACTTCACACACCTGAGCACAATGCCTCCCCTGGCATTTCCCTTATTCTTATTCCCAAACACAAGAGCTAAATATTTTCACTTATGTGCTCAGTCTTTAAAGGTTGAATCAACTCTTCTGCAGAGTGCTATCTTTTAAGTAGTTTCATAAGAGCAGTTATCATATAAATATGTTTGGTAGGTTTGCAGAAAGGAATAACAATTCCAAAATAATACAAATCCTTCATGTGCTATGTTCCTGTGTAATAAAATTTGTATATGAAGGATTGAATCATTATCTACAAGTCTAAAGATGAACTAGTTTGTAGGACAGAAAACAAGGCATTACTAACACAGATTTCATTTTATATATATATATATATATATATTTTTTTTTTTTTTTTTTTTTTTTTTTTTGCGGTATGCGGGCCTCTCACTGTTGTGGCCTCCCCCGTTGCGGAGCACAGGCTCCGGACGCGCAGGCCCAGCGGCCATGGCTCACGGGCCCAGCCGCTCCGCGGCATATGGGATCCTCCCAGACCGGGGCACGAACCCGTATCCCCTGCATCGGCAGGCGGACTCTCAACCACTGCGCCACCAGGGAGGCCCCTATATATTTTTTTGAACCTTGCTTGAGAGTATAAAATTAAATTGAGCCCTGTCTCCAAAGCCAGGGTAATTAAGTCAGGAGACTGAGCAGCTGGTGGCGTTGCTGCCCGATAGATGAAGGAGCCTCTAAGACACTGCCTGGGACAGCTGGCCTCTTACCTGGATGCATCTGCTCCGTGCTTTTCCGCAGTTTGCTGTAGCCATGGCTCAAGGGCACCCTCTGGTAATGAGGCGGGGAAGAAGGAGGGGAGGCGAGGGGTGACATCGTGGGAGACTGCGTTTCCTGCTTCAAAGAACCAGAGCAGAGTTCAGAGACGATCACTCAAGGAGCCTGGCGCTCTGAGCTGCAGTTATGAAGTATAACTCAACTCTACTGCCAGTAAGCAGGCTGCTTTAATAAATGGAGGAGATGTTTTCTCAGAAACGCAGCTTGGTTAAAAAGCAGTGTCTGAGGATTCAAAAGTCTCCCAGAGAACAGTCTCGCCGGAGCTCAGTTACCTAAATTACTAAAACAAGCCTGAAACACTTCCAGTTACTCCAATAATATTTTCCTTGGGGAAACGAAAGACACTGATCACATGAAATAACATTCATACTCCCCAATTTTGATCTCTTCGTGAATAGATTCAATTTTCATTCATTAATAAAGGCTTCTATTTCCTGGATTTACACTTATCAAGTCTTCCAACAATGTGGATATTTTTTTAATATTTTAAATGGTTAATGCTAAATATTCTGGGAGCTGGCTGGCCAAAGTAAAATGCCAGCTTTTTTTTATACTGAGAAATTGCAAAACAATTCATTATGGGTAAACCACTCCAACTAGCCTATTCCTAAACACTAGGATGGAGCTTTAATAAACTACAATTGAAATCTCAACTCGAATGTGAACTTTATGTAGGACCCCAGGCAAGACAAGCAACCTTCTTACTTGGCTACTGGGTTTCCTCCTTTTTTTTTTTCTTTTAATGCTACCAATAGACTGGTAACTTTGGAACACCCAAGTAATAAGGAAACAGTACTTTTCATCAATATAGAGACTATATAGGTGCTCTTAGTCACAAAAAATAATAATAATGCAATCTGAGATAATAATCAAGTACTCTTTTTCAAGTAAAAGAAAAGAATATTTGCTTTGAATTGTAAGCGCACACCCACAGACTGGGTGGGCCTAGCATAAGCCCAGCCTGAAGTGGAAGGATGTGTCCTCAATCGCGCAGCCAGGGGATGGGCCTGGAAAGTTCCCAGGGCATCCAACCATCCTGGGATAGTGGACCCTCATTCCTCTCCAAATGCTGGTGGGAAAACATGCCAAAGGGTATTGGCTGAAGATTCTGATACAGCCATACCTCATTTTATTGCACTTCACAGGTATTACTTTTTTTTTTTTAACAAATTGAAGGTTTGTGGCAACACTGCATCGAGCAAGTCTATTGGCACCATTTTTCCAATAGCATTTGCTCACTTCACGTCTCTGTGTCACATTTTGGTAATTCTTACAATATTTCAAACTTTTTCATTACTATTGTATTTTTAAGGTAATCTGTGATCAGTAGTAACTTGCTAAGATGAAAGCAGTTTTTAGCAATAAAGTATTTTAATTAAGGTATATACGTTGGGGGTTTTTTTTAGCCCTAATGCTCTTGCATACTTAGTAGACTACAGTATAGTGTAAATGTAACTTCTGTATGTACTGGGAAACCAAAAAGTCGTGTGACTCGCTTTATTGTGGCAGTCTGGAACCGAACCCGCACTACCTCCAAGGTATGCGCCTGTACACCTTTATATCTAAATCCCTAAAAAAAATAAAATAAAATCAATCAATCAATCAATCCCTGAAGAACGAGTTTAAAACATGAGAATTATGAAAGCAACAGAACATGCTACACCTAACTTAAATATGAAACTTCTGCAACGATACCTCAAATATCCAGCATTATCAGGGTGAGCCATATACATTAGTTTTCCGACTTAATCCTTTAATTGTCTTGCATTTGAAAAAATTTTGATTGGTCTTCCTAAACATAACAGATTTTTCTTCCTTATAGAAGATACTATAATTGAATATAATTTGACTTTTATGCATAATTCAGTATCTTATCTTCATTGGAAGTATGGGATGTACCTTGATGCCCTGAGGGTTCACTAATGTGTAAGTCTATTTTACCTCTTCTTGATAAGCTCACTCATCTGGAATTTACACTTTGGTCTCTACCAGTCACTATCTGACTATTGCAAATAGTGGTCTAATTTTAAAAGTCCGTCCACCCTATTCTTGTTCCGGCTACACATGTAATGGCAGCATTTCCCAACATGGCACTCTAAACATGCTCCCCAAGAAGGGATTCCCTGGTGAAAGAAGTTAATACATGCCGATCTCCAGGTCTCTTTATTGCAGGACTTCTCAAGGCCTTTACTGTGCTAATGTGCACTGTGAACGTCTAAGACTGAGTATTTAGCCTTTCCCCCAAGAATAGGCCATGAAGCAGCATTCTCCAAACATATTTAACCAGAGAAACCTTTCCTCCAGGTTTTTTTGGAAGAAAGGACTTATTAAAAACTCCTAGAAGTTACATTTCGAAGAACCCATTTGGAAATGGTGATTAGAGACATCAAATAAGTGTGTTAAATCAGTAGCCTTACTTGAGACACAATTCTACATTAAAGTAAGCTCTGAACGGCCCATAGGTGGCTCATGGTAATTTCTATGCATCAGCCTCTTCTTGCTACAAGGAAACTTTACTGGCTCACTTCCAAGTCTATAATTGTAACCCAGATGGTGCAATTCACTGGAAGCTTGACAGCAGCTAAGAGGCACTGCTCTGTGAGAGGATTCATGGTCAAAAGCAAACAGACATGTCTGATCAGACTATTTACCTGTTTATCCTCATCATCCATTCTTTTGAAGGTATTTTTTTCTGTGATTAAATATGGAATCTGAACTTTAGTTCCATGGAGCTCAGCCATGTTCCCAAACCGGATCTCAGCATCAGTTTTTGACATCATAAAGCGAGGCAGCGGCAGTTCTTTAGGAGCAGAATCAGAGAAGCTCAAGTGAGACTTTATTTGAAAACTGCAAAAAACGGAACTCAATGGCCAAAAGATGAGTCACTTTTGAGGAAAAATTCCAGAACACTAAATATAGATTAAATTTGATTTCAACACAATGAGGACTCCTATAATAATGTCATAATAGAAAAATGCTACAGTTTAACACGGTATCCTGGCTCAACATTTTTAAATGCTGTTGAATCATCGCAGAACAAATTCAGGTTTTGGACAGATCTCCCACTTCAGCCTTCAGTTCTGCACCAAGATAAAGGATGTGACATCGTAGAAATCAGTATCAAGTGACAAACAGTAGCAGGCAGAACGTATATAGTGCTTATTATATGCCAGACACTGTATTAAGACCTGCAGATATTAACTCATTTAATCCTCACAACTCACTACAGTAAGATGATCATTAGCCTCCTTTTATAGATGTGGAAACAGACCAGAAGGAGCTAAGGAGACACAGCTCATCTGTGGCAGAGCTGGCTCTTCACCAGCCAGGGCTGCTGACCTACAGAAAGGCCCCTCATTCCCAGGACAAACTTACTGCATACAACACTTTCTCACCTTATGTCATTGCTTAAAGAATTTTCACACTCAATCTTCAGTTGTCTTTTCATAATGGAATAAGAAAAATGGTATAAAGTTAGAGCAATCAGTCCAACGTTCAGTCAGATTCTACTGTCAAAACCATTAGCTACACTCTATGCCACAAAGAGCTGAAACCCAACTGTCTGGTATATTTACTTAGCTTTCAAATTTCTAACAAAACTATTCTGAAAACAGAAATGATACTTTGGCACACTTCGAGTTCTCAGCACAGCAAATCACATACAACACAGCACAAGAATGCCAAAAATGGGTATAATATTCTGGATTAGGCATAATGATTTGCATCTGGATCCATTGTTCGGGGTAATACTCATCAGTGTGCCTCTGCCTTCCCTTAGCTCCCTCTTCCAAAAACACAGCTGCACTTCCAATGATTGAAGCTGTGCTAAAGCCAGAAAACCTCTTAGCAACAGCAAGCAGTATCCCAGCTCCCCAGGCAAAGAAGGCCCCTGGTTCTCTAATATCCACATCATGTTTATTTTTAGTTGCTATGTCCACATTTGATTTAAAGAAGTAGGCAATATGACAAATCCCTGCGTGATCAATCAGTCAAGGGCCCAAGAGACATAAATAGAATAACCAATCTGGAAAATTAAAACAAGACTTTCCTCTAAAGACAGGATGGCCACCATTTTTAATATTTTACTCTTCCCTAACCATGGCAGCTCTCCAACACTCAAGGCAGGAATGGACTTCAAAAGAAAAAAGGCAAGAAAAAAGAAAGTCTAGATTCTTAGTAAATCAAATATCAGCTAATCCTATGGTTCTCTTCTCAGAAAGGTATTTGTTTCAGCTCAGTCTGCAAAAAGGATCTAAAAAACATGGAATGAGATCACATAAAATAACTTGCACTCTAATCTGCCCATGAGAGGATGATGCTACTTCCAAGCCCTATTTGAGGGAGAAAAGAAGTAAATGTTTGGCATTTGTAAGCTCCCTGACCAGCGTTTCACTGGTGTTCAACAGATAACTCTGGGAACAATGGAACACAAACCCAGCTGATGAATATCAACTATTACACTAGAGCCCCCAGCTGTCCTTTAGGACACCGTCACGTCACACATTCTCCTTCCCTGGCTATGGCATTTCTCCAGAACTGTTCACCTGGGAAAGAACCTCCCTCCCCCCAGATAGCAAAAGACAAAATACAGCTGAATTTCTCTCGTACTTTCTTTGTTTACAAGGTTTTAAACAATTCTCACTTAACAGAATTGTAACCATATATAATGATATCCCTATCATTGAAAAGTTTAATGAAGGTGCTATTTTTCTTAAGCTGCTGCAAGCTTTTTTTTTTTTTAATGCTGCAAGCTTTTAAAAAGTGAAAAGTAAAACTCTAGTTTGTCGATGTTCAGCCTAAATGTTGTCTCCTAGTCATGTGTACACCAAATTTAATAGTGCAACTTTATTAGAAAATTAAACAGTAAAGTACCTGCTATCCAGTGATTTATGTCAAGTAATCACAGGAGAAGATTTATTTGTAGTAGTTGTTTAGAATCTTTTCTCCCAAACTGAATTAATACCAGGAAACACATCAAGAGTTCAAATGAAATACTGATAGGGGCCAAGGACACAATGAGCACAGCAATCATTTGTTTCATAATGGCATCTTATGTTGTATTCTTTGAACACAGAAATGCTTTGTATATTAAATAGAAATGACTATTTTTCCCTTCCACAAAGAAAACTATGCCTCTCCTTTTTTATACATGTGACCCTCTAAGGGAAAAAATCCTTTGTTTTCCCATGTTTGATGGAGCCATGAATATAAGAAATACTTCAATCTCCTCAATCCATTAAAAGAAACATAAGCAGCATAAATGCAGTAACAAATGGCAAATTACAAAGTGGCAGCTGCTGTGCAGTGTCCTCCCACGCTGTCCACTGGAAATATAATGTCAGCCACATATATTATTGTAAATTGTGTAGTAGCTACATTACCAAAAAAAATGTTAAGTAAAGAAGCCAGTGACAAAATTACAAATACTGCATCGTTTCACTTACATGAGGGATCAATCGTCAAACTCATAGAAACAGAAAGTAGAATGGTGGGTGCCAGGGGCCCGGGGTGAAGGGGAGTGGGGAGTTGTTTAAGGGGGGGCGGAGTTTCCATTTTGCAAGGTGGGGAGATTGGTCGCACAACAACGTGAATATACTAAACACTACTGAACTGTACACTTAAAAATGGTGAAGATGGTCAATTTTATGTTCTATATATTTTGTCACAATTAAAATTTTTGAAGTTGAAAAAAGCACAAAAGATACAGGTGAAATTAATTTAGTATATTTTAACCCAATGTTATAGACTACAGCATGTGATCAAGATAATAATTAATATAATAGTTTACATTCTTTTTTCAGACTAATGCTTCAAAACCCCATGTGTACTTACCTGTACCACAGACCTCAATTCAGATACACCACATTTCAGGCACTCAGGCGCCACAGTAGTGGCTACTGGCTACCCTACTGGAACAGCACAGTTTGGCTGATGGTTGCTATGAAGGAATATGGACCATTATGGCCAGAAATCTGGATTTGACTAAGAAATACTATAATGTTAAATGTTAACAACTAACTGATTTCTTCTTAAATTACGTAAGTATTTTGTATGGAGGGATGATTTATATAAAGCTTAAGTGTACCACCTGAAGACTTTTAACAAATGTATATGTAAGCTCACAGCAAACACTCAAATTAAGATACATTTCCATCATATAGAATTTGCCTTCATATCCCTTTCTAGTTAATCCCCTCGCCTTGTCCCACTTAGCAACCTACTCTAATTTCTAAATCCACAGATTACCTTTGCCATTATAGAACTTCACAAAATGGTATCATACAATATTAATCTTTGTGACCACCTTCTCTGACCAACACTTTGTCTGTGATAATCATCCAATGCACCACATAATCATCCAAAGACATAATTCATTCTTTTTCATTGCTATGGAATAATCCATTTTTTATGAATATATTGAAATTTTTTAAATCCAGTCTCCTGTGATGAACATTTGGGTTGTTTCCAGTTTGGAGCCATTAGGAATATAGCTGCTGTGAACATTCTTATAGATGGTTTTTGACAGACATGAATTCATTTATCTTGGGGATATACCTATGGACCACATTCAACCTGCTGCCTATTATTATGCACAAAGTAAGCTATAAGGATGTATTGTACAACAGAGGGAATATAGCCAATGTTTTATAATAACTATAAATGGAATATAACCTTAAAAAATTGTGAATCACTATACCGTATACCTGTAACTTACATAATATTGTACATCAAGGTATACTTCAGTTTTAAAAAATAGTATTACCATTAAAAAAAAGAATGGGTTTTACATTTTTGAATGTTTGGAAAACATCAAAAGAAAAATATTTCAGGACATGAAAATTATGAAATACAAATTTCAATGTCCATAAATAGTTTCACTGGAACACAGCCACACTCTTTTGTTTACGTATTGTCCACTTCTGCTTTCACAGTTCTGAAGCAGAGTTGGATATTTGCAACAAAGGCCACATGGCTCACAAAGCCTAAAATATCCACTACCTAGCCCTTTACAGGGAAAGTTTGTTGACCCCTGTGTTACACAATACAGTGGTTCAAGTAAAATGTAGTCTTACTAAAACAATACAGTTGCATTTAATAGAAAAATATTTTACATTACTTGAGTTTTTAATTTACATTTTAAATAATTTAAATTAATTATTAATTTAATTAAAAATTCAATTCCTCACTCGCACTACACACATTTTTAACGCTCAGTAGCCAGCCGCACGTGGCTAGTGACTACCATATGAGACAGCACAGTTTAGATGCTTGGCCAAAAAACACTACAAGGCAGCTACTATTGGTACACCCCTTTCTCCACGTGAGCCATTTCAGCTCAAAGAGATTAAGAAACTTGCCTGAGGGTACACAAATAAAGAGTGATGGAGCAGGGATTCAAAATCAGGTAGTCTACTGCTAGGGCCTACACTCTTAGCCACTAGGCTACACTGTCATCCTGAAAATTAAAATAGTCTTTGTATTGCAGGTTTGAACATTCAGGCTGAAACTGTGGCGTTTCAGAGGGGGAAATGGTCTAGAGAAAATCTACTGGAATTATCCACATCTTACAGGTGAGGAACTGAGCCCAAGAAGGGGAGGGTGGGTCTTGTCTTACTCATGCAGCAAAATGGCGGCAGAGCTACAGCCTTAACAACACTCCTGGCCTCCTGGGGCTCCCTTCTCTTCCCACTACTTTTCGTCGCCTATTCATTTATACCAGTTACTTATAGGTTAACAAAAATTAATGACAACGATGTTCAGTAATTCCAAAGTGAAGCCGAACCCACACATTTTCCTTAAGTTACTTTGGAAAAACATCAGGTTGGTCTTACTAACCCAAACCTGGGTTGATCAAAGCCTTATAATCGCCTACCTGCACTATCCACCTGTTAATTTGGAAAAACTTGTTGCTAAGTTGGAAATGGGAAGCTAGATAGCTAGATGAGCAGGTGAAGGCTGGTGTGGGAAGGCTGATCTTATAATTTTTTTGGAGGGGTGATGGTAAGTTACAATTATCCATTATCAATTTCATAAAAGAGCATTTAACAAAAGGAAACCAAAAAAACTATCTTAAAATTGAACACATTTCCTTTTATAAATAACTCACTCCTTTGTCCTAATTCTTTCTCCTTTACCTATAGACTGTGCCAGACTACCACCAGGTCAGGAATGAGGAACACAGCCCTAGAAGCCACATGAATCACATTATTGCACTACTGGGGTTCAGAGACTCCCCTTTAAAGGGGCTGTGGAAAAAAATCAAGGGGTCTGTCATGTTGGATAAGAAAGTAAATTACATCTTTATTCTCCCTACCCTAACCATAAGTTAGCATTTCTTTCAATTATGAATGTAAGCAATTAACTGCTGTAATATCGTTAGCAGTGCTTGCAACTTTGTCACCCGCCGAAATCAGATATTTTTATATCACATTACAGTTGCTGTGGACATCCTGAAGTACTGTTTATGTTCATCACTGTTCTGAAAGTATGCTAGTTATTTGGATCACAGATCTTTTATTTAATACATTAATAAAGAAGCATGTATATTGCTATATAACAACTTTTTTAAATATTTCAGTTTTAATTTCAAAATACAGTTGACCCTTGAACAACGTAGCTTTGAACACTGTGAGTCCACTTATACGCAGATATTTTTCAAGAGTAAATACTACAGAACTACACGGTCTGCGGTTGGCTGGGTCCATGGATGTGGAGGAACCGCGGATATGGAGGGCCGACTATAAATTATACATGGATTAACCCTCCAGTTGTTCAAGGGTCAGTTTTAATTGGTTTCCTTTATAATCCCACATCGTTGTACACATTTAAAATATTACTCCAAAACAGAGACACAGATGTAGAGAAAAAAACGTATGGCTACCAAGGGGGGGAAGTGGGGGGGGGTACGAATTGGTGGATTGGGATTGACATAGATACAGTACTATGTATAAAATAGAGAACTAATGAGAACCTGCTGTATAGCACAGGGAACTCTACTCACTGCTCTGTGGTGACCTAAATGGGAAGGAAATCCAAAAATGAGGGGATATATGTATACATATACCTGATTCACTTTGCTGTACAGCAGAACTAACACAACATTGTAAAGCAACTATACTCCAATAAAAAATTAAAAAAAAAAAAAACATTATCCCAAGAAGGGGTCCACAAGCTTCACACTGCCAAAGGGGCCCAAAATCCTACTCTTGACCCTGCTACACCTTCCCTCGGTCCTCACACCCACTCTTGGCCTGTCTTCGGAAAGGAGGAAGGTACAGGAGCTCCCAGGGCAAATGTTCACACGTGGTTTCCTCTGCAGGAATTCTCTGCTGGCCCTGAACTTCACACCCGCCGTCCGCCCTTCTAAGTCAGCTTTCACCAAACGTGTTGCCCCAGCTCCCACTAGGGTGAGGCCAGAGAGAAGCCTGGGGCCAGCCCTCTCAGGGCCCTGGAAAGGCAGTGTCAGCACTTGCAGGGCCCGGGGAGCGAGCATCCCCTACAGTTAGTTATACACCCTGGGCGCCTCTTGCCTACCCCCAGTTCAGGCCCTGATGTGACCAAATCTGTACTCAGAGCTTAAGCAAAGCTCCTGAAAATACTCCACCCAGCTGTCTTTAGAAGTCACTCTGAACCCTGGCTCCACAGAAGAATCACCTGGGGAGCTCTGAAAACCCCCCACGCTCAGGCCACACCCCTGAGACTAATTTAATGATAATTTCTGCAGGTGGCCCCAGGTACTTGTATTTTTTATTTTGCATTTAAAGTTACCTAGATGATTCTCAAGTGCAGACGAGGGTGGGAATCAAAGCCTGAGAAAGATGACTTCTGTAGGCATCCCTCAGGAGTTCCAGGTGAACCTGAATTCCAAATGTTTGAGTTTAAAGAGTGGCAGCTGGGGCCTCCCTGGTGGCGCAGTGGTTGAGAGTCCGCCTGCCGATGCAGGGGATACGGGTTCGTGCCCCGGTCTGGGAGGATCCCATATGCCGTGGAGCGGCTGGGCCCGTGAGCCATGGCCGCTGGGCCTGCGCATCCAGAGCCTGTGCTCCACAACGGGAGAGGCCACAACAGTGAGAGGCCCGCATACCGCAAAAAAAAAAAAAAAAAAAAAAAAAAAAAAAAAATAAAGAGTGGCAGCTGATTAAGACTCGCTCCCCATGCATAGGCATTTATGTCTTCATTCATTCAATCATTCAGTCATTCATTCATTCATTCAAACAAACATGCTCTGAGTACCCACAAGGCCCCTCAGTGCAGGGATTACCAGATGCCCCTCCCTTCCCCTTGGACTTGCAGACTGCTGAGGAAGACAGACAAAAAACTTGTCAAACCTGTAAAGGAGTATTTACAAACTCTGATAAAAGTCCTATGAAGGAGCAGGCAGTGAGAGAGAATAAAGTAGGGAGGGGCCTGCCACATTATCTAGCATTAGGGCCCATCCAAGGAGTACCTCATTCCCTAGGGATGTGTGCTTTTTAAGTTACTATTTACTCTTGATTAGGCATTTTACAATACTGAAAGGGTAGATATTAACTTGCAGAAAACTGTTAGCTAACAAATACTTCTTGTCTGACAGCAATGCAAATGAATTTTATCTTAGAAAACAGTATAATAATCCAGTTACAGTTTTATTGTGCTGTAGGGCATTAATCAATTTTATATGTAATTTAGCAATCTTATTCCAGCATTCTTTCTTTCCATGACTATAAATACTTCTGACTTTCTTGAACCAGCTTTACTACATGCTGGTTCCTTTGTTGATGAATTAATCTGACAGGACATACTTTAGATAGGATGGTGGGGACAGCCTCGGAATCCTGAAGAATAAGGAGGAGGAGCCAGCATGGGAAGGAGAGAGGGGAAAACAGACCGCTAGCAACCCAACACGTCGACATAACATATAGTCTTTCCTACAACAGGAAAAGAGGTGGCCCAGAAATGGCTAGAAGGCCAGTGAGGCTGGGGGACAGACTGCAAGCAAGAAGAAGAGGTTTGAGATGAGGACGGAGAAGTAGGCAGAGACTAGGTTATGCAGGGCCTTAGAGATCAGTGTAGGGACTCCGAACATAGCACTATGTACAACAAGCAACCACTGGGAGGGTTTCAAGAAGCTGGATAAAATGATCTGGTGGCTATTTTGAAAAGATCACTCTTACCGCTGTGTGGGAAAAGAGACTGGAGTAGAGAAGAGAGAAGGCCAAGAAACCAATGACAAAATCATCGTGGTGCTCAGGTGTGGCTGCAGGTGGCCTGGTCCAGCAGAGGCAGAGACATGGAGGGAATGGGCAGTGGATTTTGATGGATTATATTGTGAATGAGGGAAAGGGGGGAATCAAGAAGGGCTGCTAGGGCTTCCCTGGTGGCGCAGTGGTTGAGAGTCCGCCTGCCGATGCAAGGGACACGGGTTCGTGCCCCGGTCTGGGAAGATCCCACATGCCGCGGAGCGACTGGGCCCGTGAGACATGGCCGCTGAGCCTGCGCGTCCGGAGCCTGTGCTCCGCAACGGGAGAGGCCACAACAGTGAGAGGCCCACGTACCGCAAAAAAAAAAAAAAAAAAAAAAAAAAAAAAAAAAAAAAAAAGAAGGGCTTCTACCCACATGCTGTGCAGTGCAGCCAAAAAATAAGAAAAAATAAATATCAAAAAAAAAAAAGAATGGCTTTTAAGTTCCTGGCTTAAGCAACTGCATATGGTAGGGGTATTCAGCAAAATGGGAACGGCTAGGGGTTACAGGTTAACACACACATACACACAGGCACATGTCATTCATGAAATAAGGGTATGACTCTTACAAAAGGAGGGGCAGACTCACAACTGCTTGGGGGTGACAGGGCCTTTTAAAGGTAGTAGCCTTTCAGATTAGGTTCTCAGAGAGCATTCTCTTTGGCCTTCAAGGTTTGTGTCATCAAACATTAAGCTAATGGATTTAAAGCAACAAATCGGAAAATGCTAAGTAGCAGCTCAAAGTTTGGCCCAGTCTTGCCCTCATCCTTATGCAACATATGCTGACTGCAAATAACTATCATTTAATAAATCTTTAAATGAAGGAAGGAAATTCGGAATTAACTCTGAGTATACTTAAACCCTCAGAGGTAAAAGGCAGCATCAGGATTTATAAAATACAATGGAGAAAGCCTTGTATTTGGGAAAAGGGTTAATCCTTTACACAAGTGATAACTTAGTCCATCCCTTCCACCCCCTCCCTCCAGGAAATTAAGCTGTAGATCTGAGCACAAATCAGGTAAAAGACTTCAGTCTAACCAGATATAAGCAACAAAGGTGTCAGAAGTTTATTCTTTTATACAACAAAGCAGCTCTTAACTCTTCCAGAAGATGAAGTTGGGGGATACTACAATAAAGCTTAATGACCGTTTACAATGGAATGGAAACTATCACTGCCTACCACAAATTGAAATTCAGTGAGCTGTAACTTTGAACTAATCACAGCAAATGAATGATAGCAGTGACCGTTAGACAGCAAACCAGCCACTGAAATAATACTTCATCATGAAACCTATTTTGGAACCAAATTTTCTAATACTGAGGGATGCTTTGGGGGTCAGATTTTTTTTTCCCATTCGGAAAACATCCAGGATTACAGATTAGAGTCAGCACCTTACTAAACAGAAAGAATCATCCAGAAGAGGCTACTCTGCATAGCAATGAAGAGCATGGGAACTGGAGGCTGAGCTCCTGGTTAAAACGTTACAATCCTTAGGCAAGTTACTCAACCTGACCCACCGCAAAGCAGGAAGCGAGCCTTTATTCCATTAGGCACTGAGATTTCAATGGTACTTGTTATCACAGCTTATCGAAGGCAATGGAAACTGACACAATTATCTAATTTAGGTAGATGTCATGAGGACTAAATGAGACAGTGTCTGGCACCCACTAAGCCTTTAATAAATGTTAGCAGGATGATTGCGGCCTCCTGATGGTTAGTGTAAAAAGGCTTCATTTCCCATAGTCAAGCGATCAGAATGTTCTCTGCTATTTGCAGCTGTCCTACAAGGTTGTCATGGACGAACCATAAATCCTCAACCCACGTCGAGGTCCACCAGGGACTTCAGAGAACAGGTAGGAACAGCTGAGTGATTTTTATCTCAAAATGAGGAAAAGGAGGGGCTTCCCTGGTGGCGCAGTGGTTGAGAGTCCGCCTGCCGGTGCAGGGGACGTGGGTTCGTGCCCCGGTCCGGGAGGATCCCACGTGCCGCAGAGCAGCTGGGTCCATACCGCAAAAAAAAAAAAAAAAAAAAAAAAATGAGGAAAAGGACAAAGTTCCTGCATAGCTGTGTGGCCATAGGAAAGTAATTCATATCAGAGTGAACTCAAAAAGGACCTCAGCACATCCACTGAATAATCACCTTCTTTAAACAGCCTGGTAAAACCAGTACTGAAGCAGTGCAAATGATGCTAAGAGTTTGGGGCTTTACTTTTGGTTTAAGTGCTCAAGTATGTTGTGGGTTGGGGGCAGGGACAGCAAGGTAAGAAAATGGTAAATCAAAGCTTTGAGAAGATAAATTCATTCTGCAAAACTTTTGGTAGCCCCCGAGTACTTAACAATCATGAAAATAGTGCTTTGGGAATTGGGAGATTAAAAGATGATCATACCTGACGTGCCTGGCAGGGAAAGAAGAGAGACAGAAGGGGCAGTTCCACTCAAATTCTCCCAGTTACTCAGCCCTAACAGAGCCTTAAACGACATTATAGATTCCTCGAGTGGAAAATTAAACGGTCTTATTATTTTGCCACAGGCTCTAGAATCCCCATCCCAACTTCTGCCGGCTAAAGAACGAAATCTATTTTTAACTGCAAGTGAGTTAAAAGGAACTAATCTCAGGTCACTCTCTGAATTTTTTTCTCATTAAAAAAAAAAACACTAAGATACCTGGTAAGTTTTATTTTACTTTAAAGAAGAGTTAGAAGAAAGGAAAAATTCCACAAATGCTTATAGAACAGGCCTTAAACCCACTAAAAATAGTTCTCACAAACAGGAAACCTGTCATGGATAATAAAATGTATCAATGGGAGATACTTACCACATTTAATACTCTCTATCCGCACGGGGAGGCCAGACTGTGCTGCAGCAATTAATTTCAGGGCAACGTAAAACTGTGTTGGACCAAAATAACCAACCCGCTTGACACCACAGAGTTCTGTGATCTGAAAACAGACAAGAGAAGGGATGCTAAAAACTCCATTTCATAACAGCAAAATGAGACAAAATAGATTATGAAATCTCAAGGATTTCATGGGGTAACTAATCAAAAAGTCCCTGGAGAACCTACGGGTACACGCTGGTTGGATTCTTTTTCCTCCAGTTTGCAGGGAGGTTTTCAATTTGGATAATTCAATTCTACCTACGCATGATGTTTCAGGACTGGGTGATTATTCCTCCTCTTTCAAAGATAAAAATAAAGGTGACAAAAAGATGGCTGTTAAGCTTCTTACAAAACAGTGACTTTTTCAGGGGGTGGATTGTAACATACAAAGTCTAAAGTCTAGAAGTCACTGGGGTGAAAAGAGAACAGATTAGTCATAACCACTACTTGTGGATTATCCTAGTTGATCGAAATTAAAAGTGAGTTCATTTTTTTAATGATTTTTAAAATTAATTAATTTATTTAATTTATTTATTTTTGGCTGCGTTGGGTCTTCGTTGCTACACATGGGCTTTCTCTAGTTGCAGTGAGTGGGGGCTGCTCTTTGTTGCGGTGCGTAGTCTTCTCCTGGCGGTGGCTTCTCGTTGCAGAGCACAGGCTCTAGGCACGCAGCTTCAGTAGTTGTGGCTTGCGGGCTCCCGAGAGCAGGCTCAGTAGTTGTGGTGCACAGCCTTAGTTGCTCCGTGGCATATAGGATCTTCCCGGACCAGGGATTGAACCCATGTCCCCTGCATTGGTAGGCAGATTCTTAACCACTGCACCACCGGGGAAACCTGAGTTCATTATTTTTCAAGTTCTCAAGCAAAATGATTTCCTAAACATTAAAATTACATCTTGAGTGCACACTTCAGAGAAAAAAAGTAACATACACACAAATATTATCAAGATATTGCAATCTTTCATTTGCAGACCTTAAACTAACATGATATGCCCTATTGGTAGTTTAATTAAATATTCAATGACTTTTTTTGTGGGGGGGCTGCGCTGGGTTTTTGTTGCTTTGCTCGGGCTTTCTCTAGTTGCAGTGCGCAGTCTTCTCCTCGCAGTAGCTTCTCTTGCTGCGGAGCACAAGCTCTAGGCGCGTGGGCTTCAGTAGTTGTGGCTCACAGGCTCTAGAGCGCAGGCTCAGTAGTTGTGGCGCATGGGCTTAGTTGCTCCGCGGCATGTGGGACCAGGGCTCGAACCCATGTCCCCTGCATTGGCAGGCGGATTCTTAACCACCACGCCACCAGGGAATTCCCTTCAATGACTTCTTTAAAGTTACTTCAAAGTAACAGATACTCAAAAGTTCAAATAATAGTAAGTGGGGGTGAAGAAGTAAGAAGCACCCCCACTCCCTGTGCCCCAGAGGAAAACACTATACCTTTCTTCTAGAAATGTTCTCAGCATATATATATAGCACACACCTGTTTTTCTTGTTGCTTATTCAAACTTTATGAAAATAGAATACCACATACTATTTTGCAACTTGCTTTTTTTTTTTTTTTTCTTTTTGCGGTATGCGGGCCTCTCACCGTTGTGGCCTCTCCCGTTGCGGAGCACAGGCTCCGGATGCGCAGGCCCAGCGGCCATGGCTCACGGGCCCAGCCGCTCTGCGGCATATGGGATCCTCCCAGACCGGGGCACGAACCCGTATCCCCTGCATCGGCAGGCGGACTCTCAACTACTGCGCCACCAGGGAGGCCCGCAACTTGCTTTTCATTTAGCATCATCCCCTGAATATTTTTCTCTAGCGCACAGTTAAAATTACCGCTTTAACAACTGCATAATATTCTGCTATAAAGATACACTGTGCATTTTTTATTATTCTTAGTTGGTCTTATGGATAGAGTTTAGATTTCCTATAATTAACCTCACAAACACTTTCAGAACAAACTATAAACAGACACTAAGTAATCTGAAGAAAATTCCTATTAAAATTCAACTGGGATGTCAACAAAAAATAACAGAATAAGGGTCTCCAAAAATTCTCTCCTCCATCAGAGCAATGAGAAACCAACTAAAATGGACACAACTCTGGAAATTAACCAAAAGTCTGCAGCAATCCGGGGAGTGTTTATTCAAGAAAAACAGCTGAATCTCAGGAAGAACAGCAAGCTTTGTGGCATTTTAACTGGCCTTACTTCCATTCTCTCCCACCCGCATTCCAGGTATTTTCACTGTACTGCAGGCAACCCCAGCCTGCAGTCACAGTGAGACTGGCAGCCACAGAAGGGGTCAGGACAGAGCTGGGCTCCTTGGATGTGAAGACTAGTGTTTGTCATCAAACTCGGGTAGTTTTTGGCTATTATTTCTTCAAATATTTTTCTGGCCCGCTCTCTCTTTCTCCTGGTGGTACTTCTGGTACTTCAGTAGCCCACAGTCCGCCTCTCCTAGCCCTAAACTATGAGCTGGGGTTGGGGGGAGTGAGTCCTGTCTTCTCGGCTAGATGCACCGAAAACAGAGCCTCCACCATGTGGCACTGGTGGGGGTGGGGAGAGGAAGAGGTCGTGGCTCAAAGGCTGCTGGCTCACTGTTCTTACTAAGATTTAGGAGATTTTCTTGAATAAATGTTTCTACGTTTGCTGTATGTCTTCAGGTCAATTTCCAGAGACTTTAAATGATTATCCTTTACAGTTTTTACCAGTTAAGAGGCTGTTTCATTGGAAAGAGGATCTGCTGAGTTTCTCACACTGCCATTCCAAAGTCTCAACCCTCCCAGATTCATTCTTTTTTTTTTTTTTTTTTTTTTTTTTTGCGGTATGTGGGCCTCTCACTGTTGTGGCCTCTCCCGTTGCAGAGCACAGGCTCCGGACGCGCAGGCTCAGCGGCCACGGCTCACGGGCCCAGCCGCTCCGCGGCATGTGGGATCTTCCCGGACCGGGGCACGAACCAGCATCCCCTGCATCGGCAGGTGGACTCTCAACCACTGCGCCACCAGGGAAGCCCTGAACCTACACTTTTAACCACTACACTGTCCTGGCACACATTCCCTTACTCTGAACACTGGTTATAAGAAAGGCAACTTGAGAGAATTAGTAAAGTAGAATACAGAACAAAGGAACCCCCCCTCCACTGAACACATGTAACAAAACATGTAAGAAAAAGATGTTGATGTCTCTTTATCCAGTGGCTATATATGCTGAGTCACTCCCGTAACAGTTACCAAATGCTTAGCATATGCTAAGAACCGTGCACCTTTAGAACACCCTCTGAACGTTGGCCCTGCCTTTTACTAGATGTGTGATCTATGGCAAGTTACTTAACCCCTTCGTGCCTCACATCCACATCTATGTAAATTATGTAGCTGATCCGTAGGCAGAAAAAGGACCCATTTCTTTGATCAGTGTTCGGAGCTGGTGGGTGATGGAGAGTGAAGGTTTGTTAAGCAAAGACTAGCTAGATGTTGCAGTTCCTTCCATCTTTCTCAACTTCTTTTCAGCTATTTTAAGAGATAAGCCTATGAGTATAATTTCAGTTCTACATGGTATGACAATATTTATTTTAAAAATAATATTAATAATTTATTAAGAGCTTATTTATTTATTTAATTTTTTTTTGGCGGTACGCGGGCCTCTACTGTTGTGGCCTCTCCCGTTGCGGAGCACAGGCTCCGGACGCACAGGCTCAGCGGCCATGGCTCACGGGCCCAGCCGCTCCGCGGCATGTGGGATCTTCCCGGACCGGGGCACGAACCAGCGTCCGCTGCATCGGCAAGCGGACTCTCAACCACTGCGCCACCAGGGAAGCCCCAGATTCATTCTTGAGTGGAGAAGCAATAGGGTGTTATGGTAAAGAGAACAGTTCTTGGAGTAAATGACTTAGGTGTGAATCCTGGCCCTAGCACCAACCGGCTACCTGTATAACCTAAGGCAAGTTGCTTATCTCTTGTGCCTCAGTCTCCCCTTAAGTGTAAACAGGTACTTACCTCACGAAGGCTAAAGTAGTAGTGCCCACAATAGTGTCCATTCAATAAACATGCCATTGTCTAATTTTTTGGTCTACTTGTTTATTTTGTTCCCATTCTAGCTGCAAATTAGAATAACCTGAGGAGCTTTTGAAAAATAAAGAGACCTAGCCTCCACCCCCAAAGATTCTGCTTTAATTGGTCAGTGGTGTGGCCCAGGCATGGGTATTTTTGTAAAGCTCTCAAGGTAATTCTAATGTGCAGCCAAGGTTGAGAATCACTGCTCTTTGGTAATCTCATTCTTTCCCCAGGCTTCAGTGACCATCCAAATGCTAATGATCACCAAACCGCTCTCTCCAAACCTAAGAACTCAGATACTTCATGCACTTTTCCAAAACCGTACTGGACATCTCTACGTGGACACCCTAAGCCATCTTAGACATAACATAAATTAAATAAGCCCTACTCACTTGCCCCTCCCCACATATCCTTGAACCTGCAGATCTTCCAGCAGCCCTCGCCTCAGTTGCTGGCATCAACAATTCCATATCCCAAATCAGAAACTTATCTTCGACGCTAACCACATCCACATCTATCACAGAACCATCTGCCAAATCAAGGCTATCTTCTCCTCTGCCATGCCTTAATCCTTCCTAATATCTCACCTGGCCATCGTGACATATTTTATTTTTTAATAGAATTCACACAAATTACTGTACAGGGACAGGTTTCTTTTTTAAAGTGTGACTTTCATATAATAGTGCGTCAGTTTTCAAGGTGTACAAGGAGGCATCAATACTTATTATCAGAATTTGTTTCTAGAAGAAATGTTGCTCTTGAAACTTAAACTTTTTTCCAATGATTTATATATTTAGCTTTTTATTGAAGTATATCCCTATAGAAAAGCATAATATACAAACAGAAAAGCATACAAATAAGTGTATGGTATGTAGTTAGATGCGTTTTCACAAATTGAATACAACTACATAACGAGCACCCAGATCAAGAAATAGGGACTTCCCTGGTGGTCCAGTGGTTAAGACTCCACGCTCCAATGCAGCGGGCCTGGGTTTAATCCCTGGTCAGGGAACTAGATCCCACGTGCCGAAATGAAGATCCCGCATGCCATAGCTAGGACCCAGCGCAGCCAAATAAATAAATAATTTTTTCAAAAAAATGAAAGAAATCAAAACTTACAAGCCTCTAGAAGCCCCCCTTCGAAGCTCCTTTCAGTCACTACCCACCTGTCATCTTCCTAACTTCTAATACTACAGATTAGTCTTGCTTGTTTCTAAACTTGTTTGTGACATTCTTCCAAGCTGTTGAGTGAAACTGCGGTTCACTCATTTTTGTTGTCACTCAGTATTATTTATCCCCTGCCACTGGACATCGGTATGGTTTCCAGTTTGGGAGGGGCTTGGGGGGGAGTACTGAAAGTTCCAACCCTCTAACCATCTGGTCCCCTGGAAGCAGCCTCCAACCTTGCTACCTAGGGACTTTTCCAAAAGTCACCTCGTTAACATAACAAGACACCTTTATTGCTCTTATCACAGGAAATCCCAAGGGTTTTTGGAGCTCTGTGCCAGGAACTGGGTTGAAGACCAAATATATATTTCTTATTATAAAATCACATCACGATAGGCCATTTGCATGTAACTGATTCTCTACTAGGCTAAGCTCCATGAAACAGGGAGATGTATGTCTTACTCACCAGTTCCTTTCCCTGCCACGTTGATTATGCTTAATAAATAGTGGTTGAACAAATAATTTTCTCGAACCAGTCTCTCCTCAGCTCATCTTCCAACTCCAGTTCATCCTCCATAGTGCCTGCATACCTGCCTTTTAAAAGCTAACAATACTGTTCTCATGCTTAAAGGCATCTCAGCCTGGATCCCCACCACCTCAGGACAAAATCCTATCTTCTTAGCGCAGCATTAAAGTTCCTTCACAACCTGGCCCTGAGCAGCTTCTCTAGTTTCATCTCTGGACACACACATGCACACAATTCTGTAGCTGCATTCAGCTTCTCCTGCTTTCCCAAGCACATCCTGACCTTTTACATTTCTGTGCCTAAGGTACACGGCGCAGAAGATGGGAAACTAAACAGCCTTGAAGTCAAGGTTGGTCAGGCTGAAATCTAGTTTCCTCATATATATTGATAAAATAGAGATATTGTCTCTCCCATAAGACTATGAGGGAAAAAATTAAATAATGTACTAAATGAACCTGATATGATGCTTAGCAGTGTTCAATAATTGTTGGGTTCCATCCCATTCACCTCGACCTAGAACATCCTCATTCCCCACTAGATTAAACTCAAATGTTACTGCTCTGTAGCTCCTTCTCAAGTCACCAGGTATAGTCTCTTTTCCCAGTGTACTCTCTGACTATTCAAATGTCTATAAATGTCTATCACATGATACCTTATTGTCTTGGATTTGCTCCAAAATAAAAGGAGGAAAGGGAGTAACTGGAGAGTATGGGTGAAACAAGCATTACCAAGAGTTGAAAATGCCTGAAGTTGGGTGACAGGTTTGTGAGGGCTCATCCTCCTACTGTGTATGTTTGTATACATTTTGAAATTCTCCATATTCAAGCTTTTTAATGTCTATTTCGGCACTTATCAAATATTATAATTATCTGCTCCCATTAAAATGTCTTCTCTCCAAGGGCAATGGGTAACTTCTATTTATCTCCTAGCGCAAGGATAGGCATACAGGATACAGTCCAAAAAATTCTCCATCAAGTGAATGAAGCAACCCTCACAAATAAAAAGTAAGTGAGGTTTTTTTTTTTTTTCTGGCTGCATTGGGTCTTCGTTGTTGTGTGCGCGCTTTCTCTAGTAGCTGCAAGCGGGGTCTACTCTTCATTACAGTGCGCGGGGTTCTCACTGTCATCGCTTCTCTTGTTGCGCAGCACAGGCTCTAGGCATGCAGGCTTCAGTAGTTGTGGCCTGCGGGCTCTAGAGCGCAGGCTCAGTAGTTGTGGCACACAGGCTTAGTTGCTCCGTGGCATGTGGGATCTTCCCGAGCCAGGGCTCGAAGCTGTGTCCCCTGCATTGGCAGACAGATACTTAACCACTGCACCACCAGGGAAGCTCAAGTAATTGAGTTTTATAATACATTCCTTACTGTGAATAAATAAATTACACATCTTTGGATACAGGATTGCCTATACATGAAAAAAAACTAACATCATCAATATAGTCTTGCAGAGTAATTCCTTAATATTAAGAAATTGTAATCCTTGCGATATGAACAATTTAACAACTATATTTCAGTCAGTGTTAATTTATTATCAAGGTAAACTTCCTTTACCATAACTATCACATAGAACTAGAAAAGCTCTTAACTAAAGGTAACTGAAATTGCTGCTAAAATATTCACTATGATACTTCAAGACTAACACCCAGATCTGGCATTAGTAAACCGCCTCATTTACCTTGGAATCTGTCCTTTGCTCCCATATACCGGTAGAATCACTGCTTTGTAGCCAATGTAGAATATACACACATAAGTGAGGTAAGCCCATAGGCCACTCTTCTTGCTCTTTGTACACCAAATCTCCATGAGACATGCCAAGAACTTTCTGAAATAGTCAAGCCGCAAGGATGATAAATTATAGGCCTTTGGAACTTACATATGGAATCTCGTAAGCTTGAGACTTCTCAGTCCAAGATGCAGGTTAATTCTGTAAGTTTTTTTTTCTTTATTGAGGTTCAAAATGTTCTAAGTCTAAATTCTCCATGGAAAAGTTCTAAATTGTGGGTAGAAATGTTTTAATGCAATCTAAAGAAAAAATTGTGGTGCTTTATCCCAGATACTCAACTAGCAGGAGATATTTTATGTAACTGCTCCTTCAAACAGTCCCAGTTGCCAAGATTTTCTCAAAATAAAGAAAAAATGAAAAGACTCCACTCCTCTTCTTTAGTCTAAACTGCAAACCTGCAACCCTCTCAGCTGGATCCATCTTAGGTTACACATTGTGCAAAGTTCTAACACATAACAAGAACCTATGGACTCATGTTTGTTTTCTCAGGTGGAAGGCAAGAGATGGGAAGAAAAAAAAAGGAATGGATGAAATCAACTTCCTCACAGCCTACAGATGTACGCTCAACCGTCGGGGTGCTGGACACGCATCAGAAAAATTCACTGACCATTTGGGAGGAACCTGGACCAAGTTCTGGAAGAAGATGGAAGGCCACTAAAATAGCTTCCCTCCTACCTAATTCTGAAAGATTAAGTGGCTGTGCTGAGTAATCAGTCCACACCCGTTCCAGTTTGCCTGAAATAATACTTTCCTTCTGAGCTGAAATGTAATAAATTTTCAAAACTGTTCGAAGGTTTGAATAAGCTTCCTCCTTCAAGTATTTTTAAAGACTTCCTCAGAGAGATTTAAAAATTCAAAGTTCTGGCGTGAGGGGTTGGAAGAATTCTCCAAGAACATTAGCAGACCCCTATTTTCTACTCTCCCTCCACCACAGCTCCCCAAGTTCAGAGTCTCTGCTCACAAACCTACTCCTTCAAGTCCGGCCCCCAGACTCCTGAGACCTCACACACCATCCTCCACATTCCCTCCATGATATCTTATTAAAACAAGACCGCCCCCCCCAACTCAAGCAGGCTTCCGGGGCTCCTCGTGCCCTTTCTTGTAAAACCCAGAGCCCTGACCATGGTTTTCAGGCCCTCCCATCTAGCCCAAACTACCTTGCCAACAAGCCTGTCTCCTCCCCTTCCTGCATCCAAGGCTTCAGCCACTCCAGATGCCAACCGGCCTCTCAACACAGGACAGCCATGCAGGCCTCTCGGCACCTGGCATGTCTCCCATCTGGAAGCTGGATGTCTCCCCACTTCTTTTTTGTTTGTTTGTTTTTAAATGTTTCTTTCCTTTCTTTCTTTTCTTTCCTCCCTCCCTTTCTTCCTTCCTTCTGGCTGCGCTGGGTCTTAGTTGCAGCACATGAGATGTTCGTTGCGGCATTTGGACTTCTGAGTTGTGGCATGCGGACTTCTTAGTTGCTGCATGCAGACTCTTAGTTGCGGCATGCACGTGGGATCTAGTTCCCTGACCAGGGATCAAACCCAGGCCCCCTCCATTGGGAGCGCAGTCTTACCCACTGGACCACCAGGAAAGTCCCCCTCCCCACGTCTTTACCCACCAGACTCTTTCTTCAAATCACCTCAAGACCAACCTTATCTTTGAAACCATAGTCAATTCCATTCTGTATTCCCATAGTCCTTTTCACTACTTTTCTGTCACATCACTAGCCTTTTAATAGAGCAAAATCACTATTCTGGTCATTGTCTCCCGTGTACCCCATCTCTTTCCCATACCCCTCAAGTGCCCAGCACAAGGCAAGAGTATATCTTTATCATTTGTATCCCCCAGGACTTATACTTTACAATGCTTACTACATATTCGGTTGCTCAATGAATGTTTGCTGAATTAATTGGCTTTCACAGCCCATAGTACCAAAATGCTCTTCTTTCTCTCATCTTGTAATTACTTTTACAAGTGACTGCTAAATGGGCTTTAGTCATCTCACACCACAGAGCCCGAAGAGCTCCTGCAGGAATATAACAGAGTATTAGCTGCTCTGTCCCCTACCTGCGCAGCTAGGAGGGACCAGGCAGGGTCAGAGAATGAGGAGCAGACTGCACCACGCTCTGCCCTGGCCCTCGGCCCCCTACCCCTAGCCCTCCGCCCCCTACCCCTGGCCCTCGGCCCCCTTCCCCGGGCCCTCGGCCCCTTACCCCTGGCCCTCCGCCCCGTACCCCGAGCCCTCCGCCCCCTACCCCTGGCCCTCGGCCCCTAACCCTGGCCCTCGGCCTCTACCCCTGGCCCTCCGCCCCCTACCCCTGGCCCTCGGCCCCTACCCCTGGCCCTGGGCCCCTACCCCTGGCCCTCGGCCTCTACCCTTGGCCCTCCGCCCCCTACCCCTGGCCCTCTGTCCCCTACCACTGGCTCTCGGCCTCTACCCCTGGCCCTCCGCCCCCTTTCCCTGGCCCTCGGCCCCTTCCCCTGGGCCTCGGCCCCTACCCCTGGCCCTCGGCCCCTACCCCTGGCCCTCCGCCCCCTTTCCCTGGCCCTCGGCCCCTTCCCCTGGCCCTCGGCCCCTACCCCTGGCCCTCCGCCCCCTACCCCTGGCCCTCCGTCCCCTACCCCTGGCCCTCGGCCCCTACCCCTGGCCCTCGGCCCCTTCCCCTGGCCCTCCGCCCCCTACCCCTGGCCCTCGGCCCCTTCCCCTGGCCCTCGGCCCCCTTCCCCTGGCCCTCGGCCCCCTTCCCCTGGCCCTCCGCCCCCTACCCCTGGCCCTGGGCCCCTTCCCCTGGCCCTCGGCCCCTTCCCCTGGCCCTCCGCCCCCGACCCCTGGCCCTTGGCCTCACAATCTAGAACCCCTCAGTGGTGCTCCAGCCACTCAGTGCGCTAAAGATTCATCACGGCCTTCTGCCCCCAGCCTCCTTCTGCTTAGCATACCCCAGGAGACGCCAGCCTCCACAGAGGCCCCTCGAAACCAGAAATAAAGAGGATTTAAAGTACATGCGTATAAGCTGTACCTCAGCCTCTCGGGAAACAGCTGAAGAGTCAGGTCTACTGTCCTGGGTTTTCCTTTCCCACTCATGTAAACGTTCTAAATATCAAGAGGGACTTTCAGTCCAGAGGGACCTGGGTGAGCCACCCAAGAAAATATGAACCCCCAGGTCTGATCACCCAACATGAGGCGCCCCAGCACATGCCTAAGCCAAAGCCTCATCCCGTTAAAGAGAAGACAGACATTCAGGGCTCACGTGTGATTTCAGACACGGAAGCCCACTAATACCTGAAAGTACTTATTAAAGTATCCTGGGCACCTCCCCACTGAAAGTACCACACGCAGTGCCAAGACAGGAAGTAAGCCGTGCTGAATGAAACGACTTACTCTTTTCTCTCTCATCCCCCCCCAACTCCCTTTTCCTCCCTCCCTCTTTTTCCTCCCTCCCCCACCTCTAAATAGTTTACTATTCACCTACCAAAACAGGACTATTCTCCTACACTATCCCCCCATCATCACCACATCTGAGGGAGTCACCATTAGTATTATCACACAACATATGGTCCACACTCTCATGTCCTCAATCGTCTTAAAAATGGCCTATAGAACTGAATTTCCCTTCTCCCATCCAGGATTTAATCAATGTTCGTGCATTACATTTTTATCTTATGTCTCCTCTGTCTTTCCCTAATCTAAAACAATGCCACCTCCGTTCTTCATTGACACTCAATCCTTTCAGGAGTTCAGGCCAGTTGTCCTGCAGAATGTTCCACATTTTGGATTTCTGTTTCCTTGGGATAACATTCAAGTCAAACATTTCTGGCAAGAACACCACACAGGTGGTACTGTGATATAGTAAGAGGTACACAACAGTGAGGGGTACGTAATTTCCAAACATCCCACCACTAATTGCCAAGTTTGGCCATTTGGTTAAGACGGTGACTGCTAGATCTCTCCACTGCAAAAACATATTTTCACATAGTACATTGAGACCATTTGAAAATTCTATCCCCTGACAAATCAGCTTTTGACTCTGCCCAATACTAATTCCAAGTAAGTCTAGCTAAGTTATATCAGCATCTACAGAACTGGAATCTTAACACAAAAATCGTAACAAACATGGGGATGATATTTATTCCATGAGGTGGCTGTCCTTACCTCCAGTTTATGCACAAATAAATGCCACAACTCAGAAAGTTCAGTGAGATGTTCAAGGTCACAGGTTCAGAGCCAGTACTCAGACCTACATGTGCCTGGGTCCAAATGTAAAGGTTTTTCCATTACATCAGGGGTTGGAAAACTGATGCTCATGAGCCGAATCTGGCCCACTGCCTGGTCTTGTATGTGCTGAGAGTGGTTTTTACAGACGAACATTTGCAGTCAATTTGATGACACGGAACACTAACTTTGAACTCTGTGAGGTAAAACGTTATCCCCAAAACAAAAATTCCATACTTCTTACTACTAGATCTGTACTAATCCCCCCCGCAAAAAAAAAACTTGTACTCAATTATCATATTTTGAATTCTGTCAATAAAAACTTTGTGGAAGTTTGCTTTCTCTCTTGTCATATAAATACCTATACAATATCCTCAATTTTGCCTCTTGGCCCTCAAAGCCTAATATTTACTACCGGGCCCTTTACAGAAAGGGTTAGCAAGCCCTGATAAGACACTGCCTCCCAGAGCAATGCACGACATCCTGCAGATATGCTCAAAGCCAGGCAGAAAGGTATTTTCCTAAACTAATCAGCTACACTAAGTAAATTCCAACTTAAACAGTGAACAGTTCCAGTAGAAGAAAAGAACACACATGTATCTCCCACCGCATTTTCCACCCATTTATATACATTTGTTTAAAATTTTCAGGAGCTTTTGAACTAGGGCTTCCTACATTACTATAAACTTCCACAGCAACCAACTGGAGCCAACTTTCAGATATCAGCAAAATCTATACAATAATTCACATGCTAAAAATGATATTTTGCTTTTTTCACCCTTATTGAGGTAGTATAATTGACAAATAAAATTGCCATATATGTAAAGTGTACAATGTGATGACTTAATGTACGTATAGACTGTGAAAGGACTCCTACCATCGAGTTAATTGACACATTCATCACCTCTCATATTTACCTTTTTTGTGTGTGTAAGAACACTTAAGTTCTACTCTCTAAACAAATTTCACTTACACAATACCATTATCAACTACAGTCACCATGTTATACAGTAGATCCTCGTATCTTATTCATCTTAGGGCTGAAAGTTTGTACCCTTTCACCAGTGACTCTCCCTATTTCCTGCACCCCACAACCCCTGGCAACCACCATTCCATTCTGTTTCTATAAGGTCAACATTTTTTTTTCTTTTTTTAGATTCCATATATGATACCATGCAGTATTTGTCTTCATCTGTCTTATTTCACTTATTTGCTTTTTAGTTTTAAAAGGAGAAGGTGTTATAAATCTTCATAACCATTCTTTGAAAACATCCCTATGCATCTGGAACACATAATGATCCAAGATCTCCCAACATGTAAGCTACTCCCAAGTTGCAAATCAATTTTGGAAGCTCCATTACCTTTCAGATCCCCCAAGATGCCATTTAATTTAGGACCAGAGAGACTATACTAAATTGCAGACCAAATCCAGCCAAGATAATTAATTGATAGATGAATGAATGAATGAATGAATGAATGGCAGAGGTTATGACCCCAGATCCAGCTTGTCAACATTTGTGGCCCAAGGTCAAAACTCACCCCAGTAGTAGGGAAGACCCAACCTGCCACTCTGGCTCAGATGGAATCTGAACAGGGAAAAGACTCTGGGCGAAAAACCAGGAACTTATACACTGCCAATGGAAGCACAGAACAGTATAGAGACCATTTGGCAACATCCATAAAAATTACAATAAAAAAAATAATTATAATCAAACTTTGGATCTAGCGATTCTACCTCTAGGAATTTACATTCCACTTTATACAAGCAAAATGACATACGTACAAGTTCATTCAATATGTATCACCTAAGATACAGATTTGAAAACAACCAGAGGTCCATCATCTAAAATATTAATCAATCGTGGTTCATCCACACAATAGAATTCTAGGCAGCTCTAGTAGAGATCTGTCATATCTGTGATTGCCCATCATGTCTTAAAAAGGCTTTCTCGGGCTTCCCTGGGGGCACAGTGGTTGAGAGTCTGCCTGCCGATGCAGGGGACACGGGTTCGTGCCCCGGTCCGGGAAGATCCCACATGCCGCAAAGCAGCTGGGCCCGTGAGCCATGGCCGCTGAGCCTGCGCGTCCGGAGCCTGTGCTCCGCAACGGGAGAGGCCACAGCAGTGAGAGGCCCGCGTACTGCAAAAAAAAAAAAAAGGCTTTCTCCACTGAGAAATTTCTCATATTACAAATCTCACCTCCCAGCTTGAAAGCTGAGAATCAAATTCCTAGGCTCCTCTGCGGCTAAACTGCAAACATGTGACCAGGTCTCCATGACGGCAATATCCACACAAGACTTTGCTTGAGAAGTAAGAAGTGTAAGACAAGAGACTCTGCTCAGAGCTTCTACTTTTGCAGGGGAAGCTGCCTTCCTGGCTCAGGATGACAGTGGAAGCAACTGCGGTCCAGTCAAATCCCTGCTACCTGCTGCTCAGTACAGGCAGGAGCACGGGGGGCTCCCACCTAATACTAGAACTATGCACGGCTTGGCCATTGTTTCTGGAAAGTTAGATGCCCCCTGTTCTTCCAGCCCTCCAAACGATTCCATAAGTTACCTAAAAATCCTAATACCTTTTTGGCTTAACCATGTGGAGTGGATTCAGTTGTTTGCCACAAAAACCACCAACTAAAAAAGAATGAGGAAGCTCTTTGTGCACTCATATGGAAAGATCATTAGGTTAAACTGCTGAAAAGAAAAAAGCAAGACACACAGTAGGGCATGGCAGGTATTCTTTTAAAAGGGGTTGAATCTAGGGCTTCCCTGGTGGCGCAGTGGTTGAGAGTCCGCCTGCCGATGCAGGGGACACGGGTTCGTGCCCCGGTCCGGGAGGATCCCACATGCCACGGAGCGACTGGGCCCGTGAGCCATGGCCCCTGAGCCTGCGCGTCCGGAGCCTGTGCTCTGCAACGGGAGAGGCCACAGCAGTGAGAGGCCCGCGTACTGCAAAAAAAAAAAGGGGGGGGGAGGTGTTGAACCTAGATGCATTGACTTATATATTCATATGCTATCTCTGGAAATTGAAGCCAACAAGCTTAGCTGCAGCTGCTTCCAGGGAAGGGAATAGGTTGGCTAGGGTACAGGGGTAGGGAAGAGTTTACTGTATTTCATTTTGTACCTTTTGAATTTTGAATCATGTGAATGTATGATCTATTTTTTAAAATGAATTCAGAAAAGTTGTAAAGAGAAAGAGACAAAGCCTGGACTTCCCTGGTGGTGCAGTGGTTAAGAATCCACCTGCCAATGCAGCGGACACAGGTTTCAGCCCTAGTCCAGGAAGATCCCACATGCTGCGGAGCAACTAAGCCCATGTGCCATAACTACTCAGCCTGCGCTCTTGAGCCCATGAGCTGCAACTACTGAGACAGGGCACCTGGAGCCCATGCTCCACAACAAGAGAAGCCACTGCAGTGAGAAGCCCACGCACAGCAACAAAGATTAGCCCCTGCTCACCACAACTAGAGAAAGCCTGTGTACGGCAACGAAGATCCAACACAGCCAAAAATAAAATAAATTAAAATAAATAATTTTTTTTAAAAAAGAGACAAAGCCTAAATCCATGTCAGCAAGAACTAGTATAGACATACCCCCAAACCATTCACCTGTCACCTGCTCGAAGGGCGATTTCAAAACAATGTGCCCAGCTGGAGAAAGCTACAAAAGTCCTCCCTCAACAAGCACAGATTTCACACACACAAAGTGCTCTTTCCTCTAAGTTGTCAACATAGGACAAGGCAGCAGCTTGCTTTATCATTTTTTTGATCTCTATTTTATTTATTTCCTCTCTGATCCTTATTATTTCCCTCCTTCTGACTTTACGGGTTTTTTGTTGTTCTTTTTCTAATTCTTCTAGGTGGTAGGTTAGGTTGTTTATTTGAGATTTCTCTTGTTTCTTTGAGGAAGGTCTGTGTCGCTATGAAGTTCCCTCTTAGGACTGCTTTTGCTGCATCCCATAGATTTTGTACGGTTGTGTTTCCATTGTCATTTGTCTCAAGGTTTTTTTTTTTTTTTTTTTTTGCAGTACGCGGGCCTCTCACAGTTGTGGCCTCTCCCGTTGCGGAGCACAGGCTCTGGACACACAGGCCCAGCGGCCATGGCTCACGGGCCCAGCCGCTCTGCGGCATGTGGGATCTTCCCAGACCGGGGCACGAACCTGTGTCCCCTGCATCGGCAGGCGGACTCTCAACCACTGTGCCACCAGGGAAGCCCTCTCAAGGTATTTTTTAATACCACCTTGCTTTATAAAAACTAGTCATCTTTGTCAAAGGTAGCTCTATCTAGCTGGGTGACCATGCAGAAGGCACCTGACCTCCCTCAGTCTTCCGCGTCATCTACTGGAATGAAGCAGTCAGACTATATAGAACACAAAGCTTTCTCTAGATCCAAAAATTCTAAAAAAAGGAATTGTATGGGTGAAAGCTAAAACTATGGTTTGAACCTCTCCCTCTGGCACTTACCACTTCTACTTGTATTATGGTTCTGAGGATACCTGCTACATCCCCCTAAAACAAGGCTGTAAGTCTCTTGAGGGCAAGTCCTGGATTTCTTTATAAAAACCATCCTTGTATTCCCCACAGCACACATCCCATTGATTTCTCGTTAGGAAGGCTTATGGAATGAATTAAATATGCCTACTTTGACTTAACTCTTCACTCACTAATAGAACCCCTATGCATGTTGCTTTGTACCTCTGAATTGTGACTTACAGGTGAATATATCAACCTATCCCCCCCCAAAATTTTTAAGTTTTAAAGGATAGCAAGAACCTGACGTGAGCTCAGGTAAATCATTTTGTAATCACCAAATTTCAAGCAAGCAAAGGCAAAGAGAAACACAGTTGACCCTTGAACACAGGTTTGAACTGCACAGGTCCACTTATAACATGGATTTTTTTTTTCAATAGTAAATACTACAAGAGCTGAAGCTGGTTGAATCCACAGATGTGGAGGAACCGTGTATATGGAGGGCAGACTCCAAGCTACATATGGATTTTCAACTTTGGAGGATCAGCGCCCCTAATCTCCATGTTGTTCAAGGGCCAACTGTACAACATATCTTCCCAGGGTTTTGAATGTACTCTTGTTTTGTTTTCGTTCGGTTTGTTTTGTTTTGGTTTGGTTTGGTTTGGTTGGCGGGGGCGGGGGGGGGACAGGGGACGGAGAAGGAACATTTTTGTATTAAAAGACAAAAATATGGGGCTTCCCTGGTGGTGCAGTGGTTGAGAGTCCGCCTGCCGATGCAGGGGACGCGGGTTCGTTCCCGGGTCTGGGAGGATCCCACACGCCACGGAGCGGCTGGGCCCGTGAGCCATGGCCGCTGGGCCTGCGCGACCGGAGCCTGTGCTCTGCAGCAGGAGAGGCCACAACAGTGAGAGGCCCACGTACCGCAAAAAAAAAAAAAGACAAAAATATGCTAAGGAGTCAAATATGATATTAATATGGCTCTTAAAGACAGGAATTCAAAGAAATTCAACACTTAGGCTAGCTTCTTTGGTTTTTGCACGGTGGACTGGCATATATAGGTTTGACAGAGTGATTCTACAGATTTTTTTCATCATGCACCTAGATCGTCTTTTGGAATGAGGAAGGATTATTGGTAGTGAAGAGATTTGATAACAATGATTTCTCATTATGACTTTTGTTATCTAGGCCTTCTTCGGCAAGCCAGTGCCATAGCTCTGGAAGCTGCCCAAGCCAGCTGCACACATGCAGGCATGCTCCTCAGGGTCAGGAGTTCCTCGGGGCTGGCACCTGCCCAGGGAGAAACCGGGATCTAACAGCTCAAGGCGGAGGAGAGGGGAAGAGCGCACCGGGGGTGAACCACGGAGGTACAAAGGAAACACCCCCCCACACCACAAGAAGAGAGTCACTGTGATGGAGGAGAACGGTTAGGGGAGGAGAACAGTAGAATCCCCAGTAAGAACTAATCTTCACTGATGGCCGACTGTGCGCCAGGCACTCTCTTAAACGCCAGTAATTGATGAGATGAAGGAAACATACACACACACAAAAGCAGTCTTAACACTAGAACTGAATTAAAATGCAATTACAGGTCAGATTACAAAAGAAACTTTGGGGATTCTGGCCTAGGTTTCTAGCCTCTGCACATCACAGTATTTCATACTGCTGGAAGCAGGAAAATCTCAGGTGAACACACATGCTGCCAGGATCATACAAAGCTTTTACTGGTTCTGGCAACTCAGACTTACCTCAGCAGCCAAAGGGTTCGCTTTTCAATTTGTTAACTGACATTTTTAGTGCTTTTCATAAATAAAGTTACAGGCTGAGGTTATTTGGTATTTTTATAAGTTTGTTGATTTCGGTCCATTCTATATTTTGTATCTTTTATTTTATACATACTTGTGCGCACACACACGCGCACACACACACTCATACACACATTTCTTTTTTAAAGAAACTAGTGCCAAAAAAATGAGAGAGAGAAAGGAATAAAGAAACTAGTGCCTCAGCGAGATGAACAGAGCACGCCAGGACATCTCACGTAAGTGGAGCATCCATTTATTATACACAGATCCTTGAAATGCTTCAGAGGGAATGAACAAGTGCAAGTTCAGTCTCAGATCACACCAGAGTTCTCAGTCTCCAGTATGAACCCACACAGATTGGAACCTTCCAGCAGAGTTAAACTTACACCAGAACAGCAGTTTCTGGTGGGGTAGGCAACCTGACTTCATTAATTGGGTTTCTTTGTCGAGTTCCTAGTGAAGACCCTATCCAACTGTTAAAATAACAAACGCCCCACTCACCTCCCCTCTGAGGATGCTGACCCCCGTCAAAGCAGGCTACTGCAGGGCATCAAAGCTGGAGACGGCCCCTCCCTGTTCAAGACAGTTCTCCTCCACTCAGCATGGCCTTGTGACAACCAGCACACTCAGTCCCCTGCATCATCATGGCAAATCCAGATGGCTTTTAGGGGCTTCAGCCCAACTAGCTGGAACCCAGCCCCAAGCCTATCCTGCTATTGCTCCTACTGTGACCCAGTGGCTACATTATATTGCCCAAACCCACCTCTTTCCATGACCAAATAAATCCCCTTTCTATGCCCCAGCTACACACGTCCATCCTCTTCCCTCTCTAGCATGACAGACACCCATCACTGAAGGCCTGGCCTTGCTCTCACCTGTCTGTCCTTGTCCTGCACCTCACCCCCAGCTACCTGCTGACACTTCCCTGATGCCCAAACTTTCCCTGCTCTTAGATCTCCTGCCAATGAGCTGTGCTTGCCAGGAGGGAAATCCCTATGACCCAGGCGGATCTGCTAGCTCCTCCCTTCAATCACATGGAGACACTAATTCATCAGCCCAGACAGACTGCATTGCCTGACCTGATACAATGCACCCGTCCCCCTAAACAGGTGCCCCCACCACAATGGATGAGCTGAGACCTAGGTCCTGATTCCTCCCAAGGTATTCTTTCCCAAGTCCGCTCCACTTTCACAAGTCATGCCTAAAGATTTGACAACTTAGAGATACTTGACACAGAAAGAAGAGTCCCTGCCCTCAAAGGGTTTCTAATCTGTTATGGACTGAATGTCTGTGAACCCCCCAAATTCATATGTTAAAACCTTACCCGCCAGTGTGACGATATTAGGAGATGGGGCCTTTGAAAGGTGATTAAGGGGACTTCCCTGGCTGTCCACTGATCAAGACTCTTGAACTGCAGGCGGCACAAGTTTGGTCCCTGGTCAGGGAACTAAGATCCCACAAGCCACGCAGCAAGAAAAGAAAGGTGATTAGGATGAGATGAGGTCATGAAGGTGGAGCCCTCAAGAATGGAACTTGTGCCCTTACAGAGTCACAAGAGAGCTTGCTTCCTCTCTCTGCTCCCCACCATGTGAAGACACAGCCAGCAGTCAGCAGTCTGCAACCCAGAAGAGGGCCATCACCAGAACCCAGCCATGTTAGCACCCTGATCTCAGACTTCCAGCCTCTAGAAATGTGAGAAGTAAATTTCTGTTGTTTATAAGCCACTCAGTTTGTGGTATTTTGTTACAGCAGCCTGAGCTAAGTAAGACATAATCAGATTGGGGTGTGTGTATCTAAGAAGTCTGAGGAAAAAGGATGAACATTCCTCAAACACCCACTACCCACCCTCCAGGCAGTATACTTTTCTCTTTTATGTTTCATTTCTAACATTTAAACTAATCCTACATAAATGGTTTTTCAGATAAGTACTTCAGGGTTTAGAAAGGTTATTAGAGAAATTCTGGAAAATGAGAAACCACCTGAACTGAAAGATCTTGCCGCCCGACAATTTCTATTACAGATGTCATGTGAACCAAATTCACTGAGCGAATAGGCAACCCCTTATGTTCACTAAGATACCATCCATTCAGTCCTCTTAGGTAGCACACTATGGCAGTGAATGGAATCGGGCTCACCAACTGAAAGATACACACTATCTGCACCTTGGCAGCCAGATAATACAAATTAGGTCCCACGATTCCCTGGCCTTCCAAATGGCCATGGACACACGTGTGAGAGAAGGAGCAGGTGTAAAGGGTACAGCCTCAGAACTCAGTATATTCTCTCAAATGAACCAAGGAATGAACCACAAAGCACATTCCATCCTAACTGTGTTGTAACCAGCTAAGCTAACCAGAGTACAGAACAGAAACTGATTAACATTTGCCACTTTTCTTTTGCTGCCCAGCATCAGAACCCCTTGCCAATGTTTATGAAATTTTCCACCTGCCTCCAGCTCAATAAGCTAAAAATGTCAGATACCCACTTTTGTGATTTCTCCTCTATCAGGGTATGGACACAGCACTTAAGCTTGGCCAGATACAACACACAGGTGTTTGAATCAGTAGTGAGTGATGTGAGGCAGCAGGAAGAGTAGATCATTGTATTCTGGGAACAGCAGCAACCCCAGTGCCCAGGGGCGGCAAGGTGCCCAGCCTCATGCCCGACGTCCAGGGCAGGCAATGTGTGCTGTGGCTGGAGGCATCCAATATTCAGCAGCTACAGTTCCAACATCCTCACCGGACCAATTCTGTGCTGTAATGTGCCTGTTGTTCTGGCACTGTTGCCCCTTAGCTGTGCATATTTCAAGATGTTTCTCCAGTTTTCCGAAAGAAAGACTGAGCTACCCAACATCTTGCCAATAAACTCCCTTTCTGCCTAAATTACCCAGAGGTAATTTCTGTTACTAATGGGACAGTGTTACTAAGAATCCTGGGTGTTACAGAGGACAGGTCAAAGGCAAGCCTTGACTGGTCCAGAGCATCCACACCTGGCTGTATCGATCATTTACTGCTGCAAAACAAACCACCCCAAAACTTTAAAACAACATTTATTTAGTTCATAGTTCTGGGGATCAGCAATGTGGGCTGAGCTCAGCTGAGCAATGATACTCATCTAAGCCAGACTCTGCTGAACTCAGGTGGGACTCGCTTATGCTTCCGCAGTTACCCTTGGGCTGACTGGGTGCCTCCATTCTCCACATGGCCTCTCACCCTCCAGCTGGTGAGCCTGGGCTTTTTCACATGGTGGCAGAGTTCCCAAAGGAGCAAGAAATGAAGCTGAAATCCTTCTTCAGGCCTAGGTTCAGAACTTACCCAAGGTCTCTTCCACTGTATACTATGGTCAAACCAAGTCACAAGGCCAGGCAAGACTCTAAGGCTGGAGACACAGGCTCCAGCTCTTGATGGAAGGAGCTGCACAGTATCGGGGGAATTTTGAAATCTACCATACCTGACTGTTTCATACATAGCCCCATGGGGAAGCTGTCACAATAAGGATTCCGATTTATTAGAACTGCTTACATCTAGAACCTGTGCTCTCACAACCATTCCCTTTGACCACCACCAATGCCAGCCACTGATTCAACAATACCTAACTAGAAGCAATAAACACACAGTGCTGAGCCTGCCAACTCTGCAGCCTGTGGACAGTTTTGTACAGGGCAGGCCCCTTGGATTTCTCTTACTGTAGGGCATGCTGAAGATTATGGACTAGAATCATGTGGCATCAGACAACCAGATCTCTGGCTCTGGGCCTTTCTTTCTCTGAACCTCAGCTTTCCTCCCTGGCAAAGCTCAAAATCAACATTTTCTGCATATGAACAAATCGGTACTTTGATCACTTCAGGCAGAGGACTAGTTAATATGCTAAGTTACAGAAAAACTTACTATAACTTGAAGGGAACCTTAAAAAGCTCTGAATTTATTTGAAAAGATTTAACTATATCCTTTTCCAAGAGCCACTCAAATTGGCAGAACCACAAACTGAAATTAGATGTTTCCCTGACAACTGTTGAACTGAGAAAGGGAGGGCTCCTGCAAGAAGTCCCCATGGAAACCACGCAATCCTTGCATCAACCATTTACCTTAGACTTTGGCTGACATTCAAGCACATCAAATCAGCAATAAAAATGTAAGGGAGATGGGAGTTCCCTGGCAGTCCAGCGGTTAAGACCCTGCGCTCCCACTGCAGCGGACATGCAGTTCAATCCCTGATGGGGGTAAGATGCTACATGCTGAGCAGCACGGCCAAAAAAAAAAAAAAAAAGTAAGGAAGATGGAAGGGCTTTGGAGCAATGAACAATGTCAGTGTTTGGTACAGTGAGATTTTCCAGAAAAAAGAAGGCATAATCAGTCCAAACATCTCAGGACTCAGATTAAGAAGCCTATGCATACCCAACGCTATCTTTTTTTTTGGCTTTGCCACACGGCACGTGGGACCTTAGTTCCCTGACCTGGGATTGAACACAGGCCCTCCGCAGTGAAAGCACGGAGTCCTAACCACTGGACTGCCAGGGAAGTCCCCAACCCATTTTTCTTAAATACACCAAAAAGAAGTTTTGAAACAACAGTGTCTGGTTTCCCTAGGGCTGCTGTGACAAAATACCACAAAGTGGTGGCCTAAAACAACAGAAATTTGTTGCCTTACAATTCTGGAGGCTGGAAGTCCAAAATCAAGGCATCAGCAGGGTTCGTTCCTTCCAAGGGTTCTGAGGAAAAATCTGTCCCATGCCTCTCTTCTAACCTCTGGCAGCCCCAGGAGGTTCCTTGGCTTGTAAATACATCACTCCAATCTTCATCGTCCCATGGCATTGCTCCTGGGTGAATTAGGAGTCCACCCTTCTCCAGTATGATCTCATCTTAACTTCATTACATCTGCAAAGACCTACTTCCAAATCAGGTCACATTCCAAGGTACTGGGGGTTAGGACCTCAACGTATCTTTCTACGGGGACACAATTCCACCCACAACACACAGCTTTTATATAAAGTATTTGATTTCACCTATTCACTAAGTGTTTGTTACAGCAAAATGATAGCTCTATTTAATGTACAGCTTAATCAAAACAGAAGGCTTGTACTTGGTGAGAAAACCACAGTGAGCTACAATGAAATCTGAGCAGTGCAACCTCTACTCTGGGCAGCCATGTGCCCAGCTCAAAAATGGAGTTTCTACTACCATAGAGAAGAAGGGGATAGGGATCAGGGAACAGCAAAAAATCTCTACCACACAGGCAAAGAGAAAAATTACTCAGGAAAACAAGTCAGTGTCTAGACACTCTGGTCCTTAGGTGAGCACCCACTGCAGGAACAAGATCATAAAAGTTAATGGTGATTGGAAATGACCTTGGAACTGAAATGAAAAAAACCAGTTTGTGTATAACAGAAAACCAGAGGCAAAAGGTACTCAAAGGGCATACACTGAATAGCATCTCAAATTAGCAGCACTTCAGGAAACAAGTCAATCATACACCTTTGTACAGAGACTCACGTGGACCCCTCCAGGGCTCCATTTCAGAACAAAACTGGGCCAGGGCTTCAGAACATCACCAAATATAAAAGTGCTACATTATTTAGTATTTATGATTCTTCTGACTCTGATCCTTTCAGATCCTTTTTTCCTAAAATACATTTTTTAAAATTAAACTTTTTATTTTGGGATAATTATAGATTCACATGCAGTTGTAAGAAATTATACACAGAGGCCCTGTGTAACCTTTACCCAGTTCCCCACAACGGTAACATCTTACAAAACTATAATGAAAGAACACAACCAGGTCACTGACTTTGACACAGTTAAGATAGAGAACATTGCCATCACCACAAGGACCTTCATGCTACCCTTTTACAGCCAATCATTTCCTTCCCACCCCTGCCCCCTTAACCCCTGAGAACCACTAATCTGTTGTCCATGTCTATAATTTTGTCATTTAAAATAAGTTATATAAATGGAATCAAATAATATGTACCATTCAGGACTGGCTTTGTTCACTCAGCATAAATCTCTGGAGATCCATACAGGTTGTTGTGTACATCAGTAGTTCATTCCTTTATACTGCTGAGTAGTATTCCATGATACGGATGTACCAGTTTCTTTAACCATTCACCCAATGAAGGGCATCTGTATCATTTCCAGTTATGGGCTATTAGGAATGAAGCTGCTATAAACATTTGTGTACATGCTTTTGTATGAACATAAATCTTCCTTTCTCTGGGATAAATACCCAGGAGTATAATTACTAGGTCCCATATGGTAGTTACATATTTAGTGTTTTTAAGAAACTGTCAAACTATTTTCCAAAGGGGCTGTATCATTGTACATTCCCATCAGCAAGGGATCAGGGATCCCATTTCTCTGCAGCATTTAGTAAGGTCACTATTTTTTAATCCACCTACTGTGATAGGTATGTAGTGATATCACATTTGGCTTTAATTTGCACTTCTCCAATGGCTCATGATGTTGAACAACTTTTCCTGTGCTTATTTGTCATTTGTGTATCCTCTTCACTGATATATTTCTTCATGTCTTTTGACCATTTTCCTTTTATTTTTCTTCCATTTTCTAATTGGACTGTTTCCTTTTTTCAATGTTGAGTTTTGAGAATTTTTACTATATTGCAGATAGTACTTTGCCAGACATTTGCTTTGCAAATATTTTCTCCCACTCTGCAGCTTCTCTCTTTTCTTTTTTAACATCTTTATTGGAGTATAATTGCTTTACAATGGTGTTAGTTTCTGCTTTATAACAAAGTGAATCAGTTATACATATACATATGTTCCCATATCGCTTCCTTCTTCCATCTCCCTCCCTCCCACCCTCCCTATCCCACCCCTCTAGGTGGACACAAAGCACCGAGCTGACCTCTCTGTGCTATGCGGCTGCTTCCCACTAGCTATCTCTTGTACATTTGGTACTGTACATATGTCCATGCCACTCTCTCATTCATCTCACCTTACCCTTGAGACTCCCCGTGTCCACAAGTCCATTCTCTATGTCGGCATCTTTATTCCTGTCCTGCCCCTAAGTTCTTCATAACCATTTATTTTTTTTACGATTCCAAATATATGTGTTAGCATACGGTATTTGTTTTTCTCTTTCTGACTTACTTCACTCTGTATGACAGACTCTAGGTCCTTCCAACTCACTACAAATAACTCAATTTCATTTCTTTTTATGGTTGAGTAATATTCCATTGTATATATGTGCCACATCTTCTTTATCCATTCATCTGTCAATGGACACTTAGGTTGCTTCCATGTCCTGGCTATTGGAAACAGAGCTGCAATGAACATTTTGGTACATGACTCTTTTTGAATTATGGTTTTCTCAGGGTATATGCCCAGTAGTGGGATTGCTGGGTCATATGGTAGTTCTATTTGTAGTTTTTTAAGGAACTCCATACTGTTCTCCATAGTGGCTGTATCAATTTACATTCCCACCAACAGTGCAAGAGGGTTCCCCTTTCTCCACACCCTCTCCAGCATTTATTGTTTGTAGATTTTTGATGATGGCCATTCTGACCAGTGGGAGGTGATACCGCATTGTAGCTTTGATTTGCATTTCCCTAATGATTAGTGATGTCGAGCATCCTTTCATATGTTTGTTGGCATTCTGTATATCGTCTTTGGAGGAATGTCTATTTAGGTCTTCTGCCCATTTTTGGATTGGGTTGTTTGTTTTTTTGATACTGAGCCACATGAGCTGCTTGTAAATTTTGGAGATTACTCCTTTGTCGGGTGCTTCATTTGCAAATATTTTCTCCCATTCTGAGGGTTGTCTTTTCGTCTTCCTTATGTTTTCCTTCGCTGGGCAAAAGCTTTTAAGTTTCATTAGGTACCATATGTTTATTTTTGGTTTTATTTCCATTTCTCTAGGAGGTGGGTCAAAAAGGATCTTGCTGTGATTTATGTCATACAGTGTTTGGCCGGTGTTTTCCTCTAAGAGTTCCTCTAAGACTCTGGCCTTACATTTAGGTCTTTAATCCATTTTGAGTTTATTTTTGTGGATGGTGTTAGGGAGTGTTCTAATTTCATTCTTTTACATGAAGCTGTCCAGTTTTCCCAGCACCACTTACCGAAGAGGCTGTCTTTTCTCCATTGTATATTCTTGCCTCCTTTATCAACAATAAGATGACCATATGGGCATGCATTTATCTCTGGGCTTTCATTCCTGTTCCATTGATCTATATTTCTGTTTTTGTGCCAGTACCAAACTGTCTTGATTACTGTAGCTTTGTAGTATAGTCTGAAGACTGGGATCCTGATTCCTCCAGCTCCATTTTTCGTTCTCAAGATTGCTCTGGCTATTCAGGGTCTTTTCTGTTTCCATACTAATTGTGAAATTTTTTGTTCTAGTTCTGTGAAAAATACCATTGGTAGTTTGATAGGGACTGCACTGAATCTGTAGATTGCTTTGGGTAGTATAGTCATTTTCACAATGTTGATTCTTCAGGTCCAAGAACATGGTATATCTTTCCATATGCTTGTATCATCTTTAATTTCCTTCATCAGTGTCTTATTACAGTTTTCTGCATACAGGTCTTTTGTCTACTTAGGTAGGTTTATTCCTAGGTTTTCTATTCTTTTTGTTGCAATGGTAAATGGGAGTGTTTCCTTAATTTCTCTTTCAGATTTTTCATCATTAGTGTATAGGAATGCAAGAGTTTTCTGTGCATTAATTTAGTATCCTGTTACTTTACCAAATTCATTGATTAGCTCTGGTAGTTTTCTGGTAGCATCTTTAGGATTCTCTATGTATAGTATCATGTCATTTGCAAACAGTGATAGCTTTACTTCTTCTTTTCCGAATTGGATTCCTCTTATTTCTTTTTCTTCTCTGATTCCTCTGGCTAAAACTTCCAAAACTATGTTGAATAACACTGCTGAGAGTGGGTAACCTTGTCTTGTTCCTGATCTTAGAGGAAATGGTTTCAGTTTTTCACCATTGAGAACAATGTTGGCGGTGGGTTTGTCATATATGGCCTTTATTATGTTGAGGTAAATTCCCTCTATGCCTACTGTCTGGAGGGTTTTTTATCGTAAATAGACGTTGAATTTTGTCAAAAGCTTTTTCTGCATCTATTGAGATGATCATATGTTTTTTCTCCTTCAGTTTGTCAATATGGTGTATCACATTGATTGATTTCCGTATACTGAAGAATCCCTGCATTCCTGGGATAAACCCCACTTGATCATGGTGTACGATCCTTTTAATGTTCTGTTGGATTCTGTTTGCTAGTATTTTGTTGAGGATTTTTGCATCTATGTTCATCACTGATATTGCCCTGTAGTTTTCTTTCTTTGTGACATCTTTGTCTGGTTTTGGTATCAGGCTGATGGTGGCCTCGTAAAATGAGTTCGGGAGTGTTCCTCCCTCTGCTATATTTTGGAAGAGTTTGAGAAGGACAGGTGTTAGATCTTCTCTAAATGTTTGATAGAACTCGCCTGTGAAGCCATCTGGTCGTGGGCTTCTGTTTGTTGGAAGATTTTAATCACAGTTTCAACTTCAGTGCTTGTGACTGGTCTGTTTATATTTTCTATTGCTTCCTGGTTCACTCTCGGAAGGTTGTGCTTTTCTAAGAATTTGTCCACTTCTTCCAGGTTGTCCACTTTACTGGCATAGAGTTGCTTGTAGTAGTCTCTTAGGATGCTTTGTATTTCTGCAGCATCTGTTGTAACTTCTCCTTTTTCATTTCTAATTCTATTGATTTGAGTCTTCTCCCTTTTCTTCTTGATGAGTCTGGCTAATGGTCTATCAGTTTTGTTTATCTTCTCAAAGAACCAGCTTTTAGTTTTATTCATCTTTGCTATTGTTTTCTTCATTTCTTTTTATTTCTGATCTGATCTTTATGATTTCATTCCTTCTGCTAACTTTTGGGGGTTTTTATTCTTCTTTCTCTAATTGTTTTAGGTGTAAGGTTAGGTTGTTTGAGATGTTTCTTGTTTCTTTTGGTAGGATTGTATTGCTATACACTTCCCTCTTAGAACTGCTTTTGCTGCATCCCATAGGTTTTGGGTTCATGTCTTTTCATTGTCATTGTTTCTACATATTTTTTAATTTCCACTTTGATTTCTTCGGTGATCTCTTGGTTATTTAGTAGTGTATTATTTAGCCTCCATGCGTTTGTGTTTTTTACAGATATTTTCCTGTAATTGATATCTAGTCTCATATCACTGTGGTCAGAAAAGATACTTGATAGGATTTCAATTTTCTTAAATTTACCAAGGCTTGATTTGTGACCCCAGATATGATCCATTCTGGAGAATGTTCCATTAGCACTTGAGAAGAAAATTTATTCTGTTGTTTTTGGATGGAATGTCCTATAAATATCAATTAAGTCCATCTTGTTTAATGTATTATTTAAAGTTTGTATTGCCGTATTTATTTTCATTTTGGATGGTCTGCCCATTGCTGAAAGTGGGGTGTTAAAGTTCCCTACTATGAATGTGTTACTGTCGATTTCCCGTTATGGCTGTTAGCATTTGCCTTATGTATTGAGGTGCTCCTGTGTTGGGTGCATAAATATTTACAATTGTTATATCTTCTTCTTGGATTGATCCCTTGATCATTATGTAGTGTCCTTCTTGGTCTCTTTTAACAGTCTTTATTTTAAAGTCTATTTTGTCTGATATGAGCAGTGCTACTCCAGCTTTCTTTTGATTTTCATTTGCAGGGAATATCTTTTTCCATCCCCTCACTTTCAGTTTGTATGTGTCCCTAGGTCTGAAGTGGGTCTTTTGTAGACAGCATATATATGGATCTCATTTTTGTATCCATTCAGCCAGTCTATGTCTTCTGGTGGGAGCATTTAATCCATTTACATTTAAGGTAATTATCAATATGTATGTTCCTATTACCATTTTCTTAATTGTTTTGGGTGTGTTATTGTAGGTCTTTTCCTTCTCTTTTGTTTCCTTCCTAGAGAAGTTCCTCTAGCATTTCTTGTAAAGCTGATTTGGTGGCGCTGAATTCTCTTAGCTTTCACTTGTCTGTAAAGTTTTTAATTTCTCCGTGGACTCTGAATGAGATCCTTGCTGGGTAGAGTAATCTTGGTTGTAGGTTTTTCCCTTTCATCACTTTAAATATGTCCTGCCACTCCCTTCTGGCTTGCAGAGTTTCTGCTGAAACATCCGCTGTTAACCTTGTGGGGATTCCCCTGTATGTTATTTGTTGCTTTTCGTTCCTGCTTTTCATACTTTTTCTTTGTATTTAATTTTTGATAGTTTGATTAGTATGTGTCTTGGCGTGTTTCTCCTTGGATTTATCCTGTATGGGACTCTCTGTGCTTCCTGGACTGATTGACTATTTCCTTTCTCATATTAGGGAAGTTTTCAACTATAATCTCTTCAAATATTTTCTCAGTCCCTTTCTTTTTCTCTTCTTCTTCTGGGACCCCTATAATTCGAATGTTGGTGCGTTTAATATTGTCCCAGAGGTCTCTGAGACTGTCCTCATTTCTTTTCATTCTTTTTTTCCTTATCCTGCTTTCTGGTAGTTATTTCCACTATTTTATCTTCCAGGTCACTTATCCGTTCTTCTGCCTCAGTTATTCTGCTATTGATTCCTTCTAGAAAATTTTTAATTTAATTTATTGTGTTGTTCATCAGTGTTTGTTTGCTCTTTAGTTCTTCTAGGTCCTTGTTAAATGTTTCTTGTATTTTCTCCATTCTATTTCCAAGATTTTGGATCATCTTTACTATCATTACTCTGAATTCTTTTTCAGGTAGACTGCCTATTTCCTCTTTGTTTGTTTGCTCTGGTGGGTTTTTACCTTGCTCCTTCATCTGCTGTGTGTTTCTCTGTCTTCTCATTTTGCTTAACTTACGGTGTTTGAGGTCTCCTTTTTGCAGGCTGAAGGTTCGTAGTTCCCACTGTTTTTGGTGTCTGCCCCCAGTGGCTAAGGTTGGTTCAGTGGGTTGTGTAGACTTCCTGGTGGAGGGGACTGGTGCCTGTGTCCTGGTGGATGAGGCTGGATCTTGTCTTTCTGGTGGTCAGGACCGCATCTGGTGGTGTGTTTTGGGGTGCCTGTGACCTTATTATGATTTTAGGCAGCCTCTCTGCTAATGGGTGGGGTTGTGTTCCTGTCTTGCTAGTTGTTTGGCATAGGGTGTCCAGCACTGTAGCTTGATGGTCACTGAGTGGAGCTGGGTCTTAGTGTTGAGATGGAGATCTCTGGGAGAGCATTCGCTGTTTGATATTATATGGAGCTGGGAGGTCTCTGGTGGACCAATGTCCTGAACTCAGCTCTCCCACCTCAGAGGCACACGCCTGACACCTGGCCGGAGCACCAAGACCCTGTCAGCCACATGGCTCAGAAGAAAAGGGAGAAAGGAAGGAAGGGAGGGAGGGAGGGAGAGAGTGAGGGAGGAATGGAGTGAGGGAGGAAGGAAGGAAGGAAGGAAAGGGGGGAGGAAAGAAAGAAAGGAAGGAAGGAAGGAAGGAAGGAAGGAGAGAAAAGAAAGTTATTAAAATAAAAAATAAAAAGATTATTAAAAATACAAAATTAAAAAGTAATTTAAAAAGAGAAAAAAAAAAGAAAGAGAGCAACCAAGCTAAAAAATAAATCTACCAATGGTAACAATTGCTAAAAACTATAGTTTAAAAAAGAAAAAAAAAAGACAGAACCCTAGGACAAATGCTGAAAGCAAAGTTATACAGACAAAATCACACAAAGAAGCATACACATACACACTCACAAAAAGAGAAAAAGGAAAAAAAAATCTATATAAATAAAAGACAGCGACTAAATCAGTAAACAAATCTACCAATGATAATAAACTCTAAATACTAAACTAAGATAAACATAAAACCAGAAACAAATTAGGTGCAGAAAGCAAACCCCAAGTCTACAGTTGCTCCCAAAGTCCACCGCCTCAGTTTTGGGATGATTCGTTGTCTATTCAGGTATTCCACAGATGCAGGGTACATCAAGTTGATCGTGGAGATTTAATCTGCTGCTCCTGAGGCTGCTGGGAGAGATTTCCCTTTCTCTTCTTCATTCACACAGCTCCCGGGGCTTAGCTTTGGATTTGGCCCCGCCTCTGCGTGTAGGTCGCCGGAGGGCGTCTGTTCCTCGCTGAAACAGGACAGGGTTAAAGGAGCAGCTGCTTCGAGGACTCTGGCTCACTCAGGCCGGGGGTAGGGAGGGGTACGGAGTGCGGGGCGAGCCTGCAGCAGCAGAGGCCAGCATGACGTTGCACCAGCCTGAGGCGCGCCATGCGTTCTCCCGGGGACGTTGTCCCTGGATCACGGGACCCTGGCAGTGGCGGGCTGCACAGGCTCCCAGGAGGGGAGGTGTGGACAGTGACCTGGCCTTGCACACAGCCTTCTTGGTGGCGGCAGCAGCAGCAGCCTTAGCGTCTCCTGCCCATTTCTGGGGTCCGCGCTGATAGCTGCGGCTCGCGCCCATCTCTGGAGCTCCTTTACGCGGTGCTCTGAATCCCCTCTCCTCGCGCACCAGGAAACAAAGAGGGAAGAAAAAATCTCTTGCCTCTTCGGCAGGTCCAGACATTTTCCCAGACTCCCTCCTGGCTAGCCGTGGTGCACTAGCCCCCTTCAGGTTGTGTTCACCCAGCCAACCCCAGTCCTCTCCCTGGGATCCGACCGAAGCCCGAGCCTCAGCTCCCAGCCCCCGCCCACCCCGGCGGGTGAGCAGACAAGCCTCTCGGGCTGGTGAGTGCTGGTTGGCACCGATCCTCTGTGCAGGAATCTCTCCATTTTGCCCTCCGCACCCCTGTGGCTGCGCTCTCCTCCACGGCTCCGAAGCTTCGCCCCTCCGCCACCCGCAGTCTCCACCCGCGAAGGGGCTCCTTGTGTGTAGAAACCTTTCCTCCTTCACGGCTCCCTCCCACTGGTGCAGGTCCCGTCCCTATCCTTTTGTCTCTGTTTTTTCTTTCTTCTTTTGCCCTACCCAGGTACGTGGGGAGTTTCTCGCCTTTTGGGAGGTCTGAGGTCTTCTGCCAGCGTTCAGTAGGTATTGTGTACGAGTTGTTCCACGTGTAGATGTATTTCTGATGTATTTGTGGGGAGGAAGGTGATCTCCATGTCTTAGTCCTCCACCATCTTGAAGGTCTCCCCTGCAGCTTGTCTCTTGACAAGATCTTTACCAGCGTAAAATGGATTTGATGGTATCAATTTTATCATGTTTTTTTCTTTTATGGATCACACTGTCAGTGTCAAGTCTAATAATTCTTTGCCTAGTCCTAGGTCCTGAAGATTTTCTATTTATTTTGAAAAATTTATAGCTTTAAGTCTTACATTTAACCGTGTGATCCATTTTGAGTTATTTTTTGTATAAGGTGAGATTTAGATAGAGGTTCTTTTTTTTTCTTTTTTTTCTCTCTCTTTTTTTTGCCTACTGATGTTCAATTGATCCAGCACCATTTGTTGAAAAGGCAGTCTTTCCTCCTCCATTTAATTACTTTCACACTTTTGTCAAAATCAATTGGGTATATTTCTGAGGGCCTATTTCTAGGTTCTTTGTTCTGTTCACTGATCTACGTATCTATTCTGCCACCAATACCACACAGTCTTGACTACTATAGTTATATAAGTCTTGATATCAGGCAGATTGATTCTTCCTACTTTATTCTTCTTTTTCAAAATTGTTTTAGCTATTCTATTCCTTTGCCATTCCATATAAATTTTAGAATAACCATATCTGTATCTACAAAAAAACTTGCTGGGATTTTTATAGGAATTATGTTAAACCTATACATCAATTTGGGGAGAACTTACATCTTACTACATTGAGTCTTCTAATCCATGAACATGGCATGTCTATTTATTTCGATCTTCTTTGACTTCTATCATCAGCACTGTGTACGTTTCAGGATACAAGTCCTGTGCATGCTTTGTTAGACTTACACTTTATTTTCTGTACCACTGTAACTGTTATTGTGATTTCAATGCTAATATATAGAAATACAATTGATTTGTTTATGTTTTATCTTTATCGTGCAAACTTGCTGAACCCACTTATTAGTTCTAGAAGTTATTTTGTAGATTCCTTGGGACTTATACACAGACAATAACATCCTCTGCAAATAGGGGCAGTTTTATTTCCTCCTTTCTGATCATATGCCTTTTATTTCCTTCTCTTGCCTAACTGCACTGGCTAGAACTTCCAGTGCAATGTTGAAAACCAGAGGTAGGAGGAGACATCCTTGCCTTGAAAATGAACCCAAAAGAACCTCCAGAGATGTAACAAGAAATGAAGAAAAATAAAGTAGTAAATATGTAGATAAATATAAATTAGTAGTTGGCAAACTAAGGTCTGCAAGCCAAATCTGGTCCACTCCCTGTTTCTGTAAATAAAGTCTTATTGGAACATAGGCATGCACAATCAATTACATATTATCTATGGCTGCTTTGGCACTACAACAGTGGAGCTGGGTAGTTGTAACAGAGACCATATGGCCCACAGAAGCTAAAATATTACCATCTGGCCCTCTACAGAAAAAGATTGCTGAACAAACAATGCCTGCATAAAATAATCTCTTGTAGAGTTTAATATATAATACTAAAGAATGTAAGACCTGAAACCATAAAACTCCTAGAAGAAAACATAGGCAGTATGCTCTTTGACTTCAGTCTTAGGAATATCTTTCTGGGTATGTCTCTGCAGGCAAGGGAAACAAAAGCAAAAATAGACAAATGTGACTACATCAAACTAAAAAGCTTCTGCACAGTAAAGGAAACCATCAACAAAATGAAAAGACAAGTTACTGAATGGGAGAAGATATGTCAGATATCAGATAAGGGGTTAATATCCAATATATATAAATACATGCACCCCTATGTTCATCACAGCATTATTTACATCATTACAATAGCCAAGATATGGAAACAACCTAAGTGTCCATCAACAGATGAATAAAGATGTGGTATATATATGCAATGGAATACTACTCAGCCATAAAAAATGATGAAATCTTGCCATCTGCAACAACATGGATGGACCTTGAGGGTATTATGGTAAGTGAAATAAGTCAGATGGAGAAAGACAAATACCATATGATTTCACTCATATGTGAAATATTAAAAAAAAACTAATAAATTAACAAACCAAACCAAACAAAAACAAATACACAGGTACAGAGAACAGAGTAGTGGTTCCAAGAGGGGAAGGGAGGGGCGGAGTTAAATGAGTAAAAGGGGTCAACTGTATGGTGACAGATGGAAACTAAGCTTTTGGTGTGACTACGCTATAGAGTGTATATGATTAGAAACATAATATTGTATACTTGAAGCTTATATGATGTTACAAACCAGTGTTACCTCAATTAAAAAATACATAAATAATACTAAAATATATGGTAAAAATACATTGGGAGGTGGGAGAAGTAGAGTTAAAGAGCCTTGAATTGTCCAGGAAAAAAGATAAAGACAAGTATTAATAACATCCCCTAAACACATCCTCTTAGGTTCAGAAGGTAGAAGAACCTCCATCTACTCTCGTTTTATTGTTTTTCAGACAAATCAAAGCAGAATCACTCACCTGCTAACATCATTGAACAGCAAGATGCTATGTGTCTATAATAAATCCCTCTTTAAAATATCTACAAGCGGTATTCACCAGTGCCAAACCATCCATCGCCATGCTATTCACTGCTAGGATGACCAGACCAACCATCCTGGTTTGCCTAGGCCTGAGGGGTTCCCAGGATGTAGGATTTTCAGTGCTAAAACTGAGAAAGTCCGAGTTAGTCACCCTCCTTCCAGCTCCAATGGCCCACACTAGTGAAATGGACTGAGCATGGCAGAACTAGTCCTTCTCTTTTCCATTCACTTCTAGTAGCCTAGTGAGCAGGTAAACAAGTGGAACTCATTAAAGTCAAGCACACCACCTCACTTACAGGTGTCACTTACAATTGCTCCCCAAATGATGTCTCTGAGAGAACACAAACTCCTTGGCTCCTCAAAGGTGCAGTGTGTCAACAAGTTAACTGAAAGAGAAGAACTCATGGATATCTTGTCAGGCTCTGACTTCTCACTTTCTAGATCCCAGCGTCCTACTAAAGAATACCAATATGTAGCACAAAAACAAAATCTATTTTAATCTAAGAGAACTGGGAAACTTCCAAAGAGCACTGACCTGAAAAATCTTGACAGAGCAGAAGAAATTGATTTTCTAACAAAGCCATGCAGAAGATTAGACTCAGATTTAGGCCAATAAAAGATTTACATTCCATCCAAGTCCCAATATAACGTGATGCACAGATGAAAACATGCTTGTGAACTGATATAGCTGACACACTTTAGAAAGGCCAAAGTAAAAATCAGCTCTTAAGAATGCTAGTCCCCCCCCCAAAAAAAAGAATGCTAGTCCCAACATATAAGTTGCATAAAATGTCTGTGATGAATCAAAGCATAATCGGTTTTTCAAATAGATTTTCATAATTAATTTTTATTCTCATTCTGGCCCCTTTTCAAAATGATTGCCCATAAAACCTCAGGATCAGAAAATAGTACCTGTCATGCATTTATAATAATCAGAAAATTCTTAAAATTAATAATGGATATCTTAAATTACTGAAACCTCCAGCTTTCCAACTTTCACATATTAGACAACTACTCCACCTCCCTGCTACCACCCATGCAGACAACTGTTGATATCTCGTTTTTATTATAACCTCTTTTAATTATGGTAAGGCCCCCGGCACTAAGAGTCAGTAATAGTATTGGAGACCAGCCTAACCTTGATTGACCCGGGCACCTATCCTGGGCAGTGTACAAAGAAAGGCAGGTCTGCCCATCAGGTGGCCACCTATTCTGGCTACAGTGAAAATTAAAATTAAAGCTGTCTCTCACAACGCTCTTCACTTTTTCAAGTGTTCTTCAAATACTGATCTTTTTTTCAATCTTCCTATATCTAAAAAAGAAAATATGGTGCATAGGATGTCAAGTCAACAGATAAAGTCTAGAAAAGGCATCACTGTATAAATGAAGCATGACACTGGGACAGTAGGAATCAAAAACGAAAAGTGAGTTAGCCAGCCTCCATGTAGAACTGGTCACATCCAACTGAACACAATTTTAAAAGAAAAAGGAAAATACTTAAAGGAAGCAAGAAGCTCTAAGCCAATGCAATCAGTAGTGGTTAAAAGTAATGGGTTGATTCCTGAGGTGGAAATGTTTTTGATTTCATGGTCACACAGCTAAATACAATAAATCCATATAGCTCTGTACCTAGTCAAGGCCCTTCCTTAATTCCCAAAGCTCAAACCAAGTGTAATAAACAAAAGTATAGTTAAACTGCTTCAGGAAAAGGACCCATCAACATCCTCAAGTTTCAGGAAAACCTATTTGAACCTTAAAGATATCTAGAAAAACTCAATTCTGAATCTGTTTAAACAAACCCCCTTTCCAAGAGCCACTCAAATTGATGGGCACCACACATAAACTGGAAAGGGATGCTTCCCAGCAATGGCTGGATGAAGAAAGGAAGAGCTCCTGCAAGAAGCCTCCATGGAAACTGCCCAGTCTTTTTACCTACCATTTATCTTATACTTTGGCTGTCACTCAAGTATACCAAACCAACAATGAGAACATAAGGATGTTGGAAGGACTTTAGAAAATGAAGAATTCAGTGTTTGGTAGAGGGTGATTTTCCAGGAAAGAAAAGAAAGCACCAGCAGCCCAAACTTCTCAGGACTCAAGAGGCCTCTGCTAGTTCAGCCCACTGAAATACAGATCTCCCAAATGAAGTATTTGCAACATAGCTTTTATATTAAGTATTTGATTTTGCCCATTTACAAATGTTTATAAAGGCAAATTTATATTTTCATTTATGTTGTGAATGATTTGGGTATTTTAAAGTATGAGATTCTGGTTTGAAATGTTAGAATATGAAAAGGAAATGCAATTTATAATTTTGCAACTATGGGATATAAGGATCCTACATATGTGGCAACCAGCCTCCAAGATGGCCCCCAATAATCTCCACCTACTAGTATTCATGATGCCTTTGTACAGCTCTTTCCCACATTGTATCAGGGTTGTCTGTGTGACCAACTCAAGTGATGATATGTGACTTCTGAGACAAGGTCATAAAAGATGCTATGGCTTCTCTCTTGCTGTCTCTCTCAGACCCTCACTCTAGGGGAAGCCAGCTGCCATGTCCTAAATACACTCAGGCAGCCCTAAGGAGAGGCCCATGTGGTGAGGAACTGAGGCCTCATGCCAACAGCCATGTGAATAAGCCATCATGGAAGCAGATGCTCCATCTCCAATCAGGCCTTCATATGATGGCAGCCCTGGGTGACCACTTGACTGCAACCTCAAGAGAGATCCTGGGGCTTCCCTGGTGGTGCAGTGGTTAAGAATCCGCCTGCCAATGCAGGGGACACGGGTTCGAGCCCTGGTCCGGGAAGATCCCACATGCAACGGAGCGGCTGGGCCTGTGAGCCACAACTACTGAGCCTACGCTCTACAGTCTGCAAGCCACAACTACTGAGCCCACGTGCCACAACTACTGAAGCCCGTGCACCTAGAGCCTGTGTTCCACAATAAGAGAAGCCACCACAATGAGAAGCCCGCACACCACAACAAAGAGGAGCCCCTGCTCGCCGCAACTAGAGAAAGCACGCGCACAGCAACAAAGATCCAATGCAACCAAAAATAATTAATTAATTAATTAATTAATTTTTTACAAAAAGAGAGATCCTGAACCAGAAACACACAGCTTAGCTTCTCCTGGATTCCTGATTATCAGAAACTGTGTGAGATAATAAATGTCTATTGTTTCAAAGTGCTAAGATTTGAGGTAATTTGTTACACAGCAAGAGATAACTAATACAACACATAATTGTTATCACTTGGGAATCGCCTTCCTTTCTTTAGGTTGAAGCCAATGCTAAACAGGTAGTATGGTAGTGTGGAAAGAACAGGGTTCTGCAGGCAAACATATTTGGGTCAAATTCTTAGGCCCACCACCTACAACCTGTGTATTCTTGGTCAAATTACTTAATTCCAACACCTCAATTTCTTCATCTAAAACAAAATGGAGATGAGAAAATCAATTTCATAGAGTATTTGTAAAAAATCAAAATACAGTGGCTCCCTGAACAACATGCATTTGAACTGCACAGGTCCACTTAACGAAGACTTTTTTAATAGTAAATACTACAGTACTGCATGACCTGTGGTTGGCTAAATCTGTGGATGTGTAACCACAGATACAAGGGAACTACAGATTCGGCAGACTTCACACGTGATTTTCCACTGTGGGGAGGGCCAACACCCTGAACCCCACATTGCTCAAGGGTCAACTGTACATATAAAGAGCCTGGTACTAAACAAGCATTTAATGTTAGTTCCCTCGCTATTTTAAGGGGTAAATGATTCTGCTAAAATTGAGACAATTTATGAACAAAACTTCAATTAAACTAAACTATTAAACCCTAGGAAAGCTGGAAAAGAACCCTTTTCCCAAGGATGCGAGGGAAGACTTTGAAGCCATTGCCAGGGCCTACCACGTAATTACAAAAACAAGGGGGCCACCCTGTGTGCTGAGTGTTTTATATAATTTAATCCATTTAATCTTTTCTCAACACCCCTGCATTAATCTGGGTAAACTAGGTTACACTAAAGCAAGGTTTCTCAGCCTCGGCACTACTGACATCGTGGGCCAGATCATTCTTGGCTGTGGGGGCTGTCCTGTGCACTCAAGGGTGTTTGGCGGCATCTGCCCACTACATGCCAACAGCACCTTCCCCAGCTCTGACAACCAACCAATATCGCCAGACATTGCCAAATGTCTCAGGGGGAGGAGTGCAAAAATGCCTCTTACTTGAGGACCTGTGTGCTAAAGTATCAAACAGTCACCAAATCTTAAAGGCTTAAATTGACATTTTTTTCCTTGCTCATGCTACAAAGTCTATTCAGTACTGGGACTCTCTCTGCCCAACGTTATTGTCATCCTGTGTCTACATCACCAGTCGTCATAGCAGAAGGTAAAAGAGACATGACAAACCACATGCTAGCTCTTAAAGCTTCTGCCTGGAAGAAGGCACACATCACCTCCCCTCACAGGCCACTGGCCAAAGCAAATTCATGGCCAAAGATGATATCAAGAAAGGGACACTGATCTTTTGTAAGCAATTATGCAGTCTATCGACCCCTAAAACATCCAGAGGTACTAACATTTTATACACGAAGAAAGGTATTCACAGGTAACTTGACAAAACTCACCACAGTCTACCAAGATTCAACCCATATTTACTCAACACGCATACAAAAAAATCAACGTTCTCTCCACTTTTTTTTTTTTTTTCTTTTTGCGGTATGCGGGCCTCTCACTGTTGTGGCCTCTCCCGTTGCGGAGCACAGGCTCCGGATGCGCAGGCCCAGTGGCCGTGGCTCACGGGCCCAGCCGCTCTGCGGCATATGGGATCCTCCCAGACCGGGGCACGAACCCGTATCCCCTGCATCGGCAGGCGGACTCTCAACCACTGCGCCACCAGGGAGGCCCCGTTCTCTCCACTTTAACACTGGTTTTCAAACTGTTCTCTATGGAAGTGAACATTTTCTATAAGTGCTTCAGAGATTCTGTAATATCTAATTCGTTTTTCATTTTTTTAAATACATGTTTTTTAATTACTTTATTTATTTTTGACCGCATTGGGTCTTCCTTGCTGCGTGCAGGTTTTCTCTAGTTGCGGTGAGTGGGGGCTACTCTTCGTTGTGGTGCACAGGCCTCTCACTGCAGTGGCTTCTCTCGTTGTGGAGCATGCGCTCTAGGCGTGCGGGCTTCAGTAGTTGTGGCTTGCGGGCTCTAGAGCTCAGGCTCAGTAGATGTGGCGCATGGGCTCAGTTGCTCCGCGGCATGTGAGATCTTCGTGGACCAGGGCTTGATCCAGGGCCCCTTGCGTTGGCAGGTGGATTCTTAACCACTGTGCCACTGGGGAAGCCCTAAAAATATATTTGATTCTACTCCTAAGTATATAGCCAAAAGAACTGAAGACAAATGCCCACATATAAACCTATATATGAATGTTCATAGCAGCATTATTCCTAAAAGCCAAAAAGTGGAAACAACTCAAATATGGTAAGTCCCCTACATAAGAAAAAGTTCCATTCCAAGAGCATGTTCGTAAATCCAATTTATTCATAAATCCAACAAAGTTAGCCTAGGTACCCAACTAACACAATCATCTGTATATCAATAGTACTGTACCATAACAGGTTTATAATACTTTTCACACAAATAATACATAAAAAACAAACACAAAAAATAAAGAAAACAGGGCTTCCTTGGTGGCGCAGTGGTTGAGAGTCCGCCTGCCGATGCAGGGGACACGGGTTCGTGCCCCGGTCCGGGAAGATCCCACATGCCGCGGAGCGGCTGGGCCCATGAGCCATGGCCACTGAGCCTGTGCGTCTGGAGCCTGTGCTCCACAATGGGAGAGGCCACAACAGTGAGAGGCCCGCGTATCGCAAAAATAAATAAATAAATAAATAATAAAGAAAACATTTTAAATCTTACAGTACAGTACCTTGAAAAGTACAGTAGTACAGTACAACAGCTGGCATACAGGGGCTGGCATCGAGTGAACAGGCAAGAAGAGTTACTGACTAGAGGAGGGAGAGGAGGTGGGAGATGGTAGAGCTGAAGGATCATCAGCAATAGGAGACGGGGGGCAACCTGCAATTTCACTCATGCCTGACTGTGATGGCACAGGTTCTGGCTCCTTGCTGGATTCAATTCTATCTACCCTCTTGAAAAAATGATCCAGTGATGTCTGGGTAGTAGTTCTTTTTTTCTCATCATAGATGACACAGTAGCACTGGATTGCATTCTGAACGGCTGCTGCAACCTTCATGTACCGATCTACGTTCGGATCCTGTGCCTCAAAAACTAACAATGCCTCCTCAAAATAAGAAAATCACTTGCTTCTGGACATCCTGGGCTTGAAATAAAGATACTGTACTCTATACAGTACTGTACAGTAAAGTGCACGAAAGCACAACCATTTCTAGAGGATGCATGCATGTAACAATGTATGCCAGACACGGGAACTAACTTACGTGACTGGACATGCGAACACACGTTCGAATCTTTGAAGGTTCGCAACTTGAAGGTTCGTATGTAGAGGACTCACCGTATTCACCAATGGATGAATGGATAAACAAAATGTGGTGTGTGTGTGTGTGTGTGTGTGTATCCACAAAGTGGAATATTACTTGGCCAGAAAAAGGAATGAAATACTGATACATGCTAAAACATTGATGAACCTTAAAAACATTCTGTGAAGTCAAAGAAACCAGACACAAAAGACCACATATTGTATGATTCCATTTATATGAAATGTCTACAGTGGACAATCTATAGACGGAAAGTAGATTAGTGGTTGCCCAGGTCTAGGGTGGGGGGCTGCTAAAGGGTATGGGGTTTCTTAGTGAGAGTAATAAAAATTATTTAAATTTGATGGTGGTAATGGTAGAACAATCCTATGCATATAGTAAAAACCACCGTATTGTACACTTTAAATGAGTGATTTGTGTGGTATGTGACTCATATGTAATAAAATTATTAGCCAAAACAAGTTTGCCAGAATAGAAATGTTTGACTTTTTTTTTATCATTGCCATCTCTTTTTTCCAGATCACTATAAAATAAACATGATACAATTTTTGCCGACAGGTGGTGGTAATCAAGGTTCCCAGGTACAGTGCTTGATCCCACTCTGAAAACCTGCTTCCCTACAGGGAGAAGGAGAAAATGTAATCTGGACACAAAAGGTGGAGGACCCAGATTCACAAACCTGATGGAGAATAAAAATGAATTTGAAATTTCACACACAAAAAAATTTTCTTTTGGGCTTCTCTGGTGGTGCAGTGGTTGAGAATTGGCCTGTCAACACAGGGGACACAGGTTCGAGCCCTGGTCCGAGAAGATCCAACATGCCACAGAGCAGCTAAGCCCATGCGCCACAACTACTGAGCCTGAGTTCTAGAGCCTGCGAGCCACAACTACTGAGCCCACGTGCCACAACTACTGAAGCCCACGTGCCTAGAGCCCATGCTCCGCAACAAGAGAAGCCATCACAATGAGAAGCCCATGCACCACAACAAAGAGTAGCCCCTGCTCGTCGCAACTAGAGAAAGCCCGCGTGCAGCAACAAAGACCCAACACAGCCAAAAATAAATAAATTAATTAAAAAAAAATTTTTTTTTCTTTTACAGGACAGCACTTGTCATACAACCCACAAGTTTCTGAAACTGAATCAGAAACTTTTCTCCCCTCCCATGGATTTAACAGTGTTCTACTGCACTGCAGCCCATCAAAGACCAGAAAACCTTTTCTTCTTAAACTTCTGTCCGTGGTAATAACTTATCCCCCGAAGATAAATCCTCAAATGAAAGTCAAAGGTGACTGCAAAGTAGTTTGCAGGGCCTACATATGAGCCAACAGAAAACAATTCCCTTTTAACCTTGCATTTGTTTTAAAAGATTTTCGATGAAAAGCCCTTAAGTAGGAAGCTGCTTTCTT